>NC_073695.1:191961356-193161356 GCF_029784165.1 Wyeomyia smithii | reverse complement strand
AAATGCACACGTTTTGCCCTATAACTTCCGTCAGACCCATATACCCATCGGGAGATTTTGTCAGAAAGTAGGTTAGCATGCATGCTAACTTTCTGGCATGGTTTGGTGATGGGTATTTTCCATGATTCATATATCACCTGGAGCATTTCCGAAATGTCGTTGACAAAATGCACACGTTTTGCCCTATAACTTCCGTCAGACCCATATACCCATCGGGAGATTTTGTCAGTAAGTAGATTAGCATGCATGCTAACTTTCTGGCATGGTTTGGTGATGGGTATTTTTCAAGCTTCATATATCACCTGGAGCATTCCCGAAATGTCGTTGACAAAATGCACACGATTTGCCCTATAACTTCCGTCAGACCCATATACCCATCGGGAGATTTTGTCAGAAAGTAGGTTGGCATGCATGCTAACTTTCTGGCATGGTTTGGTGATGGGTATTTTTCAAGCTTCATATATCACCTGGAGCATTTCCGAAATGTCGTTGACAAAATGCACACGTTTTGCCCTATAACTTCCGTCAGACCCATATACCCATCGGGAGATTTTGTCAGAAAGTAGGTTAGCATGCATGCTAACTTTCTGGCATGGTTTGGTGATGGGTATTTTTCAAGCTTCATATATCACCTGGAGCATTCCCGAAATGTCGTTGACAAAATGCACACGTTTTGCCCTATAACTTCCGTCAGACCCATATACCCATCGGGAGATTTTGTCAGAAAGTAGGTTAGCATGCATGCTAACTTTCTGGCATGGTTTGGTGATGGGTATTTTTCAAGCTTCATATATCACCTGGAGCATTTCCGAAATGTCGTTGACAAAATGCACACGTTTTGCCCTATAACTTCCGTCAGACCCATATACCCATCGGGAGATTTTGTCAGAAAGTAGGTTAGCATGCATGCTAACTTTCTGGCATGGTTTGGTGATGGGTATTTTTCAAGCTTCATATATCACCTGGAGCATTTCCGAAACGTCGTTGACAAAATGCACACGTTTTGCCCTATAACTTCCGTCAGACCCAAATACCCATCGGGAGATTTTGTCAGAAAGTAGGTTAGCATGCATGCTAACTATCTAGCATGGTTTAGTGATGGGTATTTTTATTGTTTCTAGGAATGTAACTCAATTTTCATCTTTTCGGACCTGGTTACTATATAGTTCAGGTTCTCGTTTCATTCCACTTTTGGGAGTTAGTTATGTGTAGTTTTGTATTCTTAAAGGTATTATGTTTCTTTCGTAATAATAAATTAACACGCAATTCATTAAAAATATCATTTATTTAATTATTTTCCAAAATAATATTCAGTTTAAGTTAGTTCCGAAACCCGCCGCTACGCCACCCCGTGCGCTGCGGTTGGATAAATGTGTCGCTGAACAAAACTGTCGGTCACTTCCTACAAACCCATTATTGACGTGCATTCCGCAATCTGCCGCAGTTTGCGCGAACCTTCATCGGTCGGTTCGGTTTTACAAACGTAATTTCTCGATAATTATCTCAAATAATGTAATATATAGAAGTCAGAGAATATGAAGTGGCTGTGTTTGCGTTCATAGAAATTAAAGATTCAGTGCAAGATTCTTGCGAAAACAATCGACGAAACGTAGCAAGAAAGAAGACTTAGTGTCCAAGGAAGGCCTACATCATCATCATATTGGAGCAGCCGCTCTACCAGTTTCTGTCCGCGATTCAGGCTCTATACGGTACGGAAAAAAATTTGAGACTATTGTACAACTTGACAGCAGTATTTTAGCTGGAGTTAGGCCATGACCGATAGCAAATACCTAAATCATTTTTTGCGTCAATGCTGAATTCGAGTATTTGCACACGTAGGTTAACATATTCCGCGTCATGGAAATGCCCAATCGAGTTTTTGTGGGCCTAGCTGAATTTCTAAGAACAAGGTTCGATTTTCGTGGTTATTCTTCAGTGAAACGGGGAAAACCAGGAGATGGGACACATGTTTACGATAGGGTGTCTCAAGAATCACCATACGACAATAAGCAGCAGAAAGTCGAACGTGATTTCTTCCAGTCTTTTGTGACTTTGAGCGACGAGCTTGGACCATTCAAGGCGGTGAGCGAAACGCACATGCGAATCAATCCTGTTACTTAAATAAAACTAGTACATAGGCTTACCCACAAAATAATTTCTAACCAGCATTAGTATATTTTCTAACCACCCTATTAGAGGATTCTAGTTACAACTAACATCTATCTTGCATATGAAGCTGCAAAAACAGGAATTAGTTCAACCAAATGTTTTCTTTCAATGGTCTACATTATCTAATATTCCTATTTATATCTAATATGTTCATCAGTTTTCCGCGAATATTTTATTTTGTATCAACCTCTAATTTAATTTTTGAATTGGTGTCCAGAAACTCTTAAACTGTAAAATGCGTTTGCGTTTGGATCTGACCGGCCGAGTCCTTCGACAAAGAATCTTTGTCTTTTACTTCCACTCGTAAAATCTTTCTTCATAGCATTGCCAACACTGTGGTTAATTGAGTCAGGAATATGAATATAATACACAGAAATTTTGAAACTTTTTTTTGCTTTTTAGGAGCGTTGGCTTTGAATCATTTTAAAAAATTCATCTGTGTATAGCCACGGGATGCGCGGTTTACTTTGGGTTACTCATATATGTGTCACGGGTTCACGAGATATAGATCTTCTCCCAGCTCAGCGCCAGCAACATTTTGTTTTTGAGTTGATAAGCCCAAAACTTTGCTTTTTTTTCTATTTATAGGCTTAAACTAAGAAGCATGTCAGATGTCGTGATGATGGTGCCGTTTCTGTGCATGTTTTGCCATTGCCAGCATCATGGATTTTATCCGGACTAGGTTTCTTTTCTGTACACCAATAGCTTTTTAGCCTTTTCCTGATGTGGTAGGGTTGCTCATTCACGAAGTGTATCAAAGCATAGCACCGACATCATTGCTTGAAGAATCAAGAAAAAAGTACGATACTTTTTTGCTCATCTCCGTAACACATCCGTTAAAATTCCTTTGCAAATTGAAGTTTGGCTTAAGCCCTCGTGAGCGAAACACTATTAAAAGGTAATACTAATGAATCGTATCGCCAACAAATCGTGTGGTTTCGTAGCGTTATTTTGAAGATAGTCGTTGAGCAATTTCAAGCGCAAAGAAACACTAGGCCATCCTATTCCTGTCATGCTTTCTGGACCTCCGTTGGGGCGTTTGCTTGCGTAGTATCTTTTGTCTATTGATATCTTATGAGGTTTCTTGGGTTGGGGTAAAACTTATAAAGAAAACTTATCAACATTCAATTTCTTCAGTATATCGTACTAGTAAACATAATGCCCCCTCTCCCTCATTTCCACTCAAAGAATGCTCCATACTCAGTAAATGGAAATAAAAAAAAACTGAAAAAACGATGAAAAAAAATTAAAATAGTTTTCATAGAATGATGCGAAACTTTAAGAAATTAAACTCTTCCAGCTAGGATGATTTGGACATATGCAAAAATTAATCGGCCGTTTTTGATTTCGATGAAATATTGCACACGTATTTCGCTCAGCAAACTGAGTAGTTTTCGCGACTCGAGAGTAGTTTTCCGAAAGAGCGTATTTATTTAAGCGTACACCTCATTTAAAAAACTGTAGCTCAAAGATGTTTATTTTGTTATAAAAACTGTATAAAATCAAGTTGTAGTGACTCTAAATCAAACACTAAATTTTGAATTAAAACAAAACAAGTTCATTTTATTATATTTTTGGAAACTTGAAAGAGGAGAAATTAGAATTTTAAAGATTTATTTTTGTTTTGTTTCCGAAGCCATGGTGTGCCCAAGGCCGCCATTTGGCGGGCTTCAGTCGAAGTTCCGAAAAGCTTTAATAAATACTTAAAAAGTGTTTAGAATGGTTTATAGTGATTTTATCGAAGTCCGTTTAGGAATTAATTTGGGCACTAGAGGGTTAAAAGAAAATACAAACAGACAACAAATCCCGAATATATAAAAGGAGTTGAAAGATCAAATAGAGAAAATCGAAATCGGATGATGGCCCGTTTGCTATGGAAACCTTGACCTGGCACTGCTGGCGCTGACTCCTTAACGGTGCCATTGTTGGTCTCGAGCTACTGCTACAGCATAGTGTAGCGGTATGTTACACTTCCCCCCAATTGCTTGCTATATTATAGCTGCTTATAATTCTCATAACACAGAGACAACAAACAAGTAATGCTCACGAGAGAGGAAAACTGAAATAAAAGTGAAAAAGACGAACATCCGCCTTGCGCGGATGAATGTGTGTGTGGTGTAGCTGTCGATTTCTTTATACTCCCAATCGAAGACAATGCGAAGGTTTTATACTTTCGTTTATTTGGAACTGTGTGTACTGGATCTGTTGAATCACTTATGCGTTTGATAACAGTGTCATTGTTCCGAGAAAGATGTTAAAACGATGTTTTCTTGAACTGAATGAATAGTGTTATCGTATAAGACACTATTCTATTCTTGCGCACATCGGCTATTTGGGTGAAAAATTGAGGCCAACCGTATTTGTACCTATTCTTTTTTTCTGAAGCGACTTTTTGGTATCACAAATTAAATATTGCTTAAAACATAATGTGCTCGTACCATAAATCACATCACCTCTAGAGTAAAAAAGTATCTAAATAAAAAAAAAGGAGGAAAGGAAGGTCTGAAAAACAAATCTTATCTTAAGTTACCTCTTTAAAGATATAAGATAAATTCAACATTTTCTGGCAAAGTTTTTAGAAATGGTTTTCATTTAGAAATTTCACTGAAACATCTCAAAGCATCTTTCCACACACGTCGCTCAGCTATACATATTTTCATCACTAAATTACGCTTGCCTCATTACAAGAATAATTTATCCAAGCAGTATCGGTAGTTGCTAATGTTAATTATTCGGCCCAATAATCTATTGTTTTTCTGGTTGTCCGTCGTGAAAGTTTGTCATAATTATTTCATCATCGATTTGAAGGCTAATTGTTTTCCCTTTAAACGAAAATAAATGACAAAGATAGATAGATTGTTGTTGCGAAAAACCCCGGAATGTAAGATTGTAGACAAACAATGAAATAATAAAATTTCGAAAAGCACGTTGCATGTAGCAGGGCGTTCATTGCAAATTGTACGCTCAGGAAAAATATAAATATTTTTTTATTGCCACGTTTCGTGACTCAAATTCACAGAAATTTGAATATGAATTAAGTGTTTACTGTAGGAAAGTTCCTATCGAAACCACACATTTTTTTCCTTTGTTTTTTGTTGGTTTTCGCTTATTTTCCTACGGCCCAATTCCGCCACTGTTATGCCAAGCTAAATCTGCGTTGAAACAAGACTCTACCTTTTTCAATAGCACAATAGTCAGCGTCATAAAATTACAATTTTCGTAGATAATTGTTGCAAAAATGAAGGAAGCCACATTGAAAACTACTCGAGTTACCCAGTAAACAAATTGGTTCATATAACTCGCGCTCAAGTCTGTTAAGTGAACCCTTATTTGGTAAAAAATGACTATATAAGATGCATGAAATGCGCCTATGTGTACAAATCTGGCGGCGATATACGTACATTGTAAACAAAATTGGTTGCGATTTTGTATAACTTCGCAGGCTATCTTAAATGGCTTCAATGACGCAGTTTACAATTTTTTTTGACACATTAAATTGCTTCATATATAACCTATGCAATACAGTAATCACCCGATTATATCAGTACCCGATTTTATCTGCCCCCGATTTTATCACATTTTTCACCCGATTTTATCATCATAAAACATTTCATTAAAAAATGTCAGGGTGAACTAATTTTCTATTACGCTTCAATATTTAAGATATTTTTCATAATTCTGTGTATCATTCTGGATGTAGTTTACATTAAAAATTCAACCGATGCACAATGTTACATTTTGCTGTTTTCGTGCGAACAATTGAATAGTGATACAAATGTTTATTATAACCGTATAATATGTTCGAAGAAGTTTCAAAATATTTGAAAACGCATCTTTTGATGTAGAAAGCTGGGTGATCAGTCCTCCTAAAAGTGAGATAGAATATTAACTTTTTCATTAGATAAAGATAGACGCTTGGTGTCTTAGGCAAAGTATTAGGTGATCTCAGAACAAGAAACTTAACAAAAGACATCATGTATCTATCTCTTACATATTGCAAGCAACATAAGGTTTTATATGAGAAGGCATTAAAAATCGTTATTTACATTCTAAGATTTTTCTGGTTGCAATATGTGAGAGACATCAGCATGCTGTCTTCGGCAAAGTTTAGTGTTGTGAGTACATCTAATATTTCGCTGATGGTACTGTGCTACAAAAAAGCAAGTAATTCATTTTACCAATTCAAACAAAAACATGAACGAATAAGAGACTTAATTGTAATTTATTTGCAACTTTACATCGATTTTTTTAGGTTTTTTATTTATTTAGGTTTGTTCAGAAAAGTTTTAGGCAACTGAATTATCTATTTAAAAAATGTTTTAAAAAAGTAGTGATGATCGATTTTTTATAGTCACTTTTTGTTTTTGAAATTTCTTTTTTTCAGTACAGGATCTCAAATTGAATTTTTTTATAAAAGCTCAGACAGTTTTCTCAAATTCACCCCTTGACAACTTTTCTCTATCTTCTGTCATTATTCAGATATATCGATTTGTAAAAAAACACCTGCAGTTTTTTTCATATGTTTGTACTGATTTTACGTATTTAGTTATTGATTTAACATCTTCAATAAAAAAAAAAAAAAATTAAAAATTTCGCGATTTTATCACTTTCCCTATTTTATCACGCCAAAAATCATCAGGGTGAGATATAATCGGGTGATCACTGTATTAGGATTTTAATTTTATACGATATAAACAAATTCAATGTTGCATCCTATATAATTTCAACTTGATATGTACATTTGAGCGACTTAGAATTAACGTTCTTATACGACTTCTGGTTTGCTGTGTATAAACTGATCTGATTTTAAATTATCATGTCACATCCTATCTCAGAAACCTCGTGGAAGGCGTAGTCCTACGTCATTATGTCTCTCTTTCGGATCTTCAACCACTGAATTTCATACAGATTGGGGTTTTGATTTCGAGATCGAAGTAATTATTCACAAAAACACAGACGTCAAGAAGAGTAAATATTAACCTTCTACTGTGAAATCATCTTATCAGAGTTAATAAAAAAAATTAACAGAACGACATTCGACGAGGTCTACAAATCTAATGTTCCGAATGGTAAATTTTCTAACTTCTGCCAATTTCCTTTTCTCAATCAATCTGATGACCTACTGTAAGAATGTAATTAAAACTGTTGTCTTTAAAGGAAACATGCAGCCAGCGGCGGGGTCACTGGTCGTCTATCAGTGCGGTGGAACACTTGATAAAATTTTGATGCTACCGACAACGATAAGGAGTTTATCTCACGAAGATAGTTTAAGGAAATTCTTTGCCAAAGTACTGTTACTGTACGTGTCATTATTGAGTGAATTATGAAGCCGCTAATATTGATCGCGATGTTACACTTTTTTCAGTGATCAGCGATTTCTCGGTTATCATTATCAGCGTGGTGTGAAAGGTTGCATGATAGTACTAGATTGATTAATTGTCCTCTTTCTTGTAGCGATTGAAACAAGAAAGTTTTTGTGAAAATTCTCAGATTGGTTTTCAAGTCGAAAAACGTTAGCCCATGTTTTGAATAGGTTCCGAGGATGGCGGAGGCTCTTCGTTTACTCCGTGTTGCTCAATAATTATATCTTCTACATTAATGAACATAATGATACGGTTGATATTCAAAGTTTAGATTTTTTTGAATACCGGAGTGTAATTAATACATTTAGGTAATTAGTTTGATAATCCTCTTGACCAGATACACCGCACTTTTACAACAAAAAAAAAACATAAATTTTCTTTTTCGCAGTACAACACAAACTGTCAATAACTCACCACTTTATTTTTTTTTACATATTTGGATCAATAAATTAAAGAAAACTCTTCACAATAAAATAGTTTTGATCACAGTTCGTGCAGATTTTCTACTTTAAGCACACCTTTCTATCGAAGAGACATAAATGGTATAAATTATGGCGAGAGGATAGAAGCATTTGTCAAATACATACTAGTTACAGCCCTAGCAGTTGTATGAAATGGTGATGTAGGACTTAACAATGTAGTTAGAGGGATTTTAGCTACAAAGGATACAGAGTCCGCAGACAGGATCATCTCCCGAGCCGAGACTAGTACCTATGACGATTGCCTTGTTAGGCCAGCATCATACCTCGAGACCAGCTGTGAGCATTCAGTGACTATAACGTATTTTTATTCTCAACTTGAAATTTTTGACGTAGGATTACGTCTAACCGCACTATATCGAGATACATTCTGAGGAAACTAAAGTCCAAGATGTAACGTCGGAATGAAAGATTTCAAACGGCAATACTGATGTAACCACATGATGGATCACAATAATCAATGATAATTGATGGATTGATAAAATGATGGACAATTTTGTGATTCTTCATATATCATTGTTACTTAATTGTTAAATAGTGAAAATTGATGAAAAACTTCAAGGTCCTATTTTCACGAACAATGTACCAATCACATGCGAGCACGCCTGGCACAGACTTCATAAGTGGACACCAACTGCCTGCTATGACGACCTCTATATCAGTGGCAAAAAAAAATTTGACAGAATCTCCCCGTCCCAACAGGTCAACTAATATTTGCTTCTATGAACCTAGACTATCTTGATGTCTTGAAAGCGAAGCTTTTTCGGAAAGTTCGTTACAACCTTCTTTATCAGACAATTAAACGATCTGCTGTGAGAATGTTATTAAAACTGATGTCTTGAAGGAAAACATGCTGGCACAGGCAACAGTACTGCACCGAGCCATGTATGAGAAGACGGTCGCTCGTCGTCAGTGCAGTAGCACTCGATTACCATTTGTGTGCAGTCAAGCCACGCTGTGCGGCCGGGGATAAAATAATTCTGTACGCAACAGTATATCACGATATTGGATGTTGCATCCAATATGTGATTACAACTGAACGGATTTTGACCACCAATGCTTTGATCGAACGACGACGGTTGCCAAAGCATGTGAGACAATAATTGGCATATCATTGTATATCGTACATTGTACATTGAACAGTAAGTTAGTAAAAAGTTCAGTTGAAATCCACTTTTTCTAGTTCAGTTTCGCAGCTTTCAACCAATCACGAGCTCGCTTTATATAGCTGCAACAGATGTTTTCTCATCGTTTTAAAGTGCTTATTGTATTACTACCCCTGAACAGATTCCAAACACCGATGTCTTAATCGACAGGTAGAATATTGCGAAAGATTGTAATACAATAATTAAAATACCTTTCAACAAAAGTTGTGTTAAAAATCTTGGAACTTCTACTAATCAGAAGCTTGCTTCCCCGTAGCTCATTTCGTTTTGGTTGTCGTGACGAGTAGATGGCATTTGAACTGCAACCGTAGTGATTTTCATATCCATGTTTAATGACAAAAACTTCTTTCAAATTCTTAAAATTTGAAGTTGCATTGGGTTGCTTTGAATTCTACACTCTGTTTTTCTCAGATTTATTCAAATGACCAACTTAGGCTATTTAAAAGACAATAGAAAACCAATATGCTTCGCAAAGATTTTTAAACAGATAGTTCAGATAGCTCGTACTGATGGTTATATTTTCTCAGTTAAATAAATTTAATTCAATATAATAGTTGCATTCGCGGTTGTGGCATAGAGAAAAACCAAATTATATGCATCTTGTCGTTAGGTTTTAAACATTCGTATTTTTCAATTACAAAAATATTACATCAGCATCTGCAAGAAGCTATTTAGATACTAAACATATAAACACAACCTGTCATTGCCGGACTTGTAATTGAACAACATTATGCAAACATCAATTGGAGAGGTTAATGTTGTTTATCAAACCGAGCTAGGTTTATTTTTGAAGGAAACAGACAGACGACTTTCAAATATGGCATTTTGTTGCTTGTTTTTTTTATTGGTATCTTAAAACTAATTCATTCGTTGTTTTGCTTTCGTCTCGATTAGACGCAAATTGTTTATCTCCGTTTGAGTTCGCAAAATAACAATACACGAGTTATCGTACGGGTGTTTTTTTGTCGATTAGTTCTTGTGTTGCGCGATAACAATAGCCTGTTGTATATCGGCAGAAACATCTGCACACTGGTAGGGGCAGGCTACCCCGCCAGTGATTCGATACGCCGCTGATATATCAGCAAGAATAATTCTCCCGCACCGCTGCTACCCCGCTAGCAGCACGGACCACCATACGATCAAGCGAGTGGAAGTCAACTACAAGTGGCATCTACAAGGTCGCGTGTAAGATACGGCCACTGTGTCACAACACGAAGCTGGATCGTCATTGTTTGTTCTGCGGAGACACTCGATTAATCCAACTATCAGCCGTGAGGTCGTGACTTAGACGTTCGGTGAAGTATTACATTTAGAATTTTTACTATAATTATCAATATTATTACTATGTTATAATATTGTTATTAATATTATTATTGATATTATTATTATTGTTATTATTATTATTATTACTACAATTATTATTATTATTATTATTATTACTATTGTTATTAGTATTAGTATTACTGTCTTTTTTTTATTTGATCCATTGTATATTGAAAAATTTTTTTTAAAATTTAATATCAACTACTTGAACCCCCCCCCCCATACTCGAATATTTATCGTTTGTACGCGGTAGAGCGTAACGCTCCCGCAAAATGGACGACATGCAGGTGCAACTTTTCCTGGATGTGGAAATAAACGGGGAAGAAATTGAAATTTCTCCCATCAGCTCACCCCTACCTTCCCCTGTGCCCTCCCCTTTGCCAAGTCCTGTACCAAGAGTACCGGAAGTACCGGTAAAAGCTTACCCATATGCCGCTGGCGGTCCCTACGTTGTTTTTTTCCGGCCCATAAAGAAGCCATTGAATATTATTCAAATTGGCAAAGACCTGGCAAAACATTTTTCGGCCGTAACTGAGATTACGAAGGTGAGGCCGAACAAACTGCGAGTTGTCGTGAGTAGCTTGAAGCAAGCAAACGAAATTGCTGGCTACGAGCTCTTCACGAGAGAGTATCGCGTGTACATCCCTGCCAAGGATGTAGAAATCGACGGTGTGGTTACCGAGGGGAATCTCACTGTCGATGACATTTTGCGTCATGGAGTTGGCTGTTTCAAAAACCCCTTGATGCAAAGTGTAAAGATACTGGATTGCAAACAATTGCATTCAGTATCCATCGAAGAAGTGAAGAAGAAATTCCTCCCTTCGGATTCCTTCCGAGTAACATTCGCCGGATCCGCGCTGCCGAACTACGTCCGCTTGGACAGGGTTCGTCTACCTGTACGCCTGTTCGTACCGCGGGTCATGCATTGCCAAAACTGTAAGCAGTTAGGTCACACAGCCACCTACTGCTGCAACAAGGCACGCTGTAGCAAGTGCGGAGGCAATCATGCTGAGAACGCTTGCAGTGGGGATACTGAAAAGTGTCTTTATTGCGAGGGAACTCGGCATGACCTTCCGGCATGTCCCGCGTACAAACAGCGCGAGGAAAAAATTAAGCGTTCCCTTAAGGAACGATCAAAGCGCTCTTTTTCAGAAATGCTTAAAAGGGCTGAGCCACCCTTGACAGGAAACATCTTTTCCTTCTTGCCAACTGATGAGGGTACATCTGACGATCCCGTCGAAGGGTGTTCCTATGCCTTGCCAGAGGGATCTAGGAAGAGGAGAATGCTCAACTCTCCTAATCTTTCTCGCAAAGGTCGTAAGATAACCCCTAGCGGAATGACCAATAAGACAACACAAAAAGGAAGCGGTGAAGAAAAACCGAAGCAAGTACCCCCCGGTTTTAATTTCAAATAAAACCAGGAGTACCCACCGCTTCCTGGGGCACCAAAAACCCCTCGTGCACCCATTTCTCGATCAGAAGATAAAAAAGAAACAGGGTTCATAAAATTTTCTGATATTGTGGACTGGATATTTAAAACATTCAACATACCAGATCCCCTACAAAATATTCTTCTTGCCCTTCTTCCTACAGTGAAAACCTTTTTGAAGCAACTAGCAGCAACTTGGCCCCTCATTGCAGCTATTATATCTTTCGATGACTAATACGGCGAAAGAGGTTAGGAATTTTTTCACTGTATTACAGTGGAATTGCAGAAGTATCATCCCCAAATTCGATTTATTTTCTCATTTGATGAATACATACAATTGTGACGCATTCGCGATCTGTGAAACCTTTCTCAATTCGAACGATCAACTCAATTTCCACGATTTTAACATTATTCGTCGAGATCGAGACTCACACGGTGGAGGGGTACTTTTAGGGATCAAAAAGTGCTATTCTTTTTTTAGAATCGACCTCCCCTCGATCTCGAATATTGAAGTTGTTGCCATTCAAACGAATTTGAATGGAAAAGACCTTTGCCTTGTTTCGTTATATATTCCCCCATCCGCGCGGATT
The DNA here is from genome assembly GCF_029784165.1 of Wyeomyia smithii. NCBI lineage: Eukaryota > Metazoa > Arthropoda > Insecta > Diptera > Culicidae > Wyeomyia > Wyeomyia smithii. The sequence goes on along the minus strand of NC_073695.1, from coordinate 193,148,837 downwards.
GAACAGAAGCAACTCCTTGATATAGCAGAATTGCTTCCCGCACCTTTTATGATTTTGGGAGATTTTAACTCTCACTGTTCGCTATGGGGGTCGCTGTACGACGACAACCGATTTTCTTCAATTTGTAACTTGATCGACGACTTCAATATGACACTTTTGAATACTGGGGAAGCGACACGTGTACCTAATCCTCCAGCAAGTGAAAGCGTGCTTGACCTATCCCTCTGCTCGACATCACTAGCGTTAGATTGCCAGTGGAAAGTAATCAACGATCCCCACGGTAGTGATCATCTTCCAATCGTTATATCAATTGCTAATGGTTCAACTCCCCCGAACCCAATCAATATTTCCTACGACCTTACACGTAATATTGATTGGAAGCGTTATGAGTCTATTATAGCGGAATCTATCGAGACTCACGAGGAACTTCCTCCGGAGGAAAAATACGCGTTCTTAGCTGGCTTGATAATCGACGCCGCGACTCAAGCTCAGACGAAACCGATACCCGGGGTAACGATTAGACAGCGCCCTTCCAACAAATGGTGGGACAAAGAGTGCTCTGAGCTGTACGTGCGAAGGTCCGCGGCGTATAAGGACTACCGGGAGTACGTCACTGTCAACCTGCTTCGAAAGTACGAGGCACTGGGCAGGCAGATGAAGAGCTTAGTAAAGGCGAAAAAACGCGGGTACTGGCGGCGGTTCGTAGGGAAACAGCGATGAGCACTCTTTGGGATACCGCCAGGCGCATGCGGAACCGTGACGTTTCGAATGAGAGTGAGGAGTATTAAGATCGCTGGATACTCGATTTTGCCAAAAAGGTCTGTCCGGACTCTGTACCGGAACAGAAAACCTTTCGCGACGCGTTTATAGTAACTATGGAAGAGCCTCCATTTTCGATGTTGGAATTTTCAATGGCTCTCCTGTCGTGCAACAATAAAGTTCCAGGGTTGGATAGTATTAAATTCAGCTTGTTGAAGAATCTACTCGATTCTGTAAAAAGACGCTTGTTGAACTTGTTCAACAAGTTTCTTGAGCTAAATATTGTTCCGCATGACTGGAGGGAGGTAAAAGTCATTGCTTTTGGGAAACCCGGGAAACCTGCCTCTGATCACAATTCATATAGGCCGATTGCGATGCTCTCTTGCCTCCGGAAATTAATGGAGAAAATGATCCTCTTACGGTTAGACAAATGGGTCGAAACAAACGGTTTACTTTCAGATACTCAATTTGGCTTTCGCCGGGGCAAAGGGACGAAGCGTTGCTTTCTACTGAAATTCAAGTCGCATTTGCTCGGAAAGAGCAAATGGCTTCTGCGTTCTTGGATATTAAGGGGGCTTTTGACTCTGTCTCTGTAGAAGTTTTAAGCGCGAAACTTAATTCGCAGGGACTTTCACCAAATTTGAATAACTTTTTGCTCAACTTGTTGTCAGAAAAGCATATGTATTTCTCACATGGCGATTCGACAACTTCCCGAATTAGTTACATGGGCCTTCCCCAGGGCTCATGTTTAAGTCCTCTCTTATATAATTTTTACGTGAATGACATCGATGAATGTCTTGCAAATTCATGCACGCTAAGGCAACTTGCAGACGATAGCGTTGTATCCATTACTGGTAGCGAGGCTAGCGATCTGCAAGGACCATTGCAAGATACCTTAGACAATTTGTCTGAATGGGCTCTTAAGCTGGGTATCGAATTCTCTCCGGAGAAAACTGAGTTGGTCGTTTTTTCTAGGAAGCATAACCCAGCTCAGCTGCAGCTCGTACTAACGGGTAAAACGATCTCTCAGGTTTTAGTCGCTAAATATCTCGGGGTCTGGTTCGACTCTAAATGCACCTGGGCTTGTCATATTAGGTATCTGACACGAAAATGCCAACAGAGGATTAATTTTCTTTGTACGATTACCGGAACCTGGTGGGGAGCCCACCCAGGAGACCTTCTGAGGTTATACCAAACAAAAATACTGTCAGTTCTTGAGTACGGTTGTTTCTGCTTTCGCTCCGCTGCGAACACGCATATTTTGAAACTAGAAAGAACACAATATCGTTGTTTGCGTATTGCCTTGGGTTGCATGCAGTCGACCCATACGATGAGTCTTGAAGTGTTAGCGGGTATTCTTCCGTTGAAACATCGTTTTTGGAATCTCTCTTACCGGTTGCTAATTCGATGCACAGTTATGAACCCATTAGTAATTGAAAATTTCGAGAGGTTGGTCGACCTTCAATCTCAATCCAGATTTATGACTTTATATTTTGACTATATGGCTCAAGATATTAATCCTTCTTCATACGATTCCTCCAATGTCGCACTTTTAGATACTTCTAAGAATGCTATATTCTTCGACACCACCATGAAACAAGACATTTCTGGTATCCCGGATCAATTGCGACCCCAAGAGATCCCTAAGATTTTTTCCAATAAGTTTAAACATGTTAGTTATGATAAAAGGTTTTACACTGACGGATCTAATCTAGATGAGTCCACTGGCTTCGGTCTTTTCCACGAAAATTTTACCGCCTCCTACAAACTCGATGCTCTTGCTTCCGTGTACGTCGCAGAACTTGCTGCTATTCAGTACTCTCTTGGAATCATCGAAACCCTACCCATAGACCACTACTTCATCTTCACAGATAGTCTCAGTGCCATTGAGGCTCTGCGATCGATGAAGCCTGTGAAGCACACCCCGTATTTCCTGGGGAAAATACGGCGGTTTTTAAGTGCTTTAACAGATAAAAATTACCGGGTTACCTTAGCGTGGGTCCCTTCTCATTGCTCGATTCCGGGTAATGAAAAGGCTGACTCTTTAGCTAAGGTGGGTGCTATTGATGGCGATATTTATGAAAGACCAACTGCTTATGATGAATTTTATAGCATTTTGCGTCAGAGAACACTCAACAGTTGGCAATCATCATGGAACTCAGATGAACTGGGACGGTGGCTACATTCCATTTTTCCTAAGGTATCGACGAAAGCATGGTTCAAGGGGTTGGATGTAGGTCGGGACTTCATTCGCGTGATGTCCAGACTTATGTCCAATCACTACACGTTAAACACGCATCTCTTTCGTATAGGGCTTGTAGACAGTAATCACTGCGTTTGTGGCGATGGCTACCATGACATCGAGCATGTTGTTTGGTCGTGTGCCGAATTCTGTGATGTTAGGTCCGAGCTTATAGATTCCCTCCGGGCCCGAGGAAAACAACCGAACGTACCCGTTAGAGACATTCTGGGAAGCGGTGATCTCCAGTACATGACACAACTGTACTGTTATTTGAAAAAGACTGACATTAAAATTTAATATTCTTTTGTCTATTTGTCAGAATACCCGTATACGACGCTGGAGACACGAGCACGAAGAGCCTAATCTATGTTTAAAAAACAAAAAAGAACACCAGTCGAAACACAAATAGATCGTATATCTTAATTAGTTTCAAGCAAGAATTGTATTTCCCTCCTCTCACCTTAAATCCCACTAGCTCGTAGTCGGCCGCGAGAATAAATAAAAGGCCTCCCTCTTTTCCCTGCTAACGTAGAATTAATACGAATTGTACTTGGCTCAGTAAAACAGAAAATGTATCGTGCCGTGTCAAATAAACTAATTTTAAACCTAAACTTAAAACTGATTAATGTTTTTCTGGTTCTGCTAAATGAATAAAGATTTCAATTGGCCTAAAATAAAAAAAAAATGAATGTTAACATGTTCATAAATTTCGATGTCATTTTCAAAATTTTTGTAAATCCTAATTTTCCACTAAAAACTGCAACGCTTTATCGTTACTTTTCCAACGAACTTGTAAATATAGGATTTTTTTTATGTGACATCTTTGCTAAGCAGTTGTAAGAAACTGACAATGATGCTGCTTTGGAATCTGTGGTGAGCTATCTTTCACAAGCGCATTTTAAGATGAAAGGAAGTTTACTTTCTACTAAATCGTTCTTACTTAAGACCTATATAAAAAATTGCCTTTTCACATGTTGAAGAAAATTTACTGCGTTAGGATGAAAGGTATTCATCAATGTGAAAAACAGTATTTTTTTCTTCTTAAATAGATGTCTGCAAATAAATAATCAAATTTTTTTCAGTTGTCAAAATCGGACCATGTTAAAATAAATGCTATTCTTTTTATGACTTTCTGGTGGCATATGACCTTAACAATATATGGCCACCAGTGAACTAGTTTTAGGATTGTAAGTCGTTAGAGGTGTCGCTTGATGGATTTAGGCTCAATAATATGGAAGTATCTGGAACGCAACGGTGACAGCCTTTACGACCTAGACACTTGATATGACCCTCCCGAGTAATTAGAGGTATAGCACGGTACTAAGTACTGCTTTGATTATGTCTATTAGATTACTGGAACGGTCATATCTCCAAAACCGTCTTACTGATTCCGGTATTCCATTTCGGCAACATAATGGACAAAATGCCTTTTATTTGGTGGTTGTTGAGCTTGAATTAGTAAAAAGCAAAACAAGAAAACTATAAATTATGATGATAAACATAACCGCTCGTTTTTGGCTCATGTGTGCCAAAGTCGAACCGTGCCAAAACTGAACCGTGTCGAAAGTGAAAAGTGGTCCAATCGAACAAAGTCTGAATTCTCTAAATGAAAAATAAAACTATCGTAGTTCTACGTCAAACATGCGGTCGTGTCTTGGATACCACCCTCGTAATATTTTTTAATGGAAAATATTCAGTAACACTCGAGTGAGTTTCGTTTACACTTGGCGATATTGTGCATGTAGTGTTTTTTGTTCAAACAACATTCATTCGTTACGGTACAAGCGTATCGTTGCTGTTGATTAAGCACCAATAATTTCTCCTCATGCGTCTAAATCAGATTTTTTTTTCTCAAAAACAACAACAATTACATTTACTGTATTACGAAGACAGTAAATATACATTAAAAATAAAAAAGATCATCAAACAATGTTGAAACTTAAAAAAAAAATCTGAATAAATCTTAGGGAAATGGACAAAAAATTCACAATCATTCGCCGGCTCTTATTTTCCTATAAATTTGTATTCTTAGGAATTTACTCTTTCGGTATTACGATTATTTAGTGAACATCAAAGATAAAATGAAATTAAAACAACTTATAACCATTGCAAAAATGTTCAATTCTTGTTGAGGTTTATAAGCATATTCATGAGATAAACTGGTAATCATCATTGGTAGCAGCATTGCAGTTTTTTCTTGATTGCACACGAATAGCAATCGTGTACCGCTGCTTTGATAGACCAGTGGCGCTCTGCTCCACCTGTACTGTACGGTACTGTTACCTTCACCAGCATGCTGGATTGCCAGATCTAGGGATTTGTTCACTTCTACGGATTAACATTTATATGGGAAATCCGTAGAAAAGAGGGGGAAATTAGGGGAAATCAGGGGAAATCCGTAGAATCTATGGTTTTAAACGAAATAGTTCTGGCATCTCTGCCAGCATGTTTTCTTTCAACTCAAGCCCGGCGGAGAGAAATCAGTTTTTACCTCAAAAAATGAACTTCAACTATATGTTCAAATCATACAAACTGTACTGTATATTAAAGATCAATCTGTTCTCTAATTATATTAGATAGTTTCATCGTGCAAATTTTCAAGTATTATTGTTAAATTTGAATCAAAGTTTGAATGTCCGAAGATGCCATATGGCATCGCCCGCCGGGAAGTTAGTTTTTATTGGACTCTATCAGTAGGTTAACAAATTGTTCGAGATCTTTATCTTCGGGACATCAATTCAGTCTAAGCTCATGAAAACAAACGTTAATTGACCTGCTGGGACCTTGTCATTTTTTTGATACTGATATGAAGAATGGCACGGTAAATAATAGGCGTAAATTTGGTCTTGAACCTTTTTATCGTTTTTTTACCGCTAAACAATGAAATAATAATGATGACTAGCGTATTACGAAATTAGCCAACATTCCAACAACGTATTAGGGACCGTTCCTAAACCACGTGGTCATAAAGAGGGGGACGGGGGGTTTGTCAAAAGACCACGAAAGACCACGCATGGGGGTGGGGGGGTTAACGAAATGACCACGTGGTCTTTTTTTCTGACTTATAATTTATTGTTGCCACCAAGTCAAGAGCAAAAGCTTTTTCATTTTAGAAATATAGAATGTACCGAATGTTTAAAAATAAAAATTTAAAAAATTTAAGCGAAGTTTTGGTACTAGACAAATGAAAAGACCACGTGGTTAAAGTCGCAAGGGGGGAGGGGGGTTGGCCAAAAGACCACGAAAGACCACGGGGGGATAGGGGTGGTATAAAAAGGGATCAAAATCCTTCATTTGGTCATGCTGTTATTATCTGACAGAACATTTGCCAGCGTTATAGCCAATTTTACAGAATATATCACAGTATAGAAAACAAAGACGTAGTCCAACGTTTCAAGAAAAAATTTTGCAGGAGTTTTTTTGAACACCATCGAACAACAGGCTTGGCACCTGAAGGGTTAGGATTGTCATTAGCTTCCGCTTGATGAAATACTTTTGTTTACAAATAACAATTCGCAGTGTGAAAGCCGTCAGGTATTATGCCCAATCTAAACGCGTGAGTCAATTTTGGCCAAAATACACCCGACAACAGTTCGCTGTTCAACGCAAGCATCGCTGTGGGTGTTGCAACAATTATGGAAGTCTTCCTTGAAAACGTTCTCTCTCTTATCAGTTGGCATTTTCATACTCAGCCCTTCTCAGTGTGCTCAGTTGGAGCTCTTTTCCCTCGATTCAACACGCACACTCATACGAGAGAATCAATGCTGGCAGCGCAGGCAGAGTATCTATACTGGTGAACTCCCGCATCGGAAGGACATTTGTGCTGCTGCGGTCGTCGTGCGCGAATCTTTCGTTCTGATTGCGGTCGTCAAGTTTGGGAATTGGTGTTCCAAGCGAAAGAAGGGAGTGAATAGCAGCTGCAATACTGTAGCTTTCACACGGCGGATGGGTGGGCAGGATATGTCGCCACGATCCCTCTCCACCCAGCCCGTAGTTCTTCGATCGTTCGTCCGTGATACCGAGTGGTGCTGCGATGATGTGGTTGCACTTTTTCCTCTGACGCGGAGCGGTGAAAATTTGATGGAAACTTTCTAGTATACAAAAGCAAGGGAAAAGACATATAGTTTATCATTAAAAGTTAATTTCTTAGTTGGTGGCAGTTGGTGATCCATCTGGAACGATGGAAAGTGAGGAAAACGGCGACGAAAAAACTGGGAAGCCGAACCCGACCATGGATGGCAAGCCTGCGGAAAAAGTAATTATGCGGCCGAATCAGTTAATGGTTTTTAGTTGTTACATTCTTCGGTTGAATTTTATTTTCAAGCTATGTGTATCTGTGTATGTGTTCAACGTTCATGACTAGAGACATGTGTTTCCTAGAGAGGGAAAAAGAACAACAATACCAATTTTGCGTGAACGCCTGCATAATGTTTCCGATTACCCGAATAGAACAGCACGAATTAGTCGTTCATACCGATATGAATAGGAACCACAAGGAAGAAATTGGCGGAACTATCGCATTCGTTGTTTTGTTCAAGTTGCTACTCATTAGAATTCATCGCCGCAGGTGGTTTTTGCACCGAGTCCTACTTAGTATGCATTTCTCGTTCCGTTTTATTTGATGAGTATTCAATACGTCTGTGTATCCTCCAGTGCTCCAATGAACTGATATTGAATGGTGCATTGGTCTCGCAAACAGAAGGTAAGGTTACACAGTAAGGCACTTCCGGCGCCCCCATTCTTCTCACAACCTGCTGAGAATTATATCGAATAGACTGCTGACAGTTTTGCATTTGCAATAATGAGACAACAGCAGATGGTATTCAGTTACCGAATTCAATGCACTTTAAGAAAATATTTTCATCAACGCCTGGTATCGAGGGGATTTTTGACTATGAGTGTAATTTTCCAGTATTGGTCTCGAGCGCTTGATACGACGCAGTTTTGGTAAAATCTATGGTGAAATATAAACGGTGTTCTAACTATTCTGTTTAGTAAAAACTTTCATTATTATTTTTAAAACAAACTGAACACAAGCTGCAAACCGTCTGGTGACTTGGTGACTGCAGAAAATGATTACACAAAAAAAATGATTTTGAAAAACGTGAATTATGTGCAAAAAATGCTGTAAATGGACGCAAAAAGCCCATGGCATGTGAAGCAATTATCATCATCGGCGTAATCCTGTCGATGATCAAATTTCAAAGTTGTGGAATGCAATTTCATTATTAGTCTCACTATTTCTCTACTAATGTCATTACTTCGAAGAACGATTAAACTTTACTATCATGAACAGATGCTATGTATCCGTTCCACCTCATACAGAAGACCAGCATGCTTAACCTAAACGATAGAACATTAAACCATGGAAATTTTAAAGAAATTTCAAATCAGTCATTATCATTTCGAATACAAAACAATCTCGCTACCAATACTTATTTTAAATAATTTTTTAACTACTCGAAGGTCCGCTCTTGGATCAATTTTGGCGTTTCATTTTAATACTGTTTGCTGTTTGATTTTCATTTTCGATCATCTGGTTAGAATTTTAGCAAATTTTGTTTCGTGATCGTGAACGATGCGCGTGAAATATTTTATGAGAGTAAGACAGCTCGTTACAAGGATAAAGATCTAGTGTATTTGAACGTGTGCCTAATTGGAAGTGAAAATTGAAAATGATTAATTGTAATTTATATAGCAATTCGCTAGTGTAAATGATTTTTATCAGCACTGGATTCAGCCATTCCAGCGATTTTTGACCTGCACTTTTTTCATCGATCTGTGAGGCCTGTCAATTCTCATTTCATCTTCCAATTATTCTGAGCTGACGCTGAAGCTGAATAAAAGCCTACTTGCGTAACGATTCTACAATGGTTAACAAAGCACTAAAAATAAACTGTTATTCATCCTTTTCGGTAAACAGCAAGAGAAACTTTAATCTACCTGCTATTTAATTATTAATAATTAGTCCACCGATATCGATCACAGTTTGTCATACTTCTCTTCCGAATGAATAATTAACAAGTTACTGCGATGTGTTCGGTGGCATGACGAAGCTCTGTATATGACGTATGACTCTTTTCTCAGAGAACTAATTATATTTAACCCTTGATTCTTTGTAAACAGTGGCCCCGAAAATGATTTGACTTTGAACATAACCTTGTTCATAAAGTAGCGCAGTTCACCAAACTCAAAAACTTAATTGTATTCTGACGTAGTCCATTTTGAAATTATTAGAATTTTTCTTTTTAGATTAGGAAATAGTCAGCAAATAATAATACATTCCTTAAATGAAAAGGAAATTAATGTAGTTACTTCTCTGGGTATCACAAAACGATGAATTATTTAAATTTTACCACTGAAACATTATCAAACGTATGGATAAATTTTCTGACCTTATTCTTACTTTGTAGGAGTAATTGGGAAAAATAATTTACGATTTTCCAACAAAACTTCATTCATTTATTTGGAATTCCGTCATGACATAGCCTGATAAACAAAATTTCTCCAATTCACTCGGTTATTGGCTGCTGCTTTCCAATCCCTGAGACACCGTGTACTCTCCGCCAGATCTCGCTCCACTTGGTCTACCAATCCTGCTCGCTGCGCCCCTAGTCGTTTTCCTCCTGCCGGATTCGAGGCAAACAACATATTCGCAAGATAGTTGTCCGGCATTCTTGCAACGTGCCCTGCCCAGCGTATCCGTCCAGCTGTAGCCACCTTTTAAATACTGGGTTCGCCGTGGAGTTGCGCGAGCTCATGGTTCATCCTTCGCCTCCACATTCCGTTCTCCTGCACGCCGCCAAAGATCGTCCTTAGTAACCGTCATTCGAAAATTCCGAGCACTCGCAGGCAGGTCCTCCTCGAGCATTGTCCACGTTTTATGCCCGTAGAGAACAACCGGTCTTATGCGCGTTTTGTACAGGTTACAATTCGTACGAGGCTTAGTCTGTACGACCGCAATTGCTTGTGGAGCCCATAGTAGGCATGACTTCCGCTGATAATACGCCTCCGGATCTAACGGCTGGTATCATTGTCCTCGGTTACCAGTGAACCAAGATAGACAAACTCGTCGACTACCTCGAACTCATCGCCGTTTTCGTTTTTCCATAGCTCTTTTCGGTCGATAGTGTCATACGCGGCTTCCCGGGTCGTCCAACAACAAGTTTCAACAAAACTACGACCTGTTGAAACTTTTACAAATCTTATGACTCCCTATACGTTAAGGCACGGCAAAAAGAACTCAGCAACAATTGCAAACGATTCATGTCACTATCTTTAAGTTTTATCATTTGTATCGCTAAATAACAAACCATTCAGGTGGTCTCGAGGTATGATGCTGGTTTAATATTGTGATAGGGTGTTTTAGGGGTATGTATATTAATTTTTCTTTTGATAAGAAATACATATTCCACTGACTTTTTTCAATTTGAGCAGCAGAATTATTGAAAAAATCGATTTCCAATTTTAACAACTGTAAGTGACTTTAAGGCAAACTTTGCTGTCAAGAAATCATGACACGGGGTGGCCAGGCCATTTTTCAAATGTCTCCACACTCCGCGGTCTACAAATCTGTAAACACCGTCCCTATTGAAGTCCCAGTAAACACATTGAATCGGGTACGGTTAACCAACCGACTATTAGGCTTCCACTTCTCCACACGCGCTTCAATGTCTTCGAAATTAAGACATGTCTTTACATCTGGCATCCCTGTCATGACACGTAAACCAGGGTTATACTTCACACAAGCCAGCAGCAGAAATGTCACTTTGTGCACAGCCAGGGTTATATTCACAACAAGCCAAGAACAGCAATGTCACTTTGTGCGCTACTTGCCAGTTAGTGAAATTTTAAAAATATGTAATTTTTCAATTTGAAAATCAGAGAAAACTAGTAGAGATCTCAGTCAAATTACGTAGTGCCTACTGAAAGGTTAGTTATCGATTAGTATAAGAAAAAGCAGGTATTTTTTAAATTAAAACCTATTATAATGACCTGTTTCTAGCGGTTTTTACGCCCGCGATGGGTGATGATTCAAATGGCTTGGAATATTTCCACCTTGACATTCTTCTTCCTAGAGAAAAAAACAATTATAAAAAGTTAAAGTAACCAAGTCGTATGTTCAAATCCTGGCTCGGGAGGGACTGTTAGTGTCAGTAGGATCTTAACTCTTGGCCCTCAATTGTCGTGTAAACTTGACAGTTGGCTGTGAAGTCTGTGTCCAATAAAGCCGAAGGTGGAAAGGAAGTCGGTACCTAAGCTTTGATTTGCTCTGCCGCTAAATGAAAAAGGTACTTTGGAAATTATATTTTGCCGTTACACCTGAACTCCTAAATTTTTTTTTCTTGCTCTGGACTCCGATATGTAGTTGAGCCATTGAAAGCAAAATGGTATATGTGCCATTAACTATTTTTTTCAGGAGACATAATTATTGAAAAAGTCGGAAAGCAAATTATTATCAACCTTTTCCATGAAGAATTAAAATCAATGTTGGGATGGTTTCAAAACACTGTGCATAAAAACACAACAAAATATAGTTGAGAAACTTGCACGAACTCTGATGGAAAATCATGTACCAATTTCGTTCTATGGAAAATACAACGACAACCAGAAAACGTAGAGGACAAAAATGGTACAAGTGTATAAAGTATTTAACACTGAATACCTCTACGAACTAAAAACATTGATTTTTTTGTCTTATGACTTACATTTTGAGTTTAGTAAAGTAGGCAATGTTTACGAGCATGCGAAAAATGAATAAGGACAGAAAGTGTGACTTAGACTCATAGAAAATTTTCCTCATCCAGACGGGACTCGAACCCGCAATCTCTAGCATGGTGTTTTGGCCAATCAAACTACTGGGAAGTTCTCTCTCCTAAGAATAATAACGATCACCTACTATTGTGTTCCAACCTCGGCATAACGGAACCCTTCCGTTAGATGCGTTTCGGAGGAAATTACGCAACCAACTGAATAGTTTCGTCGAATATTACCAGTAGATATAGTAGGTCGCTATACAAAGTGTGAGAGAGGCAATCTCTCAGTTACTAAAATAACTTCCACAAGGCAGTGTGTGTGGTTTATCGAGGCGTGCTTGAAACGGAACACAATAGTAGAGGGTGATCGATATGATTCTTAGGGAAGAATACCGCGTAATCTGATTATCCTAGAACTTTCCGTTTTTTTGTCTATCTAAATCACGCTTTGATTGTTAACTAGAAGTTAGATGGTATTTTGGCCGGGATATGGTCCGAGGTCCGAACGATAATGACCTGTAGCTTATCAATTTCTCTGCAGCTAGAGGCATGGCTATCTGTAGCACTTATCTTGCAGGCCGGAATATTCGTAAGCACACCTGGATGTACCTGGAGGCCTGCTTCAGATCGCCGATGTTCTGATCGATGCGATGGGCGGTATTTTTCAGATGCTACAGGCGTAAGGTTGTTCAGAGGACCAATCGTTGACTCGGATCATTATAACTTGGTATCCAAGATCCGCGGCCGGTTGCCCAACGTATTAAAATCAAGGTCAACAAGGAAGATACGGTTGATCATCCAGCGGTTTTGAACTAGAGGAGTGGCTGCAGTGTACTCACAGAAAGTTGATGAGCGGATCGATGAGTAAGTTGGAGAGGACCTGAACGAACTGTGGAGATATATCCACAGTACGATCAGCAACACAGCGCGAGAAGTGTTGGGTTCAGCTGCGACAGCCATGCTCAACGAGTGGGTTGATGCTGAATGTCAGCTAGCGAAGGATGAGAAAAACCGCGCCAGATTTCACATGTTGGCTACGGCTGTGACACGTCAGGGCGATATTGATCCGCTAGAGCCGCTAAAAAGAGACTCCATCGCCGGAAGAAACGTCAGCATTGGAGCGTGTTCTTCGAGCTTTCGAGCGAGCGAGCGTTCGAGTTCTGAAAAACAGATTAACGGAATCAGGAGCCGAAACGTGTTTTGCCCTGGCATGTGCAACGACAGGGTTGGGAACCTGAATACCGATAAATTATAGGTGACCAGGCATTGGAAACAACATTTTAGTGTGCTGTTGAACTGCGAGGAAGACAGTGGCGTCAAAAGGAGTAAGATTGACATTGAGAATGATGGACAAGCTGTGGATCCACCAACCATAGACGAGGTGAGGAAAGCAGTTAAAAAGATGAAGAACTGTAAAGCAGCTTGGAAGGACGGCAACTTTTCAGAGTCGGGAGCAAACAGCTGTATCGTGCCATTCATCGGATCATGCTGAAAGTTTGGTCTGATGAAGAATTGCCCTTTGGACTGGTTGGAGGGTCTTATATGCTTGATCTACAAAAACGACCACCGCATGGACTGTAGTAACTATCGGGGCATAACTCTTCTTAATATCGTATACAAAATTCTCTTCCGCATCCAGTTTCATCGACTGAGGTCGTTGCAGGGAACCTTTGTTGACGAATACCAATGTGGTTTTAGAGGACCTGTTGCCTTGCGACAGATGCTCGATGCGTCAGGGTAGCCGGGGAAATATCGGACGCTTTCAACATCGCATTGGAAGGTGCTCTACGGGGGGGTTGGCGTGCAGAGAAGTGGCACCATCATGACGAAGTATCACGTGCTCCCAGGTTTTGCGGACAAATTGGGTCTGTCATAAACGCTTGAAAACGAAGTACAGGGTGCCTGGTAAAGAGTGTGGTAGCTCATCGGATGCTAGTGCTGCGGTGGTGATAGATGGGGAATCATTTGACGAATTTACGGTAAGGCCTTTTTTACATGAGGGATGCGTTCCAAATTTGTATGGGATCGCGTAACGAAAGACTTTTTTAAGTTGCAAATATAACGAAGGAAACCGTCTTAAAGTGTTTAAAACTCGTTTGAATGATAGTGATCAATCTAGAGACCAAAATTCAACATTTAAAATTTTCAGTATTTACACCAAAAATTGTGATGTATGTTTTTAAGTAATTAGGAAAAGCAACCTGCGTAAAAAAAACCGTGTAAAAAAAGACCTTACTTTCTTCACCTGGGTATATTGATGACGTGCGACAATGAGGTTAGCCGTGAGATGAAGAGGCGGATAACAGGGCCTTCCCGCAGTGTTATGTAACATTACAGCGCAACGTAACGTAACGTGACAGTGTTCCGAAAAAAAAACGGAAAACTTAAAGCTGGCCTAATTTTTTTCAAAGGGTTACCGGTGACTTTGGACCTGATTCTTGTCAAATCGGTCGCTCTGAAATAGAATAAAAAAACGCGAAATAGAATTCAAAAAAAAAAAAAAGAAAACAACAAGCGAACTGTGTATGGAAAAATCGTACTAAAAGTAGTACTAAATTTAACTCGTGAAGTGATGCTGAAACATTTCAAAACTTCGGTGCTCAAATCTATAACAAAACGATAATGCTGATACTTTGTGCACTGCCGTGGTACATACCAATAAGTTCAAGTGTTTTTCGAGGTCGTAAGCATTTTTACGGTGCATCTGCTGCACGTTTATTGTTATCAATTTCTCTGGAATTTCACTGAGTAACGCGTAAGTCGTAAAGTTTCGTTTCGCTGGGAGGCCGAAGCCGATGGCAAAATAGTTGCCACTGTCGACGGCTGTAGCATTTTGGAAGTGAATGTTTGAAAAATTGAATGTGCAATCTCAACAGTTATATTTTATGTGTTTTTTTTTTATTTTACCCATATGCATCGATGCTTAGGGAGCATCAATGCAAAATCATTCCGTTTTGTTCGAAAACGATTCGAAATCAGTTTTGGTAGTTTTGTAACATCTTTGAATGAGTGGAAGGAAGATAATAGTGTGAACAGAAAGACGTTGAATGAAATAAATAATATGAACCAAAAGTCGATTAGGGAATTTGCATTTATTTAACATTTTTCGTTTCATATGAGACTAATGCAAGAGAATGATTGCACTTGTCGAATGATGGCTATTCGAATTCATAATAAAAAGAAAAACGACGACAAATAAGTACTTCCAGAATGAAAAATTGCTGTAATTGTCAGAGATATGAAAATTGGAAAATTCGATGTTGAATGAAAATGAAAGCGTAACATTCAACGCAAAAGTTGTTCAAAGGACGAGTTTGCGTTTTGTTCTGAATATCCGGGGTGAAAGAGATTGAATGTGTTTCCTCCAGGGCACAAAGTGCACCAGGGAAAGGAAGTAGACACCATTATGGTGAGTATAGATCATTATTATGTTGTCAAGTTATAAAACGGGAGACCGTGAGGGTGGCAGCTGCACCTGTGAATGAAAGTTGGGCGAACGAATGTCGTGGCGATATATCAAAAATATGCTAGCACGGTTTAACTTTGTTCACATTGTTGATTGTTAACTGGTACAAGTTAATTCAACATGGATGTTACTGGTAATTTACTGCATTCAAATCTTCCTCATCAAGCATCTATTTGAAAATAGTTTGAAAAATATGATGTTAAAGGAGACAAATGCATGCACCCTACGAAGTAGTACGATTATCCCGGTTAACTGGTTTAGTTCCGTTGGTTGACTGTCTGGAAAAACGTGAATCATCTTCACTGTAGAAGATACAATCTATTCAGTGACTATGGAGGCCATCATTCTACAGGCGTCAGCCCTTGCTGGCATAATATCTAGTGAACGCAAACCGATGAGGCGAAATATAGCTCCACCGGAAGTAGGAAGGGGCAGACAAGAAAGAGGAGAGAAAGCTTTTTTGTTCGTCCCGTTTTTACTAGTTTGTATCGTGACAGTTTCCCCTATCCATTGTGATTGGTTGTTGAGGTTACACTGTGAAAGTTTAGGTTCGTGTTGAGTGAGTCCCATTTGGTCACTTGATACTCAGTGATAAGTTTATTCATTCCAGTGAAGGTTCTGGTTTCAAACTATATAACAGGCTTCATTTTGTATACAATCTTTTGTTGTTCGTTACTTGATAATTTTCACCGTTCCATCAAATACCGCTTGATAAGACATTCATGAATTGGACAGTGCGAACATTACTCCTGCTTTGTAGCCTCTTTTTTACTGAGAGTATGAGCCAACTATTGGATATTCCTCGAGAAGTTCGAATAAAGTTTTGATTGCATCAAAAAGCAAATCATTCTCTTTCTCCCGACAGTAGTACAAGTTTCTTCGTTTGCTTTTGCTATAGTTTTTTGTTGAATCCACTACTTTGTCGGATTGTAACAGCATTTGCAGTTCTGTTGGATGGAGTGGGCAGTTCCATAGGATGGAGACGCCTGGTGATGTATACAAGCATTGCATTTTATTTTATTTTTTTTAATGCAAGGGATATAAATTTGGATGTATTTTTTGGACGGTTGTGTATCCGTCAATCTTCGTCTTGTGTATCTCGTTGAAAAATATCGTCTGAAAATAGAATGCAAGTACGGAGCCTTCTCTATCAATACATTTTTTTGCTTTAACATGTTGAGTGAAAAAAGTAGTGATTGGTTGATAAAATCAAAGAAACATAAATAGCATAGTCTTATGCGTATTCGTAACGATTACAAATAATAGCAACAGTTAAGTGTCACAAGTTTTAACAAGACTGTATATATTTTACATACAGAAACAGCCTAATTTTTGTATGTTCGCAATGTGTCAACAAAGCAGAGTAGTGTAAAAAGATTTTCTTTCCCTATTTAACCTACTACTCGAAATAAAATCTGCTAATCAGTTGTAGCCCATATACATTCAATAATTAATCGAACACATTTTTTCAATTATTAATGCTGTTAATTATACTTTACCCTTGTAACTTTCATACCTTCGCATGAAACAAACGTCGTTATGCTATCGACTACATGTGGCTGTCCTCCTACGGCAGCCTGTGAATGACGGATGTTGGCAATACGATCCGACAGGATGAATCATCGTCTTAACGTCCAGCTGTGTATATTTGCTTGTTTAACTCGAACTCTTGCGATTGGGAAACCTTTGTGATGCATGGAATCTGCCAAAGGTATAAAAAACGTGTGTGGCTTTCATGTGAAATTTTTTCAAAAAAAAAAATTTCTCATAATGTTGTTAAGATCGGTTTATGACGCGTGACTCCTTCTAAAATCATACGCGTGACGTTATATTTGAATATCTCAAAACGTTGTTTTAGTAAACGTGTGTGCGGTTTGTACGACAACTCATAAACCGTTGTATGTTTTGTTTTTCTTTTGAGTCGGAAAACTTAATTTTTCTAGCTGGGAAAAGTGCCAGCTGAACACGACAAAAGGTCATCATTGTCATTCAGATTACTTCTAATCGCAGTGCCATTAATTAAGTTATACCTGGTTCTTTTGTTGTCGTACACACTATTATATTTGATGTGTTTCAAATGGACTGTGACGTTGGCCAATTCATATCACTAAACTGAACGAATCTCAAATTTTCTACATACACTTGGTTCGCAGTGAAGCAAAACGAGGCAGTTAACAAAGCCCGGGTGAAGCTCACACTTCCAACAAAACGAATACAAAACTGTTTAAAAAGAGCTTCTGTTAATTACAAGCCTCATTGTTTCGTTTCACTTTGCGCTAGTTTTACTCTCCAATGCCGAGTGTAAACTTTCTTATCAGCGGCAGAAATGCCGGCAGTTCAGTTTTGAGTTGGAAATAAACGGGCAAAAAATTAAAAAACAAAAGCCCCTCTCGAGTACACGTGATGAAAATGATGGTGAATACGACGACAACGACAACGGCAGACCTGATGATGCTGGCTAGCTGAACGATTCTATCCTTCCATACTAAGGACCTCATACACTAAGCATGCAATTTCAGCAAACGTGCGTCAAATGTTTTAAAAGGCCAGAGAGAGTCTTCTTTAGTTCATAGCAATTGTATAAATTACGTTCGAATGGTGAAAGCTTGAGCGTTTCTGCTGGTGAAAACTCTTCACATTATCAAGCAGACCACTTATGGTTGGTAACCATTTTTCTACTGCTTGTCAACATAATCCATTACTCGATGATTCCTCGGATTTTCAGCATTTGTCTGCTGGTCCATGCTATACAAACCCAACTACTCGACAATGATGACGAGGGTTATATTATACACGTCCGTTGCGCTGCTCTTTTTCTGTCCCACATTTATTTCTCTGCTGCTCTCGTACGTTTGGTTGCACAGCCTGTAGCCATAGTTTACATTCCTATCAAACCATACGTGTATGTATTGTAATCCTTGCTCACCACAGGAGGGTTTTAACCAAAATGAACACTAAAAACATTCAGTACATTTGACATTAGGTTTTTCGAATTGATATAAGAAGTTGTAAAATTCAGAGAATAGTATTTTAGTGTTATATCTTCAATCTACCGGAAACAGCTTCAAAAGTTGAACCGTTATTTTTTTCTCGAGAAATTAAAAGTTTTTTTTTCTCAGTGTATTGAATTGCTGTCCTTGTGTAGCTATTATAGCATGTTAGCACCACGGCAGTAACCAAGGACGGTTGTTCCTGTTTTACTGAGGATCTGTTGCTTCTGTTTCACTAACACATGGTCAGTTTCGAGTATCTGGTTCTGGAGAAGGAGCCCAACGCGCTTGATGGTTGCCATTTTTGTTGTGTTACGTATATCGCCCTTTAGCTGACGATGGATTGTTTTGACATTAGTTACTTTGTATATTCAAAAGTTCTCTGTGAAAAAAATTGTTTTATTCAAATCTCTGACCAGACCGATTGCCCAAGTAGTGTCTGTAACATTGCAAATACGAAACCTATTAACATTAGGTTTATAATGCCATATTTAGTTCGTCAAATGATTCATTTTGCACAAAAATGAAGCGAGTAAAAAGTTTTTTTAAAGTTTTGAATTCTGAAATTGAGGCAAGGAAAAGCGGTTAACGTGAAACTTGTGGTCGTTGGTAAGTCGGAAATTTAAATAAAAACGGGGTTCTTAAAATAATCAAAGTGTTAAGTGAATAAAATTTACAATGCAGTTTCCATCAATTGAAAATTTTGAAATGTAAAATTATTTACAAATTTCTCCCTTATGATTTGTCTGTTGTTAGAGAGAAGTGTAAACCTTTATAATAATTCTTCTGCAAATGCATCAATATATCTCAAAATAAAATATCTTTTTATTCTCAGCGAGTTTGTCCATTTACAGATACTTAAAATAAAATGAAAATGAAACCATTGAATGTTGGACCTGGGTATTTGACGGCTTCGTCGTTCGGTTTAGCATGCTCTACTGCTAGTATTTCATTTGGTAATTCAATTTTATTAATTTCACCATAAACAATGAAGATTTCTCGTTCGCATGAATGAATCATTTCATTTTGAACTTTTTCGACTAAGAATGCATTCCAACTTCAGATATTATATGAAACTGAAAACAATTTTCATGAAAAATATCGATACACACACAGTTAGCGGTACACACACACACAATTATTTTTCTTTCAATAATGCTGGTTTTAGTGCTCTAGAAGTAGCAAAACAGTTGAAGAGGTTGTTTATAAGATACGACCGCAAGATTAACGTAGAATTACGGCAGTCTGTCTTATGTCTTATGTTTATTTGTAATACGTTTTGTAAAGTTACTGCGAACCAATCTTGGGTGCTGTATTTTCTTATCATGATGCTAACAGTTCTTAGCAATATGTAGAACATCATTTCTTGAACTCGCGATTACTGTAGGCTCAAATGTGGAAAACTTATATTTGCTACTTCAAATAAATATATTTGTTATCTGTAGAGACAGTGGTAATTCGCGGCAAAAAAGTTAAAAATTCGCGGGTGACAAAATAGAAAATATACAAAATTCGCGGTAATTTCGCGGCAACCTTTTCTTCAAAAAAAGCTTAATAAAGTGCTTGTACGATTCATGATTTCTTTGCAGTGCGGACTACTGTGTCAAATTGTCTTCAAACATATTTGGTCTCGGCAGGCACGTATTATTTAAGTTATTCTGACTCACGCTACCGGAGTTTCGATAAATATTTATTTGCTAACCGAAAATGTTCAAGAAACCGTCGGCGTTTCGAATACTTACCAAAATTATAATATCAATCTCACTGTCGCGTATTTTTTAAAATGCAAAAATGCTTGCTACTTGAACTAAGTAGGTACCTCTTGCAACTTCGATTTTGCACACTCTGGAATTCTATCATGCAGGCCCTCAATCGCCAGAATCTTTGCTCGAAGAGGATCTAGTAACCGAGAACCCGAAAACAAATCAACCCAGGCTGACAAAATCTCGTTGTAAGAGAGCAGTGCTGCCGTGATATGACATTGTGATGTAGATCCAAGTGATCCGTTTTTCAGTACGGCCCAAAACCGAAAACCATTGAAATTTCTTGCCACTTTTGTATTTAAATTGATGCCTACGTCACTTTGTTTTTTTTTTGATTTTCTACAACGTACGAATAAATAACAACGAAAAGGAAGATACCAAAATATAGGTCTTCGAATAGTGAACAAATTGGTATGAAAACTCCATATTCGAAAAAATGGCCTTTACGTCACATTGTCATCTCACGGCAAGAGTAGTACTATTCCATCCTATTGGTTGCATAGGAAAAGGCCTCCTGTTGCCATCGGGCACCTCGATTAATCTGTAGATTTGTCCGTGTTGTTGGTTTTCGCGGCATTTCGCGCATTTTAGTTAATTTCGCGGCCGATGCAGGATTTCACGGAATTCGCGGCTTCCGCGAAATCGCGATTTACCACTGTCCCTAGTTATCTGTAAAAGGATTGTAGTTTTTAGTTGAAACAAAACTGGGGACATGCCTGTATGTCGACGGTGCTTTCCACACAGAAGGAAGATCTAAAATCTAGCGCTGTGAAGGTGCTGTTTACTCTGATTGGTTCGATCGCTATGGAAGGCAGCGAGGTATTCGAAATCGCCGCCTGCTGCAGCTCTGATTGCTACTGGTAGATTCAGTTCGCAGTACATCAACCTTCTGCAAGAGGGATCGGATATACCGCAACTGCTATCCGCTACTACTATCCACTGCCGCTGCTGTTTAGTTAGGACCGTTCTAGTGGCCATCCACTACTAAACAGTTTGGTTTGAGCGAAGCAGGGTCTGATGTAGTCCAGAGAGTGCATTCCCGGTTGACTAGGTTTATTATTCTGTCGTCCGTGTTAGGAAAAGCAAGCATTAAACGACCAATGATAACATAGTGGAAAGCTGTTTTCACACTGAAAATTTGACGGCCGAAAGATTTTGATTGCCAACACCTTCCCACACTGTTTCCAAAGTTGCAAAAACGTGATCAAAATAATTTTGACCCAAAAAACATGATTTCAGATTATTTCATTCGATTGATCCAATAATTATTAACCAATTTATAAAAGTTGCAATTTTGTGATGATTCCAATAAACAGTGAAAAGTGAATTTTACTTTTTTCATTATTTCATATAAAAATTCGCTTCTTATAAAATGTGCTACAGCTTTACCGAACACAGTGAATTTTTATATGCAAAAATGAAAAAGTTAAATTCGCTTGTGTCGCTTGTTAAGTTAATCAATCACGAAACTGTAACTTTGTGTAACATGGCGAATAATTGATGGAACAACTGTACTGTAGACACTGTGGCTCTAAATTCAATTTATTTTTGGGTCAAAATAATTTCGGTCACATTTTTGCAGCTTTGGAAACAGTGTGCCCCGTTTGTGTGTTGCCAAAATACGACAGGTTTTCGCTGGAAAAAAGCTGGCCAATGTAGCCATCGTTAACGCTGTTGCTACCGCACAACGGTAGTCGCTGCACTGCCGCTGCTGGTATCCGCTGCCTAAAAAGACTAAAAATTGAGTAATTTGTAAAAATGAAATTTTTCTAATTTAGAACGATTTGACTGAAAGAAAAAGTGAAACTCCATACATTTTTCCGCCAACGGCCAGGCCTAAAGTGCACTCCCTTGTTGACCAATTTCCTGGAATGGAACATAGGTATTTTCTCCTTATGCTCGGGTTTTGAAACCAAGGATATAATAGCGCCTTTGCTCGCTTCAACTGTTACGGTTGGTACTTGAGTACTAACTCTAGTCCTAGCATTTTTGCTCATGGTTATAGCGCCATTACTCGCTCTCTGAAAGGAATATGAATTAGGAAATAAATTCGAGTTCCATTTGGTCGACGTGCGATCAGACCGAACCAAGCGCCATTTTTCACAAAATTGAGTTTTCAACAGCAGTGGATGTGAGGAATAATAATCCATCGTTAATGAAAGAACGAAATCATTTGAACAGTTCATAATAATATTGAAACAAAAATTCATTGTAGCAGCTTACAGAAAATATATGGGGTGGTTAAACTTTGAACGTCGATTACTCGAAATAATGTTTTTGGCGCTCGGTTCGGTCTGGTCGAAGGCCGTCTTATGTTACAATAGTCAAGCATTCTTATTCACGTTTTGTCACAATTTTTGTAGGATTAAAGAGACTGAAAAATGAATGAAATTGCGCTGTGAATAAACAAACATGCAAAGTGATTTTTTTCATCTCAAGCAAATCTTAAGCAAAAAAGCCATCATAGAACTAAAAATAAATTATGCAAGTATCATAAATAGTTCTGTGTTGAACTCTGTGGTATATAGCTGTGTCCTTTTTATTTATTGTTTTTATTTTGAGTTGAAAAGTAATGTTATACCTAACCTAACATCCCCCCCCACCCCATAAAAAATGATTTATTTTCATTGCTCTGCTTGAAAGTACTTCTTGAGAATATTTTCCAAAATTTTCCTAAAGATGTGATTTGAAGCACGACACGTGACGGTCCCATAAGCTAAACTTGAAGCAATTGATATAATAATTGTAATTTTTTCTAAACCAACATTTTTTTGTGTTCCTTTCTTCTAAGACGCTCAATTTATTTGATTTTTCGTTGTTAAAAGTTGTACTATTATAAAATTATAACTCTATTGTAATAAACAAATTGCCACACAGCAAATATTAAAAGTTTCCTCATTTTTCTTAAACAAAATTTTATATAACCCCTTAAAGACGGTAATTTTGATGTTGACGACTGTTCAGGTGAAAGAAGGCCAACAATCTAAATTCGAGAAGTTGCTCAAAGAGGTTTCATGCCAAACGCAGGAACAGCTTGCTTTAGTATTGAGCCGATTAAATGCTTTGGGAATGATAAAAAAAAGAAACTTGAGTTTCTTATGATTTGAACCTTCAGCGACAAAAAGAAAAAAAATTTCTTCATCTCATCGTGAGGAGTGATGAAAACTGGATTCATTACAGCAGCCTAAAGAAAAGACATTTATGGGGACTGCTTGGTCATGCTTCTACGTCGTCGGTTCGGCAGAATCTACACGGTTGTGCTGTGGTAACGGGTGGGAGCAGGTCGCTGTTATTTATTATGAGCTGTTGAAACTGAACGAAGCCATTACTGGGGAGCGGTACCGACTTGAATTGATTCTATTGAAGCCGAGTGCTTTGCGAAAAACGGCTACAATACGAGCAGAAACATTAAAAAGTGAATCTGCTGCATGCCAGCGCTAGACCTCATACTGGAACAGTCGTAACTTACAAAGAAACGTTCAAGTGACTTTGATTTCCAATTTTGAACTCGAAGTTTTTTAGAACAAACGAAGATTTGTAACACTCCTCTTATTGTTTTTTTTTTTTATTGCAATTATCTTACAAAAGCCAATTGAATTCGAATATTTTTTTCGACTTTCAACATAACTCCCAGCTTTCAATAACAAGTTCACAAAGGAGAAACTTTTGTTTATTCAAACTAGTATCCAATTTTTTAAATATTGTTTTTTTTTATAAACTTGCTAAAAATAGTTCTCCAAGTCTTTCCTCAATTTTGCGTTCAGCTCCTATGAGAGTTACGCATAGGGAAACACCATCACTCGGATCAGTGACCATTTCCCTTGCTTTGAAGTACGGCCGATGGTTTTATCATGCCTGAAAAATTTGCCCATTTGACTGATTATGGCATCACTGCTGTAAATCTGCAGTCCTCGTTTCCTCGCTGGTGAAAAAGCCCGGTCGGAATTCAAAATGAGTTAGCTCCTCTGGCGCTACAGTCCTTGTTGTCACATTATCGTCATCACCGTCAGCGTCCTCATCGTCGACGTTTTCGCTGCTCCTTTAATCGGCTACTACATGTTGGTCGTTTAGTATCCATGGAGTATGCATGTGATATACATACATATGTCATGAACATCTTTCAGGTCACAGCACTTTCACCTGAACAAGCATCTTGGACCCAAACGTGTATGTAAGGGATAGTTGCCACTTATAGAGAGGGGGGAGGGGGATCAAAGTGGCAAAAACTTACGGAACAACACGGGAAAATACGATTGTTTACGTTTATTAACTCTCGGGTTTGTCCTCGAGAGGGCGCTCAGCTGAGTTGCTTTCTTAGCTTGATTCTATGAACTACGGTAAGAGAAGTAGCAGCAAGTTGATCCTAACGCATGAAAGAAATTGCGTTGAAGTAGGAGTATTTTTATTTGCCTTTTCAGCGTACTTAATACTTTGAAGCTTTTCGTTTTCTGTTATTGCATTGGATCTGTAGCGTGGTATAATAAGTACGCATGGAGGTGCAATGTAGTTGCTTCCAGAGCGAGAGCAATTAAGTACTAGGCGTTTCCATAAATCACTTCACAAACGAGGACCGAAACAAGCGAACGCATTTTTGTACTTCGAGTGATGAAGATATGAAATGGGATTTTCCATGTTATCGTTAAATCATCTGAAAATGGTTTTATTTCCCGAAGGTTATAAAGTGTCATCTAACATTTATTAACACCTACAACCGTTGTAATTATACAATAACTAGTTTATTACGTACCGGAATATATTAACGTCATAGACGTTGTTCAGTTATTAAGTGGAATATGTTTGTCTATCATGCATTTTCTTTTACCTAAATGCCTATAGGCAATGTTAATTTAATGACGTTCGTAAAGTTTTTTTTGTTATCTTTCCATCACTCAAAGTGTAATTAAGTACCGCGTCCTTCAAAATGTAAATTAATCATCTGGGCGCCATGACAATGAAACACTTGTAGAAAGTTAAAAAATGACATGTAACAATATTTTAATAATCTGTCGTTTAATTATTACTTAATCTATGATTACATCTAAATTGGAAATGCAAGCTTAGTGTGTTTCAACTAATTTGTAACTAATTTGTAAAATTTGTACAGTACCGATAAAGTTTTCTATGCTCAGTGTATTTTTATTATAAATGGTATGAGTGATTGTAAGAGAAAATTCGTTAAGTATTTGTTAAAAATCCCAGTAAATCTACATTTTTTGTGTCCCCTCACTGGCGAAAAACCCAATCAGCGGTGGACGAAGCGGTTGATTATATCATCCAACCAACAATAACGACGAGGTCAAAAAAAAATTGTTTCCGCGTTCATTCTCTGTGGAATCAATCTTGTTTTGGGTTCATATCTGCCACTAATCCCACGGCCTTTGGTCTTTGTTATAATTGCATCCCCACCCCACGGTCCACTCATCGATCGATGGCTACGGATGTGGTAATGGAAATATGGTATTCATAGCCCACGGGAAAAGGAGGTACGGATAAGCGTGAAATTGGAAAATGGCTGTCGACTGTTTGCATTTCGGCTACACTAATGGCTCAACGTGGTGCCCTAGAATAGCAATCGAATGTTTTTAGCGTGAATGAAACATTAAAAAGATTAGGCATCGAAAATGGGGTAATGCGATTGCGTTTCAGTTTATGCCCGCCGAAGCAGTTGAAATTATTCTCAATTGGCTAGAGTTGGTCAAATCTAGCGGATGCTGAGTAACAAATATAAAGTGCAGGTATTGAAACTTTTTGCCTCTATTTCTCATCGGTGCATGCCGCATTCAGCACTTCCACTGACGCAGAGCAGGATGGCCTTTTTGGCATACATGCATCGACATATCATCACTTGAGCGAGTGATTGCCCAGTCGGGTAACATATGGAAATGAAAATACGACAGCAAAGTGACACTTAATTGAATTATCCAGAGTTCTCTTGCCTTTTACCAGTTTGGATCGTCAGCACAAACTGTGTTGTGGTTATGTGCGAACAAGGCACGCAGAGTTATCACTGCGACTAGCTGCATGTTCATGTAATCACTGGGTTTGTGATTTAGACCCCAAAATCGCGGAGCTTTGTTGTCGTCGAAAAGAGCTGATATTAGACCTTCGCTGCGTCAATGCTTTCAAACTGTCAATCAGGATAGCCTATTAAAGACTGATTCATCTACCTCACCGCGGTACTCGACCACATTCCAGCGAGCAGCGGAGTTTCGAATCAACTTGTGTGATGATGCGAACAGAAATAGACGAAGCGGGAAAACGGTAAATCGATATTTGAAAACTCGTTACTATCAGCGTGTCATTTTTTTCCGTCGTCTGCGTCTGTCCGATTCTACCGAATGGTAAAAGCAAGTAAAAAGTTCATCCGTAATCGCCTGGAGAGGAGATGGGCTGCAAATGATGCCTCGGAAATGGTGCTCGCCTCCTCAAGCCCAATAGCCTTGTCAATTTGTACAGCTTCATTACTCCACCATTTAAAATCAGTTGTCAGGAGCACATTTATAAGATCGATGGGTTACTGGAAAACGTGATGTTTCGTTGTACCGTTTATGCAAAAATTGATGATGAATTTGCTTAAAAAATTACTATGAAGAGCCATCGGAACAAATTTATTTTCTCTTTTGCTTTAATTTTTGATGAAAATAACGTTTGCAAAAATCTGGTGCCAATAGCGTCAATTGGGAAAACAAAGTAGTTTTGAAGACTAACGATAAGCCTGCATCTCCACGAGTTACTTGGATAGAGAATATAAAAGAATTTCCAATAAGCCAGCACCGGCCTGTTCCTACGGTCGTCAAGCAACGCAAGTCACTGGAGAAGTATGATGAAATAAGATAAGATGAGATAATATGATCAAAAACTTTAACGTCCTGGAACAAAATCTCTGTACATCAGGCCAACTTGAGACATTTTTGCAATTCTAGTTGTTTTAAATACAGTGGAATTTCGTGATACGGTCAAAACAACATCCTCCCGTAAATCCAACGAAGCTGTGGAGTTGATGAAATGATAAATTTTAGTATTTTTCGTTAGATTTCATTGCTATGCAACAAGAAATATTAAACTCCATTATTTCCTCGAATCCAAAGATTCGCTAGATTTGCCGGAAAGTATTATTTTTTTACCGTGATCGAAAGTCCACTGTATTACCTTACTTAGCACAGGAATATCTTCAACAGAATGTCTGTTGGCTTAATACGGTAAAGTACCTACTTGCAATTGCAGTTGTTTCTATCTGTTTCCGTTTAGACAAATCCGCCTATGCATATGAAACAAAATAATCCAAAATGACTCAATTATTTGAGTTTTTTTGACGTAGAATACGTCTTACGGCAACATATACAGGGGTTCAATTTCAATATAGGGATCCAATTTCTTAAACCGAAAACATCGAGAGCGTCACAAAAATTGTCCACTTTTAAACGTTTCAAACTCAGTCAATTTCCAACCGATTTCCGTCATTTCTGCAGCAATCGATTGGAAAATCATCTGAGCACCCGTCCAAATGCAGAAAGCTGTAATCTGATTGTTCGATCCATTGTACTATTGAAAATTGTCAAGCCTTGTCGAAACGCAAATGTCGACCTTTGATTGGTCGCTTGCTGCCCAAAAAGGACGACAGAATAGAGTACCTAGTTAGCCGGGAATGCACTCGTTGAGCTATATAAGAGACTGCTTCTCCTTAAGCAAATCAGTGTATTAGCAGCATGCAACAGCAGCGGACAGTAGCAGCGATGGCAGTGGGCGAAGACGGCGTGGAGCAGCAGCGAGCAACAGCGGCAGTGGTAGTGATAAGCTGCACTTCTTTCAGTTCGACTCCCCTTCGATCTGAGTTGGACCCCACCAGCGGTAATCCAATTCAGATCTCGTTAAGTGAATACAGCCAGAAACTTAACGAGATTCGCAGCGACAGGTGGTTTGAGAAGCCACCATCATTCAGCGTGTATGTATATATAGAGTGTGCACGTATATAACGTGTGTGCATATCTACAGCGTGTGTCACTAGCTATATAGCGTGTGTGGCTAGCGTACATATCTAGAGCGTGTGTGGCTAGCTATAGCGTGCGTGGCTAGCTAGAGAGCGTGTATGTGCATGTCTATAGCGTGTTGGAATAGCTATATAGTATGCGTGGCTACCATGTTATTAGCGTGTGCGGCTTGCTATAGCGTGTGGGGCTAGTTATATAGCATGCGTGGCTAGCTTTATAGCGTGTGTGTGCATGCCTATAGCGTGTGTGGCTAGCTATACAATATGCGTGGCTAGCATGTTAATAGGGTGTGTGGCTAGCCCTAGCGTGTGTGGCTAGCTATAGCGTGTGTGGCTAGCTATAGTATGTGTGGCTAGCTATATAGCGTGTGTGGTAATTTTTACAGTGTATATTTTATGGAAAGAAAAAAATACTATCTACTTTGTCGAAGACACTATACCAACGAAACAAACCATTTGGACACTAGAAATATTTTTATTGTTAAGAGATACAGGCAGAAAAGTCACATAAAAAATAGTCTATTAAAATCGTTGTCCTGTTTTGCTTGGAATTGCGTTTCGATTTTACTGCTGAATGCTACTTCGTTACATTTGTTGAAATGAAGTTGAACTTATTGTAAAATAATTTAACTTCTTCCTGGAATTTTTCGGCGCCATTAGCACTGTTGATTTCCATAAAGAGTTTCATGTCGTCCGCGTACATTTTATTACTTTAAATATGAAGGAAATTCCATTGACTTACAAAATGAAAATAGGTGGACCCTAGTCCGAACCCTGGATCACTCCAGAGGTAACTGCATTGGCTTTTGTGAGTTTGTTTAGAAAGCGTACTGCAATTTGTTAGATATGTCAACGCGTTTAAGCTTTGAAGTGCATTCAGGACTTCGTGTCACGAAAGTTGATTGACAGATACACGATTAGAGATTTTTGAGAATATAATGAACTTCCTGAAAGAAATTTGGAAATAGATAGACCAGTGCTGATAAAAGACATTTTCCCCAGCAAAATTCTTCGAAAATTACAGCCAATCATTTTCAATTTTCACTTCCAATGATCGCAGCACTCTTTCAGATACACTAGATTTTCGTCCTAGTAACGTGCTGTTATACTCAGATGAAATAGATCGCGCGCATCGGTCACGGTTACGGAATAAAATTTGACGACAAATCCAATCAAATGATCTTCACTTCAAAGCGAGAAAGAAAAACAAACAGTCCACTCAACCAAAATGAACCTCACCGAAACACTTTTTCACTGGCACTGACCGATGCCTTGACAATCTTCGTTAACTGATAAACTGATTTTGTTGTCTTGCTTCTATCGCATGAAATATGATGAGGTGTTTTGACAGTTCACTTCCATGCAAAAAGCGGGAAGGGAGAACTCTCAAAGGATTGTAAAAAAATAACGTTTATGGATGCTTTTTTTCACTTTCACTCAAGAGTGTCAACAAATATTAACCCTGAGATAGACTGAAAATGGAGTTTTGTCAATGAGATATAGTAATTCGTTCTCAATGTGTGGAATAAAGTCAGCATTTCGTTGATTAAAATCGCAATACATGTGTAGCTTTACTTTTGGTTTTATACTGAACATGATAGTTTCGATGGTTTAGAAAAATAATTAGAAAGATTGCTCGTAAGCATATTCCGTTGGAAAGAACACATAGGAAAAAATGTGTGTTTCTCTCCCGATAAGTGCTTTAGCGCACACATACTCGAGTTCCTTGGTTGTTTCAATTTCTTCCGAAATAAATTCTGCATCAATGGCTATGAAAACCCCACCTCCAATTATTTTGAGATATGCGAAAGTTACGGTCATGCCAAAATATTTCGAAATTTTTTTCAAAAAATTTTTTGCTTCTGACGCTTCTGTCGCTGCTGGTTAAAATTCCAAGAATGAAGGTAAAATGTTTTTTCTTAGTCGAAACTAAAAAATTAAGGTCGAACCGCGGCATGATTAAGTTCACAAACGAAAGTAAAATGAATGAAAAGTTAAACATAATTGTCAAGTGGGGCTGTATGTGCAGGAACAAAGCAAAGTATGTGGGTTTGAAAGTAATCTGGGCTTACACGAGTATACGATATTAGAGCTGACTTCCAATTAGAACGAAAGAAAACGGTCTTTCAAAAGTATCGATCTACTTAGGAAAAACCAAAGAAAATTTGACCGGAGAAAGTCAACCCCCATAGCTTTGTTCCAAACCGGCCAACACAGGGGATTTTCAATTACCACAAAGCTGGTCAACGGACAATGAACACACAGAAAATAAACGAAAAGCATGAATGTTAATGCGCTTAGCATTGCCACGAAAAATTACGTGATTATTTTTTGTTCTGTCCATTTGAGACTCGGATAGCTATTACCCTCCGAGACGAATTTTTTATCGCATCAATCAAGCTTTCACGCTGGGAGCATGGGGCGCTTTTAAATTGTGTTCACCGTAATATTTTCTGTTTACAAGCAACAGGGGCAAACCCGGTTACTACAAAGAGTAACTGTTCCCATTATTGACCTGCAGCTTATTAATAATAAACGAAACAGTCAATGCTAACTTTGATTGAATGATATCATAGCACATTTAAACATTCATCAAATGGCTTAAAGCTTTTCATCACACCTAGCAAAAACAGGAACATTTAGAACATAGCTTCGTAGCTGGTCGTCCTGCCTTGATCTGTGATAAAGCACACTCCGCCAACAATCGTTGTGCCGTTATCTTCCTTCCATAGTGTTGTATATAACGAGTTTCTAGGAATGGCTGTTGAAATACAATAAAACATGATTGGAAGGTACAAACATACACAGACAAACCAGCAGTCAGACAGATGAGAAGTGCCTCGCTTGGGTTGGAACCATTCACCGGCAATTTTCCACTTCGGGGAAACGTTCATGCTAAAGTTGCAATCTGGGTACTCTAGTGGTGAATCAGCGTAGAAAATTAAAATAAAAAGTGTAAGCCAATGTATTCACAGATTTCAAAGATCCATACTAAAGTCATTGCGACATTCCGAGCAAATCATTTGGTTTCTTTTAACCCCGTAAAATTCAACAATTGCTCGACTATTTCCATTTAATTTCCTGCTGAATCCGTTAGCAAACTTGACATATTTTCAGCATCCACGTCCGGTTAAGATGATTTTCTGTAGAATGCCATCGAGAATCAAATAGCGCCTGTTTACTAGCGTTGCAACATTCCAGCATCAGGTGCTAACAAACAAACTACCCGATAGACCGGGACCGTCGTTAAACGAAAAACAAGCGCAAGCCGACAGGACGGCAGCCGATCTTCCGGCTACTGATAGCACTAGTAGTCAAACTTTTCCACTTCTACATTGTTGATTCAGGGCGGTCAGAGGCGTGCCTTCTCTCGCTTTTCATTGTACCAGGAAACATCCTTTATGCTTTTCACTATTTTGTATCCACAAGCAGAGATGGAACAAACAAATTGAAACTTTCATCTCCAGCATTCCAGCTTTTGACTCGAAGCTACCAGCAAATGATTTCCTTCATGGGTTAATGAAGCTTCGGGTGAATGCTACGTAGCTAAAATGTCGCTATAAAGAAAGTTTCTCTAGCCTTTGTATTGTAAAATGAAATAGTGAAAATGTTGCATTATTGGTTAACAAGTTTTCCTGAAAATTTTATGAGACACTATGGGGACAATCTGTTTACATATGGTTTTTGTCCATTTGTGCCATCGTGGTGCTTATTACGAGAGTCACTTCACGGTGAAATATATTTCACTCTCACGAAATGAGATTGTTTCCCAGCTCAAAAAATGTCTAAAGTGCTTATTACGGGAGTCACTTCACGGTGAAATCAGAGTGAAGGGAACAAAATTCTATTACGGGACTCAGGTAAGTGAGAAAAACGTCGCGAAGTGACATCTGCCGTGGAATCTGGGTTATTATGAGTGTCATATCAGTGACGTGAGAACGGAAAAAGCGACGTTTCGCGTGGAATTATTTCACGACCATTTTGAACGGTGAAATGATTCCACGAAGCTGCCATAAGTCTTAAAGTTGATTGATTTGTAATCTAATGGTAAATATTGGATTAATTCTTCAGTAACGAAGCGAATCAGAGTTTAATCCGTGCCTTAAAGCGGTCAATTTTTTATTTTTTTTGCCCGATGAAAAAAATGCAAACTAGTTCAGGAAATTCATTTCACTTGTCCTATTCTCAATTTCACTTCACTGTCAATCTCACTCCACGGAGGTGATTTTTGTCACCTCACTTGAGGTGGAATCGGGAATAGGTCTAAAAAAGTGAAGTGAGCGTGAGAGTAAAATATATTTCACCGTGAAGTGACTCCCGTAATAAGCACCTAAGTCCCAGGAAGTCGTTTTTTCCGTTTTTTTTAGATATCACCAGATCTTGACGTGTTCTGCATTTCTAAGACATTCGGCATCAAAAAAAATATTTTTTCCGGTATTGAAAATTTCCTGAACTAGTTTGCTTTTTTTTCATCGGGCAAAAAAATGAAAAATTGACCGCTTTAAGGCACGGATCGAACTCTGATTCGCTTCGTTACTGAAGAATAAATTCAATATTTACCATTAGGTCACAAATCAATCAACTTTAAGACTTATGGCAGCTTCGTGGAATCATTTCACCGTTCAAAATGGTCGTGAAATAATTCCACGCGGAACGTCGCTTTTTCCGTTCTCACTTCACTGATATGACACTCATAATGGTGCTTATTACGGGAGTCACTTCACGGTGAAATTAGAGTGAAGTGAATGAAGTCCTGTTACGGGACTCACGTAAGTGAGAAAAACGTCGCAAGGTGACATCTGCCGTGAAATCTGGGTTATTATGAGTGTCATATGAGTGAAGTGGAAACGGAAAAAGCGACGTTTCGCGTGGAATTATTTCACGACCATTTTGAACGGTGAAATGATTTCACGAAGATAGGGAAGTTTAAAAATCGATTGATTTGTAATCTAGTGATAGTATATATGGGATTTACTTTCCAGTAACAAGGCTAATCTTTTTGTTTCCCTTGAAAAAAAATCGACTTTCTGGGACTTATAAATTTTTGAGCTGCGGCCGGTGGAACGTAAGGGAGAAATTGACCTTCGAATTTCGTTTAGTGGTAGGGCTCAAAAGTTTCCTCTTGTCGAAAAATATTCTCATAGGGGCTTATTGCGGGAGTCACTTCACGGTGAGATGACAACCGTAATAGGCATGGTGAAAGTGATTCCCATTTGATTTGCACGCGTTTTTTTTCACCGTGAGATTTTTTCACTTCGTTCTCACCATGAGGTGACATCCGTAATAAGCCCTATACAAAATTTCAGCTCAATAGACTTTCCGGGACTTAGAGATTTTTGAGCTGAGAAACTCGCTCATTTCACTTGTCCTATTCTCTATTTCACTTCACTGTCAAGCTCACTTCACGGAGGTGATTTTTGTCACCTCACTTGAGGTGGAATCGGGAATAGATCTCAAAAAGTGAAGTGAGCGTGAAAGTGAAATATATTTCACCGTGAAGTGACTCCCGTAATAAGCACCAAAATAACCCAGATTCCACTAAAAAATTATCTTACTGATCGAACTCTGCAGGTTGTCTATCAGAATTCAAAATCTGATAGATTTCCTGTCAGAGCAGGTGTACCTCAAGGTTCAGTCTTGGGTCCAGTCCTGTACAACATATTCACTTCAGATCTTCCTGATTTGCCTCCAGGATGCACAAAGTCATTATTCTGCGATGACACAAGCATTTCCGTAAAAGGAAAAAGTCTTCGTGTCATATGCAGTCGATTGCAGAAAAGTTTAGATATTTTTTCTTCCTACTTGCAAAAGTGGAAAATCTCTCCCAATGCTTCTAAAACTCAAATGATAATTTTTCCGCATAAGCCTAGGGCTTCTTTCCTCAAGCCAAACAATAATCACGTAGTCAAGATGAATGGGGTTATTTTAAGTTGGTCCGACAAGGTTAAGTACTTGGGACTAATTTATGATAAAAAAAGCCAAGTGCATCAAATATACGAGATTTTTATATCCTCTCATTAACAGGAATTCTAAACTTTGTTTAAAGAACAAACTTTTGATTTACAAACAAATTTTTAGACCAGCAATGCTTTATGCTGTACCGATCTGGTCAAGTTGCTGTTCAACAAGGAAGAAAACGCTCCAAAGGATTCAGAATAAAATTCTGAAAATGATTTTGAAGCGTCCTCCTTGGTTTGGTACACTCGAATTACATAGACTTACTGGTGTTGAACCATTAGAAGCTATGTCAAATAAAATTATTAACAATTTTCACTTTTCTTTTTTCGACTCTAAGCAAAGTCATGCTATTTTTTAATTTTAATTTAAGGAGTAAATGTAGTAATGAAGATAGAAAATTAAACTTACTGAAAATATGATTGTAGAAACTACGAAAAATATAGTGGAAGTTGTGGGTTCGGGTCCCACCTGCTGAACTATATTTTTCGTAGTTTCTACAATCATATTTTCAGTAAGTTTAATTTTCTATCTTCATTACTACATTTACTCCTTAAATTAAAATTAACAATTTTCGACAAAAATCGTTGCAATCCTCAATTGCTACGATGAACTCTCTTTATAGCCAATAAGTTAGCAATTAAGTTAGTTGTAAGTTTACTTCCCCTTTTCTGACAAGTAGGTTTAAATCCCTACGAATGATAAGTCCTAATTGCGAAAGCAAACAAATCCTAACAATTAAAATTACAAATTTCTAACAGTGTTGAGAAGTCACCATTTGTGATTGGACACACATACTCATTATTTACTAATATTTATCATAAATACTTAAGCTACTAACAAATCCCCCCTTAAAAAAAACCCAGATTCCACGGCAGATGTCACTTCGCGACGTTTTTCTCACTTACGTGAGTCCCGTTATAGGATTTTGTTCACTTCACTCTGATTTCACCGTGAAGTGACTCCCGTAATAAGCACCCGTGTCTAGTGATAATACGACTATATGAGTGTCAAATATATGTGAGTGTTAGGTTTCCGTAAAGCATAGCATTAAAGTCATTTTCCCCATGGAAGCACTCAACAAGATGCACGGAAAACAATCTGTACATGCTAGTAGAAACGTTCGTCTTCAAATGTTTATCGAAAACCATAAAAACCACACGCTGGTAATATCAAAAATCATTTATCTGCAACGCTTTGTACGATGCTTAGTATGACGAAGAATCTGAAAAGGATGAAATAGTCAAATGCAGGCGTGGGTAGAAAACCATCTCTCGACCAAAAATGGCCAAGCAGAACGGCAGCATAAACCGCAGCAGCCGATCGATAGTGCAAACTCGTCTATCCCGAAGCAAGCAGATTTTAACCGTGCTAGACTGGGACAGCTGCAATGTTGATCATAAAAACAAACAGCTATATGCATACATCCATAGTTAGCAGTGCGTCGGTCGCGTGACGGCTTATCGGGCAAAAGAGCCTCCGTGCATAGGTGTTAAGCCATTATTTTGCTGCTCACGCTTTGTCATTCATGAACGTTAGTATTCTCGATAGACCTGTGATGTTGCTTTGTCAAAGTTTTCGATTACCCAAAACAAATGCAAGCCAACATGATGTAGTATTTATCGTACTTATTTTTGGCGCGCCCATGAGAATCAGCCTAATAAAAAAAATACAAATCATAATCTCTTGAGTTCAAGTCAGGTTAGTATTTGTGTTTGTTCAATAACAAATCATCATGCCTTCATGGTTTTCTCCAGCACTCGGTTAGATTAAGGCCAACTGTTAAAGTGTATAGGACAATTGCGAGGCTAGCGCGTTTTGATCCTACTGACCTGACACTAACAGTCTCTCCCGAGTCGAGACTCGAACCTGCGACGACTGGCTTTTTAGGCCTCGAGACCAGCTGGGAGGGTGAAAACTTGAAATAAAGGCATAATCTCTCACACTCCATAATCTGTTAACACCAAATTTTATAGTATCTTCAAAATGGAACATATTTTTATTTCAAATAAAGAAAGCTTTTATTGCAATTGGTACATTCACCATGCAAATGAAAAAGTTTTTTTTCTGAATCAATATTTATTCTAAAATTTGGTTAATAATTAATTTTCATGAAATGAAGGGAGTTAACATAGCAACCGTATAATTAAATTGTTTGGGTTTAGGTGGGAAAATTTGCGAACCATTTTTTTACCAGAAAACAACCTTCTTCTGAATTTGTGTTTGTGTGTCTTTAATTTCCAACCGAGCATTTTGGTTGAGCTTATTCACTTTAGCAAAATGGAAAAGTTATCTTTCCTTCCATCTCGTTAGGCCTTTCAGTCCGTCTCGGTGGATGTTTGATGGGGAGAAAATAAGCCTCTTTGGGTTCCACCAACGTTCGATTGGAATAGGAATATACCTTTTTTCGGGGCAACTACTGTTGCTCAAAACGTAAACCATAAAACCGGTGGAAGTGACAGCGAAAAGTTACTGTCGTAGTTGGTTTTTTGTTTATCACATTAATATATATATATATATATATATATATATATATATATATATATATATATATATATATATATATATATATATATATATATATATATATATATATATATATATATATATATATATATATATATATATATATATATATATATATATATATATATATATATATATATATATATATATATATATATATATATATATATATATATATATATATATATATATATATATTGGCTAAATTTGTTGCAAGGAAACGAGCGTGTAAGATAAATTGATGAAAAAATTTCGCACCACTGTTCAAACTTGCCACTATCCATCGGCAAAAGTTAATCCTCCGATACGCAAGGTACTGCTTCACCTTAAAACTATCAAAAAACTTCTACACCAGGTACCGGACCGTGTGCAGTAAATCACGTCAACCGTGGCGCTAATGGAATTACCGCGTCGTGGCGATGAACGTGATGAATCGCACGAAACCGCAAAGCTCCTAACCAGTTCGTCGCAGAATGCCCTCCAGTGTGGCTGAATGGTACCAGCGAAAGGTGGAATCAAGATGATTAGTCAACATTAACAGCAGTCTTCCGATGCTGCCAATGATTCCTGAGGGGGTGCCGTCTGTGTTTATCAAACGCTAGCGTGAAAGCTGATCGCTTCCCAAATTAGCCTAATTGTGAACGCGGTTGGTTAAAATGATTTGGAGATTATACCAGAAAATGGGGAACGAACAGACAAAAATGATAATTAGCAGTATATATTTTCAAATCTCTTCTATTACTGAATTTAAAAATATTCAGTTAACTAGCAGTCAGTATGTCGAAAAGGGTTACACATATTTGCTAGACCTTTTGCATGTTTTGGTTTGTCACAAAAAAGTGTAAAGCACTTTCGAAGCTGAGTGAAAACCTACTCGAGAAACAATAAAGTCGTACCGATAACGCTGAAGTGGCCCATTCTGGAGTCATTTGGAAAAGTACTTGATGAATGGTGTTGATTGCTTCTGGAGGTAGGATGTATTATTGCGGCTGCTTGTGCTAGGTATGGTTCGAGGATTTAATGGAGGGTGAAAAATGTTAAGTGAATGGGTACTGTAGCCCCGGTTGTGCTTGATTAATCGCAGTCTCCGTTTGATATCGATGGAGAGCTACATTTGTAGAACTGTAAGCAGTTCAAATCTCCATTTGAAAAACAGAACATTATAAAGCATTGATATGAGTTTGGAGCACATAAAAGAACTTTATTTGTGTTTGATATTCTTCACGAAAAAAAAAAATCAGTAAACTTCTAATTAAATCCTAATCAAATCAATGTTGGATAACTCATGACCTAGTTATCCCCGCCATAACAATCAATGAAGAAGCAAAACGAATCTCTCCGATCGAAAATGTCGACCCACAGCAGAGGGACGAAATCATAATTGTTCCCCACAATTAGCTACTTGATTTCGCTTCTTGAGCTTTCGCTGCAATCCACCCTGTTTGGTGTTATTGTTTAATTTCGGAAACGAGCTGATGGATACTGACATTTTTAATTGAATTTGGGCTTGTCGCCTCTTCGCTATGCTATCGTCAATAACGTAGAAGCGAAGCAAAGTGGAAAGCCGTGGGTGGGGGCTACAGACTGCCGAAAAACTATGGCTTTTGAAGGCGTATGTGAAACGTTCTGTGACACGTTAAAGCAATACACGTTAATTTTCGATGGTATAAGAACTGTTTGCGTATAACATACATAAACAATGGCTGGAAAACTTATTTCTTGGAAGCCCTGTTTCTCATATTCTATTAGGGAAAATATTTCGCTATTGATATCAACCGACAATTAAGTGTGTAAGTCTGGAGGGTGCTTCGTGGAAACTACGTACTGTCGTGAAAGCATTCTCATTCTAACGATAATTCAATGACCGAGATTCAATTACTTATATTACCTTAAATGATCGTTTATGTTGGATTCCCGATACTGTTGGAGTTTACTGCAATGCATGTAATGTTTTGTTGTGTTTTCAACGATATTTGATATCATTTGCTCTGTTTACGTTATAATTCAGTTCCGAAACAAAATTACACCTTTTTCTTGATAAGTAAATGCATCATAACCGCTTAAAAAAACAATCCAGTTAACTTCGGTAATTACCACTTAAGCTAAACTGCGTAATCGGCACGTTCATCGAATTGTGAGAAAGGTGGCACACATTTTGTACTTGCAACATATCAGTGTTGACTGGGTTCAAAAAGAACGAGCAAATATGAACATGTAATGATTCACATAATCCGGTGTATCACGTAAAGCAGTTAGGTATTTTTCTTTTAATTTTCACAAAGAATTTTCAACATAATTCCAACCTAACTTTTTACAGACCGTAATAAAAAAATTATAAAGAGCCTTACATAAACATTTTTATCCATGTGCTCACGAGTTTCATGAGTTCATGAGAATTTTTCCAAGTCATAATGTGCAGATCTGTGTTAGGTTATTTGATAATCATAATTATAATACCAATGTCGGTTCAATTTCTGTAAAAAAACTAAGATTCTCGTCTGTTTTTTTTTTTTTTGATACGCTAGCTGACCTAAATTGATTCTAACATGCTTCCAGAGATTGACCTTTTTATTAGTCATTGCAAACGCCTGGCGAATCCATGAGAAATGAGTTTTTAATTTTTTTCGATATTAGGCGGCAGAAAAATTCGTCTAAGGTCAATTTTTACTTCTGTGTATCATCCCAAACATTTTAGGCTGTTTCCCGCAAACCTTGGTTGAAATTTGTATTTTGTTTCTAGGAGAACCCTCCCTCATTTACTTTATGTTCCGTGTCTGCCGGTCTGGTAGAACAAAGGGTTGAAGTGAAGATTCTCCACTGTCGACGGTCATCTGCCATGGCGTTTACTAGGCGCCAGGATAGGTTCTCATCAACAGTCAGGACAACAGTCACTGGCCAGGCTGCGCCGGCATGAGCCTCTGGGTCTACCTCTTCTACGTTGTCCTTGCGGGCTCCAATCAAGGGCCTCTCTGCAAATTTCGTTCGCTCCTTTCCTCAATGTGTGTCCGATCCAACCCCACCTACGTTCCTGAATCTCTGTTGCTATCGTTCGTGGATGGCATCGACGATGGAGCTCCGCATTGGATATCCAATTGTGAGGCCACCAGGCACGAATGATATACTGCAGGCAACGGTTTACAAATACCTGCAGTTTTTGCGACGTCTCCGTCTGCACGCACCACGTTTCGGCGTACAGAAGTACGGATTTCACGTTCGAGTTGAAGATTCGGGTTTTCGTATTTAGAGTGATCTGATTGAAGCGCAAAATGTTCCGCAAACCTGCAAAGACACTTCGAGCTTTCCTTATCCGTGTGGCTATATCGGTCTTGCTTCCACCATCTGGCGTAGTCTGGTTACCAAGATACTGAAAGGTTTCTACCTCTTCAACCTCTTTTTCCGCTGTCGTAAAACTAGGGGGATTGACAATATTTATTCCAATTGACTTGGTCTTTGCGACGTTGATTGTAAGACCTGCTACCATGGAGCTTTCACAGAGGTTATCGAGCTTGCTCTGCATATCGTTTCGACGTTGGGCCAGCAAGACAATATCGTCGGCCAGATCAAGGTCATTAGGTGCTCCATTGTTAGAGGATTCCAGGGCAATCCTCGGTTTGGTCTACTGTCAATAGCTTTAGACAGAATTTTATCCATGACGATGAGATATAGTAGCGGTGATAGTATGCATTTTTGTCTCACGTCAGCTGTAACCCTGATACGGTCAGACAAAACTTTATCGTGCAAGACCTTGCACGAAAACGCACCTACTGTGCTTTGATCAGATGGACTACTCTACGCCTTTGGGCGCTCCAGATGTTTTCGTGTTTGAGACGGTCAAATGATTTTTCAAAGTCAACACCAGCAGAAGAGAGTTCAGGAATTCGTTGACCTGCTCTAACATGATACGAAGCGTAGCGATATGGTCGACACAAGAACGGCTAGCACGGAACCCGGCTTGCTGCCGGCGGAGAGTAGCGTCTATTTTCTTTTGGATCCGGTTGAGGATCACCCTGCAGAGTACTTACAGGGCGATACAGAGCAACGTGATACCACTCCAGTTACTACATTCTGTAAGGGTACCTTTTTTAGGTACTTTTACCAGGATGCCTTGCATCCAGTCAGCCGGAAAGGTTTCCTATATTTTATTAAATAACTCATGCATTATCTGCGCTGACAGGCTCGGGTCAACTTTAAACATCTCGGCTGAAATGCAGTCGATTTCTGGCGCTCTATTGAATTTCATGCTTTTAATTGCCGCTTCGGAGTTGAAGCGGTTGATGGGTGGCACGCTCTGCTGGTTTTCCTGGATTATCACATTTGAAAGTCGGAGGAGTTGTTCAAAGTGTTCGGTCTAGCGCTTAAGCTGGTCCGTTTAATCAGTAACTAACTGACCAGCTCCGTTTTTCAACGGCTTCATGGCATTCGTCCTAGCACCACTAAGGCGATGAGAGATGTCGTACAACAAGCGGATATCTGCATTGGCGGCGGCCGTTTCTCTTTCTTCGGTCAGGGTATTGGTCCAGGCTCTCTTGTCCCGTCTGCAAGATCGTTTTACAGCCTTTTCCAGTCCATTATATCGTTGACGGGTGGCTGTCTTCGCAGCTCTTGTTCGTGCCCGCTCAATGTTGGTTTTGTCTCTCTCCGCTTGTCAATCATCCTTCAGGTTTCGTCCGATATCCTTTTCCTCCGTCCACTGCGCAACTTGTCAAAACTTGAATAATAATAATGATTCAATAAAAGTGAAATGCTGGAGAAAATATTCGAAACAGGCTGTTTCGAACCTTGTTGAGAGAAGCTTGGGTTTTCCAATCGCGACCGGTAGTTTAGATGAATCTGCAGCTGTTCTTACTAACATTTTGAAGACGTGTACGAATCAATTAGTTAAACATAAATTTGTTTCGCTGAAAAACTCGAACAGCTGGTATAGTTTGGATCTTTTGCGCCTAAAGCGCAAGAGAGATAAACTGTACAAAAAGTTTTGTAGATCAAACAATCAGAATCATTGGATTGAGTACACGTTCGCGCGTAATAAATATTCACAAGCGATTAAAAAGAAGCGTTGTGAATATATCCAGAGAAAGATTGTTCAACATCAAAATAACAGCAAAGAGTTATGGAAAATTTTGAAATCTTTGTTAAAACCTAGTAATTGTAAACCGCGGTCCATAACTTTTGAAGGCACATTAGAACATTCAGAACAAGTTATTGCATCTAGATTTAATGATTATTTTGTCAATAGTGTTTCATTGATCAATCAATCCATTGAATTGGTCGAGGAACCCGACGAAATAAAACAGCCGATTAACAGTAGTTGTACATTTGATGGTTTTTACCCAATCACGTTAGATGAACTGAGAAAAATTTGTTTTTCATTAGGTAAAACGGCTGGAGTAGGTAATGTAAATGCTAGAGTTATTCAAGATTGCTTCAATG
This sequence comes from Wyeomyia smithii, assembly GCF_029784165.1. Lineage (NCBI taxonomy): Eukaryota > Metazoa > Arthropoda > Insecta > Diptera > Culicidae > Wyeomyia > Wyeomyia smithii. The sequence goes on along the minus strand of NC_073695.1, from coordinate 193,106,963 downwards.
TCATTGGTCACACTTTGCTAGACCTCATTAATGAATCGTTGCAAACAGGGCACGTGCCTTTGGTGTGGAAAGAATCGTTGGTTGTTCCGATTCAAAAGGTTGCTGGAACGATTAAAGCCGAAGAGTTTCGTCCCATCAACATGTTACACACATTAGAAAAGATATTAGAACTAGTTGTTAAAGGCCAGCTTCTAGAATATTTAAATAGTAACTCGTTGCTAATTCCGGAACAATCGGGCTACCGGGAAGGCCACTCATGTGAAACCGCGTTAAACTTAGTACTAGCAAAATGGAAAGATAATTTAGAAAATAGAGACACAATATTTGCTGTTTTTTGGATCTAAAACGCGCTTTTGAGACAATTTCTAGGCCCTTATTGTTGAACACAATCAAGCGCTTTGGAATTTCGAGTACTGCATTCAGATGGTTTGAAAGCTACTTGTCTGGCAGAACTCAACGGACTGTTTTTAATGATTCTGTTTCTAGTCCCGTGGAGAATGATCTTGGAGTTCCACAGGGTATTAGGGCTCCTTTTGTTTATTATGTATATAAATGACATGCGACGAGTTTTACGTTTTTGTGATATTATTCTTTTTGCCGATGACACCGTATTATTCATTGCAGCTAAGAATGTAGAAGAAGCCGTTTCACACTAGAACGAAGATTTACGTTCTCTAAGCAGATGGTTGAAGTATAAGCAATTGAAATTGAATATTGATAAAACTAAATTTATGATTTTCTCGCGCACCGTTGTTAATGATGATGTCTCTGTTTTGATTGATGATGAGGCAATTGGTCGCGTTCGGGAGATTAAATATCTTGGCGTGATTATTGATGACAACCTAAAGTTCAACGCTCACATTGACAATGTCATCAAGAAAATTGCCAAAAAGTATGAATTTCTAAGCCGTCTGAAAAACGAATTAACGATTAGTAGTAAAGTACAGCTATACAAGTCAATCATCTCTCCACATTTGGATTTTTGCCCTACTTTTTTTATACTTAGCCAATAACACACAACTATTGAGGTTACAGCGTTTGCAGAATAGAATAATGCGTTTGATTTTGAATTGTGATAGATTAACTTCCTCTGTTTTCATGTTGGACGCTTTGCAATGGCTGTCTCAATATTTGAGTGATCGAATTGAAAGAGGAAGAGATTTTCATAGTTATAACACTAAAACACTAAAACACTAAAACACTAAAACACTAAAGGTATAAATTTGTTCAATTCGATGCCAAGACATGTTAAACGTGCACCAACACTTGCGGAGTACAAGAGACAATGTATTTAACACGTGAAAGTTTCTATTGTATAGAACGATACTAAGTTTTTCAAAATGATGTAGAGTTTACCTGACGAAGTTTGAACAAACGGATCTTGAATGACGAAGTTTTAACAAACGGATTTATTTGAGATGAACTATTTGTTTTGGTTCCTATTCATATAATGATTGTTTTATTGAAGCTTGTAAATGACGAAGTTTCATACGAACGGATCTGATTTATTTATATGTTTATATTAAATTGGACTTTTCTAAATTTATAACAACAAAACTACTGTGTTTGTCACGGTGATGATGATAGATTTTTTTTTTCATTTATGTTGTTGTAGCTTTTAAAATAATTGAAAAAGACTACAGAAGCTTGAGCCTCGCGCGCGGTTTTTAGATATAAATGATTTCTTTTAGCAAATTAAAATTGTTATTTGAATGCTTAGAGAAAATCATGAAATAGTTGTGGTTGGTCTGGCTGAAGGTCATGAAAACCCTGTACTAGTTTTGTGTGCTCTATGAATCAAGTATAAAGTTCTTGAAGAAGTTCATATCTGGAGGTAAAATCAGTTGTTTTTTTTTTGTTTTGTATAACTGATTAAAATGTGATCACATTAATTATCTATAGATAAATCGTCCAGCTCAAACCTTTGTAGGGGTATGTGGCGGGACCATCATCATCATCATCATCAAATAGTTTCATCACCTGTCATGATGAAAGCTTTCTTGCTATTCATCCATTGTTCTTCAACGGTTTCACCAGAGAGTACTTCCGAGGCTCGGGTTTGCAGTTGTTCAACGAAAGCCCTTTCACCTCGGGATTCTCCAACCGACGGACGTCATAGCGACACCCGACTTTCACTTCCCGTCGCTGGACACGTGCGACGCGCAGACGTATCTCGACGATGATAAGATGGTGGTAAAGATGCGATGTCGGCACTGCGTTTGTTCCGGACATCAAGAAGGCTCCTTCTCCACTTTTGGCTGATGCAGAAGTGGTCTATCTGGTTTTCTGTTCGGCCATCACGGGAAACCCAGGTGAGCTCATGTGCTGGTTTATGGGGAAAGAGCGATCCCCCTTTCACCATATTATAGTTGCCACAAAACTCTACAAACAGCTCGCCGTTTTCGCACATCTCTTGTAGCCCGTGGCGTCACATGACGCGCTTGAGGACGGTGTGGTTGGAGCCAATTTTCGCGTTGAATCCGACCAAATGGATTTGGATGACACCTTTTAGGACTCTCTTAGCTACCCAAGCACGAGATTCAAGCATTACCGGGTATGGCCGGTTAAAGCATCATTCGACATAGGTCCGAGGAGACGCTAGGTGGGGGCCTGAGGTTGGCCAGAGCTGTGTAGGCTCCCTCCTCTTCCATTAGAGGAATTGGTGTCAAACCATCATAGAACTATTTGTTACACTCTAAAATTCTCATATTCCTATCTTAATTTTATTTGTCCTATTCTCGAGTTAAGCGAAAATTTGTGTTTTGTTTGTCTAGTAGCCTATCGTAGAAAGGGAAGGAGGAGGGGGGGTGGTTCGAACTACCATTTTGCCCCAAAACAGCAGCATGTCAAATTTAGTGCCATTTGCTTGATTAGTTCTCGAGTTAAGCAGAAACTTATGTTTCATTTTCATAGAAAGGGAAACCCTCCCTTTCAGAGAGGAGAGAGGTCTCGAATCATCATAAGAACCTTCCCTGGCCCTATCAAAATGCAAATTTTTACGCTGATCGGTTTAGTAATTCCCAAGACTGTAGACAAAACTCCGTTTCTATATGTTCACAGGGTGTTCAATAAGTTCGAATACAATGCTTCATCGTTGTGTAGGTGCGCATAGCATTCTATTATCAAGAGAGCAATTAATAAATTTTATTATACATCCAACTGTCATCCGAACTAGACGTTCTCATTCCACATTCTCAATAGATTATTGGGCCCCCGCTAGAACGTTTTACTAAAAGATTCTCGATGTTTTTGGAAATTTTTTTCACTCATAAAAAATAAGTTGGCTCAAGAAGATGACCACTGTTCCTGCCGAATATTCAAGAGCTGCTGGTAGTAGCGTGTCCACATCAATCCTTCGAGCTAATATGTCATTAAGGTTCTTAATAAACAATGCCTCAACCAAAATTGTCTCAGAAAAGAATATCTTACATTTTCAATTTTAACAAATATATAATGTGTATTCTAACATGTCGAAAACCCTGTAGATGAATGGAACATTTTTTCCGGTTTTGATCGGTTAAAATGTAGGTGCGAATCTCAATCTCCGCCTTAGTCAATGATAGTTTACACTTATTGTTCTCGATTTCAAAACATTCTTTTAACTGGTGACGACTGAAATTTTGGATTTCTTTCTGCAACTTCAAAAATGGTGGAAGTACTTGAAAAAAACTAATTTATTTGTCATGAGTATATAGAAATTTATTCTCACTCCGTTTGTTTTCAAATGCACAATAAGTATTTAGTTTGCTACAAATTGAATTTAAAGTGAATTCCAAAACTGGTTTTCGGTAGAAATGCGAATCGTGGCAAACTTATTCTTTTTGTATTAATAAAGGGAAATTTATTCTCACTCCGTTTGTTTTCAAATGCACAATAAGTATTTAGTTTGCTACAAATTGAATTTAAAGTGAAAACAGATCTTGAACTCAATAAATATTCGAGTGTGTTTATGAATGGCTGAATTTCGTTCTTCTTAAAAGTGCCTAGGTAGGATATATCATTCGTATTTGATTAGGTGCACTTTGGACTGACTTTCATGATCTTCTCCGACTGAAGATGGTTCCTATTGAATTTCGTTCGATATACGAGTATATATTCTGCGAGTCTCCCTAGTACCTGTTCCTGCTTGCTCCAAAAAAAATCGCTTATCATGACACGCTGTCAGATGACATTTACGGTGCCACTGATGGAAAAAGAACCATCGAAGTCCTAATCCTAACGTGTACGTCGGCACAAACGATTTTTTTTTCTGGGGTGATATAACTAAGCTTCTTTTTTTCTGTATAAGCATCCGCTGTTTATTGAAGGAAACTCGTAAGAGTTTCCTCTGACAGTCAGTACATAACCGAGCTAAAGCTCTGTATTGAATAGCTTGAACAAATTAAACTCTGTGAAATTTGTATGCAGTGTCATCATTCAATAAAATGTTGCTTGTATATTACGTAAAATTAGAAATCTTGGAAATTTGATTGAATTGGAACATTTCACGATTGGAATATACCGTACTGTACGGTTGCCGAACTTTCGTCATAGAGCTTCATACTGAATAAGAGGATAAGTTGGGTTGCTGGGGCAATGAATGACAGATGGAATCAAAATACCGTTTGTGTCTTTCTGATCGTTTTTTCAAGTCGAAGACGCGTAGAAATGAAGTTTCCCTTTATAGGAAGAGAATCAAGAGTTAGAATCAAGGTGCATTTTTGATGTTTTGCGATACACAACAGACCTATTTGTTGAATTAAATTATACCCTGAAGTAGACAGCAGAACTTCTTATGCTTATTATTGATTTCTGGCATCTCTTCGGTCACTAACACTGCCTTTTTGGTAGTAATAAAATATATATTTTTGTGTGTTTGATTGGTAATTAAGCTTAAAAGTAAAATGCTGTTTAATACCATAGACCACTCGTATTGGGTTCCAAACAAAGGAAATTTCATAGTCCTTTCTACATGTTAGGATTTGATTCCGATGTGATAGAATCAAGATCATGACTTTAATCGTTTTATAAACACTGAGTATTTATTGCACATAAATATTTTCATTTAATCGGCTCACTTCAGACTGCCGGAAAACTGCTGTATACCTGAAAGGGACAGGAAATTAGCCAGCAAAGGTCTACTTGAATTTCTGCTTTTGCCAACCGACAAACTGCATTCGGAAATGCTTTCTAGAGATGTGCTAGAAGAGGAACTAAATCGTCCCGAGGCAGTGCTGGTGACCACTGGGTTTGAAAGGACTCGATTCGATGAAATAACTTTGACCACATGCATATAGAGATACACTGCATGCAAGCTGTGGTTCCCCAGCGCTTCTGCTGTCAGACAAAGCTGTGTGGACACAAACTTTTGCAAATTCAATGAATAGATGAATATGTGATTATCATGGTCGGTTTAGAGGGGTATAAGCGAAAGTTTTGAAATATGCACTTTTACTAACTCTCATTAATCAAGCGGGAGTGGAAGTGAAACTCTTTCGTTCTCTGCCAGGTCAGAACGTAAGCTGGGTTAGGCAATTTCCAAGCAGTTGTTATGAGTGAGCTGTATCGCCAGTGGCAACAAAGCATGTCCAATGAAAGCAATTAACATCAAATGCACTACCTTATGAGTTGCTTTTATGCTAATTGAATCGATCATATAATAGGATTCTGTTTTCATCTGGTTGCAATAATAAATTTGATTATACAATAGGCTGACCCGAGAAAATTCTTTTTTCACAGATAAATAATTCCAAAAGCTCCACATGCTCCCGAGAAAATCTAGATCTTGTGCAATTTCCGTAGTTGGTACATTTTTCATTTCCCGTTGTCCTCCTGAAGTCGTCAGGAATCCCCAAGCCTATGTAAATGAGAGATTATTTTTCACCCACAAAATCGATTTTCACCCTTTCACCAAGAGCTGATCTGGCAGCGAGCTTGGAAAGAAAGATTCGTCGGAGTCTTACGCTGCTGCTATAGTTGCCTCCTATCATTATTCCGCAAGTGATGTAACTCGGATTAAAACCGAGAATGGGGATTTTCGTGCATTGGCTGTGCATTGTGCATCCTTCATCGGACCATTAGGATGCAAATGAATAAGGCGCTTCCGCTTTTTGCTGCCGTATTCACATAATCGTTTACTGTGCACGATGAGGTAGTGGGTCGGGACTGCGAAGGATGCTTTGCATCTGGCGGTAAAAAAAATCTCAGAATATATTCAGAAAGAAACGGGTTATTCGACGGTTTTTGCTAGAAACTAGAACAGAAGCAAGATGGCCAGTCGAGTGGTGCATCGTCAATTTCGTTTATGCCTTTTAACTGCTCCATCAGCATTTGAATTTTTATACTTTTTGCAACTGAGATAACTTTGAAGAGTTGCAAATGTAACGAAAACAGAGAAAGTTTAAGCAGGTATGTATATAAAGGACAAGTTTTTGCTTTATTATTAGAGTAAAAGTAGGAATCATCACTTTTCGTCAGCAAATTTACTCAACCTAATACAATTTCGCAGATGTACCCTTCGAAATTGCTGTTTTTTATGCCTGAGGAGTTTTTAATCGCAGCTCGTGAAATCGAAGCTTATAGTATAAAGTAAGTTGATTAAACGAAAGAAGATGTTTGACGCTATTTGTGCGGAGACACGACGGGGTCATGAGAAACTTTTAGGAACCTTAATTTTGTTAGAGTTGCCAGAAAAAGTTCCTCATGGAGTTGAACCCAAGAGTAGGGATACCAGGGCTGCAAGTTGGTCACTTTTTAGTGACTTGGTCACTTTTTTTAAGCTGGTCACTCAAAAGTCACTTTTTTCATCTAAAAGTCACTAAAGTTACTTTTTTCCGAAAAATAGTCACTAAAGTCACTTTTTTACCAACTTGACCAGCCCTCATCAGCCCTGCTTTTTTAATGAAGTTTTTGATGCCAAATATATTAGATATGTATGATACGTCGAGATCTGTTCTTTCAAAAAAAATTTTTTTTGGGAATAAACGACTTTTTGGCACTAAGAGAAAATTTTCGAAACGGGAGAGTGAATTGAATTTAATATAAAAGATTTGAATGCAACTTCTAATACGGCCAAATACCAATCGCCAATAGTGTTGTTTTGCAAAAACTCGAAGTTTGATATGTCGCAAGCAAGGTTTCGCTACCATTTTTATTCTAGCCTGTGTCTCTGGAAGAGTTCTTACCCCACGGATCCCCTCGATAAATCCGGAACAACGGAAAATTTCGAAATGTCTTCTACTGTCCTAAAAACTATGATAAATTTGTGATCTTTCGAAAAAAGTTCGATCAAAATCGGTTCAAATCTTGGTAAAAGAATTTTCATTTTTTCGGCTCAGGAAGGGTCGGGTACGCAAGTGTTAAAGTGCTCGATATTGGAACGAAAAGTTAGGTCTGAATTTTGGTCTTGTCCGGTCTGATTGAAAATCGGAACGAGCCTGGTCCTCGTGGTTCTGTGGTTAGCGATGTCGGTCGGCTAGCTCTCCCAGACGGTTGTGATGTCGGGTTCGATCCCGATCAGGTCGAGGATCTTTTCGAGCTGGAAATTTTCTCAACTCAGCACTGGGGCACGGTGTACTCATCGGGTACTTATCCTACAACATGCAAAATGTGCCAAAAATAATATCGATAACGAATTATTTCAACTAATAATCTAGTTGATCGAGACCGCATTAGCCCTCCAGGCTAGCGTGCGATATTGTTTATTGTTCTGTTGCTGTCCGTTTGGGGTGCAGTTCGTTTGGTTTCGTTCCGGTTCGGCTCCAAGTCCGGTACGGTCTGTAATTTGGGAACGAATGTTGCCAATGGTTTCAATAAAACGTTATTTTAGTGAAAGAATCAATCATAAATTCATATATGCATGTTACAAACTGTTTGATTCAAAAAGAACGATTCAAAACAAGTTTTACTATTTATTTTACTATTCATAACTATTTTTAATTTGATGTATTTTTCGATTAAACAAATTGAGGACACACAAGACTGACTTTACAGTTTTCCTAACGAATGAAATATTTGTTTAGCGTTGAGAAATCACCATTTGTGATTGGACACACATTACTCATTATACTAATATTTATCTTAAATACCTAAACTACTAACAACCCCACTTATTTAACAAAAAAATAAAAATAAAAGCTTGACGAAATTTGGACTTGTTAAGCGAATGGAACTGATCTTGCGTTCAACTATGCAATCCAGGACTTTTTTGAACAGTTCATGTCGTGTGAACTAAATTTGTTCTTTGTTCGAGTATGGAGCGTGTTTCTGTGACATTGACTTTGCTGCATTTCAGAGGCGTGGTTAAGGAAGGCGGTCGCAAACTATATTTATTTTCAAACTGCTGAATAAATCACCACTGAATCTTGTACATTAGAGCTCTATAGTAGCTTTTTTTTTATTCTCGCTTATTTTCCGTCGGTCTATTTCCGCCACTGTTGTGGCCAATTACCGACGCCCAGGGAGGCGACTCCACACCCAGGTCCCTAACTCACGACCCGTTTATTAACGGACCGGCGCCAACGGCTTTACTTCCTCATGCGATGGAAGGCGTGATCCCAGAGATTTTTCGCCTCAGGAAATCTCCCGGTGTCGGCTAGGATTGAATCTAGACCAGTTGGGTTGGTTGTGAGTGGATCACGCCACCCCACAACCATCGACACCTATGTCGGCGGTGGGATTCGAACCAAGGCGTCGAGCGTGGTTGGCGGAGACGTTACCAACTACAATCGGCCCCCGCTAACTCTACAGTAGCTTGTGTTGAATGATTTCAATTTTCATCCATCTCATTAGTAAAACTTATTTTCAAAGAGCACATTGAGAGTATACAAGCCAAGTGCATCAAATATACGAGATGTTTATATCCTCTCATTAATAGAAATTCTAAACTTTGTTCAAAGAACAAACTTTTGATTTACAAACAAATTTTTAGACCAGCAATGCTTTATGCTGTACCGATCTGGTCAAGTTGCTGTTAAACAAGGAAGAAAACGCTCCAAAGGATTCAGAATAAAATTCTGAAAACGATTTTGAAGCGTCCTCCTTGGTTTGGTACACTCGAATTACATAGACTTACTGGTGTTGAACCATTAGAAGCTATGTCAAATAAAATTATTAACAATTTTCGACACAAATCGTTGCAATCCTCAATTGCTACGATAAGCTCTCTTTATAGCCAATAAGTTAGCATTTAAGTTAGTTGTAAGTTTACTTTCCTTTCTTGACAAGTAGGTTTAAATCCCTACGAATAATAAGTCCTAATTGCGAAAGCAAACAAATCCTAACAATCAAAATTACAAATTACTAACAGTGTAATTACAAATTACTAACGCGAAAAACGTGATCGCCAGCCTTTTGAGTATAAAAATGCCATTTAGATGTTACAGTGTATTCGACAAAGTATTTGTAAATCTAAAGGAGCATCTTCTGATGCAAACACATTTTTGATTAATTCACCTAAAAGTGATATAATTTATTTTTTATTTATTTATCAAATCAAAACGATGTCTTCAGCAAAGTTGTAGACAATCTTATGTAGAAAAACTTTGCTGAACATACTTTGGTTCTAACTCTTAAAAATCGACCACATACACAGACATCCTTAAAGCTTCCAAAAATCGAAAAATACCAAATAACTTTTACTGAGTGATTTTAGAGGCCTACTATGTTCTAGACATTTTTTCATATTTATCATTCTGCCGAACATACCTTGGGCAAATTTTCAGTTTTTTCATGGGGTTTATAACATTTTAGATAAAAAAATGCACTTTTCCAAAATAAAACTGTCCGAAAAGCTGCAAAAAGCTGCAAAAACAACAGTCTTCACTCGGAAGATGGGGATTAGTACTAGCTTCCCCAGGTGGTTTCACTAGTTTCTTGCAGTCTCTTAGAGACTTGGACGTGGGTGAAAAAATTAGTTTATTTTTGTTTTTCGGCGTTTTTTCATGTTTTTTTTTCTTAAGAGATGTACAGAATCGAAACGATTTTTGATTTTTCATTAAAAAGTACGAAAAGCATTTATATTTACGGCATTGTGCATTATTTGGAAAATAGAAAAAAATTATTTTTCCAAAAATAATTGTTATGTCACTAGTGTATGCAAATGCCAAGGTTTTTTTTTAACAAAACTAGCAACATTCTTTGACGTTTTTCCAATGCTTGAATTCTGAAAAGAACCTGTCAGCTCAGAGATAGATACCCTTATTTATTTTTTTAATTTTGTCTATACGGAAGTACCTAATCCATACCGAAATACCTCCGTATGTACAAAATTAAAAAATAAATAAGGGTATCTGTTTCTGTATCCAAAAATTGACTTTTTTGCGTTACGTAATTTATTTATATCGCCTAAGTTGTAGTTAAAATTTATTTCTTCAAAAAACCAAATAAAAATTACTGCAAATACGGCTCAGATGAAGTCGTGTCGCATTTCAAACGTAATGTTCAAGCTGTACGGAAAATTTTGACTGTTTACACTTGCTAAAAACATATTTTTGTAATTTTCAACCTAAAGGACCACTTCGGATTTCAAACGTAATGTTCAAGCTGTACGGAAAATTTTGACTGTTTACACTTGCTAAAAACATATTTTTGTAATTTTCAACCTAAAGGACCACTTCGGATAAAAATGAGGGAATCGTTTCGAAGAAATATCACACATCAATAACGTCCTACGACGATATAGGCAATGATTTTATGCTATTGACTTCAATATCTCAATCGAATTTAATAATGGTTCATTATGTACAATAAGTTAGCCATCATGATAAAATTTTGAATGTCTACAATTTTTTATTTTTCCCCTTTTTCGACTAACATTTGCCTTGCCCAATGCGTTCTCAATTTTTGAAAAGAGAAGGTCAATTGCGTGAAATCAATGAGAATATTTTTCATGAGTGTCATCTTCATGGGTGTCATCAGGGAGAATAATTAAACTGGTAAACACAGGTTCTGTTCAAAATTGGAAAAAATGAAAGATTCTAGCTTTTCAACCATTTCTTTGAATTTTGATGCTCCTAGCAAAGATAACTTTTTCAGAGATTTAAATAAGTTTTCCCGTAAGCAACAAACGTAAAAGCGACGAACCCGGCGCGCAATTATTCTGCGGCGTTTTGACGCACTTCTACATTTACTAAGGACCTCAAAACTCTTAGGAACGACCAGAGGAGTGCCTAGAACAAAAAGCTGGCCAAAATAAGAAAAAAGTTTTTTTAGGCTTTTTGGTGCCGCTATATTTTTTTTGCAGCTTGAATAAATGCTTTACGAAATGCAATCACTCGTTTAACCCTCTAATGCCCAAATTAATTTTCAGACGGACTTCGAAAAAATCACTTTAAAATTTTATAAATTTTTTTCAAGTACTGATTGAAGGTTTTTAGAGGTTCAACTGACGACCGTCTAAAGGCGGCACTGGGCACTAGAGGGTTAAGTTTTAACTGCATTTACAAATGCTGAGAATGCTGTACTGCCGTTCTACGCATAGTTGTCCCATGTTACTTCTGGTCGATTTTCGTTTTTTATCAGCAATGAGTCTATTTTCATGTATATTTTTGAAAAACTAAAAAAAACATTGTTTGTTCTGAAAATCTTGAAAAACCATACCAAATCTGTTTGTCTCATCGATGATTTTCTACACATATTTGTCCCACTAGATTTTTTCTATTCTAATTCATCCCACTCACTAATTCCCATATTTACAACTTGAGAAGTGCACCAGAGCACTAAAGACTCTTCCTAACAACGTTTGGTTACATTACGGGTTTCAGAAATTCGGTATCGAAAATCATTTTGCTTTATTATTTTAATGCGGTACGTTCATATCTTTTTTAGGGATGCCTAAACCTTGTTTGCTGGTTTGTAACCTGAATGCTTTTCATTTTCGAGCATATAAGAAGATAAACGCATTAGATTCATACTAATTGAAAGTTGTAAGAACTGTCTTTTGTGTGTAGAACTGTCTTTTGGTGAAAGCCCAGCAACGTTCAAATATGATAGGAATGGGTAACCTAAAAATAACAATTCCCCTTTGTAATGGTAAGTCATCTGATACCTATTCAATTAACCTAACTTTCATCTCGACTATCATCACTGCTGTATAAAGACAACAAGATTTGCGTGATCATTTTCGTGAAAGATTAAACAGCCAAGTATTCCAAGTACGAACTTTGTATTGGGAAACATCGAATGCACGTGGTGGGACTGATATGCGTAGAAATTACCTATTGGAAGGCAAATTTTCGGCATTATTGTCCCAGTGGGTATTTTTATGGAAGAGAGTGTTAAATCTAAAAACCTTCAACTAGATTTATTGAAAACAGTCTATTGCAAGTTAAAACTGGTTAGAAACGTACAATTGCATTTGTCACATTGACACAATGCGTAAAAGTATTGTAAAACTTTAACATCGTTTTTCTCGTTTGCGTGATTTGAAACATGGGACAAATATGCGTAGAACGGCAGTGTAAACATTGACAAATTTTCAAGCTTCTTTTTTGGGAATCGAATCATCTAACAACTTGTGCCAAGCGTCAAAAAATGACATTTGATCAATATTTTGCAGTAAATGAGTTCTCTATGTTCAATTCCAGTAAACCGGTTGATAGAAATTCCGGCACTAAAAAACTATAACTACTCTTAGAAACTTTTCGAAATTAGTGATTTTTCTGTATTTTGAAGGTAAAAATTCCGTGGAATCCTATCATATAATCTTCGGGGGAATGAAAGTTCATATCATCACGAGCATATTCTTGTTAATATCTCATCCGCTTACGTCCGGATTGACATTTGCGACCCGTTTGAAAAGCGCTTTTTTTTAACAAATTTTGACGTTATGAGCTTACGCGTATGTACATGGTAAAAAGAAAAAAATACCTGATGGGTCTCTGCCTCATACTCCAAACAGAGTTCCAGCTCAACAATGATTAAATGAAATCAAATTTATTTTCGCTTCACAATTAAATATTACCCAAATTTCACTCGTGTTACTCCTCTGTAGAACAGTTAAAAAAGTTATCATTTTTCCAGTTAAAGTTTAGAGAAATTTTTCTTTGCTTCTGTCGACCAGTGCAGTGCTATCAATTACCAATTGTCAATTGAAAACGGCCGTGCTTACGCTACTGATTTTGATGATGTTAACGGACAATTTGCTGTTGCTAAGCTAAGACGTGTTAAAATCGGCTAAACCATGAGCTGTTTTTGAGATACGATGCTGGCCTAACAAGCCAGTCGTCGCAGGTTCGAATCCCGGTTCGGGTGAGAATATTGTCTATGTAAAATAAACAGAAAATGTAAAATATGTAAAATAAACAGAAGGTCGAGTTCCGATACGGAATGTAGCACCAAGGCTTTGCTTTGCTTTAAATGTTGTTATTATTTCATTTGAAAAAATAATAAAATACAATTACTGGTTACAAGATGATTTTACTGCAACGTGGATGCAGGGTGTTGACTTGCAAATTTTCCGCTCGGGTGTTACCCAGCGTTTTGCCACTGATTGTCATGAATATCTCAGCAATTGCAATCAAATCCTCCATTCACTCTCCAAGCTCGATAATTTTCTAGGTACCAAGTCAATTTATTTCAAAAACAAACAGAGACGAAAATCGACTTTTCGAAGTAAAAATTTTTTATGAAAGCGTCGAAATATATTTTTTTATGCTAAATGTCTTGCATTAAAATAATAAATTTATTGAACCGTCTCAGTTTTTTTTTTGAAAAAAATCGACTTTCTGGAAACTTTTTAGCTGAGGCCAATGGAATGCCTGAAAAAAATAAAGTCCTTCGAATTTCGTTTAGCGGTAGGGCTAAAAGTTTCGTGTTCTCACCTTTGGATACAAAATTCAGCTCAATTAGATTTTTTTCGCGCTCGTAGTGAGCAAAGGTTTATTTTTTTTGACCGATGAAAAAAATCGAAGCTCAATTCTTTCCTATACATTCAATTGGCACTGTAATCGATCGGCTGCATCATGAAGAGTTGGTTGTATGTGCAAGTTTATGCAAGTGTTAGCTTTGCAATTTCCCTATTCAATGTTTTACAGGGTTAGGGTCTTTAGAAAACATTAAAAAATCTGGAAGGTGTTCATTAGTTAAGGAAAAACTTTTTTTTTTCATGGAACAATAAGTAACTCATCGGAAAACAGTATAAAACTACGCTTTAGCGGATATTTTTTGAATTTTTAATTGGGAGAGCAAAAACAGCTTTTTCCTCTGTGTTGGATTCGATTCTCTTTGTTTTAAATTGGAAATGCTTTATAGTGTTTTTATCTCTGCATTTTTATACTGAAAGGCCTCCTGAATTGTTGAATTGTCATCACCGCCCTTAGCTTTATCGGTTTATCAACGTTTTTCGTATTGTAGCGTAATGTTCTGTTATGCAAATATTTATTTTAATTTCTTGAAAAATCCCACATGATTTTTGGACAAAAAAACTGCTCCCTTTTGAATGATTTATGCAAGACAATCAGAAAAAGCCTGGTCACTTTTTTTCAAGTTTCCAAGTCACTTCTTGGTAACTTTTTTCAAGCTTTGAAGTCACTTTTTGGTCACTTTTTTCAAAGTTTTGGTCACTTAAGTCACTTTTTCTGACCAGTTTGACCACTTTCAGCCCTGGGATACCATCCGTCCTGATTTAGCAGGACATGTCCTGATTTTGAAGTCCTATTTGGGCGTCCTGATTTATTTTTTATATTTTTGCATTTGTCCTGATTTTCTTGAGATATTTAACTTTGTTGAGTGGCAATAAGCAGAATTTTTCAGAATTGCTCAATAAGTGTTTTCGATTCCAGGTCGTAACGCTCATTGCGATCGAAATTTTCCATTGGTTGAATCTCACTAGAGTAATAAGACGAATCTCTCACGCGTTGACCGTTACCATTAAGCATCTGGCATTTGTTAAGTTTAAAGCATAGTTTACAGTTCCAAGCGAAGTGAAAAATTTAAATTTTCGCTAGCGAAATCTGTCGTGAAAACCCAGTTGTGGAACACACAAGTATTTCACCGGCCTGCAGTTAACAGTTCATGTGAAGCGAAATTCACGAGCTTACACTTCGAGCGAAGTGAAAATTGGTCGAAACTGACAGGATATGAACGCGCTGAAATGTCAAGATTTCGCTACCTACTTCTTTTTTCACGAGTGTGTGTATGCGTGAAAAAAACAAGCCCAAGTGAAAGAGATGCGATCCACAACCTTTGATTTCGCTGGATCGAGTTTGTTTACAGTTCTAAGCGAAGAGAAATATCGATAACTTGCGTTTTTCACGAGCGTGAAAAATGAACATTTTGTATGAGATTTTCACTTCGCTTGGAACTCTAAACAGGGCTTAAGTTGAAACAGTTTACGTGTGTTGAATTTAAAAAGTATCTACTAAAGCCCTATTTAGAGTTCCAAGCGAAGTGAAAATCTCATACAAAATGTTCATTTTTTTACGCTCGGTTGCATAACCTGCAAAATTTCACTTCGCTTGGTAAACAAATTCGATCCAGCGAAATCAAAGGTTGTGAATCTCATCTTTTTCACTTGGGTTTACTTTTTTCACGCATGCAAACGCTAGTGAAAAAAGCAGCTGCAAGCGAAAACTTGCGTACGTTTCTATTCTGTCAGTTGCAGCCAATTTTCACTTCGCTCGGAGTGTAAACTCGTGAATTTCGCTCCACTTAAACTGTAAACTGCAGGCTAGTGAAATACCTGCGTATCCCACAAACGGGTTTTCACGACAGATTTCGCAAGCGAAAATTTACGCTTTTTCACTTGTCAAACTTTTTACTTCGCTTGGAACTGTAAACTATGCTTAATGCGTAATAATTCGAAGTGGTTTGATGAAAGTTGATCGTCAGAGATACACTCAGAATTTTTACTAGGCATTTTTCTATACGGTTTTTCGAATTAACGGTTTTTTCACGCGGATTTTTAAATCGAAGGATTTTTAAAATACGCGTTTTTATTCGCGGATTTTTTGATTAACTTGTTTTTCGGCGAGATACGTATCCCCGCGTAAAAAAAAAACTGGGTAAATCAAATATTACGTCGCAAACAGACGTCCAAGCTGAGTTCCAAACTTGTGTAAAGTTTTTTGTTGTAGCAATTCGTAACTAGATAGCGCTACCAGTGACGCCAGCCTTGTGCACCAGCGAAAAAAAATGTATTGTAGCGATAAGGTCACCAGACGACACTAGTGTACAAGTGATTTGAAACGCAATTCTTTCTAAAAATTTACACAGAAATTTCGATCAATGTTGTTCTTGCTTGGGCATCTGTCTGTGATTACGTGTTATATTTGCTCATACTTCGAAGAATAGAATAACTTAGTCAAATTGTGCCCAGAAAAAATGTCCTGATTTCTAACTTCGACCAGATGGTATCCCTACCCAAGAGTTCTTAATTTTTACTATCGAGTATAACGGAAAATATCGGCATGAGCCAAGAAGCATACCACAAATTATCGTATCAAAAAATAAAAATACCCTTGTATATTACAAGATTAAGTTAGTACACCCAACGCAAACGGGGAACATTTTATTACTTTAAGGCAATTTTTTATTACTTATTGTGTCTTATGACTGCGCATTATACACAAAGAGTAACAAACAAAAAGTAATAAAAATTATGACGGCCACACGCTTGTATGTGTTTCTAGAGGAGAACATACAGCCAAGCACCGCAATGCCCATGTTAGCAAGACTTCACTCGCTGCATTTGGATTGATGCAACGATCAGGTTCATTTTGTCCCCTTCATCCACACATAATCAGAATCTCAACCGTCAACCTCAAATGTCTAACACTTTCGTTTCGTCCCCCAGTGTTTACTTGAAATGGAAATATGTAATACTGTCTGACCAGAGTTGCCGAAGTTGCGAATATTGTCTGGTTAGGCACGAGTATTGTATTTTCAAACAGGTGCAAATGAGTTTCCATGAAGCAATAGGTATGTGTTTTAGATATCTTGCAGGAAAGCGAATGTTTTTGTTTTTCTCTAACGCAGTTTACAGATCGTGATGTCATTTCAAGACGCATTTCAAGTCTTTGAAATCATCAACGTTTGCATACTCTATGACGGGGAAAATGCTGCCTGGCAGCTCTTGTCATATTTTTTCTCTACTCCGTATGCGAACTAATGCACGCACACCGGATGAATTGGAGATTGAAGAAACTTGTAACATGTGCAACATATGCGACGGTGTGTGATTTTTTTTTGCTTGAGATAGAAAGGGAGCAGTTTTCGACAGAAAAAATCTTGCATGTGGTTGAAACGACCATTATTAGATAGTCGTACTCCCGTAACACTTGCTAAATATATGGCAGTATGTGTTGTTACTTGACTGGGGAAGAATTTTATTGCCTTTTAAGTAATAGGTTTGTTACCCAAAAAGTAATTTTGCGCTATTGCTTCTAAAGTAATAAGGAAAAGTTTTGCGTGTATCAAGAATTTTTCTCCGCTCTCCTTGGCCCTGGGCTACTCGTCGCCAATTTCCTAGGCGTCTCGAACTCACCTACCACTTCGTGTTCATCATAGTTCATAGGAAGTGAATGTTGATTTCTCCTGAGCCTCTCCCGTTCATATACTTGGTTTTCGGCGCATTTATTTCTAGTCCAACTGTTCTAACCTCTACTTTCAGTTTGGCGTAGATTGCCATCGTCATCACAAAGTTTCTCGTAATCACGTCGAGGTTGTCCGCGAAGCTTTTGAGTTGACTACCTTTGCTGAAAATCGTGCCTCTCGTTTCGATGCCCGCTCGTCGAATTACACCCTGAAAAGCAATGTTGAACAATAATGTACAGGATAGTCCATCTCCTTGTATCAGCCCTCTGCGCGCTTCGAGAATGTTCCCGATACGCACACATAACACATCACTCGATCCTAGGCAGCTTTGATAAGCCATGTTAGTTTATCCGGAAAACCGTAGTCGTACGTTATAGCTGGTTTCGATCGACTGTATCATACGCTGCCTTGAAGTCCACAAAGACGTGATGTGTGGGCACGATTTACTCCCGGCAATTTTGAAGGATCTGCCGGAAAGTGATAGTGATTTGATTCGTGGTAGCGCGTGCTTGAGTGAAGCCCGATTTACCACAAAAGATCAAAATAATGGTCGCAGTGGTCCAAATCTTACAAAAAAAAGAAGCCCGATTAGTACTGCCCTACGAATCCTTTTGCTAGATCCAGGAGAAAGACGGCGAATCCTTACAGTCCAAACTGAGTTCCATTAGCTTGATTAGCTCCTGAGTTATGTAGAATTTTGTGCCTCATTTGTATGTAAGCACTCCACACGACAAATTTGGTTCCATTTGCTTAATTAGTTCTCGAGTTGTGCAAAAATTTGTATAGATTAATTCTCGAGTTATGCAAAACTTTCTGTTTCATTTGTATGGAAACTCTCCATTCCAGAGAGGGAAGGGTGTCGAATGACCATTGAAGTATTTCTTGCTCTCAAAAACCTTATCATGCCATATTTTGTTTCATTTGCTTGATTAAATCTCGAGTTATACATATATCTCGTGTTATACATATACGTTTGAGCTCTGCCTTCCAGAGAAGGAAGGCGTCTCAAAATATCATAAGAACCTTCCCCGGCTCCAAAAACCCCTACATACAAATTTTCACGCCGATCAGTTCAGACAGACAGATAGACAGAACTTTATTTTTATATGTATAAGATCCCTCCGGTAGTCTCTCTTTCTCTCAAATCCTGGAAATAACCCCAGCGTTTAAAGCTATGGTCTGAACATTTGAAACTTTCTTCGACCAGATGTTTCACTCCTCAGTGATGTGCAAGGTGCTTCAAGATAAGGTCGATTGAGTAGAAAAGAGAAAAGGTAAATCTGAGGGGAAGACAAGCGCTCACAAGTAGCAGGTTACTTCACGATAAGTGACACTGCAAACAAGCAAAAATGCGCTCATCGTTTATGACTTATGTTTAGACAAAGGCCGCATATCAATATAGGCTATAAAGGCTTACTTCAGAGCGTATGTGGAAGATTCCTTATGCGTTGTTGACGGCTATTTGCAATTCAATTTCTGAAATTTTTATTAGGCTTAATGGCATTCAAACTAAGCACTTATGAACTGGTTGTTAATTACCCTGTAGAACGAAAATTACTCACTTCTGATATGAGATCGACTTGAACTGTCCTACAGTACGGTCGCATTTTACCAACAGCTCGAGGCTAAGTCTTAGACTACCGAGAGATATTGAAATTTTGTTTTTCGCTTCCAAAAGGCAATCTTTTTAAAAGACTACCTGTTGAAACGCAAAATAATAAATTTGTTTTTAACGTTAACGAGTGATTAGTGAGTAAATTTGGTTTGAGATATTTCTATTTAAATTCTATAGTGAAGTGAAAGTGTAGTGAAGTTTTCCTGTTATGCCTGGAAAAAATAAAAAAGCCCGCTTTGATGCGGCTTCAAGGAAACGTGAGGCATCTCCTCCAAGTGACACTGAAATTTCGGTACGATATTCTTTCTTCCGTTGGGGATCAAGAAGTTCAAACTTCTCATACTGAGCATAAAGCCGTTATGAAGAAGATTAAAGTTCCACCTATTGTGGTATTTGTAGCAAATTTAAAAGCATTTCGATCAGAACTTTCATCATTTCTGTCGGATGTGAAAGTTAATTTTCAAATTGGCCGCCAAGGCGAAATTCGTGTTTTGGCCGAATCTTTTGATGGCCATAAACATCTTTTACAGTATTTGGCTGAAAAGATGTATAAATTTTATTCTTTTGATGCCAAAAACGAGAGACCGTTTAAGGCTGTTTTGAAAGGTCTTTCAAATGACCAAACTATTGAGGAAATTATAGAATGTTTGTCAGAATCACTTGGTTTTGCCCCCAACCAAGTAATTTTGATGAAACGAAAGGCAAATGCCAAAATTTTTCAAACTGGAATACACCAGGAAAATTACTTAGTACATTTTGATCGTACTAAAGTACATAATTTAAAATGTTTGGAAAAAGCACGTGTTTTATTCAACGTGCGAATAAAGTGGGAAAATTTCAAGAGACATGGAGGAATCCATAATCTTACGCAATGTCGGAATTGTCAAGCCTATGGTCATGGAACTCGAAACTGCCATATGGCAGCAAAATGTATGATTTGTGGTGACACTAGTCACACGAAAGATATCTGCCCCGTGAAAGAGACCACTAATAGTTTCAAACGTGTAAATTGTGGGGAAAATCACAAATCTAATTTCTTTAATTGTCCTGTAAGGTCAAAAATTATTGCTTCCAGACAACATAGGAATTCTAAGCAACCTGTTGTCAATGTGGGTATACAAAAGACATTCAATACTGTTCAGGCATCACCAGCACTTCCAATAGCAGGTGTGTCTGTAGGTAATAATTTAAATTCAGCTAACAAGTTTCAGACAAAAAATCCTGTTCAGGCAACACCAGGCTGTTCATATGCCAGTGTCCTTACAGGTAATATTCCGAATTCAAACAGTAACAAACCATTCGTGTTTGGTGCTGAAAAGTCAGCCAGTATTGATTTAGGTAGTCCAACTCCAGAAAAGATTGAATACCTACAACAATCCATGCTGCAGCTAATGTCCGTTTTGTTGAACTGTAACTCGATGTACGAGGTTGCTCAAGAAGGTATAAAATTTACAACTAATATTGTTATGAAATTGAAATTCAGCAATGATTTTAAATAATGCTGTAAATTTTCTAAATTGGAATGCTCGCTCTTTAAAAGCGAAAGAGGATGAATTTTTCAATTTTTTAACAGTCCATGATGTGCATATTGCAATGTGACTGAAACGCTTTTAAAACCAAATGTTACACTAAAAAAGAACCCAAATTATACAGTTCATAGGTTTGATAGAATTGATGTTGCCGGTGGTGGAGTTGCAATAGTTATCCACCGTCGAATAAAACATCGTGTTTTACCCCATCTTGAAACCAAAGTTATCGAGAGTTTGGGAATTGAAATTGAAACAAGTATTGGTGAGCGAAAAAATTATTTCAAGGGAGATTTGCAAAAACTCACAAGAAATAAATCAAAATTTTTAATTATCGGTGATTTTAATGCGAAACATTGATCTTGGAATAATGCTCAAAGCAATTCCAATGGAAGAATATTGTTTAATGATTGCTCGGCTGGATTTTATTCAGTTTTATTACCAAATGGTCCTACATTCTTCTATTAGGAATCCATCTACAATTGATTTGGTACTAACAAATCAAAGTCATTCATGCAGTGATTTATTAACTCATGCTGACTTTGATTCTGATCATCTTCCCATAACATTTTCTATTTCTCATGAAACTATTTTAAATCCCACTAGATCTGTGTTAAATTATCACAAGACTAATTGGGATAGATATCGTTCTACGATCGAGGAAAATTTGAATGATGATATTATTTTACAAAATAGTGCTGACATTGACAGAGCATTAGATAATTTTAGCAGCTTAATACTCAATGCCCGGAATTTATCAGTTCCTGAGCCTCGAGTGAAATTTAATGCACCAATTATTGACAGTGAACTTCAACTTCTTATACGTTTGAAGAACAAACGGAGACGTCAATACCAAAGATCTCGTGATCCTGCTTTGAAAATTATTTTTCAAGAATTACAAAAGGAAATTAAACATAGATTCACTCTCTTGCGAAATGAGAATTTCATGAGAGAAGTTGAACAACTAAAACCTTATTCAAAACCTTTCTGGAAACTTTCGAAGGTTCTTAAGAAACCTTCGAAGCCCATTCCAGTCCTTAAAGATGGTGATTGCATTTTTCTAACGAATGAACAAAAATCTCAAAAACTTGCTCAGCAGTTTGAGAGTGTTCATAACTCCAATTTGAACGTAGTAAGTCCTATTGAAAATGAAGTAAACCAAAAGTATGATCAGATCACCACCCAAGAATTTCTTTCCGAAGAGGTATTGGAAACAAACTTGAATGAGGTGCGAACTATTCTCAAAAAATTCAAAAACATGAAAGCACCAGGAGATGATGGGATTTTCTATATCCTCATCAAAAGACTTCCCGAAAACTATTTAAATTTCTTGGTAAAAATTTTTAACAGATGCTTTGCACTAGCACATTTTCCTACGAAATGGAAAAATGCCAAAGTCACTCCAATTTTAAAACCCGAAAAGAATCCAGCTGAGGCATCAAGTTATCGACCAATTAGTTTACTTTCCTCTATTAGCAAACTTTTTGAAAGAATAATTCTTAATAGAATGATAACACATATTAATGAGAACTCAATTTTTGCAAATGAACAGTTTGGTTTTCGCCATGGGCATTCCTCTACTCATCAGTTACTTAGAGTAACAAATATGATTCGAACTAATAAATCTGATGGCTATTCGACTGAAGCTGCTCTTATAGACATAGAAAAGGCATTCGAGTGTTTGGCATAAAGGTTTAATAGCTAAAATGGCAAATTTCAGTTTTCCGCTTTACCTCACAAAAATGATACAAAGTTATTTAACTGACCGCACTCTTCAGGTTAACTATCTAAATGGTAAATCTAATAGATTGCCTGTTAGAGCAGGTGTGCCTCAGGGGAGTATCTTGGGCCCAATCTTATATAACATTTTTACTTCTGATCTTCCTGATTTACCACCAGGTTGTGAGAAATCTCTGTTTTGTGACGATACAAGCATTTCCGCAAAAGGAAAAAGCCTTCGTGTTATATGCAGTCGGCTACAAAAAAGTTTAGATATATTCTCTTTATACTTGCAGAAATGGAAGATTTCCCCTAATGCTTCTAAAACACAGTTAATTATTTTTCCTCATGAGCCAAGAGTTTCATTTCTCAAACCCACCCATAACCACGTTATTAAGATGAACGGTGTGGTCTTAAATTGGTCTGATCAAGTTAAATACTTAGGGCTAATTTATGATAAGAATCTTACTTTCAAGGAGCACATTGAAAATATCTAGTCAAAGTTCAATAAGTATATCGAATGTTTATATCCTCTTATCAACAGGAATTCTAGACTTTGTTTCAAGAATAAACTGTTATATTACAAACAAATTTTTAGGCCAGCAATGTTATATGCAGTTCCCATCTGGACAAGCTGTTGTGCAACCAGGAAGAAGACACTTCAAAGGATTCGAAATAAACTTTTGAAAATGATTTTAAAGCGTCCTCCCTGGTTTAGCACGGATGAGCTACATAGGCTCACTAATGTAGAAACATTAGAAAATATGTCAAGCATTATATGCAACGATTAGCTCACTTTATAGTCAGTAAGATAGTTTTAAGTTTATTTTAAGTTTCGTTTTATTCCTTTTTTTTCTCTTGACAAGTAGGTTTAATAATTTTCCTACAATTACAATAACTTAACTGCGAAAGCTAATAACATTAAATAATATAGAAAAAAGCGTACAAATATATATATATATATATATATATATATATATATATATATATATATATATATATATATATATATATATATATATATATATATATATATATATATATATATATATATATATATATATATATATATATATATATAATAGTGTTTAATGTCACCATTTGTGACAGAACACACAATATTAATTCTGAATAGATATTTTAGTACAAAAATAAATCATTACAAACTTATAGCTTTTGCCGGGATTCCCGGATCCCGGAACAAGAAATATTGATTCCCGGGATCCCGGGATTCCCGGGATTCCCGAGTTCCGCGAAAAATTTTGTAAGATTTCCTATAGTTTTTTATGCAATAGTGCAATAAAATTAAATACGTCAAACTGATGCGACCTGAAATAAATCATTCAATAAAACTCAAAGTCAGTATAATATTTCAACGTAAAAATCATCTGTGCATGTTAATTATTAGGCATTCATATGCTCTAATCTAACTTATTTTAATCGTATTGAACTGATTATTCAGTATTCTATCGTTTCCTTCCGGTTTGTGGATCGAATAACGAAATAAAATAGTTAGTAAACCAAAATTCTTTCTCGGAAACTTACGCTCTAATCAACGGTGATATAAACTCCAAAAGGGTTTGAAATGTTATTCTGCCAATTTGAGACTAGATTTGAGACGCAGTATATTTAAAAAAAAAACGCAAACATATTTAATAAAAAATAGCGATTAGATTTGCTACCGCTCAAGTAACTGGTGACTTGAGTGTAAAAAATATTTTGCCCAAAAATTCCGTACCAAATATTGCAAATATTTTCCTCGTTTCACTCAGTTTTCTCTCCAACAAACTGAAATCGATCACGAATTTCTGATGTTATTCAATTCGTTTTCAAGTGTTTTGTATCTCATTTTTTTTTTGTACTTCATGCGAATTTAGAATGAAATTGTAAACAATTTTTTTTGCCTTTTACTGATAAACTTCATTCAAAATCTCATTTTTGCTAAAAAAATTATCCCTTCCCGGTTCCGGATTTTTCATTCCCGTTTCCCGGGAATATTGCAAACTCTAACCAGAATCCTATATCGTGCTTACACAATAAATTGAACAGTAGTAAGATATGCTTAGTTTCCTTATATTATATACTGCAGCTGAGTCTTAATTTGACAACCTGTGGAGATATCTTGTTCATCTCATAAAACCCAGAGACTTTTAGTTCGGTTGCTTAATTTATTAAAATCTGTCAAAAATGTGATAAAACTTTACTTTGGAACAGATACAGCCATATTGTAAAAGTCATATGACCTGAGGAAGGCTCGGTTTTTAGGAAAATCGAATTCTTCCTCTCCGAAAAGATTTAACGGATGTCTTGAAGTATAAGAGTTTAAAGGAAACAATTAGTTACAATTGTTTATTGAAACAGGTGTAAATGATTCAACAGAAAACAACGAACAGTCCTGAATGAATGATGCTGTCTTTAAACATGCCATTCCGATAGCGAGACGGCAGGATGTGGAATTTAATTATTTATACATGAATGCGTCTCAATTTCGAGCAACCTCCCGTGCCAGTGACGGAAAAGGGAACGATGTTCAATCCCTGTTCAAAAGTTGTTAATACAGAGAATAATTATATCAATTGGAATCCATAATTCATGAACATCGATAATCGAGCAGGTTGGTTTGCTGGCTTGGTATATGCGCAGATGGCAATACGTACATTGGGATCTAAGACAAGACGTGACAGCTGGTCACCGTTACATTCAACCAATTTGAACCGGCTGCTGATTGGCTGAATCCGATAACGCAATCGTCACGTAAAAAATACAACGAGGTTATTTTTCACTGTAAAGCAGTGTTGCTGGAGAGTCATAATTTAGCTGTTATAATTGTTCATAAATAATGATGCAAAAGAATGCAAGGTACATGATATTACCGAATAATGTATTTCACTGTTATAACTTTAAAAATGCATTGATTAATCGTTCTTTACTATTTCGGTTGAAGTCCAAGAAACTTAGGAAGAAAAAATTTGGGTACCAAGAAACTTAGGAAGAAAAAAAATGATAGTAGAAGTATGCTTTATTGAACATAAAATAATAAATAAAAATTGAGTAATATTCGCCTATATATATCACATTTTAAATTTGTTTTATTTTCATTGACCTGCAAAAGTTGTTAAAAATAATCATTCTGGCATCAACGGTGTGGAACGTTCAAAAAAATTTCGACGGGAATGCCGGCCGTTACGAAAAGAAAAATAAGAAGCCAGCTGTCGCGTCTTGTCTTAGATTGGGATGGTTCAGAGAAGAGGATTTTGCGAAGAGGATACACAACACATATTCGAACTTTGAACCATTGGAACGCATACATACACAGACCATGCTACCTAACAAAATCGAGCATCTTCTGATGGAAGATGCAATTCAGAGCAAGGAAACCACAGTGCAGCTTCTTTTGATGAGTGTTTCGGAAAACTTTAGCCAAATTGAATTGTTGATCGTAATGTGAATGATTACTTTGAAAAGCATAAAATACTGCTCACCATAACTGCATATATAAATATGCCTTGATGTAAGAAATATGAAAACTTTTCCCAAAATTGAACTATTGACACACCGCTCCGACCGCTCTTTCGCAATCGGAGAACAGTTGCTTCATATCTGCGCTGGTAAGCAAAGTGGAATCTATTGTTTTCTGTGTCAGCTTTTACAGCAGATCTGGACTTGGCTGTAAACTCTGTTGGGAAAGATTTATTGCTCCTGTAATGCATCTGGTGCAAACCTGAGTGCAACGCAAAAAGGAGCTACTGGATGTAATTGTGTGCAAAGTGGAACCGAATTACCGGAGAGCATGAGATTCCATTTGTGGCTCGTCTCGGTTGCACTAAATCCAGCGTATAATAGCGGCGTTTAATTGTTGAGTCTACCGAAAAGGATATTTTACAGCCGGTTTATCCGTATTGCATACTACAGCACCAATAAAGCACTAGTCTATAAATAGCAAGGATCCGGGAATATGCCACATGTCCACCGGTTCTATGAAGTCATCTCTCTGAGCAATGGATTCAGAAGTATGCACAAAGCAGAGGCAAAGTGTCGTGAAAATATTTTAATTAAACTTTTCCGGTGCTTTTCTGGGTGGAGGAGTGGGGGGTGTAGCGGCAGGATGCTAATTTTTATTGTTTGATAACTTGTATAAATTATATTCGTCACCTATAGTCTTCCATTGTTATTAAAAATATCTCTAAATTAACTGAAAAATGATTTGATTCGTGCTGTGGAAAGAATATAACGTTTTCCACCGACCAGCCGTAGAACCTTTAACTCCTCTACCGTCACTGCTATGTTCCATTTTAAAATTCCTTCCACAATGTGCTTTCATATATCCACGATGGTATATCTACTTTGAAAAAGTGGAAATAGCGGGAACCGTAGTAAGCCCACACGCAAAAAAGAATACTTTCGGAATCTCTGAAATGAAATTCTTCGAATATAATGTAAAGATTTGTATTGACAAGTTGTGGGTATGAGAAATTTTACAGTATGTTTGCATATGTTTGTTGAGCTTCACCGAGTAGTCACTAAGTATGAAAATGTGACCTTAGAATTTCATCACTTTAGTAGTTTTTTTCTTGTTTGTTTCAAAATTTAACAGATTGAGAATTTATAATTAGATTCAATCAATGGACTCGATGCAAAATATTATTGCTTGTTAAAAAAATACTTCAATAACCAATATCGTTAACAACTTTTTGTACCATTCTTAACATAAAAACATTTAGATAACCAATAACATGTAAATCCCAAATCGAATATTATTTGTTGAGACAGTGGTAATTCGCGGCAAAAAAGTTGAAAATTCGCGGGTGGTTAAATAGAAAGTATTCAGAATTTCGCGATAACCTTTTTTTAGAAACAATAAAAAAACTGTTTTATTCAATTTAATATACGGTAATTTAACCGTACGATTCATGATTTCTTTGCAGAGCGGACTACTGTGTCAAATTGTCTTCAATCATATTTTGGTGTCGGCAGGCATGTATTATTCAAGTTATTTTGACCCACGCTGCATTCCACATCTACCGAGTTTCCGGGAATCTATAGATATATATTTGCCAACCGGGAAAGTTCAAGAAACCGTCCACGTTTCGAATACTTACCAAAATTTTAATATCAATCTCACTGTCGCGTATTTTTTAAAATGCAAAAATGTTTGCTACTTGAACTAAGTAGCTACATCTTTCAACTTCGATTTTCCACACTCTGGAACTCTATCATGCAGGTCTCCAATCGCCAAAATCTTTGCTCGAAGAGGATCTAGTAACCGAACCGTCCGAAAACAATTCAACCCAGGCTGACAAAATCTCGTTGTGAGAGAGCAATAGTACTACCCCATCTTATTGGTTGCGTAGGAAAAGGCCTCCCGTTGCCATCGAGGTGCCCATGAATCTTCAGATTTGTTCGTGTCGCTGGTTTTCGCGGCATTTCACGGATTTTTGGTAATTTCGCGGCCGATGCTGGATTTTGCGGAATTCGCGGCTTCCACGAAATCGCTATTTAGGCGTCGTACACGTACCGTAACGCTGAAAATCTAGATTTCAGACCCCCTCTCCCCCTATGTAACGATAGGTAATGTTCGATATGACTCCCTCCCCCTAAAATTACGTAACGCTGAACAGCCTGTGTGAAATGCTACGTTATTAAAGTATGCTCCCTTATTATAATGAGTAAATGAGTTCATTAAGGCAGACAATGTGTGCAGCAGGGGAAGCGGAAAATGAACGAACTGAAAATATGATACATATTTGGAACAATATGGATTTGGAATAATATTAATGAACTTAAATGTTAACGGGTAAAAGCCGTTGTTAAAAATGGAAATTATGTTTCGTCAGGGGGGTAAATGCTGTCCTAGATCGTTAATTTCTTGCATGATGGTTCTTCATAATGCAGAGTACCTCTCTGCAAAATATTAGTTTTCGATGACTTCATTAACCCCCCGGACGATAATAGGTAAAACCTGACGATAATAGAGCCGCTACCCTATATAAATTTTATATTATTTTGGTAGCCATCGATTGCACTAAAATCGTAAAGTAAGTTTGGTACTCCGTAAGAGCCGAAATTATTGAAATCAAATTCTTTAATCACTTAAACTCCGGAAACTGCGTAAGTTTGAAAATTTCGAATTCAATTATTAAAACCGTGTTTAGCTTGCCGTGATAGATCTAGTGAAATTAAACAAAGAACCACCGTAAGATGGCTAATTTAGGATAAACTTGCCATCTTCATTGTTCAACAATTCAGTAGCTTCCGCTTTGTATAGATCGATAACGGCGCCGGTTACGTTCTTATGGTCGTTTAGAGAAGGAAGAGGGAAGTGTTGCAAATTGCAACTTGCAATCGTTATTGCTAGAGACCGAGGTTACCTCTGCATCTCTAACGATTATAACAGAAAGGAAGGTTACTTTGTCACCGTGGTAAGTAGCGGATATTTATACTTTTCTACTGCTCTTCTTCATCATGCTTCGCAAGTTACTCTGCCAGGCATCGGTAATTCTAACTGCCCGGAGAGGTAGTCATTTGACTATGTAACTTTTTGACGTAGAGTTACGTCTAACGGCAACATAGAGGTGCAAATTAAAAACCGAAAAAATCGAGAGCGCCACGAAAATTGTCCACTTCCAAATGCTTAATTTAGTTTCCAACGGATTCCTTTTATTCAAATTCATTCAAATTTCATTTCATTCAAATGAATTCAAATTCAGTTTCATTCAAATTAGCTGTGCGTCCACCAAAATGTGATTTTGTACTATTAAAATATGTACACTGAAAATATTTTTTCGCTATTCTCTGCACGCACATTTCGTAAACATGGAATTCGTGTTTGTAC
Organism: Wyeomyia smithii; assembly: GCF_029784165.1. NCBI lineage: Eukaryota > Metazoa > Arthropoda > Insecta > Diptera > Culicidae > Wyeomyia > Wyeomyia smithii. The sequence goes on along the minus strand of NC_073695.1, from coordinate 193,077,760 downwards.
AGCACTTTTGCTGGATGTATAGTACATTCGTACTGCAAGTTATCGAATAGAACTGCAACTTTACGCATAATTTGTACAATTAACGAATGTACTTTCATACGAACGTGGATAACAACGAACAAAGAGTTGAAGAGGTTGTTCATAAGACACGACCGCAGAGTTAACGTGGAATACGACAGCCTGTCTTAAGTCAATGTATTTCTTGCAAAAGGTTTGGGAATACACTCAATGGGAATAATCAATTTAATGGTCTCTCTGCTCCAGATGACGTTTACCTCTACAGACGGCACCGGTAACGACAATGAACAGCAGAAGCTATGTGCAGCTATGCAGTTTCACTTGCTGCCGTATCCAAAACAAGAATAAAATTGAATTGTTTTGAGGCTGTCTTTTGTATCAAGTTGCACTGAAATAGCCTAATTTAGGCAATGACCTCGAAGAGGTTATAGACGAGGGCCAATAGTGCATTCCCGGTTAACTAGGTTTGATACGAACAATTTTCTGCAGTTTGCAGTAGCGTAGGTAATTTTACAACTACCACGCAAGCTATATAGCAAGTCACACACGCTAAAGACATGCACAGACACGCTATAGACATACACACGCAAGCCACGCACGCTATAGACATGCACGCGCTATATAGCTAGCCATGCACGCTGGCGACACACGCTATAGATATACATACACGCTGGATGATGGTGGCTTCTCAAACCACCCGGCGGTGCGAGTCTCATTCAGTTTTTGGCTGCATTCACCCAACGATATCTGAATTGGATTACCACTGGTGGGGTCTAACTCAGATCGAAGGGGAGCCGAACTGAAAAAGGTAGGAAATACAGCTAACCACTTCCGCCACCGCTGTTGCTCCACGCCACCTTTGCCCACTGCCATCGCTGCTACTGTCCGCCGCTACTGCCCGCTGCTAGTAAACTGAGCTTGCTTGAGGAGCAGCAGTGTCTTATATGGCCCAACGAGTGCATTCCCGGCTAACTAGGTACTCCATTCTGTCGTCCTTTTTAGGGAAAGGCAGCAAGCGACCAATCAAAGGTCGATATTTGCGTTTCGACAAGGTTCAACAATTTTCAATAGTACGAAAGTTCGAACAATCAGATTACAATTTTCTGCATTTGGACGGGTGCTCAAATGATTTTCCAATCGATTGCTGCAAAAATGACGGAAATCGGTTGGAAACTCACTGAGTTTGAAACGTTTGAAATTGGACAAGTTTCGTGACGCTCTCGATGTTTTCGGTTTTCTAAATTGGATCCCTGTATTGGAGTTGGACCCCTGTATATGTTGCCGTAAGACCTATTCTACGTCAAAAAAAAAAACGAACTTTTTTGTATTAAGAGATAGCGGAATGGTTTATTTGGCAAAGTTGTAGAAAGTTTGAAAATATGAAACTTTGCTGAACAAACAAAATTTCTGTCTTCATTGGGTATAAAGTTATGAAGTATTTTGAATGGAAGTCACTTAAAATTTAATTTTCTGTACTCAACTTTTGTTAGCTGCATTTTACACGAAACCTTTTTTTCGGAAAAAATGTTGGGGCACATAAAAACACATTTTCGCCAGAGATCTCATATCTCCACGACATTTTCTTACAAAATTATAGCATATTTTAGCCTGTTTTTTCGATAAGCGGAATCATAATGATACTTTTCCAATGCTTTCCTCAAAGTTTAGTTGAAGTACCGTAAACTGGGGTGACTTTGATCACCGGGGTGACTTTGATCACTGTACCTTTTTTTTGAAAATGTGGTAAAAAAGAGCTCGTAGTGCTTGGGACTTTTCGTAATCTTCACTGAATGCGTGGATATATGTTCGCATTGCTACTACTCATGCATTTCCTGCTATTTAAAGAGTGTTTTTCATGCTAAAATATTAATTGAAAATAAAGTGTATTTTTGGCGATTTTTGTTGCTTACAAACAATCGATTCAAGCAGATTCAAAACAACAAGTTGCAATACGTAAAGTTTTTTTATTTTGTTCCCAGATTAGTTTTTAAGATCAACAAATATTATAACAATACATTTTATTGTTATTTTTGCAAGTTTTTCCTCAAAGGCAATGTTGAGTCCCAATATTCTCCGCAGCGTATTACATATTTCTTCTTAACAAAAACCCAAGGCGTGAAGTAACATGCAAATTTGGCCAATTTCATAAATCATATTCCTCGTGGACTAGTTTTTGATGATTTTAGACCACCTTCTCTCTCAGTGGATAACAATTCATATATATTCTAAAAATTTTGTATGAATCTTGTACCTTCGCCATTATAAACTGTTCACGTAGAATGTGAATGGCCCCCAAATTGCTTTCCATATTTATAAACTCGCTTAAGTCGTTTAAGGCTGTTTACTTTAGTGAAAGTAGCGAAGTGTTACTCCAAATTCATCAAAATAATAAGGTGATCAAAGTCACCCCGGAATGATGATTGGTGTAAAATTTTTAGAGCATATTTAAAAACAGCAAAAATGTTGCTAAACTTTTGAAGTAGTTACTGAATCTTTTTCAATGCATGCCAGTACTTATTTTAAAAATATCGAATAATATTGTTTTCAGTATATTCTGAAAATATTTGAGATACAAACAAAAAGTGATCGAAGTCACCCCAGTTTACGGTACTACAAACTGCTGTTGGTTTCATTTGTCCCAATCCACATACATTGGAATACGTTGAGCATATATTACAGCAGGTTAGCAGGTTTTCATATATAATCAATACTAACTTTTTTGTGTTAAAAGATAAAGGAAAGGTTTATTCGGCGAAATTTTGGAATATGTAAAAATATGGAACTTTGCCGAATAAATAAAATGCCTATCTTCATTGGGTACAGAGTTTCAGAGTATTTCACATGAAAGTTTTTTTTTCTCTGTGTGGACTCATCACTGCGACCAGAGACATTTGATCTACAGGGTGGCCACCCAACCGGGAAAAAACCTGGAATCGTTTGGAACCGGGAAAAAAACGGGAATAAACCGGGAATTTCACTGAACATTACAAGCCGGGGTGAGATTGTGTCAGTGGGATGGGATTGTGCCATACAAACCCATTTTTTGTCAGCCATCTCATGGCGATCACAAGACCAAAATTTCTTAAGTAAGTTTCCTCGAATACTTAACCAAAAAAAGACTAGTTCTGTGACCCAGAAAAGATGGCTGACATATCTTACAGTGCATAAAACAGTTTTTATTTTTATTCATCTTCCTCTTGGAAGCTAACTAGACGAAGGTAAGCTCGCCGGAAGTAGCATTCAAATGGCTCGAATTTCGCCTAGAGCAAATGGTTCACAACGATAATCTCGCGGGAACTGTAGCTGATAGATTTCGTCAAGAATACTCACAACTATTAGGATGCATTCAACGAAGACATTACTGACTTCCTACCATGATACTTTTTGTAGAGATCTGATAGCTGCTTCAGGCAAGAAACTTCCTAACTTTACTGTTTACTGTTTACTGTTTATTAAGAAGATTCTGATTCTATCGCATGGCAATGCCACGTTGGTGAGAGGTTTCTCCGTGAACAAGGAGTGCGTAGTCATGAATTTGGAAAAAGACAGACTTGTAGCGCAGGGCTTGGGGTACGATACAGTACAGGTTGCCGGAGGAGGACACGAAATTGATATTGATGAGGAGATGCGTGAGCTGCTGAAGTAACGTGTTTTAAGTGTTATGAAAATACTCTTTTTTATATTACTCTTCTATATATTGAATCTTATCTAGTTGAGGTAAAAACGATTCCTTCAAACTTAATTTGGCCTAGAATTCCTCGGTAATGAGTATTATATGCGTTGTTTATAAGATACTTGTAGATATCTCCTCTTGGAAAGGTGGTCGCATTTTCCGATTTTTTGCGACTATATCTCTTGATTTCAATAAGGCTGAACACGTCAAGAAGTGACTTAGAGCATATTGAGATGTAAATCGAAAGTCACGCTTTTAACCTTTGTTATACTATTACCTTTGTTATTACCTTTGTTATACTAAACAAAGGTTATAAAATCGGTCGAAAAACGCAAAATAGATCCAAGATCCGGAGGGCCGAATAGTACATACCATTCGACTCAGCTCGACGAACTGAGCAATGTCTGTTCGTGTGTATGTGTGTGTGTATGTGTGTGTGTGTATGTGTGTGTGTATATATGTTGTCTGTATGTATGTGCCGCAAAAAACTAACGCACCTTTCTTACAGAACGCAATATCCGATTTTGATGATCTTATACGCAAACGAAAGCTACTGTGGTCCCCCAGAATGCTACCGAGTGGATTTTCGATTAGTGGCTTGGATTTTGAATTATTGATCAAAGAGTATTTTTTATATGAGACATTTAACTTTTAAGGCAAAATGAATGGCACGAAGAACCATGTGTTGTATACCAATCGACTCAGATCGACGAACTAAACAATTTCTGTATGTATGTGAATGTGTGCCTGTATGTATAGATGTGTAAATATGTTGTGTAGTATATCAAAATCGAACAAAAAAAAAATATCAAAAAAACACCCTTTTTACAGTACTTACGCATATTCCGATTTTGAGGTTCGCATGCTCAAATGAAAACCCCGGAGCTTTTTGAAAATCATACTGAGTGCGATTTTTTATTGGTTGCTTGAACTGTAGAGTTTTGACCAAAGTATATTTTAGACATGGGATATTTTACTTTCTGGATAATTTATCTCTCTCTCCATGCTTTTCCTTCTTCTCTATCCCTCTTTTTTCGTATCGCTATTTATTTCTCAAAGGAAAGCAACAATCATCGTCAACTTTGCAAAATTTTTACACTTTTCGTAGTGCGTCTTAACTGGTGTGAATAAATTAATTTTAGAGCAAATTGCAATGCTTACTTAGCTTCTTTTCTTGCTTGCGAAGCTTCCGTCCACACTTTCTTTAAAATATATAATCAATTGTACGTAGAACCCAGATTTACGAAAAATAAGAAGCTTTTACAGCTTTCGGGGAGCATTGAAGCAAAACCTGATCCCACAGTGTGCAAATGTAACACAATTAGCGATGCAGATATTGCAGATGCAGAGAACATAAAAAAATCGCAGTTTTGTTTGCAACGCTACGTTTTGAACAGCTGGAAAAATTTTCAGTTGAACTTTTATTTGATGTTTAATATTAGATTCTAAATATACTTTTAACTCGTGACCAAGAATTCAAAAAATTGTGAACATCGAGATGCGATCATTTGTAGTGTGGATGAAACTGAAGCAACTTTACATGGCTATACACGTTACTAGTGTGCGCAGGTGGAAAGTCACTTATTCCTATGATATGATACACTACGCTCATATAAGATATAAATATTGGTTTCTAATTTAAGACAAAGTGCAAATATGTTATTCCATTTCTCGTTATCGCAGGAAGTTTTATTTTATTTCGATTTCGATTTATTTCGGATTTTATCGTACAGCCTAGGCCTTCGAAAAGAATAATGTTCTCGTCTACACTCCGAAAATCCAAATCTCTCAAATGTCGCAAAAACCTTCATTTTCAGATTATGCATTTGAGATAGAATTGAATTGACAACTTTCGTCAATGGTTATATTTTTTTCTTTGTAATGCTGATCTGAGGTTAGTAGAAGTTTGCTTCAATTCGTAAAAAAGACTTGATGCTGATTCATAATTCTAGGTCCTGCGATTTCTGAAAATAATGCGAATGTGGTACTCAAACCTGGATTATGGGGAATTAGAAAAATTAGAACTGCCTCGAACTAACATACATATTTGCTGTTCTAGTAAGAAATCAGCATCTTTGTTATCTATTACTATTCACTGTTTACTGTTTCTGTTTATTCAAAAAAAAAAAAAACATGTTGCTTCTATCCAGCATTTAAAAGTTGGTTCTCGATTGAAAAAATAAGACTCATATACTCCAGTGATAACATCCATAATATTTGCGAAAACCACGTCAAGCTATAGATCAAAGATTGTCTTTGGTTCACCTTCTGAAAATTATCTTTTGAATTCATTTTATTCATAATTGAAATTGGATTTACGTTGCTATACGATTTGTGATGCTACTGCCTATAATCGCCTACCACTTCTTGTCGTTTTTCTAGAGAAGTTATGGTAAATGTCTCAACAGTTGAAATAACTTAAGCACGAAAAATACCTTTACGTGCTGTTTTCTCAACTTGATGAAAATGAAGATGGGACTGATATGCGATTATAGGCAGCCTAATAAGTATACAATTATAGTTAGTATAACAAAGGTTTCTGCACCACTAGGTGGACTAATTTAGGTTTTTATTCCTTAACTGCATGGAAAACTACAGAATTCAAAAGTACAATTTCATTCTGTGCCGAACACGCATCAGTATCGGACGTGTGATCGGTGATCGCTCCGATAGAATATAAAACAAAAGACGTGTGAACAAGTGTTGGCATTGTTTGCCTGGTCGAGTGAAATAAATCCGGGTTCAAGGTCACGCCTTTGTGCAACTGTTTCGCATCGTGACTACCAGCTGGTGCGTAAGCCGATTTGGCTGCTGGCTGAATTGTGCTACAGCAGTGGACGAGACACAAAAGAGGAAAAAGGAGAAGCCATCAGTTGACAGTGAGTTGTATCGCTGTGTGGAGTGATCTCACACCCGGCTCGCTGCTGGTGGCTGTTTGGTGCTGCTGTATTGGTGCTGCTGGCTGTAACGGCTGCAACTTCGAACGATCGGACAACCAACCTTACTGGAAGGGAGAAGTAAAAAGGTACGTGCTCTCGTCGGCGCTAGTGCGCTAGACTTAGCGGGATGGATGTAGATCCCTCGCCTCCCGCGCCACAATCCCCGAACCCCTCTGACCCTGACCTTTCTGTTACCCCCTCCCCTGTTCATTCTTCAGTTCCCCCTCGCCCCAGGCTTTACCCAGGCGGAGCCCAGGGCAGCTATACTGTCTATTTTCGGCCAAAGGCGGGACCGAAATCGAAACAGTTGAACCTCTTGCAGATTTCTAAAGACCTGACGAAGGAGTACAAGGGCGTGACCGAAATTTCCAAGGTACGGCCTAACAAGCTCCGTGTCGTGGTCAGTAACCTGAAAGAGGCCAACGATATAGCTTGCTCTGAGCTCTTCACACGCGAGTATCGCGTTTACATACCCGCACGAGACGTGGAGATCGACGGTGTCATAACCGATTCGAGTCTGTCCGTCGAGTGTATACTGAAAAGTGCCAAAGGGTGCTTTAAGAACAAAACCTGTCCCGATGTAAAGGTGCTCGACTGCAAGCAATTGCGGTCAGCATCGATCATCGGTGGCAAAACAGTATACACCCCGTCAGACTCGTTTCGAGTTACGTTCGCCGGGTCAGCGCTACCAAGCCACGTCTCGATCCACCGGGTTCGTCTCCCTGTGCAATTATATGTGCCTCGCGTCATGAACTGCCTGAATTGTAAGCAGTTAGGCCACACCGCCGCCTACTGCTGCAATAAGGCACGTTGTGGCAAGTGTGGGGAGAATCATGCGGATGATTCCTGCTGAAAAATGCATTCACTGTGGGGAGAGTCAGCATGAGCTCTCGACATGTGCGGTGTACATGCAGCGCAGGGATAAAATAAAGAGGTCTCTCAAAGAGCGTTCGAAGCGTTCTTACGCTGAGATGCTGAAGAAGACCGTTACCACTTCTCCCATTACATCAAACCCTTATGATCTGTTGTCCTCTGATGAAACCGATTCTGACGATTCACCAGCGGGAACATCTTACGCCAATCCTGGGGAGTCTAGAAACAGGGAAAAATATTTCCTCTCCTAAACTTCCCAGAAAAGGTCCTAAGATTTCTCAAAGTGAAATGAAAGTTACAAGCAAACCAAACAGTGCTGCGGAAAAACCGAAGCAAACTCCTCCTGGGCTTGCAACTTTAAAGTCCCAGAAGGAGTTCCCAGCACTGCCAGGAACATCTAAAACCCCAGTTGTCCTTTTTGCACATCCAGTTGATGAAACAAACTCTGGATTAGTGAAATTTTCTGACATTGTGGACTGGATTTTTGAAACTTTCAATGTACCCGTGCCAATTAAAATTTTTCTTACAGCATTTATCCCAACAGTTAGATCATTTTTGAAGCAGTTGACTGCCCAATGGCCCCTCCTTGCAGCGATTGTATCCTTCGATGCCTAATTCAACTGCGTATATGAAGGATTCTATCTCTGTCTTACAGTGGAATTGTAGAAGTATTTTACCAAAAATTGATTCGTTTAAAGTTTTGATAAATAAAAACAAATGCGATGCATTTTCCCTTTGTGAAACTTGGCTTACTTCAAATATTGATCTCAACTTCCATGATTTTAATATTATTCGCCTTGATCGAGACACCCCATATGGAGGAGTACTTTTAGGAATTAAAAAGTGCTATTCTTTCTATCGTATTAACCTCCCCTCGATTCTAGGCATCGAAGTTGTCGCATGTCAAACGACAATACAAGGTAAAGAGCTTTGTATTGCCTCAATATATATTCCTCCCAGAGCACAGGTTGGGCAACGGCTGCTCTTTGATTTAATAGAACTTCTTCCCTCGCCACGTTTGATTTTGGGAGACTTCAACTCTCACGGCGTGGCTTGGGGTTCCCCATACAATGATAACCGCTCCTCTTTAATCTATAACCTTTGCGATGACTTCGACATGACTATTTTAAACAACGGTGAAATGACACGTATCCCGAAACCTCCAGCGCGCCCAAGCGCTTTGGATCTATCCTTATGTTCGACGTCGCTACGGTTGGATTGCACATGGAAGGTAATCCTCGATCCTCACGGTAGCGACCATTTGCCTATTCTTATTTCAATTACTAACGGTTCAACTCGCATGCGACCAATTGATATTCCGTATGACCTCACACGGAATGTCGATTGGAAGTTATACGAGGAAATGATTTCAAAAACGGTCGATTCGATGCAACATCATCCACCACTTGAAGAAAACAACCTCCTCGCGGGCTTGATTCTCGACCCCGCGTTGCAAGCCCAAACGAAGAAATATCCCGGCGTACACGCAAAGATCCGACGCGTTTTTGGCCTACCAGAAGGAAGGTATACCTGGCGACTATTTACGGTATTCGGAGCTTGATACCAAGCTTAAAAGCTTGGCTAAAGCAAAGAAACGCGGATATTGGCGTCGGTTCGTGAACGAGACGTCGAGGGTAACATCGATGAGCACTCTTTGGAACACAGCCCGAAGAATGCGGAATCGCGTAACGGTCAACGAAAGCGAGGAGTCTTCAAGTAGGTGGATATTTGATTTTGCCAGGAAAGTATGTCCGGACTCTGTTCCTGAGCAAAATATTGTTCGTGATGCGTCTCCGGGCCACGACGCGATAGAATCACCTTTTACGATGGCAGAATTTTCAGTTGCCCTCCTGTCCTGTAACAATAACGCGCTTGGGTTAGATAGAATCAAATTCAACTTGTTGAAGAATCTACCCGGCAATGCCAAGAGGCGCTTGTTGAACTTGTTCAATAAGTTCCTGGAGCAAAACATTGTACCGCAGGATTGGAGGCAAGTGAAGGTGATCGCCATCCAAAAACCAGGGAAACCAGCTTCTGATCACAACTCTTGTAGGCCGATTGCAATGCTATCCTGTATCCGGAAATTAATGGAAAAAATGTTACTCCGTCGTTTAGACCATTGGGTCGAATCAAATGGTCTACTATCAGATACTCAATTTGGCTTCCGCCGTGCCAAAGGGACGAATGATTGTCTTGCGCTGCTTTCAACAGATATTCAGCTCGCGTATGCTCGCAAAGAACAAATGGCGTCTGCGTTCTTGGACATTAAGGGGGCTTTTGATTCCGTTTCTATTGACATTCTTTCGGGCAAACTTCACCGACAAGGATTTTCTCCAATTTTAAACATTTTTTTGCACAATTTGTTGTCCGAAAAGCACATGCATTTTACGCACGGCGATTTGGCAACTTTTCGCATTAGCTACATGGGTCTTCCCCAGGGCTCATGTTTAAGCCCCCTTCTTTACAACTTTTATGTAAATGACATCGACGAATGTCTGGCAAATTCATGCACGATAAGACAACTTGCAGACGACAGTGTAATCTCTGTTACAGGAGCCAAAGCTGCCGATTTGCAAGGACCATTGCAAGATACCTTGGACAATTTGTCTGCTTGGGCTTTACAGCTAGGTATCGAATTCTCTCCGGAGAAGACTGAGATAGTAGTTTTTTCTAGGAAGCATGAACCTGCTCAGCTTCAAACACAATTAATGGGTAAAACGATTTCTCAGGTTTTGGTACACAAATATCTTGGTATCTGGTTCGACTCTAAAGGCACCTGGGGTTGTCAGGTGAGGTATCTGATGAAAAAATGTCAACAAAGAGTGAATTTTCTTCGTACAATAACCGGACAATGGTAGGGAACCCATCCAGGAGACCTTATAAGGCTTTACCAAACAACGATATTGTCTGTTATTGAATACGGGTGTTTCTGCTTCCGCTCCGCAGCAAACACACATCTGATCAAACTGGAGCGAATACAATATCGTTGTTTGCGTATCGCCTTAGGTTGCATGCAGTCGACCCATACGATGAGTTTGGAGGTCTTAGCTGGAGTACTACAATTGAAAAACCGCTTCTGGAGCCTGTCTTCTCGTATTCTTATCAATTGTGAGGTCTTGAACCGTCCCGTGATTGAAAATTTTGAAAGGTTAATCGAACTTAATTCTCAAACCCGTTTTATGACATTGTATTTCGATCACATGTCCCAAAATATTAACCCTTCTTCGAATATTCCAAATCGTGTCGACTTATCAAATACTTCTGATTCTACTGTTTTTTCGATACATCCATGATAGAAGAAACTCGTGGAATCCCGGATCATTTACGCGTGCAGCAGATCCCCAAAATTTTTTCCAATAAATATCGAAACATCAACTGCAACAATATGTTCTACACGGACGGATATCTTCTTGATGGGTCCACTGGCTTCGGTATTTTCAATAATAATTTAACCGTCTCCCATAAGCTCGATAATCCTGCTTCTGTTTACGTCGAAGAATTGGCTGCAATTAAGTACACCCTAGGGATTATCGAAAAAATGCCCACGGACCATTATTTCATCTTTACGGACAATCTCAGTTCCATTCAGGCTCTCCGATCGATGAAAGATGTTAAGCACTCTCCGTATTTCCTGGGGAAAATACGGGAACATCCGAGTGCTTTATCCGAAAAATCGTTTCAGATTACCTTAGCGTGGGTCCCTTCTCACTGCTCGATACCGGGCAATGAGAAAGCGGACTCTTTGGCTAAGGTGGGCGCAACAAACGGTGATATTTATGAAAGACCAATAGCTTTTAATGAATTTTTCGCACTTGTACGTCAGAATACGATCATCAGTTGGCAAAATGCTTGGTCCAGAGGGGAGTTGGGAAGGTGGTTACATTCCATAATCCCCAAAGTATCGACGAACCCGTGGTTCAAGGGGTTGGATGTAGGTCGGGATTTCATTTGCGTTATGTCCCGGCTTATGTCCAATCACTATAGATTTGATGCGCATCTCCGTCGTGTTGGGCTCAGGGAAAGTGGTATCTGTGCCTGTGGTGAGGGTTATCACGACATAGAGCATGTGGTTTGGTCATGCCCTGTACACCGTGACGCCAGGTCTAAATTAATAGCTTCCCTGCAGGCCGAAAGTAGGCAGCCGGCTGTTCCTGTTCCGGATGTCTTGGAGAGCCGTGACCTATCCTACATGTCCCTTATATACGTTTTCCTGAAATCCATCCACGCCCCAGTTTAATCCTATTCCCTTCCGCCTACATCCAACCAAACGACAAGAACACGTTAAGACCCCGGATCCGGAAACAGCAACTAGACCCGCACGATACTCTCAGGTCCCGAGGGAGACAACCCAATATGCCAGTCCGTAATATCTTTGCCCAGCAGCGGAACATATTCAATATGCTGCTTACCTATGGCGATGGAAAACCATCAAACAACAAATCAGTGCATTTAATGCAAAATATTCTAGCTTTAAGTTAGATTTAGTTTCAGCTCGTAGTCGGCAGCGAGGATAAAAAATTTGCTTTTAGTTATTAAGATACTTTAGAAAGTAAGCTACCAGATATAATTGGCGCCGTTAAACATTGAATTGTATTTGTGCCGTGTCAAATAAATCATAGATGAAGAAAAAAAAAAGTACAATTAACCAGGAAAAATATTTGAACGAACCGGGAAAAACCGGGAGAAAACCGGGAATTTAATTTCGGGTTTTGAGTGGCCACCCTGGATCTATATTGATATTGCAACGCATTTCGTCTTCTTTTTCAAATTCCCTGATTCTATCACCTACACGTTTCTATCGAAATTATATGTTAACCTTGCGGTCGAGTCTTATAAACAACCCTTTCTACTATTTTTCTGTAATTTAGCGTGAGGAAAGAGTAGAAGGATGTGAGAGCGACTGCGAATAAACCCATGCACACTTACACCGAATGTTCTGATACTATTCGAACTCATGACCATGCGCATGTCAAAGCGGACTCTGTAACCTTGAGTCAACAAGCTCTCGTCAAAGATGAAAATCGTGTATATCCCAGAAACTGCGTAAAAAGCGACTTCAGTGTAGATTTTCAAATGCACTTAACTCTATTGTAATATCATTGCCTTCTTTTCAGCGAAAACGAAACCGAAATCAGTCATTTAACCGTTTGAAGCTTCTAGAACATATGTATTAAATGGTTGTATTAGTACAAAATAATGTGTGTTTTACATGTAAAGAAGACTATCTGCATAAAATAAATTCTTTTTTTTTGTAGTTAAGTGAGAGCTTTTCGGCAATTTAATGCATAAATTCGTTTTTCAACGTCAACGCAAGTTTCAGGTAAAAAATGGGTACAAATCCATCTTTGCTGTGCTTCCGCAATTAATTACCCGTCCTTAGAGACGCGTGACTACTTAATATATAGTGAAACAATAAAAGACGCATTAATCGTTCCGGCTGCAGCAAAACATGGATTATATGAATAGCTAGACTCGTTATCGAAATTTATTGTAGCCTAAACATTTAAAGTAATAGTTCAGAAAAAGTTTCTGAGTTTTTATAAACCGTCTAGTATTACATGCTTAGTATTGCGTCACAAATGTACGTTTAAAACAAATTTCATTCAATGTTCATTTTATTCAATTTTTGCCCCAGCCTTCGTACAAATGGTTATCGTATCGTTCAAACCGAATGTTTATTTTCTCACACAAGTAATTGTAAAAACAACTGCTGTCATAATTGACCAGGATCGATAGAGACATTCACGTATTGATTCAGAATGTACATATGTCAGGATAGAAAAAACTGTGACTCTTATGGCTATTGCATAAGTTATTCAATTCTATGCACAACAAATACTTCCATGATAATAATATCTCATTCCCTTCACTGGAAAGCTCGATTTCCGGCGATGTATACATGTTGATTGGAAGTTATTTTGAGTTGAAATAAAGTGACAGCAAATACTCATACTTTTTGACTCTATGTTAGCAGGTTGTGTTTAACCCGTAAAGACCCGGGGCGGAACTTGTTTTTTGAAAATGCTCGTTCTCAGCACTGGAACGGCCGATTTGGGAAAACTTGGAATTTTATTCAAGGGGAATAGTTGCTCTAAGTTTTGGTAAAGGTGCCATCCCTCTGGACCCCTCCCCGCTTTCGTGAGATGCAAATATGTCTGTGTTTTTTTTTCTAATTTTTCAAACAAATTGAGCAAACACTGGGAATTTTTCATACGTATCAATTGCTCCATGTATCAAATCATGTCAGGTGAATGAAATATGGTATGTAAGAGTGAATTTTGGAGTTTCCAAATTATTTCAGTACAAAATCACGAAACTACGTATTTTTATAAAAATTCAAACAACAAAACCGTTTTTCAAATTTTAGGCTCTACATTTTTGCGGTAAGGTCTCCTGAATCCATACGCGATGAAATATTTATTTTAGCATGCAAACCTTTTGAGAAAAACCAGTTTTAATGCACTAAAGTACGTATTTTCATGGAAACCTGATTTTCTCAGTCTCCCACAGTAGGTTTCAATTGAGCTCTTCAATTTTCAAGCTCTATATTTCTAGAGTAACGTCTTCTGAATCCGATGATGCTAAAAGATTCATTCTAGCATGCACAGATTTGAAGAAAATCAAGTTTTCATAAGAACTCGTACTTTAGTGAATTCAAACTCGTTTTTCTCTAAATCTGTGCATGCTAGAATGAATCTTTCAGCATCTTTGGATTCACAAGACGTTACTCTAGAAATATAGAGCTTGAAAATTTAAGAGCTAAGTTGAAACCTACTGTGGGAGACTGAGAAAATCAGGTTTCCATGAAAATACGTACTTTAGTGAATTTAAACTCGTTTTTCTCAAAATATTTGCATGCTAAAATAAATATTTCATCGCGTATGGATTCAGGAGACCTTACTTCAAAAATGTAGAGCTTAAAATTTGAAGAACGGTTTTGTTGTTTGAATTTTTATAAAAATACGTAGTTTTGTGATTTTGTACTGAAATATTTTGGAAACTCCAAAATTAACTCTTACATACCATATTTCATCTACCTGGAATGATTTGATACATGGAGCAGTTGATACGTATAAAAATTCCCAGTGTTAGCTCAATTTGTTTCAAAAATTAGAAAAAAAAAAACACAGACATATTTGCATCTCACGAAAACGGGGAGGGGTCCAGAGGGTGGCACCTTTACCAAAACTTAAAGCAACTATTCCCCTTGAATAAAATTCCGAGTTTTCCCAAATCGGCCGTTCCAGTGCTGAGAACGAGCATTTTCAAAAAACAAGTTCCGTCCCGGGTCTTTACGGGTTAACGAAGTTATGTTTACGTTTCCGATATTTGAACAATCCTTTTGTTCTTATTACCTGTGGTTTGAAGTTTTGTTTTCATTATTTGAGGTTTTGGGATTCCCAGTTGTAACACGCTACGGTGTAGTATTTCTCGCTGTAATGTATTATAAATTACGAAAATATAAAACTCTCAATTTTATGAATCGCAATATTGGGAACAAAAATATCATCATGAGTAGTGTTCGATTCAGACCGGTATTTCAATGAATAATTATAATTTGTATAGAAAAGAATGTTCTTGCTTGATCATGCAGTCTATAATATTGTCGTTTCAACGCAAACCGACCAATGCCCCAAGTGTCCTTAGTTGACCTTTTCGCTATCTATCCACATGGAGCATCTTAATTACATTATTCCGCATCTCGTGAGTCTTGGCTAGCCATCGTCGCCATCGCCGGTGGCTCCAGGACGGGAACGTAAGGGCCGTGCTCGCATTGCGCAAATATCCCTAATAGATTTTTCCCGCAAAAGCCGGATCGCACTCAGCACGACGGCCAGTCACCCTTTCACCTCTTTTATCAATTATGCAAACAAAGGACGAGCAAACAGAATTCATGGAATTGCTCTCGCTGCAAGGAGAGCAGAGTGAAAATTCCTGCTTAGTTTTAATTTGCTTTTGTTTACTTCTATCCTTCCGCCGGATTCATTATAGCCATGGGTTCTGAGGTGATTATGTCTGGAACCCGGAACCGCGTTCGCCTCTATGTGCAGCTGCGACCTTCGACTCTTAACTTCCGCCGACGGCGCCACTAAAAAGATACAAGCTTTATGTGTGCACTGGACCAAAATAAAAGCTCTCCATCTGGGAAGCTAAACAGCATCAACTCGAGGCTACGCCCCCATTCAGCTGCGAATGGTTCATTGTCATTCCCACAACAATCGCACAGCGTCCTGCAGAGTAGCCTGGAAGCGGAGTGATAAAAGCTCGGACGGATTAAATTATAAAAAAATTCATTAAATCCGGGCTCTACCTACTACTAAGTATCGTGCTGCGAGGGACATCATTTGCATATTGCACCGGGATTATGTACTGAAGGCTTCGTCCGTTTAATATTGCATCCGGTAAAGGGTTGTTTCGATGTTACTCAGTAAATATAACCTTTTCATAAAGTGTACTCATGTAGAACAAAAACATTTTCGGATCGTCGGAAATTTTCTACAATTTTAGATTGTTGAATACTATTGATAGTAAAGTTGTTTGTTTTTCGAACCACAATTAATCCCGGCTCCAAATTCAGGGACTTGAACCAAATCGTAAAATATATTTACTAAAGACCGGCTTGGGCTAACGCCATATCATTCAGCCTCCCTACCGCAGTGGGGGCAAATGTTTGCTTTCGCAAGGGTAGAAACATTGGTTTACTCTCTTTAAGCCTTTACCGGATGCTCTTGCGGTTTAGATGCTTTGGCTCTGAACTTTATACATAACCAGTTTCCGCAGTATTTGACAAACGAAAACTTACACGTCAGTGGAATAAAATAGAATAAATCGGGTTGAAAAAGTATGCAATAGTCAAACAGTTGGGTTGAGCCAGAAAAATGTGACTCAAATAAAAATATACGTGTAACTGATTTCAAGTTGCTATCAGCAGTAAATATTGAAAAGAGAAGGTTTGCAAGGTGTGTGTGACAAGAGCTTAAGAGATGAATGTTCCGTTCATTGGAACACATAGCATGAAGTAAAACCAAAGTTACCAACCTATTTTGTTTTATTTTTCACTCTACTCCCTCAACTGCAGGCTGCTGCAACATGTCGCAACCAGTAGTTAGTTTGTGGTTTGGTTATAATTCATAAAATGCGATTAAAACATTCTACGGTACGGTGTAAAACTTCCAGTACGAGAAGTAAAATGCCGGAACAGTGGGAAGATGCACACTGTTGCAAGTGAAATATCTTCAGGAAAACAGTAGCAGCAATGAATGTTATAATACGATTAAAGGTTGCTTGTTGGAGGAAATTTCCCAACTGCTCTCCCCTAATTGGTCCCAATTTAGTACAGTGCTTGGTTCATTAAAAAGCCAACCGGTGGTTGTGACGTTTCTTATCGCACCCGAGCACACTGCCTTGTTCGGGACGAACGTTCTATTTTCTGTGGCTAAAGCTTCTCGGTTATATAGTTTTTTGGTTGGGTTAGGGTTTTGTTTTTGCTCTTTGTGGAGTCTTATCAATGGTTTCAAAGCGATAAACGGCAACGACACTGATTTGCGGTTGTTTATCGAACCTTAGAAAGAATTAGGGGATTAACGTGTGACATTCCGTTGATGTAGCACGAGAGAGTAGTCTGAATTATTAATTTCTATTCTCTCGTAATGGAGAAACTGGGCTATACATAACGGGAAAGAAGGCAACACTGGCAAGCGAAAGGAATTTGAATTTACTAACTATCATGAAAACATTAGTCATACATACTCGTACATTGTCCAGCTGATACACAAGATTATAAGCTTAAACCGGTCGACGAAAAAGCTAATGTTTTGTAACGACTATAAGTATTGTGCCCTGTCTCACGTCGCGTTTTGTGAGTATTGTCGAAGTTCTTACGTTGGCACAAACCAATAAGTATTGAATACATACTCGTTCCTTGGTTATAGTCACAACAAGCTCCAAGTGGAATCAAAAAGTTCGATTTCCATAATGCGGTACACAGGGATTAAGGCGGTCAGGGTTAGTAAAAGCTATAATGAAAAATAGATGTAGTGTGTCACGCAACACTTATTCAGCAGTCCAGTATACTCAATTTGATGGTTATAACAATGATACAATTAAATTCTCAGGATAGAGGACAAGTGTTAAATATTCATAGAATCACATCAGATGCTAGTTGAAACCATTTGATTTACCCTATTATTTATTTTGTCGAAAAGTCATATCTACAAAGTCATTTTATTTTTCCCTAATTCGTCTTATCATACCGTCACTTTATAGATTTCGACAGATTCCCTTCAAGTGCGTGATCTCTGTTACCGAGTGAATTTAGGAGCTACAGTTTTTTTAATCAATTTCCAAATGTGATCGTACACTCGACCAGAAACATATACTTGCCAAAATGCTCGTGGACCTCGAAATGGTCATGTCTTGTTGAAAACTTCTTGTGACATTCGACATTTTCTCGACGTCAAATCCAAATCCTTTCAAATCCTTGATTGCTTTTTGTCTATTGCTTCTTCGTGTTTCTATAGTTATATTTATCCTCTCGTCCCTTTAATATATGCATGAAGACTGCTGGAGATGCGTATGTGTGTACAGTACTCATTTAATAAGCACAGCAAATAACATTTTATGACTCATATTGTGTTTTTTCGAGTGCTTTTGAAATTCTTTGACATGAATGTAGATGTAAAAAAGGCAGAATGAATTATTCGTGTACAGGGTGCGCCAAACTATTGCAACAAGAAACAAAAGACCGTTAACCATGTTTTTGGCAAGAAGGAAAAACTTTAGAATGAAAAAATTTATTGAGTGAAAACATTTCAAAAAAATACAACTCATTTAATGAGTCCTCCTTTAGTTCTGATGACAGCTCGGAGACGCTTAGGATACGACTCCACGGCGGACCGAATGTCATTATGATGAATTTCCTTACAGAAGATTAGGTAAAGACTTCCTCAGCTCTTCCAAACTTATGTGTTTTCGTGAGCAGGCCTTGCTTCTAACATCCCCCAAATCGAGAAGTCCATCAAGTTGAGATCTGGCGAGTTTGTAGGCCACTCATCCTTGGTGATGACAGAGGGAAAGTTTGACTTGCACTAGTCTTGAGCGGTCTTGCTTGTGTGAGTCGGGGCACCGTCTTGCATGAAGGTCCAGTTTTTTTTTTCCTCATCTATAGTTTATTTGACACGGCACAAATACAATTCAATGTTTAACGGCGCCAATTATATCTGGTAGCTTACTTTCTAAAGTATCTTAATAACTAAAAGCAAATTTTTTATCCTCGCTGCCGACTACGAGCTGAAACTAAATCTAACTTAAGCTAGAATGTTTTGCATGAATAGCACTGATTTGTTGTTTGATGGTTTTCCATCGCCATAGGTAAGCAGCATATTGAATATGTTCCGCTGCTGGGCCAAGATATTACGGACTGGCATATTGGGTTGTCTCCCTCGGGGCCTGAGAGTATCGTGCGGGTCTAGTTGCTGTTTCCGGATCCGGGGTCTTAACGTGTTCTTGTCGTTTGGTTGGTTGTAGGCGGAAGGGGATAGGACTAAACTGGGGCGTGGATGGATTTCAGGAAAACGTATATAAGGGACATGTAGGATAGGTCACGGCTCGCCAAGACATCACGAACAGGAACAGCCGGCTGCCTACCTTCGGCCTGCAGGGAAGCTACTAATCTAGACCTGGCGTCACGGTGTACAGGGCATGACCAAACAACGTGCTCTATGTCGTGATAACCTTCACCACAGGCACAGATACCACTCTCCCCGAGCCCAACACGACGGAGATGCGCGTCAAATCTATAGTGATTGGACATAAGCCGGAACATCACGCAAATGAAATCCCGACCTACATCCAACCCCTTGAACCACGGGTTCGTCGATACCTTGGGGATTATGGAATGTAACCACCTTCCCAGTTCCCCCTTGGTCCAAGAATTTTGCCAACTGATGATCGTAAAGGTCCAGTTTTGATTGTTATTCATTTTCTGGGCTCAATAAATATCGACTAGCAAACCGACATTGCATTTTTGTTTCAATAATTATGGCGCACCCTGTAGAACACCGTCTCCGACTATTGCACATATCGAAATGGAATAATACAAGTTTCATATTCTCGAGCTTGATAAACTTGGATCTCGCTGCTCTTGTGTAATGGTTTGAATCCTACCCAAAAAGAGAGACGCTCTAAACACGTTATCCGATTGGTGCAAAAACATGATAATTTGTTTGACTTTGGCACAGCTATCGAAGTACAACAGATTAACTTCACAAATTTTGCTCTTCTTGACTATTGATTGATCTGGTATCCTAACCTTTGGAAGCAGAGTCCTTTCATACGAGAGTTCAGTGAATGTGCCTTTTCGTTACTTTTATCAGTTGCTATTGTCTCGATAAAGGCCTATTGCTATACACCTATAAACGATTGCTCTGCTAAAGCAAGTCATAACACACATACAATGGACAATAGGTTGTAGTGTGCAACATTGTTATAACATGACACCCGCCGTGTTGTTCCGAGCATGGAACGACGTTGGTGGTTCGCTTCGGAAGATGTGCAATTTTATCAGTCGAACAATAAAAGTGATAAACTCACGTTGTCATGCCGCACACGAGCTTCCCTCAGCTATGGAAACACAATTGTGTCACCGCAAACCGCAAATAAAAATGAAAACCCAATAACGATTAATTCCCGCCCTCATGTACGGTTAAATGCTAATGGTTCTAAAATTTGTTGCGGAATAGTGATTTTGATTCGCAACTAATTGCGAATAGACTTGATTTCTTGACTTGTTGTCGAAATCATAATTTGGTTACAACTAACACATTTTCTGAATGTTTCACTTGCTAAATAAAATCACCGTTTCGGCCACCAATTAATTACTTTATGATAAACTTTATTTAAAAAATCACTTACAAAATTAAATATGGTAATCTACATTGGCGCCGCAGCAATGATATATTTGAAGTGCTATTATTTAAAAATTTCATGCATTAGTCGGATTAAGTGTGACACTTGTCACACTTGTCGATACAGCAATTGTACACCTTTTATCGGGCGTGACTCTGATGAGAACGATATTTTTATTACCGATTTAGTTCAACGCAAACGACCCGCGAAGTGTGTAGTTCGCGCTTACAGCACCGTGCAAAATATTTGCGATTATATGTGATAAGGCCCCTGATCGAACCCAGTGGAAATGGAGCGATCCTATTACACGTTTGGTCTATTTCAGGTTAATGCTCTTTAATCGCTTCTAATCATTATCATTGGTTAATGTCTTCATCGCCTTCCCCGTACCCTTGGCTCGAGCCTACGTTTCTCTAACCGAATGAGTGTGTGAATTGCGCTAATTAATACGTCACGTTGGGACGCTTCAGCTCCATTGTTCTCAATAGGTTTTGCTCTGAATCTTCTCGTAGTAAAACTAACAACAGTTTGGTGCAGGTGTTACTTTTTTTAACGCATCACCCGTAACAGTGAAAATCTCTCATTTAAATCTTTTTTGTTTTTTTTTTTTAACTATTCCACAGAGTGACGACACCACTTCCGGTGAGTCGGATGAACTAAAAGAGATGCTGCTGTCTACCGCAGAAGCGTCGACCTACTCGGCTCAAGAAGTAGCCGCTCGGCTTCGAGTAGACGTCCGAACGGGGCTGCGGTGGTCAGAAGCGAACAGCCGCTCAAAAATCGTTGGCTACAATGAGCTTAACGCGTTGGACGAGGATCCTACGTGGATGAAATACGTTCAGCAGTTCAAAAATCCTCTTATTTTGTTATTATTAGGTTAGTACGGTTGCTGTAGCGGCAAACATAAGAAACCACCGGCATACGATTCACATTTCATATTTTATTTGCAGGTTCAGCATTAGTGAGTGCATGCATGCGACAGTTTGACGATGCTGCCAGTATTACGATAGCGATAATTATCGTCGTCACAGTCGCATTCATTCAAGAGTATAGATCTGAGAAAAGTTTAGAGGAGCTGAAAAAATTGGTACCCCCAGAATGCCACTGGTAAGCTGCTAAATGATTAAGTTAACTTTTTCGAATAAAAAAATTCTAACTTCTTTCTCGACAGTTTACGGGAAGGCCGTCTGGAAACATTCCTTGCCAGGAATCTCGTCCCCGGCGATATAGTGTATCTCAACGTTGGCGACCGCGTGCCGGCTGATATTCGAATTTTTGAGGGCTTCGATTTGTCGATAGACGAATCGAGTTTTACCGGGGAAACTGAACCGGCCAGAAAAAGCATCGAGGTGGTGCTGAATGTTCACAACACCAAAAACCATACTAGCATGAAAAACATCGCCTTCATGGGAACGCTAGTGCGGTGTGGCAACGGAAAGGTTAATATTCTCGAGATTCGAGCAGCATTGTGCATAAAATGTTAATTTTCTGGTGTTTTTTTTTGTTTTACCTAGGGCATTGTGGTGAGCACCGCTGAAAAGAGTGAGTTTGGAGAGGTGTTCAAGATGATGCAAGCAGAAGAAGCACCTAAAACACCATTGCAGAAATCAATGGATATTCTGGGAGCGCAGCTGAGTTTTTACTCGTTCTGCATCATTGGAGCAATCATGTTATTGGGATGGATCCAGGCAAAACCACTGGTGGAAATGTTTACCATCGGTGTAAGCTTAGCAGTAGCAGCTATTCCCGAAGGTATGTGAGGAAAAGTTTTTTGTGTGTTTTTACTAGAATACATTCAATCTTCTACCCACATAGTCAATAATTGCAACGACCTTTGCGTGTTTTGTTGATTGATACTGCTAAGTTCAAGGTATTTCAATGTATCATTACACTCTATGTTTACTTTCAGGTTTACCGATCGTCGTCACCGTGACACTGGCGCTTGGCGTCATGCGTATGGCGAAGCGTAACTGCATTGTTAAGAAGTTACCAACTGTGGAAACCCTCGGTTGCGTAACAGTTATCTGTTCGGACAAAACCGGCACAATCACCAAGAACGAAATGACCGTTACTGTGATCATAACCTCGGATGGTTATATGGCTGACGTGACTGGTGCTGGGTATAACGATAACGGAGAGATTCATATTCGTGATTGTAATAGCATGGACAACGCAAAACGGAGCCTCAACCAACTACTAGAGGCGGGTGTCGTTTGTAACAATGCCATCATTCAGAACGACACCTTACTAGGACAGCCAACCGAAGGAGCCCTGCTGGCGGCTGCCATGAAAAATGGTCAATATTCGGCAGCGGACAATTTTCTGCGGATACAGGAATATCCCTTTAGCTCGGAGCAAAAAATGATGGCTGTGAAAGCTGTACCGAAGTATGCCAACAGTAAAGAGGAAATCTTTTTTGTCAAAGGTGCCATCGAAATAGTTTTGCCTCAATGCACAAAATTCTGGTACGGCGGACAGGCGATCACGCTAAGCAAACAAAACGAAGCCGAGTTTCTCCAGGAGGCGTATGAGATTGGAAGAAAAGGTTTGCGAGTTCTAGCCTTAGCTAGAGGAACTTCATTCCAGGACTTAGTTTACTTGGGATTGGTTGGTATTACTGATCCCCCACGACCATTGGTTCGAGAATCTATTGAAATGCTACGTGCGAGCGGAGTGCTTGTGAAAATGGTGACAGGAGATTCACAGGAAACGGCTATGGCCATTGGTAAGTTAGCATTTTTGTTTATTTCTTATCCAAAAAATCCATCAAAATGCAAAAGGTTCGCCAACTTTGAGGGCTTCTGCTTTATTTCTTGCTTGATAACTGGAACATGAATTGGAACCTTAACAGCATGCGTTTCTGGAACATAAACGTCCTTGTGGACGACCTCTTCCACTGGAACTTCCTTGACCACCTTAACTACCTTGACGTGTGGGATTTCTTGGACGACAGGCACTTCTCGAATTAGTTCAACCTCTCTTATGACTGGAACCGGCACCTCCACACGCTTGTGGACAACTTTTTCCACGGGCACTTCTCGTACAACTTCTACATCACGAAACACTTTCACCTCGTGCTCAACTGGCACTTTTTTGATGTAGGGAACTTCATGAAAGTGCGGTACGGTGTGCTCTACGGCAACTTGTTTGATGACGGGTACTTTGACTTCTCGCACTGGAGACACTACGTTTTCCACATGTTTTATATCCAGCACCGGGACCTTGATAGGAACTTTGACGTCGACCGGAACAATATTTGCCTCGCAGACTAGCACGAAAATGCCTACTAGTGCGATCTGAAACAATCAAGGACACGTTAATATTAGGCTACTGATTTTTAGTTCAAAAATACCTACAATTCTCATTATGAATAGGGGATTGTGTGCTGGCTCGATGAAATACTTCTCGTTAACTGATGTCCGATGCGACCTGTAAGGGTATTATATAGCGACACGGTGAATTGCAAAACGATTCTACCTGACATAGAAGAGGTTCGGTGCTGCTTTCACTTGTACTGGTTTATGGAAACCTAAATTTAAAGGGCCGCATTAGGACGTATGCTTACTTATAAAGATGTAAGACATTCCACAGTTCAGGTATGCGGTTGCAAATTGTAGTTAGCTATTTATTGCGAGCGCAAATGTTATGTTTCGAGTTTGACAAGGTGAACGGAAAACCCTTTAACTCGCATTAAGCACAACACGGAGGAGTTAGTGAATATGGTTTCTTTTATCAATAGGATGACTAAATGGGATTTCGTTTGTTCTGCATTATTTCAACTGGGAAATGAATTAAAACAATGAGTGTTACATTTGACCTAATAAATTAAGTTTGCAAATCCATCTTCAATAATTGTCAGATATGACTGTGGAACTTCCCAGATTGGATGGTTGTTTTGTTCTGAGCTTTTCGGTATATGCAATACTATATATGTATCGGAAACTAATTTTTTCGTTGTCACATAAAAAAATGAATTGGATTAAATGTGGTTATGTTTTTTCAATTTCCTTAAGTTATTGTATTTAGCAAAAGATTTTACATAAACAATTTCACATTTTATCATTAAAATAGTGATGGGTTTTTTCTTGTTATCGCAACATAATTGAATATTTCTTGCAGAAATCAGGCTACTGTTTGTACAAGATCCTTGAAACTTGGATTCAATTTGCTTAGATGGTTGAAAATTTAAAAAAGTAGGTTTTCGTTACAAATTTTCACAAACAAACAATTGACTTCCGATAAGTTAAGGATTGTTCGGGGCACCAAATGGGACCAAAAAGCTTGGTTCTGGAAAATCACTCTGCCCCACTCTTATATACATACATTATTCTATATTTTTTGGCTTTAGATGGGTCAGTTATAAAACAAGATGTGAAAGGATTAGCGCAAAACAATGATTGAGACGGGCATATCGTATAAAACAATGGCCCCTAACAAGTTTCTGTATGTTAGGGGCCATTCACATACCAGGTGGACAGATTTTGAACGGTTTTGATTCCCCCCTCCGTGGACAACTGCTCACATAACTTCAAAAAAAATTGTATGGACCGTGGACATTAGACGTACCGAATAAACCCGAAGACCTGTACCTACGATAAATTACTTTGGTACTTCTGAGATAGTTTTGGAAGATAGTCAAGTATTCTGGTTACATGTCCAGCCCACTGAAGCCTGTCACGCTATATTATCTTCACTGTAACATTGATTCATCTTTCATTTTTTTCAGTTTGAGCTTTAGGGCCACATCTGTGTTGACTAGTGTTGTTTTACCGATTTTATATATATTTTTGAACATTCAGACAACATATGACTATAGTTCATGAAATTGTCGGAATCTAAAATGTTTTTTCGAAACCGGTTGTCTTGGAAATGCATAAAACTTTGAGATCTTGTGTTGACGGTCGACTTTCTGGAAGAGCTTTCCACTCAAAAATTTTCGGACTCCCAAAGGTTGATATTTTTTAAGAAGGGTAAAGATAACACCAGATCTCGACAATTTATGCATTTCATTCGGCATCCAATTTTTTTTTCGATTTCGAAAATTGTATGCTTTTTTCATTAGTTAAAAATATGAAACTTTGACTGCTTTGAGGCACGACTCCCCAAAGTCCGATTGCAAACGCTAAGTTAATCTTTTAGGCGTTTGCCAGGAATTTGTAATACGAATATCCTCTTTCTTACGTACGGAGAAAATGACGGCCTCTCGGAGTCACCCCTGCTAGATTGATTTTGTTAAACAAATTCCTTTTGAACCTTACCTACTGAAACTCCGGAGAGAAACAATTCCTTTTTTCTATAGGGTGTGGGACTAGTTCGTCAGGGGTTTTCTTCGTCATAATTTTTGCTTCATCCTTATGAGAAATATATGACGAAGAAACCCCTGCCGAAGTAGTCCAACACCCTAGTTACCAAGAAGGAGAACTTTATCGCTACTTCATTTCCGTAGCCTACTCAGTTTGCTACTATGTGACCGTCGTTACTTCTCCCACGGGATACAGAGTGCCTAGTATCAGCACTTTGTTCCGACGACCGGAACAAATGTACCGGAAAAATGTACTATTTGAGACTTCGCAACGAAACGTTGCATCGAATGTCTGCCTGTTTATGGAAATGGAATTTCGCGGTTATACCGAGTCCTGGTAACGAGGCTACTGCACGATTGAGCTGGAATTTTTCATGGGAACTTTTTTCGAGAAGTCTAAACTTTTGAGATCTACCGTGAACGCAATTCGAAAAGTCGATTTTTATTAGCACGCTACTGTTTATGTCATGCGATAAACACCAATTCGAATATAATTCTCGAAATGACCAACGATTGAACTAAGCAACAGTTTATTTAAACAGCACGGGCGTTGCACGGTAACGACATTGCTAGTTATAGCAGGAAAACACCGAATCTTCTCCGTTGTTCCCTTTTATTTACTTTCTGCGGTATTCTCCCTTACTCATATCTCTGTTCCCCAATCAGGGTAAGGAACGGGTTAAGCAGTGACGCCTATTTTAATCAGTCGTAGAAAACAGGCCTCAAACTCCTGAATTTTGATCAGCATTGACAATTTTAGTAACGAGAACAAAGACTCTGATTAAATAGCTCTCTTACGAGCATATAAAATACCACACAACGCCGAAAAATCTTTGAATAAACATCATTCCAAAGAAATCAACCGAAATTTTAGCCATTTAGTCGCCATTTTGGTGCTGAAGAAAATCCCTGCAAAACAGATGCAAATTGCTTAAAATAGGTTTAGGGTAACCGAAATAGTGTCCTTCGATTGGGAACTTCAATTGATTATTGTTAAAATTTGCTAAATCAGTTTTATAACCTGAAAACAAGTGCTGATAGAAAGAAAGATAGTTAACAAATTGACATACTTATGTTTGCATTTCACCTTACACATTTCGAGTATTTCGTCTCAACACACAGAAGGCTGCATGAGGTGCTTAAAAGATGTTCCTGTTCACTTCTGTTAAGCGACCACGTGTCACAAAACAAAATACATATATTTTGCATCTAAACTATGGACTCTGAATCAATTTTTTTTTGTTCACACAACATTTATTTGACACGGCACAATACAAATTAATGTTTTACGGAGCCAATTAAATCTAATGCCTTATGGTCTAGAATATCTTATAATCTAAAGGCAAATTCTTTACCCTCGCTGCCGACTACGAGCTGAAACTAAATCTAATACTAAAACTAACATGTTTTTTTTTTTGTTTCGCTGTTAAATTGACACCTTGATGCTCTTCAAGTAGCTATAAACATGTAGCATGTATGGCAAGTTTCGCTGAGCGAGAATATCACGAACTGGCACATAGGGCTGTATTCCTCGGGCCCTGAGGGTGACTCTGAATCAATTCCCACCGTTTATTAATGTTGTTTGTTGGCAATAATTAGGTTTCTTACAAACACAACAAATAAAGTTGAATGGTCGTTAACTGTGAACCTTCAGGAACGAGTGGAATTAAAAAAAGTCAAGAACACAAACTGTGGACAAACACAGCTATTTGGTGACAATTCGATGCTGCTGGTGGAAATTTCTTCCAGCTAGTTTTTCTCTGATAACTCCCGCGTTAAAACACCGTATTTAACTACGGTTAAAAACACATTTTTTGCTAGCTAGGTGCCTCGCGGATTGCAGGAAACTCTCGCCTCACAATGAATTTTTCACTTCGTTGATTTCTTCAAAATCCGCTAAAAATTTTCAAAGAAACAAATTCATCCTACTCATCACTACTAAATGAGATGAGAAACTTGACTCAAAGAATTTGTGTTTACGTGTGTGAAATCGTTGCCAACAAGCCAACAAATTAAGAATACGCTTTTCCCAAACAAAAACAATGGAAAATGAAATAAGAGCAAAGTTTGGTACATTAAGGGATTCTCGATCACCATCTGCCAGATTGAACGATTTGTGCAAGTTACACTGGTAAACACAGGTTTCGCCCTATTGCTCAAACTGAAAAAAAAACGAAAGATTATGGCTTTTCAACCATTCCTGTGAATTTTGGTGCCCCTAGTGAGATAACTTTCTCAGAGACTCCAATGAGTTTTCCCATAAGCCATCGTAGAAGCGACGAACCCGGTGAGCAATTACAAAAAATTCACAGGGAGGGTTAAAAGCTATAATCTTTTTGGGGCAATTATTTCGAACTTTAGGGCAATACTTTTTTCGTTTTTGTCGACCAGTGTTTTTATCATAAGATAATTCCCATTTGGTCTCAACAGGAACATTATATGTTTGAAGTTGAATCAAAATGATATGATTAGGATTTAGGTTGCATTTATCTATGATCTTTGTTACTTACTAACCCTCAATTTAAAAAGAAAAGAATACGCGTAGGTTAATTTCAAGCTTAATTGCTAAAGTAAAAATCATCATTGAAACTTCAGGTAAATTACAATTTTCCTCTTTTTAATTTTATAAATCGACACTTTATTCTAGTTCTAATTGAAAACATATAATTTGAATTGTAAATTAATCATAGGTTTACTATCCCAAATTTAATATTTACTTCATTATACGATTTACTAATGAAGCTCCAAAAAACTCTCATAGTTGTCTCAAAATATAATCGGAAGAAAGCATTCGGAAAGAGACAGTTATAAAATTGTTTACGTATTCCCTTATTGTGGTCTTCGTTGTAAGCGTCATAATTAACTGTCCACAACGTAAGAAACGGGTTTCTGCATTTCCTCCTTCCAACGGCAGATCCGTTCAGTATTCACGCTTTCATTCTATTTAAATGCCCATTCAGTCAGTGATAAGCATCAAAGCGATTTTCAACTTCATATAATACAGTTCTGCAACCGAGGGTCGTCATAATGAATGTGGTAAGTAATTATTTCTCAATTCAAAACGGTAACTTACTGAATTTCCACCAGTTACTTCTAGTGTGTGCCCTCGCGGGTATCGCCCACGCGGTTATCGCCCACTCGCACGTCAAAGATATTGCCTTGCCCGTTTTAAAACCATACATTGAGAAAGTTCCGGTGCCGCTCGTTAAAGTTGATTTCACTAAAGGAGATGAAATCGTGAAGCATGTGCCGCAAACTTTTATCGAAAAAGTTCCGGTTGAGAAGGTGATCGATATCGAAAAACCAGTCGAAGTGCTGCAGCATGTGCCCGTCACCAAGGAAGTCTTCATCGAGCGCCCCGTCGAGGTGATCAAGGAAGTACCAATTGAGAAGGTTATTATCGATAAGGTTGAGGTTCCATACGAGGTGATCAAACACGTGGAAAAAATTGTCCATGTGCCCGTCAAGAAGCACGTCGAAGTGATCAAGCAGGTTGAAGTGATCAAAGAGATCCCGTACAAGAAGTACGTTTTCAACCCAGTGCATACCAAGATCAACTACCAGGTGCCGCACTTCGTGGAGGTTCCCTACACCGTCTCTGCCGTGCCGGAGAAAATCATCGAGAAACCATATTTGTCCAAGCTACACGATCCAATCGGGCTGGTGAAAAAGTTGTTGCACAAGGAGGGATAAATTTTGTTGGTTGGAATAAAATTATTTATTAACCCAAAGTACTATGTGTTTGAGTTTTGATTCCGAATTTATGTTGAAAAGACAAGAAGATGACCAAATTCTTAGTTTTTAGTAACAAAATATTTTTTTCCAGGGGAATAATCTTACGCTACTGCGATAGAAGTTGAATAGATCAAAGACAATTGAAATTTTTCAGCAAAACTCATGTTCTTAATTACGACTTGATTATTTAAAATTCACTGTGTAGCATAGAACGTTTTTTATTCAGGCTTGTTTCTACCGTTTTTTAATTTTTCACGCAATTTTTCACCCTTGACAAACTGAGTGGAAAGGAAGGATTCTCAAGTTAAAATTTCTGGAATCTTAAAGATAGTTTATTGATTCAATTCCAAAAATGATGCAAAATTTATTGAGGTTAACCATAAAAACGTTGTTAATGCAATGTGAATTTTATAATGAAAAAAGTTTATAGATTATTCAGCTAACAAATTTGACTTTCGTTAGTATAAAAGTGTTACAAGTCGACTGGCCAATTTACCACAAAAGGCAGTCCAATTGCTTTTTCAAGATTTCCATAACATTGGGATTAAAGAATACTCCGATAGTTATTGTTCCGAAAACCAAGTAAACAAACAGCCATAGAGACTTTAAGAACCGCAATCGATGAATAAAAGCTGTAAGCAAAGCAAAGACTTGGTGCTACATTCCGATTCGGATGAAAGCCATAAACTAAAGCTTGAATTGCAAGCTTTAGATATACAATGTCAAAACTCGAGATTTTACTAACTTTCTTGGTGAAACATCCCACAGAATTTCACCTGTGCACAATGTTACGCCAACGCAGTCGGTCCATGGCAGCTTATCTACAGTTTCTTGTGCGTCCTGCATTTTCGAGATCTCGCTCCACTTGTTCCAACCGTCCGTTGCGCGCCTCTACGTCTTGTACGGGCCGGATTCGAAACGAACACCATTTTTGCGGTTTTATTGTCCGGCATTCCTACAACATGTCCCGCCCATTGTACCCTTCCAGCTTTAGCGACTTACTGGATACTGGGCTGGGTAGAGTTGCGCCAGCTCGTGGATGATTCTTCGCCTCCCTACATCATTCCCACATGATCCGAAGATGCTACAAGTTCGGGGGCGAAGTTTGCCAGATCTCAACGTCTTGTGGCGTCCGTAATTGGGCCCGACTTCCAGCTATAATACGGCTGCGGATTTCGCTGTTGCAGTTGTTGTCTGACGTTACCAATGATACACTAGGTATACAAATTCGTCAACCACCTCGAACTCATCTCCGTCGCTACTGCCTATGCGGGCCCTATCGCATTCGGTTCCCCTGCTAGCAGATACTTGGTTTTCGACGTATTCACCTTCAATCCAACCTTTTCTGATCCACTGGCTGGATTTATTGAAGATCGTGCCCTGCATGTTGAAGACCGCACGTTTCATAACACATGCAGGCGCAATGTTAAACATGAGGCAGGAAAGACCGTCGCCTTGTCGAAGTGCTTTGGTTGTTTCAAACGGGTTTGATATCGTTCCCGAAATCTGCACACAGCACCGTACACTATCCATCGTTGCCTTAATCAGTCTTGTTAGTTTCGCAAGGAAGCCATTTCCGTTCATAACATTCCATAGCTCTACAGGGTCACTAGTGTCGTAAGCGGCCTTGGAATCGATGAATAGGTGGTGCGTGAGGATTTGGTATTCGCGACACTTTTGGAGGCTCTGTCGTAGCGTAAAAATTTGGTCCGTTTTCCGGCTTGATAACTACCCACAAACCTTCATGCTAGAGGCGAGAGACGGCGAAAGATGATTTGGGACAGAACTTTGTAGGTTGCGTTGAAGATCGTGATCGCTCGGTAGTTGTCACATTCCAACTTGTCGCTTTTCTTGTATGGGCATATTACTCCCTTCTTCCACTCGTCCGGTAGCTGTTCTGTATCCCATATCCTGACTATCAACTGATGCAAACAGAAAGCCAACTAATCCCGGCCCTGCTTGATGAGCTCCGCTGCGATGCCATCCTTTCCAGCTGATATGTTGCTCTTGAGCTGCTTGATAGTATCCTTAACTTCACTTACCGGGGTAAAGGGAGGGGGAGGGGCGAATTGTAGTCCACTGTGCTGACGAAGTTGTTCCTCCAACCATCTTGGTGTTCTGTCTCTGCGCCATTCAGGTGTTCATTGTAGAGCTGCTTCCACCTGTCGATCACCTCACGTTCATCCGTCAAGATTCCTCCATCTTTATCCCGATACATTTCAGCTCGCGGCACAAAACCTGCGTTAGAATCTACGTGCTTCTTCCTCAATACTGCCTGTTCATTTCCTCCCACTTCAGCTCTTCCAGGCGGCGTTTTTTGTCCCAAAAAATGAAGTAGACTCTACTGCCTTCGTTTCTGTTTGTGTCGAGTCATGTTATGACGGACGGGTTCTTTGCTGCAGCTGTATCAACTTTGGGGACTTTAAATCGCTCCAGATCATACCGTGGCGACGGACGGTAGCGGTGATCTCCAGGAGTACCGATATGGGAGGCTATGCTGGAAGTAACTACAACGTATGGCTACGGAGGCAGCAAAGTTCATGAGTCGAAGGCCGTTTTCGTTCGTGGGCCGGTGTGCCCTGAACATTCCAATAAACGGTCTGAATTTCTCCTCCTTGCCAACCTGGGCGTTGAGATCTCCGATAGCGATTTTTACGTCATGTGCATGCTATCGTATGCACGGTCCAGTTGCGCGTGAAGGCGTGTTTATTTGTTATCATTCCTACACGCAAAAGTTCAAAGCCTTAATCATCCAATGTGTCCTTTCAATTCGCACAGAATTTGCTTTGACTTCGCACAACCAATGCGTGATACGCATAACGCAAAAGTTGTACAAGGAATACATTGACAGAGATCAAAATCAGAATATGTATCATATACACAAAAATCGTAATGTCTCGGTAAACTTCGGCTTCGGGCGAACGATCAGTTTCGAGGCGCTCAAAAAACCGTTTTTTACTTTTGCGAGCCGGTGCGTATCAACGGCTCGTGCATCCCTAAAAATCGTCAGCAACCGAAACAGCCAATAGCGAGCCTTGTTGCCGTGGAAGTTATTGACGCTGGTTTCAGTAACGCAGAACCGAATGCATGTGAATTAAACCAGAGTCATAATTAAATGCAAAATGTTTTGGACTAGTCTCATGTTTTTGTTTATTGTTAATGGTTGAATGATGGTTTCAAATAACCTGATTCATGAAAGTGAATCAATCAGACAATAATTTCTTCAATGGAGTCAGTACCCAACTTATCAGTATTGATTGCTGGTTGCACTGTTTTAACGATGCCAACCTTCTGAACATCGGCTGATGCTTTATAAGTGTAGTGGTTTGGAGTAGAGATGGTCGGGTACGGGTATTTTTACCCGAAACCCGTCGGGTTACGGGTAACGCCAAGAAATATTTCACGGGTTCGGGTCGGGTACGGGTAATTTAAAAACCAAGGCTTCGGGTTCGGATCGGGTACGGGTTTGAAAAATTCTCAATTGGTCGGGTACGGGTCGGGTACGGGTAATTCGATTTTCGTGCATTATGAGAATTTAATTTTTAACATTTCAAACCTAGGTGTTTTCTTAATGTCGATAATCGGAAAGATCGGAGAAGAAATTGCCCATTCTCACTCAACGAGGGATCGGCCAATGCCTATTCTGACAGTTGTAGGCAGTCTTTGCACTAAGGGAATGATATCGTGCTATCTTTTTCTAATGCGAAAGTGAATAGTTCTTCCTGCAACCGTTCTGAATTAATTGAAATTTTTGCCGGGCTTTTTTCACATCTGTCAGGGAAACCGCGGAGCATTGTACAGTAAGGCAACCTAATACAAAGGCTGGCTAAGTAAAAAAAGTGTGGATAAACGCACAAAAATATGGTGTTTAATTAATTTTGGCGTGCTAAACACTAATCTCCATTCCATTTTTTATTTGAGGCCGTCCATAAAGCACGTGACCTAATTTTTATTGATTTTGGCACTTTTCCCCTAACTTTTTTATTAAATAGAATTTAATCTTCAACTACGAGCAACGCCACAGTGCGACCTCCTTACGTAGCTTTGGCACAACCCCTCAATTCAACCAAATTTTGCGAAAAAAAAGGTTTTTTTAAATTAAAACAAAATAGGTAATACACACTAACTACAAATCAACTTTTTCTTTGACGCCAAAAAAATCCAAGCTATCATTGAAGCTGCGGAGCGTTTTAATGATTTTTTTTAAAAACATATGTAAAAAACGTCAGTATGCGATGACATCGAATCTTTACTCAAAAATTAAAGGTATTCGGCAAATTCAAATGAATTATTAAATTTTTTTCAAGTTATAAACAATATTATCTTTGACCTTATTATAATATGTAGATTTCAGTTTGCTGCGATGTTCACATAAAACTCATCGTTTTATTAACTTTACCAGACATGCACTTTTAATAGTGGACCATCCTGGAACTCTGGGTTCATTAACATTCGTTCACATTCACCCTCGGTTCTTGTCTAACTCCGGCCATCATCTCGAGAAACCACATATGACAATCAGTGCATATAACGTGCGAGATACCCAGGTATTTTTCCAGGACGGGTCGGGTTCAAGCAATTTGGGCGTTTTTTTCTTTCGGGTACGGGTCGGGTACGGGTTGTTGGAATAGATATTTTTCGGGTTCGGGTCTGGTACGGGTATTTTAAATAAACCAGACTTCGGGTTCGGGTCGGGTACGGGTTTGAAAATTTTCGATTAGTCGGGTACGGGTCGGGTACGGGTAACAAATTTTCCATACCCGACCATCTCTAATTTGGAGCTGCGCAATACATTCAAAATACGCTAGAGCATCAAATGCGTTATGCCCAACGCACATGCGTTGTACTGGTTCCCGTAAATGCGCCAATTTCGCTCATAAATGATCTGGTTACGCACACTCCAACTTTTGCGTGTAGGTGAGAGCTGTGCACGTTAATAATAGAAACTGCCTCTGATTCTCAACTTGCACAGCTTGTTGTCGATTGGGCACCACCCAATCACGCGCTTCTGTATTTTGCCCATCACAACCAAAGTTGCTGCAGCTCTCGTATATGATGTAACCATCTCTGTACGTATCTGCCGATATTCCATGCAGCATACCTCCTGCAGTGCTACAATGTCGAACTAACGAATCCATATAAATCGGAAAGAATGCAGGTACTTCCCAAAAAATTAGGTGACTTGCAGTTCCATGATCCGAGTTTCCAATCGCTATTACGTTTTCGTTACTTAGGTCTTTGCCGGTTGTTCCGGTCCGTATTCACATTATTTGCTTCCTGTACTGATTGTTTTTACGGCTGTACTAATTCCCAGTCTCGCCCGAGGACTATTGTTACAGCACAGTCCCATGCCGGCACCAGGACGTTGATGAACAGCAGTTACTCTACCGCCATGATATGGTCAACGCGCATTGATCGCGTCGCACCTTCTCACTTAGCTGTTGTCGGTTGACAACATTGGCCAGGATATAGAATATAACTGCCTTTAATGGACCACTTAGTACCGTAGCTGCAAATTTTGCAAGAAAAAGTGTAAATATCCAAACTGAATTAAGTATTTCATTATTTGTAAACATGAAGTAACATGTTAATCATCTTTTCTGCATGAAAAACAACAAGATAATACCTAGAATCGCTTCAGTTTCCTTTAATGGGCCACCGTTTCCTTATTGGGACCACAACAGTTTCCCAATTTGGGCCAGGTCTAAATAATATATCTCTTCAACCGTAGCTGCCGCTGATGAAACTAACTCTGGCTTACGCACTGAGAGTATTGGATGGCGGTTCATGAATCCACAGTACCATTACGGGAGTCACTTCACGGTGAAAACACAGTGAAGTGCATGAAGTCCTATTACGAAACTCACGCTAGTGAGAAAAATGCCGCAAGAAATATTGCAATAGCATTGAATAACATAAAAGTTTACTATTGTACCGGCTTTCATCTTGCAGTTCGAATGACGAGGGTTTTCTTCTTAATAGGGAATCCTTTACGTGCCATCTGAGTTATCCAACGAACAATTGAATCCTCTTCCGCGGCAGTCAATGCAGTTGGTTTACCTCTTCGTGGTTTTCCTGACCACTTGCTGCTTGCACGGAACATTACGGTGGATCGTGAAACATTGTAGCGCCTGCAAGCTTTTCTAGTCGAAACACCACTTTTTATTACTTGAAGACACTCAGTACCAGCTGCTTCAGTATATTTTTTACCAATTTTCTGCGTTTTTCCCATTTTAGCAGCAATTTTGTAAAATAACGAGATCATAACAAATTTATGGTTACTATGGTAACTATGATTCGCGGAGTTATATTGATGATAGCTCTTGTTCGAAATGAAGCATGTCGGAATAAGGAAAACAATATTATTTCCATCCTTATTTGGGCCACTATTTTTTCAATATTTTAAGTGTTTTTTTCTAGTAAAATTTATTGCTTATCTTTTAAAGACACTATTATCCTACCTGTTCATCGAAAATCTGATTAGTTTCGCTTGGAAAGTGTGATGCCAGTACAGTTTTTGGTGAACCCCTTTCCTATGAATACGTTAACAGACCATGGCAAACCAGGTAGCTGTTATTAAAAGACATTTTTACAGCTTTAATGAAGAATAATAAAGTAAACGTCTGTTGCAACATTTCTAATGAAGAACATTATTGAAGTTGTCAAGGTACAAATCATTATAAGTATATTTATAATGTGTCATTTGGTGTAAGAAGTTTAGGTGGTCCACTGAAGGAAGTGGTCTATATTAAGCAGACCTCCCCTTCCAACCAGTTGTGTCCATGTTTCAGCTGGCAGTCCATTGTGATCGTATGACTCGTGGAAGTGTGAGGCAGGAACTTGTGAGAACCGGAGCTAAGTTTGACGCTCCTTCTAGGTTGTCAACTCACCATTTGAATCCCCGAAACTCGAGATCCAAAGTCGAAATACGAAGATCGAAAATGTTATTCGGTCGAAATTCCAAAGCCCAAAATTAAAAATCAATTGAGCATCGGAAGTTAACAGTCGACAAATAAGGCAGAGGCTCATCAAAGTAGATAATATTGTTAGGAAAAATAGGTGAACTGCGAAATATGATACTGCCTTGGAAAAATATACTGCATCTAGACTGGAACCCGCAATCTATTTGTCTCCGGAATTTGGTGTTTTGTTCACCTTTCGATGCTGTGTCTGGTCTGTGGGTAAAACACAGACTGGCTATGCCGAGATCGCGCAGGCTATAGTAGATATCAGCTACAGCTAACTTTTCGCACATATCTTTTCAGTCGCATAAATACCTCCCGCACAACAGTGTGTATAGTTGATCGGACTGAGCATTAGCAGACAGGACTCGGTATATTTTTCAAATCTATCATATTTTTCCAGTTCCCTTTTTTTTCGTTTTCCCAATCACATACACAGCTACTACTGCTGCTTTGGAGAATATGGAAAGCACTCCTAAAATATGTAATGAATAGATTCTTAAATTATGCTCTCCAAAGAAAATATACTATTTCAAAACGATCTGCTGAGGTTGGGAAACAAAGCACTAAATATGGCGACACAATTATTTTTCTTGGGAGTTCATAGTGTCCAGTAGTTTTGTTGGATAAAGCAACATGCCGGAGACAAGGAGATGATGGATTCAAGTTCCGTCTGGATGCGGTACATTTTCCAAGTCTGTATTATATTTTCAGTGTAGTTATTTTTCACGTTCAAACAATGGTATCGATTTTGTATAATTTCAATATCAAGTTAAGGGACTTTCGGTTCAGGATTTCTTTTGTAGACAATTGTGAAGTTGATTAGTAGATTAGCATCTTACTACGAGAGTAATCGGGAAATCAAATTCGGTATAGTTACTGCAGTATTTGGAATCCTTGAGAAGAAAGTTTTGTACTTGCAAAGAGCAGCAATACTATTTTAGACATTTGTCCGCTACCTCTGTAAATGTTCCAATCATTAGGGTTATTCAACTCTTTTTTAATAAAATATTACAATCGTTCTGCATTTCCGCCTTTTCAGCTTCTAAAATCGGCCTAGATATTGTGCACATGCAAGCCCTGTCAGGCCATGAAATGGACCAGTTGAACGAAATGCAGCTGGAGAAGGTGATCAACACGGTTAGCGTGTTCTATCGGGTAACACCAAAACACAAACTCGCCATCGTGAAAGCCCTGCAGCAGAATGGTCATATTGTGGGTATGACCGGTGATGGCGTCAACGATGGGGTGGCGTTAAAACGTGCAGATATAGGAATTGCCATGGGTAAGAATGGAACGGATGTGTGCAAGGAGGCCGCCGATATGATTCTGGTGGATGACGATTTCCATACCATTATGTAAGCGATTTATATCTAGAAAAATATAGCAGTCAAAAATAACTGGAGATTTTCTTTTCAGTGCTGCCATAGAGGAAGGCAAAGGCATTTTTTGGAACATTCGGAATTTTGTTCGTTTTCAACTGAGCACATCAATTGCCGCACTTTCACTAATTGCACTGTCAACACTTATGAGTATATCCAATCCGCTGAATGCGATGCAAATCTTGTGGATCAACATAATCATGGACGGTCCACCGGCACAATCGCTTGGTGTGGAACCGGTTGATCAGGACGTGCTCAAGCAAAAGCCTCGCAACGTGAAGCAACCAATGATTTCCAAATCGCTTATTATTAATGTGCTGCTGTCGGCCGGGATTATCATTCTGGGAACGCTTTGGGTATTTCAGCGAGAAATGGCTGATGGGACGGGAGTGACCAGTCGAGATACGACAATGACTTTCACCTGTTTTGTCCTTTTTGATATGTGGAATGCGCTGAGCTGTCGGTCACAAACGAAGAGCGTTTTCCAGGTTAGTGTTTTAAGTTGCAAAATTTTGCAAAATTTGAAGTTCTTCAAACGGCTTATTTCGCAGATCGGTCTACTGACGAATCGAATGTTCCTGTTGGCGGTTGGGTTCTCCCTGCTTGGTCAGCTGCTGGTTATCTACTTCCCCCCACTGCAGATGGTATTCCAAACCGAAGCGCTTTCGGTGATCGATCTCATCTTTCTGGTGTCGTTGACGTCCAGCGTGTTCGT
The DNA here is from genome assembly GCF_029784165.1 of Wyeomyia smithii. Taxonomy (NCBI): domain Eukaryota; kingdom Metazoa; phylum Arthropoda; class Insecta; order Diptera; family Culicidae; genus Wyeomyia; species Wyeomyia smithii. The sequence goes on along the minus strand of NC_073695.1, from coordinate 193,039,255 downwards.
CGTTTCCGAGCTGAAGAAGTGGTTCGAGCGGGCCATGGAGAGGCGAATGTACCGCAAGCGAAGCGAGTTGGATTTCGTATGACAGTCGCCTCACGCTGGAAGATTGCACAAGAAGGACTAAAGGAACTGAGCATGAACCCGCATAATTGGTAACATTTACGCAGCACATACAAACACACTGTAAGAGACTTATTTAAGCTTAACGTTCAACTCGAGAGGTTAGGATAATTTGGAGGAACTGAAAGTGAGCAGATCGACGAATTGCGTTTCCACAAAATAATCTGTTCTTTGTCAGCTATGAGGAAAAAAAAATCCGAATGAAATTTAAGAAAAAAAAATTACACAATGATATTTCCAACCAACAAAAGGAAACGGATGGTAAGATCGTGCTATTTCAAAATTTTAGGGGGTATGTGTTAGTTAAGCTTATTTACACGAAGAACTACGTTTAATTAGCGTTATTTATGGAATACTTTTTGTAGATTTTTTATACAAATTGATATGCCATTGGCTGCTCATCATTCATTTTATTTATACAACCTGAGACTTGTTTCCTCTTTGATATAGCTGGAGCTTGACAGGAAAAGTATATGTAGTGTAATACAGTATATTCTGTTCTAAGTTAATTAACTCTTTGTTGTTTTTTTTATTTTCTGAAAGAACTATTTTGTTTGGGTTTTCGTTTTCCTATTAATGGTTTACTTTGTTAGGTTTTCGCATAGTAAACGAGTTCTTTACATTTTATTTGTGTTCTGTTTCTGTGTATCAATTTATATCTACTGATAGCTTGTTTGATATGCATATCACGTTGTACTTATTGAAAAATTTACTTTGTTTGTGCATTGTGGGAATACCTTTGCAGTTGTTGACAATCATGAAACAAACGATATGTCACTTTTTAAAAAACAATGTGAATCAAGAAATTGATTACTGCTTTGAAAAATGTTTTTGAAAGGGCGTCGAATTTCTTTTATTTATTTTTATTTGATGTCGCAATTTTTTCGATTGCCTTTTCATAACTTTCTTTTCTCCTCAGTGTAACTAACGGGGGCCCGTAAATAAGGAACATTAAAGGATGATGCTGCTCCTTGTTGGTTTCCCGAATAACTTTCTAGTTTGGCCTTCTAGTTTGGGATTTAATAGCAACATAAACAGTAACAACACGAATAGAACTTTCTGTCTGACGATCAACTTGAAAATTTAAATCTTTTATGAAATTGTCGTGAAGCAGCATGAGCCTAATGTTTATCGAAATCCCCCTCGATGTTTTTTTCACGTTTGAAATGACATCCCAGTTAGCGAGCCAATTTCGATAACTGGGAAGTGCTCTTCTCCCCGTTAGCGAACAGTTACTGTAGTATAACTGACCAAATTATAATCCTTCATTCCTCGTATAACTAAAATCCAAACATTCTCCTTGTTGATGTGAATTGATTGATGTGAATATTATACTGTGTTGTAAGCATATTGCCATTTCTTTTTTTACATTCTACTGAATTATAGTTAAGCTATTAATTTTAGCTTAGTCTATTTGTTTTGTCATATCCTTGATATCTGTGTTTTGACATTTTTTGACATTTTGCTAAATTGTAATAACTTTGTTAGTTACTTTTTTCACCACAAAAGATCAAAACGCAGTCGCAGTGATACATATCTTACAAAAGAATACTTTTTCTGCATATTTAATGTGCAATACTTTGCTCACACAAGTTTATTTAAACCTTACAATGGTCGACGAAAAACGAAAAATTGCCCCTGAGCTAAACTAAAAAAATGAAAGATTATAGCTGTTTAACCATGAATGTTGGTACCCCTCGGCAGCAGAACAGCCGGGTTCGTCGTTTTTCCGTTTGCTTACGGGAAAACTTCGTTGAGGTCTCTGAAGACTTGACGCACTTCCGAGCTGGCTAGGGGCACCAAAAATCACAGGAACAGTTAAAAAACTCTGATCTTCCACCGCATTTTTTTCGCTTTTGTCGATCAATGTTATTCTTCAACTCAAGTTAAGCATCATTTTGCATTTCATCTTGGGAGGCGTGTAAACATTCCCATCTCTAGCTTTCTTTCCAATCCTAAAAAATCCAGGTCCAATCCTAAATAATCCAGGTGAAAAAGGGAAAATGTTTAGTAAACGAAACGGTGCAACGTCATGTGCATTTTATAAATATTGAATATTCTAATAAAATCATTTCTGTCTGATAGTACAATGGTAAAAAGTGCGGAACAAACCTGAAAATGAAAAGAATGGCCAAACATATCGAGAAAAAAATTGCGGTGTCCAACTACTAGCTAGCTGACTAACTCAAGATTCCCGAGGAAAAGAGCACAAGTAATAAAAAACATGCGTAGTATGAGTAGCAAATATTTACCAACGTTTAGTAGGATATGTTCTAGGTACGAGGGTACAGGCACGAACCATCAGCGGCAAACTTCTTTGCTGTACCGTTCAACCGGTCAGATGGATTATAAGCGAAAGCGGAAAACCTTTTACGCTCTATCACTAAGTTTACGTATATTTATGGCAGCAGTTGTAATCACAATCAGTGAAAACTAAAGACAATAGATTCGCGGCGTGTGAAAAAGGTAGACCTGTCCATCGCCGGTCATTTCCGATTGGTTTATGGGCAGTAGCTTAAGTGTATATTCATATATTTTTATTACGTAAACGAAAGGTGCAACTGTAGGAAAACCCACGTTTCGTGGAGGTAGGTTGGTGACTTTTTGAAGTTTCGAACCAGCAGAATGCGCGGAATGTGGTTTGGTTGAGACAGGTATTTGGTTTGCATTAGTAATGCAGCACATTGATTTTATTACTCTAGCTAAACGCCGTTAGCGATTTGAACCTACAGTTTATTCCATTTGATGCGACATAAAGAAAGAAAGGAAATGTGTAAACTTCTGGATTGTGTTTGAGAGAATTGTCTGATTTGATACCCCCTTCCTAATACATTTCGAGCGTTCCCATTATAATTTATTTGATTACTATCCTTACAATAAAACGAACATATGTTGAAATTTGTGGATTGCAATTTGTGGTATAAGTAAAACAAAACAGTTAAGGTTGATCTGATTGGTTGTCTTCTAAAAGTGATTGAACCAAAAGCACCAAAATAAAATGCAGCAATATGAAAAACACCAATAAAAGCGAAAACATCAGCAATGTCTATCAGTCTTACGATGAATGGAAGGACCACCAAACATCACCAAGCAAATCTTCAAGCGTGAGAGGAAAAAATCGATACTAATCTAACAGTTCGTGAAATTTTTGCAAAAAAAAAAACGACAGAAAAATTATAATAATAGTTTGTAGAATTGGTGAATACAATAGAAAATGAGATCACAAATGAAACAAAAAGGCACTTAGTTCAGCTGCAACAATAATATTGAATTGAATAATTATTAGAAAAAATCAAATTAAAAATAGAATAGGATGAGTTTCAACTTTGAAAAGAATAAATAAAAAATAATTGTTTCGTTGTTTAGTTATAAACGATACAAATCCGTATCACAGCGCTTAGTAATATGGCTTAGATCACATAACTACACGCGTAAGCAGCACTTCATCGTCATTTTAGAAGCACAATCAATTAATGCAATCAACTTCAAATACACGGCGCAGAACGAGATGTTCAAAACGACTGTTTTGCCACCACATCATCATCACAATCCACCATCACGGATTTAAGATAAAAATAATCTCTCGACAGTTCGCTGTACATACTAAACAACTTAAAACCTACTATTCCTCATAATTTGATGTGAAATTTACAACGTAAAGTATCCTCTCGAATGAATTTTCTGCAAAGGAAAAACACAACTTCACTCGCTTGCCTACATCCGCCAATAAAAATTGGCTTGAAAATTTCTAAAACTATTCTATCATTCTAGCTCATTTCACATATCAAAAAACCATTCCTAAACTTTTTGTTCTTTCTTTAATATCAGTTCCGAAAAACTTTCTATCCTGCATAGACACACACATGCACAACTCACACACAAATACCTTTTCTCAAATGCTACAAAATCGAAGCTATATTTTCATCTTTTACTAACGATATTTACAACCATATATATGTGCGCATCAGTTTTCCTATACATTGCAATGTTTGTTGTACGCCATGGCCAGTAAAATGCGTCATTATACTAAACATGATAAAAATAGTAGAACAACATGCAACACGGATACAATAATATTAGTGACAACACAAGTGAAAGGAAACAACACTAAATAATACAGCTGCATTACTTAATCAGTATACATTTCAGCAAAACAAAAAAAAAAAGGAAAGAAATAAACACAAAAAATAAACCAAATGAATCTGCCTGCGCCAGATGATGCGCTTGCAGATTATCAAATCGTAATATCTAAATGTAGCAGAAACAAGCGTTTAGAATAGTCAACTAAGTGAAACCAAAAGTATAGGTTGCAGGATATTATAACCGGTAGTCTTGCAGAGATTCACAACCACCGGAGTTCTGGCGAGTGTTGTGAGTTTTTGCTAGTTCCGTTGTGATTGATATTATCCTTATTTTACGCTAGCGGAGTCTCGAAGCTCAGTAATTTTGTACCAATGTTTGGAATTTTCCGCAGATGGAACCTAATTGGAAACGTAAACTATACTTTGAACTTCTTTGACCAAAAAACTTGAAGTGCATAACTAGTGCACTCTCACTCACATTCGTTGGTAAAGAAACAATAAATTTTACAAGTTTACGTAGCTTTGTTTGTATTGTGTATCACTTCCACGTACTGCATATTTCTTTTGATACTTATCAAGGATCTTTCGCAAGGTGAAAATTTGAGCCGTCGTGGAACGCCCCTGTCAAAAACCAGACTGGTATTCATCGACGAAGAACTCCGTTAACGGTCTCGATCTGAAGAACAGGATACAGGATAGTTGCAACAATCCAGTCGATAACCATACTTATAGATTATAAGGCCTTTCAACCAGTCGTTCGGCATTTGTTCATCCACCCAGATCCCCAGTACGATCTGGTAGATCACATAGTACAGCTGCTAGTTTCCTTTTTTTAGAAGTTCAGCCGATAAACCATCCTTCCAAACGGCATTGCCGTTTTTCAGCTTACTGATCGCCTTTTCATTCTCTTCCTGGTTTGGTGGTTCCACAGTTTGGTCGGTGCTCCTAATCCTCTTTTTTTTGTAAGATTTGACCACTGCGACCATTATTTTGTTTTTTTTTTGTGGTATACCTCTTCTTTAGTCTAGGTACTCGTGGCAGACATATCACTATTGATGGAAGTGATCGTCGTTGTCATATCGCACCCTGCTCCTAATCCTCGTCTTGTTCCCGTTTCGCTCATCTTGCTCATCACCGTTGAATAGCGCCTCAGAGTGCTCCTCCCGTGAGTAGGTTGCCGTCCTTGTTATAACACAATACCGGCACAGGGAAATTCCTGATTTTGATTCCGTTGACTTTTCTATAGAAGCCCCGTGGGCCGTTTCTAGCAAAGTAGCCTTCGGCGCTGGTGAGCACGCGCTTCTTTTGACTCTTGGACTCTTTTTTCGGCAGCTCTTACCTCACTGTAAGTATCTCTCTCTCTCTGTTCAGACGCGTAACCGCAGTGAGCACGCGGCTTCTGGTACGGTTCTTCTCGTCCGTCGCTCTCTGGCACTTGGCATCAACCCAGGTGTTTTACTGTCTTCCACACGTCGTACCTACTACCTCTCTCACAGTCATTTCAATGGTACCGGTAATGCTACTTCAAAGCCCATTTATATCTTTCACTAGTTCCTCCTGCTGTTTTGCGATCCGTTGATGTAGCTCTCTGGCGTATTTTCCTGCCACGCCATCAGCTTTCAGCCACTGTATGTTAAAACGCATAGTTTCCTCAGTGAGAGATTTAAGCACGTTCGACAACCGTTTCGGGATCCTATAAACGACGAGATAATGGTCAGAGTCAATGTTTGGTCCCCGTAAAGACCTAACATCAGTAACATCCGAAAAGTGCCGACCATCAATCAGTACGTGAAGACAAAGCAGGCATCGATCACTACAGTCAATGGAGACAACCAGACAAAAATTTTTTCTTCTAGTCACTCACTAACAACCGCTTGAAGCGAACGGTCACATTAGTTAATCTGTTCTACCAATAAAACTATTGTTCAAGTTTTTCGTGAGTTCCAGTTGTCCATTCCTTTAGGTTATGGGCTCCACGATGAAGGAAGGTGCTGGAATCCTCCAGCTGAACGGTATTAACTACGAAAATTGGAGGTTCCGCGTCAAGCTTTTTTTGGATGCTGCAGAAGTTTCGAAAGCACTCTCTAAGGAAGCACCAGAGGCTGAAGGCGAACCAACAAAAAAAATCCTGAAGACGGACCGAAAAGCTAAATCTTTGTTGGTAGGATCCGTTGGCGACGAATGCCTGGAAATCGTTAGGGAAAAAGAGACCGCCAAAGCAATGTGGAAGGCGTTGGAAGACACATTTGCGAAAAAGTCAGTAGCAAGCCAGACTCTCTTGCGTAAGCAGCTAGGCAGACTTCGGATGAAGGAATGAACGTTAATGAGAAGTCATTTACTGATATTCGACGAGTTGGCGCGACAGCTAAAGTCTGCAGGAGCAAAGCTACAAGAAAAAGACCTGATTTCCCAGCTTTTCCTTCCAGACAGTTACGATCCCCTTGTAACTGCGATGGAAAATATAGACGACAAAAAGCTTACCTTGGATGTGGTTAAACAATGGCTGCTAGGTGAAGAAACTAAGCGCGTAGATATAACAGCCTCGTTTGAAAAAAAAATCTGCTGCTTTCATTGGTGGTCGAAGCAAGACGAAGCCGAAGAAATTCAACGGAAAATGTTACCGCTGCGGAAAAACTGGCCATATGCAAAAAGACTGCCGAGTTGAGAAATCCGAGGGTGACGCTAACACCATTGTAAGAGGAAAATCTGTGACCTTTCTGGTGAATTGAATCGAACAGACCTTTGATCACAGAGAACAGACATTCATGTTCATATAAAGAAATTTGAAAATCGTGTGTGAAAATTTGAATCAAAATACGTTAATACACTAACGACATCTGTCTTATGGTGCCCTAGTTGCACTGCATAAATATTACTGTATCGATATTTTATCGATATTAGTGCTTGGTTTGTAAGTGACAAAAGCGCAACATAGCGGGAGCATTACCACTTAGTGGAAAATGGCGGTTGCAAGTTTTTACACATCTTTTGAAAAGAAGATGAACGTCTGTTCTATGTGCTTTGACCAGACTTCCTGAAATCTCGCTCGCACAAAGAAGAGACAGTCCGCTTTGCGCTACAAGTCTCGTTTCTCATTTAGTCGCTTCGTGCTGTGTGCAGCGTGCGAGCGAGAAAACTTACCATTCGTACGAGTCATGTCTCGTCGCATGGGAATTTCTATTGTGACGTACACGAAGATATCTCGTCTCTCAACTTAACCTAAGGAGAGACATCTGGCTTCTTACTCTTCTTCCTCACCCACCACGATGATCCCTGTTGTATTTTTCGTAAGTGTTGCCATTCACTCGGAAAATACTTGAATGTTTTAATGCTTTCATCAGCATTAAGCACAAATCCTCCTGCAGGCGATTGATTTACCATCTGAGGGTTACCGGAGAATCTGCATATTTAATATCCTTAAAATCAAACGTGTCATCCATCAAAGATTATGATTCATTCATTGACTCATATGAATTGTACTCTCCGCACAAGCAATATGCCTGAACAGGTATGTTCCAAACTTTACCCAGACCGGATTCAAAAGTAAAAATAAGCTTACACTACACTATTTACTTCCGACATTGAGCAGCGGTATGCTGTTCTTATGCTTCACGCAAAACCGTATTAACTCCTTGCGCACTTTTAGATCTTTTGGTAATTGATTATCCAAGTCGGATCTCTTACTTCACCCGTATTTGTACGCTTTGTACTTTATTTTGAATGTTCATTTGAAAATATTCTAGATTATAACAGGTAACATCATAAAAAACATAAATCAAAACAAAGAAACATGTTGTTCAGCAACACTGCCAGCAAGCCTGATGATAAATTTTAACGCACTCGGGGTTTTCAATTTCAACCAATCAGCGAGTGGTTCCCAAAGTGGATGCAAGTCTATACCCAGTTGTCTCTCCTTAGAACTTAACGAGTGCGGTGCATGGGCGTCGCGTACTTGAGACAGCTTGCGTGCAAATTCTCGTGAGCTCGTCTCGCGAGCTTGCCTCGCATGTTGCTTTGCGCTAATGGTGCGAGAAGGAAATTGATTTTGCGCAGAAGGATACAGGCAGGGGATTCTATGTTTTTTTTTTATTTACGGTGTTATAGCATCATGCATCAAAACACCGTTAGAATTATCAATGATATAACCTATTTGATTTATTTATCAATTCAAAATTCTATGATTAATTCATCCGACTTTTGTTAACATGAATTAAGAATGTTTTGTTACTATACTTATTATGCTAACGGTACGATAATGCATCGGATGCAGAGTGTTACGTTGGTTAACAGAAGTGCTTCTTTCGTCGGTTTAGATGTCATTGACTATCTTATGATAGAACTCTGTTTTGTAGTTCTAAGGATAAAAAATGTGGTTTGAAATTACAACATAAGTTTTTCGGGAGTTAAAAATAGAAAAACCATTAAAATTGTTTATATTTTCTAGTACATGTTGATGTTGGATAGAATTTTCGAATTGAGTACACTAAAGTCGCTTTTTATGCGGGGAATACATGCCGCGTAAAAAACCGCGTAAATTCCGGAATCCGCGTAAAAAAACCCGTGTAAATTCTGCAATCCGAGTGAAGAGGAACCGAAATCCGCACCAAAAAAAAAATACCGCGTTAATTCCGGAATCCGCGTAAAAAAACCGCGTAAAAAGCGACCTTAGTGTATATATATTGCTAATCAGGTTCTGAAGGTACGTGATAATCTAATCGTAGTAATATAGTTTTGTGAATTCTTCCGATTAATACACCTTCAGAAGGGTCTGACGGCATATATCTTATGTAGGTACAGTAGGCAGCCTATACATCAGAGAGACGCAGAGACACTCACCGTTAAGGCAACTGTCAACATCAAAACGGATAACGGCAATGCAAAATTATACAGCTCGCCCGTTTTGATGTTGACGGTTTCCTCAACGGTGAGTGCTTTGTCATTTCTCTAATATACAGTTTCACTAAGGTACAGTACGGGCGTCTCGCTCAGTTCGTAAAGCGATAAGACATCGTGTGGTGCGCCGCAGTCTCTTACCGAAAAAAAAAAGAAAAGAAACCTCTCGTCGCTTCAGTAAAAAACGCGTGTACAGGAAGTATGTGCACACGAGAAAGTCTCACGAGCTGTAGCGCACGAGCTGTATCAAGTATGTACAGTACGGGCGTCTCGCTCAGTTCGTAGTGCGATGAAACATCGCCTTGCGCATCGCAATCCGAACCGAAAGAGAAGCGAAAGAGCAACCTGCAAATTGCATGTAACGTGTCTCGTCTCGTCGCACATACACTGGGATAGAAATTTTACGAGCGAGAGAAAGATTTCTCTCGTCGCTTGAAAAAAAAAGCGCGTGCACAGGAAGTCTGGCTTTGACCATGAGAGGGCAATTTTTATTGTGGATTCAGGATGCAGCGACCATCTAGTAAGCAATAGAAGTTATTTACATGATGTGCGTAAGCTGAGAAATCCGTTTATTGTCGATGTCGTAAAAAACGGTGTGTCCTTAGTTGGTGAATACGAAGGCACGGTGAGAGGTGTCACAAAACATGGTATGCGGTTCGAAACGGAAAACGTGGTGTATCTTACCGAACTGAGAGGTAATGTACTATCCGTTAAAAAAATATCAAAGGCTGGCATAGATGTATTGTTTACACGAGACAACAGTGCGAATAAAGCAATAATGAAGCACAACGGGACTGTTTTCGCTGTTGGTGGATTACAAGGAAACCTGTACGAGCTCGAGTTAACGTTGGAAACGGACATAGGATCAGCAGATATATGTACATCGGAGGTGAGTACTAAATGGCATCGTCGGCTTGGACACGCTAGTCAGCATGGTGATATGGCTTGAACCGACACAACATGGTGATAGGGCTTGAACCGAAGCCGAAAAATGTTGGCTTCTGTGACACGTGCGTGCTTGGAAAGCAATGCAGAGAACCATTCGATGGCACCCGAGAACGAGCAACATGTGCATTGGAACGGATACACTCCGATGTGTGTGATCCTATTGATCCCCCAGCGTGGGACGGCTCTAGGTATTTTGTATCGTTCATTGACGACTACACCCATTTTGCAGTTATACAACCAATCAAGAAAAAACTAGAGGTGTATGAATGCTTCAGGGAGAACGAAGCCAATCGCAACGACTCATTGGGAAAAGAATATCAGTAAGCTGACTGTCGACCAGGGTCGTGAATACTGTTCGAACGAGCAACGAAAGTATTATAAAAATAAGGGGATCCAATTGCAGGCAACAGTTGCCTACTCTCCGCAGCAAAATGGTGTTGCGGAACGCTTCAACAGATCATTGGTTGAAAAAGTGAGGACGATGTTGATTGACTCGAACCTACCAAAACGTAAGTGGTCAGAGGAGGCGCTAATGGGTACATATCTGCTAAATCGCAGCCCAACTAGTGCATTAGACGATCATGTGACGCCAGCTGAACGTTGGTTAAAAGCAAAACCAGATGTTGGAAAGCTGCGTATATTCGGTTGCCAAGTTTTTGCATGGGTACCTACCTGATCAGCAACGAAAGAAATTGGATAGAAAAAGTCGTGAGGCCGTGATGATCGGGTATGCCCCAAACGGATACCGCCTTTGGGAACAAACAAGAAAAATAGTGTTCATTGCGTGTGACGTAAAATTTAACGAGGAATGTCTTCTATTTCGTCATAAGGGTGATAGCGATGCCAATTTACCTTTAATCATTTCCGAGGGAATACCAGCAAGAGGGGGAAAATAGGGATGATGCTTCAAATTTGCTGGAATCCGAGTCATGTGATGAAGAGTTCGTCGATCCTGAAGGCGGAAGTGCGGATGAAGGAGCCGTTGGAAAAGCACAAGAAAGTGTGTTAAATCCTGGGGCGCTCCCTTCGCATAAGAGACGTGACGACTGTGAGGAGTCAAACACGAGGCGCAGCGAACGGGAGCGCAAGCTCCCAGGTAGGTTTCTTGATTTTTTCACTGGATATAGAGCGACCGCTGCTGGTAATATTTATGATTCACCAGAACCTCCATGTACGTATGACGATATTAAAGGCCGTGATGATAGTGAGTCCTGGCTGAAAACAGTAAAGAATGACCAAACAAACAATTTTGTTGAATAGCGGCTTATTGAGCTATAGCTCAGCTGAAATCCACTGAATTATAGCTTATTAAGCTGTAAATCAACAAAATTGTTTGTTGGGGAGCTGAAGTCTTTGGAAGTCAACAATGTGTGGAAATGTGTGAGTCGCCCTAAATCATCCAAACCACAGACGTCCAAATGGGTATTCCGTGTAAAGGAAGATGAACATGGAAATGCAGTCAAGTTTAAGGCAAGACTGGTCGTCAAGGGTTTTCTTCAAAAACCTGGAATGGGCTATCAAGAGACATACGCGCCGGTGGCAAAGCTGACAGTCCTAGTTATTGGAATACAGAAGCGTTGTTATTTCCATTAAATGGATGTGAAGACGGCCTTCCTCCATGGCGAACTACAAGAGGAAATCTACATGGAAGTTCCTGATGGTGTAAAAGCTTCGCCTGGAATGGTGTGCAAATTGCAAAAATCATTATACGGGCTCAAACAGTCTCCTCGATGCTGGAACGACGATTCAGTTTTTATCGTGCTATTCGTAGATGGTTTGATGATTGTTGGCACGAAGCTAAAAACTATTGAGGCATTGAAAAGAAAACTGTCACAAATCTTCCATATGACCGACTGCGGAGTGATGAGCCATTTTCTTGGGATCAAGATCGTCTATGATAGAAACACCGGGATTATGCAATTGTCACAGTCACTGAATATTGAGAAAATCTTAGCAAAATTTGGGATGGCAGACTGTAACTCGTCAAAGATACCTATGGAGAAAAATTTAAGATTAGAAGCGAAGGTTGACGATAATGTTGCAGTGCCATATCGTGAGCTTTTAGGAAGCCTCATGTATGTCATGATGTCCACTCGACCAGATATATGTTATCCGGTAGGCTATTTGGGCCGTTTTCAACAGCAGCCTGGTCAGCAACACTGGATTGCATTGAAGCGAATAGTCCGCTACCTTAAAGGGTCAAAAGACATAATGCTGGTACTGAAGAGATATGACAATTTAAATCCACTGGTTTACGGAAACACTGTTTCATGGTCCAGTAAAAAACAGACTACCGTGGCCACATCGTCAAGTGAGGCCGAATATGTAGCATTGAGTTCGGCAGCAACAGAAGCTATTTGGCTTTCAGGTATATTAAGAGACCTTGGGCTAAAAGACATCGAGCCTGTTACACTTTTTGAGGATAACAGTGGGCGAATCGGAATGGCAAAAAATGTGGAGTGCAAACGTGCAAAGCACATAGACATAAGGCATCACTTCGTACGAGATCATGTCACTTGTGAAAGACTGAAAATTGAACATATCTCTACACTTGAGCAGCTGGCGGATATTTTCACTAAGGCATTGGACTACAGCCGTTTCAAAGACCTAAGATCAGAAATAGGGCTGTATGATCGAGAGGGGGTGAAGACAAAGCAGGCATCGATCACTACAGTTAATTGAGACAACCAGAGAAAAGTTTTTTCTTCTAGTCACTTCCTAACAACCGCTTGAAGCGAACGGTCACATTAGTTAATTTGTTCTACCAATAAAACTATTGTTCAAGTTTTTCGTGAGTTCCAGTTGTCCATTCCTTTAGTACGTGATCAATCTGGGAGGAGGCTTCTCCATTTGGATGCCTCCAGCTGTGTTTCGAATATTCAAACGTGAAAAATATGAGCTACATATGGCCATTCCTCTGGCCTCGGAAAAGTTTATCAGCCACAGTTCGTTTTCATTGGTTGATAAGTGAAGGTTGTGCCTTTAAATGACCGGACGGAAGAATTCCTTCCTCTCGACCTGTGCGTTTGCATCTCCGATGACGACTTTTGAGTCGTTCTGTGGGCACTCATCATAGGTTCGTTTCAAACATAGTTTTTATTCAATAGTAAATCAGTATAAAAAAGTGCATTGAATGCATTCTCGTTGTTGTGACAACAAACAGTATTTTGTATTGCAAGTGTTGTGCTCTTTGAGAAACTAATAACGACTTATAACTGTTAAGCGCTACTTTATTAGTCTAGTTTCTTCGGTGGTCGGAATAAGAACGACGATGATTTTGTACAGCTGTTATTTCTTAGCCTTGACAGCAGGTCAAGGCTTACTTGATTATTCCATTACATCTCCCTTTTTAAGAGAGATCGTAGGGGTTCAATTAATTTGGGACCCTACGATTTCTAAGTGGACGGTCTGACTGAGCAGGAGACAGGGAACGGCTACTGGCTAATTCTGCATCCTGGAAATCGCCATCTGATTCACCTTCAGGTGCAATTGGGAGAGCTTCTTCAACTACAGGAATAGCTGGTTCATCTGGAAGCTCAGAAACAGTGGGTCTCATTGGATGGAGGTTGAACACATCCAACATCATAGGGGCCATCCACATACTTGTGCTTGCAAAATGAGATGTCCAGTTTCCAAGAAAACGTTGTAGTTTACTCGGCCTTTGCGCTCCACGATTGTTCCAGGAACTCACTTGGTTGCATGGCGTCGGAGAACCTCTGCGTAGACCAGATCATTTGCTTTGAACTCCCGTTTGATGGTGCTGTAGCGTTTGTTGGAAAGGGTATTTTGCTTCGTGTTTACTTCAGTTGGGCTTGGAATCTGTGATTTTCGTTCAGGAGCGTTTCGACTCGGGGTTGAGCGGTATGTGGATAAGAGGATCTGGAGATGCTGCAATGTGGCCATATTTTCCCCAAGCAAGCTTCTTGAGTACCCTTTTTAGTGTGTCAACAAACCTTCTAGCCTGTCCATTAGGGTGGTGTCGTATTACAGGATAACTTTTCTACGTCCTTCCTTTCCAAAACTAGAACACCGAATGACTCGATCCGCACTCCTCTTACGGAACTGTGCATCCGGAATAGTTGCGATCAAACGCAAAAGTTTGCGTCAATTTTTTAACTGGTTGCCAATCTCATTTTACATTTGTGCTATACTAATTCATTATTTAATCATATTAAATTCTACGCAGATGATCAGATGGCCTCATACGTATAGATCTGACAATTGATATTAATATTTTTCTTTTGACTTAACTACGGTATCTGTATTCACTACAGGTGGGACAAAAAATAAATGTTAGCTCCCATGCACTTTTCGTGTTCCTTATGGGTCCCATAACAACTGTGTAACTTTTCAGATCGATCGGTGAAACGCCCGATTTTTAATGTTTTCATACGAGTTTATAAGGGAAAATCCACATTTTCAATACTTATTCTCTAGAGATGTCAAGTTGGCTCTTAAAAAATATCAATACATGATATTTGCAGGAAATTTTTCTGGGAAAAACTCTTCTGAAGACCGTTAGGCGCTACGATGCTTGTAGAAACAGCTATTCACCCCAAACTGATTGAATGTCTGACGGACGGCTCACCATTGAAATTTTCCAGCAACACTGCTACTTTATTAGTCTAGTTTCTTTGGTGGTCGGAATAAAAACGACGATGATTTTGCACAGCTGTTGTTTTTAGCCTTAACAGCAGGTCAAGGCTTACTTGACTATTCCATTACAACAAGTTTTAGACATGTCGCATAAAAATACCGAATTGAGTAAACTTTCCATTTTTTTCAGGTATGACGTTTATGGCTCAAGAGTCAAATCTTATATCCGCTATCTGCTTAAACTTTCCTTGAAATTCAAAAGTAAGAGCATGCCTACCCTTTGTTGAGCTCATTTTGCATATCTCTATTCGGCGATCTCTAATGTGTCAAATTATCACGAAATTATTGTGTCCGTTGTGCCACCCCTCGTTCTTCAATTTTGTTTTTATTCAGTTTCGTCACAAACGGATCAACATAGGACGCAGCAGTTTTGCAGCTGTAATATTTTTCGTGTTGAATCTAACTTTTTAGAATAACGCGCTCACAAAATGAGCCTTTTCGACATCGAAGATATTAAGGTGAAACCTGACGTTGTGTGTACCTACCCGGATACGGCTGTAGCATCCGATGCAGCAATTGTAATCGATAATGGATCTTACCAGTGCCGAGCCGGCTGGGCCTCAAAAGAGTTGCCTTCTTTAAGCTTCAAAAATGTGCTAGCCAAACCGCGCAAAGATCGAAGTAAGAAAGATGCAGAAGTCACGGTGCAACCGGCAGTGCAAGTTGGAAATGATATTACGAATATTGAGGCTGTAAGGTTTCAACTGAGAACGCAGTTTGATCGGAATGTTGTAACTCACTTCCATGTTCAGGAGCAAATTTTTGATTATCTGTTTGCTAAGCTGGGAATAAATACCGATGGCAGTATTCGGCATCCAGTTTTAATAACGGAATGCGTTGCTAATCCTAATTACAGTCGAGGTCTAATGGCTGAGCTTATGTTCGAATGCTACGGAATTCCAGGCATCTCCTATGGAGTCGATAGCTTATTTAGTTTTCAGTTGAATAGCTCTGTACCGGATGGATTGGTTATTTCCTGTGGATATCATGCCACCCATATTATACCAATACTGAATGGGAGAATGATTGAAGACAAAGTACGTAGGATTAATTTGGGTGGATTCAACATGATAAATTTCATGTTTCGACTGCTGCAACTAAAGTATCCTGTGCATGTGAATGCAATTACGTTAAGTCGAGCGGAGACAATGATTCACACTTACTGTTCCTTTGCCTTTGACTATCTTGAGTCGTTAAAAAATTGGGCTTGCTTAGAATACTACGACCAGAACGTAATCAAAATACAACTACCGTTCAACCAAGCGGCAACTGCTCCGGTGTTAACCGCAGAACAGAGAGTGGAAAAACGGAAAGAGTTATCGCGTAGACTTGCGGAAATCAACCTTCGCAAAAGGGAAGAAAAACTCGCCCAGGACAATATACTTTTGGCTCGAATGGTTGCCGCGGAGGAGAATTTGGACGATGATAATATTTCTTTCACTTTACAAGAGTTTGGCGTTAAAAACATTGAAGAGTTGAAGAAATCTATTGTTACATTAAAGGTAATTTTTAATGATGATGGCTCTTGTATCCACCTCACCTAATGACGTTGCTTTTCAATCTCTAGGATCGTATCACCAAAACTACACAGAAGATGAACGCGCCTCAAAGCACGCAGGAAGAAGAAAAACCTCGTCAACTACAACCGCCTTCCAATATGACCATTCCAGAGTGGGTTCAAGAAACTCGAAAAAAGCGGGACGAGATTTTGGATCGCAAACAGAGCCGTAAGCAACGACGGCAAGATCTAGCGAAACGTAGAACTGCTGCTGCACAGGAACGTATGCGAATCATATCTCACCTAGCCAAAAAAGAGAAAGGTGTGGATGATTTTGGTATGCGAGATGAAGATTGGGACGTGTACAAATCAATAAGTCGTGATGGCGATAGCGATAGCGAAGCAGAAAATGAAAAACTCATTGAGTGCGAAGAAATACTTAAACAACACGACAGTAGCTACATCGAGCCTACGACTTCAGCAGGCAATATTGCAGAATTTCATCAACTTCACATCGGAGTGGAGCGTATTCGAGTGCCGGAAATTCTTTTCCAACCTAGTATTGTTGGTATCCATGAGGCCGGACTCGCCGGAACGATAGATTATGTACTTAAATTATTTCCCCGAGAGGATCTAGACCGAATGATTGGTAACATTCTGCTGACTGGCGGATGCGCAAATATTCGAGGGTTCAAAGAGCGATTAAATCGAGAATTGCAGCAGCTTTTACCTTTTCAGTCTATATTTAAGCTTCGAATAGCTTCAAATCCGACTGTAGATGGATGGAAAGGAGCCAGTCAGTTTGCTACGAGTGAGGAGTTTAAGCAATCTCTCATTACCAGGCAGATGTACGACGAATTCGGGGGAGAGTTTTTTAAGGAGCACCCGGCAAGTAATTACTACTATCAAACACCTTCTAATTCTGAGATGAATGAAAGTTTCAACTAAATGTTTGAATAAAATTTGGTGTTTACTGAAAGTACTCATTTGATTAGAGAAATTTCTTTCTTGGTTTACTGCCAACCTATCAAATAGTCAAATGTTCGGATATCACTTTTAAATCCGTCACGAGTCCACCACTGCAGATTTGTTGGCAAATTTTCAATGTTTTAAATTCTTTTATGAAGATGTTTCGCAAATTTTTGAGAATTACCAAAATGTTGGTGTCTCCTAGTCTAGTTCCGATTACGACGCTGTCCTAACGAGCCAGTCGTCGCAGAATCGAGTCTCGGCTCGGGAGAGACTGTTAGTGTCAGTAGGATTGTAGCGCTAGCCCCGCAATTGTCCTGTGCACTTAACAGTTGAAAGTCTGAGTATAAGAAACAAAAGGTCGGATTTCGAATCGGAATGTAGCACCAGAACTTTGCTATGCTTTTACCAAAATGATGAACTGTTCAATAACAAGTCTTTGCTAGTTGTTTTAAAGACATGTTCTAAACATGTGAAAAGGGCCCATGTGCCATATGTAAACAAGCCACAATTTAACGTTTTTCAATGAATACAAGCTTAATCTACTCGTACAAATAAGATTTTTTGATAAAAAGTGAATTTTTTTATCAATAAATCTTATTGGTAAGAGAAGATTTCGCTTGTATTGATCGAAAAACGAGAAAATTTGGCTTGTTTACATATGGCACATGGGCCCTTTTCACATGTTTGGCGAGAAATCAGGTTTATTCAAACTCCCCTTTCTAGGCTGAATTCTCACACCAGGGATTAAACGCCCTGCATCAAATCCTATGCAACACTTGCGCCACCTTTCTTACACACATATATCTACTCTTTCTTAAAATCCTGGTCGTTTTTAAAGAGCTTCCCTGTTTTTCGGAGCATGCCGAAGAACTGTCCGTAATTTATCTATTGGTAAGTTTGATGGATGGTTGGTAAACGGCTGGGCGGTGGTACCAGCAGTACACCTGAACTAGGTGGCATAAAAAGACCGCAGTGTGGTCCAAAGCATAATGCCCAGCAACTCATATCCCCACCTCCACGTGGTACCGACTGGGATACGAGCACTCAAGGGAAGATCGGTGAACCGGTGGGAACTTGATTGTATGCTGACAGGGAAGGGGGAGTGGTTCTCCTTGGAGAGCAGCTTGCCTGAGCGTCTATTCCCCAGGTTAGGGGCGGCGCAAACAGCGACTGATCCGGAGCGGACAGCTGAACTCTGAAATGCGGTGTTTCGCCAGCTACACCCAAGACGGCAGCCACGTCGCGAGACTAGGAAGTGCAGCCCTAGTAAGGCAGCATGCTGAAATAAACACACTACAGTTGAATCCCTCTAAAACGACATTTGTTATAACGACAAATCTCGCTATAGCGACATTCTCAAAGTTCCCTCAGTTTTATACTAAAATTCTTCGTTTTATTGTGACATTTCGCTATTACGACCATCCTCTAAAACAGCATACTAAAACTCATACTTGTCATTCTTTATTGCGACAATAATACAGTCGAATCTCTCTATAATGACATTGCTAAATTTATAAAGACATTCTTAACGGTACCTTCTGTTCTACATATTTCTTTGTATCTTCGTATTATTGCAACATTTCGCTATAATGACAGCCCTTTGCGAGGTCGCTATAAAGGGATTCGACTGTACGAACAATCCAGAGAATGATACGAATCGGAACAATTTGTATAAACCTAGACAAAAAAAGGGACAACGATTGGAAACTTGGCATATAGAATGTTGGGACTCTGCTCGAACCAACACGCGCGGGCATCTTGGCCAGAGAGCTACGCGGGGCTAGGGCAGATTATTCAATTTCAGCCTTATCAACGTGTACGCGCCGACAAACTATAAAACCTAATAAAGATCGTCATCGGAGATATGAACGTCGGACGAGAATTCTTTCGTCCCGTTGTTGGTAGGGAAAGCCAACCAACGACAACGGCTTGAGGTTAGTGAACTTCGCAGCGCTCAGGCCATCTGTAGTACCCTTTTTGCACGTCTGAACATTCGGAATCACACCTAGAGACACACAAATGGAGAGCCCTGCTCCCAGATCGACCACATGCTGATCGACGGCCGGCACTTTTCAGACGTTATATATGTGCCAAACCTCGACTCGGATCACTATCTCGTGGTAGGCAAGATTCGAAGATACGTCTGTACATCCAGAGGTTATCAGCGAAAGGAGTTGCTGCAGAGTATACTCGGAAAGTCGATAGATGGATCGGAAAAACAGCTAGAGTGGACCTGAACGAGCACATCTTTTATGCGGGCAGTGGAACAGTGCGAGAAGTGATGGGCATGACAACGGGAACCACGCGTAGTGGGTGGTTCGATGCTCAGTGTCTAGAGATGACGGAAGAGAAGAGCCGGGCCTACGCCAACACGTTTTTTTTTATCTGTATGCCTGAAAAGCACTGGGTACTGAAATGCCACTGCGACATTCTTGCTGATTGTCTTTTGTGGCGGGCCCCGATTGCTGTGCACAGGTTACGGATTGCTCGTACTCATTGATGGAGTAGAACTGTTTCGTTGTAAACCTGTACCCCAATTAGGTACAACATAGTTGATGAAACTAATTACCTGTTTGGGATTAGAGCTCCACACTTGGTATGGAGTTAAAAGGTAGCTTCCTAAGAAGTTGTACCTAGAGGAAGCAAGAGCTTACCAAGAACAAAGCAAATGTTCTGAACTCTCTGGTTCAGATTTGCAGATTACAATTACAAAACGATCCCAAATCAGCAGGTGTCGTTCAACACTACATCGATTTTCTTTAAATGATAAAAAGCGGGGCAGTGTCCGGTAAGGAGTCCCGTGATTATCCGTAGGTCACTACGATTTAGACTAAGTAGTTTTCTGGCGGTTCCAGGGTTCGGATAGATAAACTGTTTAGCTTGTCTACAACCCTGTGCCTGTTGCCATTGGGATACTATTTCTAGCCTCTCCCAAGTTAGTAGTTCGCTTTTGATAGCGGAAATGGACGTACCCAGAAACGGCTCGGGGCCAATAAACCGCTGAGCTGATCCCTGTCTTGCTAGGTAGTCCGCGTGTTCATTACCCTCGACTCCGCAGCGTCCGGGCACCCAAAACAGAAAAACTGAATTCTGTCGGGAAAGTTCCCGTAGAGTTTCAATGCATTCCCAAACAAGTTAGGAGTAGCTAATCGTGTGACGCGTCAGATGCGGAAGAAATGCCGGGAGGCAAGAGCTGCCGAAAAGAAGCTTCACCGCCATAAGAAACTTGAACACTACGATCGCGTCCTTGCGGAGGCGGAAAATTGCTTCACCCGGCACGACACGAGGAGCTTCTATGAAACGATTGACGGAATCAGGAACCGGACTGTGCCAGTACCCGCCATGTTTAATGACAGGGAGGAGAACCTGATTACCGATAAATCGCAGGTGGCCAGGCGAAAGGCGAAGCAACATTTTGAAGTGGTGTTGAACGGTGAGGAAGGTAGGGGAGTCGTTGAAGGAAACAGAAAAGAAATTGGGAAGGAGTTACAGGCTGTGGAAAATGCTTGCAAAGAGCTGAAGTTACGCAAAGCCGCTGGGAAGGATGGCTTACCGGCCGAACTTGGTTGGAAGGACTCATATGCCCTATCTTCAAGAAGGGACATAGACTCAACCGTAGTAAGTATCGAGGCACACAACAATATTGCACGCTTAGCCTTGGGGCTAATAGCGGTCTCGATCAAACTAGATTAGTTGAGAGAATTCGTTATCGATATTGTTTTTGGCACATTTTGCATGTGTAGGATAAGTACAACGATACATCGTGCCCCAGTGCTGAGTCGAGAAAATTTCCAGCTCGAAAAGATCCTCGACTCGATCGGGAATCGAACCCGATATCACAACCGTGTGGGAGAGCTAGCCGACAGACATCGCTAACCACAGAACCACGGGGACCACAAGTATCGAGGCATAATCCTCCTAACTTCCACTTATCAAATTTTCTTCCTTATCCTGTTCCAGCAACCGAGGCCGTTGCGTGCCGATCTTCAACGGACCATATGTTCACCTAGAGACAGATCTTCGACAAGTTTCGAGAACACAACTTGCAGACACACCACCTGTACAGCGAAACGCAACGATCTGAGGCAAATTATGCTTGAACATGGTTTCCCAACAAAACTAATTCAAATATTACGAGCGACGCTTGACGGTTTCACATCAAGCGTCAGGACAGCGGGCGAATTTTCGGGCGCGCTCGTGACGTTAGATGGTCTAAAGCAAGGTGATGGGCTCTCGAACTTGCTGTTCAACAAAGCTTCATGAGGTGCAATACGAATGGCAGGTGTGCGAACGAACGGCACCATAATCACGAAGTCTCACATGCTCCTGGGCTTCGTGGACGACATTCATATAATTGGTGTTAACCGTAGAGCTGTTGAGGAGGCCTTTACGGCTCTCAGAAGGAAAGCTTCGAGAATTGGACACACCATAGACACTGCCAAAACGAAGTACATAATGGCTGGCAGAGAGCGTGGTTGTTCTGCGGGTGTTGATGCTGTGATGGAGATGGATGGGGATACTATCGAGATGGTCAACGAATTTGTTTATGTTGGTACTTTCGTGGCATGTGACAAGGTGTGCCGCGAGGTGAAGAAACGGATTGTGGCAGCAAATAGGGCTTATTACGGATTGCGTAGCCAGCTTAGGTCCCGTAGCCTACAGATCCGTACGAGATGTGCGCTCTATAGGATTCTGATTCTCCCGATTCCGCTCTACGAACACGCTCTACGGCTCACGAAAAAGAATCACGGTTCTTTGAGCGCGCCAGAACTGATGGTTCGCGCGAACCCGAAGTTTACCGAGACAACACGAGCTGTCAACGCTCGTGTAACATTGTAAACCATGAGCCGTTCATATGAGTTGGTTCGGAACGGTGAAGGAGCGATTCAGAGCCGCTCTGGCAAAAGAGCCTGTTTGGACTCCGTTGAATATGCGAAACCGTTCCTGAATCGGCCTTACTGTGGCAGATCAAAGCTAAAATTTATTCAGAGAGATTTACATCAAGGTTCAACTTAACTCTAGTATGAATCACTTACAATTTAGTTCCGTGATTCCCTTTTTGCAGATTTAGCCTTTTTTACGCCTTTCGCATCAACGGTTAATTGTTAATCCTAGTTTAAGTCTGGTTTTAGAAATCACAAGTATTTTTTATGTTTTATTTATTACTCACGTGCTCTGTGCTGCACTTTAATGTTAATTTTAACTTTTCTGTCGCTTTTATCTCCTAATTTAGCTGTAAGTTTTAACCCATATATTATATTTATTTAACCCTGTTCCGTACTACTTAAGCTAATTATCAAATACACCCTCACCTAATCAAATAAATCCAACCACCGTCAGCTAGATGCTCTTCGACTGTCTCGATCAACCACGTTTTATCCACTCTTTATAATCTTCTTCTATTTCTAAATCTCGCTTTAACTTCCTCCTAAACTGTATTTTTTCGCCTATGTTGTTTGTTTACCATTTTTATCGTCTCATATTTCCTGACATTGACGGGGCGCTGGGAACGCGCTCCTCGGCCGTTGTGCTCAGTGCAGTGCTCCCAACAGAGCCCTTTCGCCCATCCCTAGAAGATAATGAGATCCATCCAGCACATGTGTAAGCTAAGAGTGAGTTTTAAAAAATGAACAAATATGCTTACGTAATTATTGAACGGCCCCTAATCCACTTATTGCACTAATCCGACAGTAATGCACTTATTGTAGCGGTCTTCTAACTCCACATTTTTAACTAGGAAAACAGGAAATAGTCGTTCGGGTATAAATAGGCGAATAAGAAGGAAGGAGACCCAGCTTGTAGTGCAATTCCTTTGATTTCGTTGTTATCTTCTATTCGCGATAAGAACAGGAAGCGTCGTCTTGATGAAGGAGCATTTTTTCTTTCGCAATTTGCGGTCGCTTCCTGTTTGATTCAGTTCAATCGATCCTATAACGTACAACAGTATTGTTTATTGATTGTCCATAAATATTAGGCCTTGGCTATCCCAAAAAATACTGACCAGTACCTTACCGGTTGATTATTGCGTTTTTTGGGTACCTCGGACGACTATCATCAGGCAAGCTTACGAATCGCCGCAAAAATTCCTTCCTTTAAGATGTCTAAGGTCTTAGTGAGCTCACCCAATTTAGTTTTACGGTAATTCAGCACGATTTTACAAATTTTATGAATATTTTTCGTCCTCATTGATTTTCCTGAGTGTGAAGCATTTGTTGTAGAGGTCACGACGAAATTGAACATTCCGATATTCTATGTTTGAATTAGTTGGAGCAGATGTTCCGTATCACTTATCAAGCCAATTTTCGTTTGATCAGTATTTTTGATCAGTATTTTTTCTCATAAGGAAACAATGCCTAATCAAAAAATAAAAAAGAAAAAGATCATAAAACAAATCAATTCTCTCGACTTACCGGGTGATGATGTGCCTTTTTGCCTAATTATATTAGTCTTTTAATTCCATATTACACGCAAAATATATAAAATAGTTACATGTCTGTGCTACATGTGTTTTTATGGCAATACAGAAACGAAAAAAGCCTAGTCTTTTTCAAACTACTGCAGACAGATTTCTCACTACACCCTGCTACTTCCGTTCGTGACAAAAAGATTCTTTCAATTCACCCTGTTCGCACGATTTTCTCTACTCCCCCAATCACACTCACTCGCGTATTGGCAGTCGTCACCTCCCAGCTACCAGAGAACCAAACCGAACGTTTTACCGGCTCAGGACATTTGCATGCCGCACACGTTAGCATGTCCGTCTCGTTCAGTCAGCTCGAAACCAGTATAGTATATAGGTTCTTCGGAGTCACCAGGACGATTCAAACGAGTGCTGACCACCGGACCGATCGGACGTGTTTTTCGCGGTACTCAACGGATCAGTAAAGGGCAATTTGTCAGTGATAACCATCTATTAGGTCTCGTGAGGGGAAAACCTGTGCCTGTGGATCATTGGACAGCAATCAGTCCCAAGCGGGGAGGCAATTATTGGTCAGTGTCTCCCAACCACCGCGCCATGCTTAAAAGGGGGCAAGCATACATGTAGAGGAGCGTTGCGTGTCCTTGTCCTTTGTGATCGCTACCCTGTCGCAACCGCACGCGCTTCCCCGACCCGCGGACTATTTATCGACTAATGGACATGCAGTGCATGGTTGGATTCCTGCGAAGTTCGACGCGCTGTCTATCCCGGGACTCCTGGTGTGATTTGAATTGAGTATGGGTGTTTACTATCAAGAATGAGGATAATTGTACGGGAGAGAATACTGACTCAAGGTTGTGTAGCGTCACGATTGGTGGCCTCGCGACTGTCGATACATAATGTTGCAGTGATGTGTGGCAATTTATCAATTTTTTAACGGTTGAAACCTCGAGTGGGCGCATATGTTCCAGTAAGGAGTAAACGATAGGAAATGACCTGATGTAGGAAGTGTTTTACGAAATCGTTGTGAATTGTGTCAGTCGAAACTATTCATCCGGCAGGGCTTGGCCGAGTGGCCTAAATATTTGTAACATTACAGTCCGTTTCCCCCTCGAGCGGAGTGCGCTGGCTTGACTGCAAGTAATTATTTAGATTACATTTCGAAGCTTTCCCTAGTTTCGGCTGCATGCACAGGTGGATGGCTTTTGTGGTTTGTTTGTGCCTAGTCTTGCACTATGGTAAGGTGGAAGTGCGTGTGTTTACGTTCAGTAGATTTCGGTGGAAACAACGTTTGATTTGATTTTTATTAGAATAGTTTCAGAAGTAGGCTTTAGAAGGGTGTTTGAAATATGTAGTACGACACATACTCGACTTTTTAGTCAAAGTTTTTATATTCTTCGGAGAGTGATTTCTAACCACATTTCTTTGAAAATGAAAATTCATGGAATAATTTATTGGTGCATTTTCTGTCAAGATCAGCACATATTGGAAGATTCCGCGTGGGACCTGTTAACGGTGATCATAATGAATTATTGTATTCTACTTAAAAGGAGGATTGTTATATCGCTACTTGATTGGGGGTGGAATTAATTAGCGTAATGCAATCAAAGGAAGCGTCTCCTAACGCGTCCTATTGAGAAAAGTTACAAATAAAAAATATCCTCACGCGCTGGGAAAAATTGATTAACTGAAAACAACAATTAATTTACTAATCCGTATGAAATACCTCAGATAACGATTTTTTTCGATTTGAAATTGGCTTTCTCGTATTCTGATTTTCGACCAGATAAAACATTTTGACTATACTGTCAAAAAGTCGATCTGTCGCATATTTGCACTAGTAAAAACTGTCATGGTATGCAAGCTAAACTCTGTAATGTATACACAAATTCGAACAAATTTAAAACTATTGAAATTCAAATTTATCAAACTACACTATTACTCATATTATTCAGACTATAGTTTGAATATGTAGTGTAATAATTTCAATGTATAATATGTTTCGTAATATTGTTTAGGGGAAAATATTGCAGATTTCTTCGTCTACATATGAGCCGTTGAGAGCAAATGTGGTACATGTGCCATTAAGTGAATTTTTCAGGAGACGCGATAAACGAAAACACTCCAATAGTAAATCATTTTCAACAATTTTTTCCAACATAACTGCACTAAATCATTGCTGGAAAGGTTTCAAAAGACAGTACATGAAAACATAACGAGTTCTGGTTGAGAAACTTACCCAAACTTCAATGGAAAAACATGTACAACTTTTCTTCTATAGGAAAAATAATGACAACCAAAAAACGTTGAGAGCAAAAGTGGTACATGTCCAGTGATGCATTATAGCTCTCTAATCTTAGGACATAGAACATTCATGTCTTCTGCAGAGTTATCTAAGTGATTGAATACTATAGAATGATGATCTGTTTGTTAAGG
Organism: Wyeomyia smithii; assembly: GCF_029784165.1. Taxonomy (NCBI): domain Eukaryota; kingdom Metazoa; phylum Arthropoda; class Insecta; order Diptera; family Culicidae; genus Wyeomyia; species Wyeomyia smithii. The sequence continues at coordinate 193,013,235 of NC_073695.1, read as the reverse complement.
AATTCTGTCTCTTCGTGGCGCTAGTGTATATGTAATGGGTAACAGCATACGAGTTGATACTGAAATAGGTAAAATGCTTTCTGTTACAAAATAGCGCCACGTAATGAGAAAATTCCAAAGCAGACAGATCTTCATCTGAAAGTACTCAATCACTTGACCAACTTTGCTGAAGACATGTTTGTTTTATATCCTAAGATCCTCGACTTACAATTTATCTAACATGCACAGACTGGACATGTACCACTTTTGCTCTCAACGAAATGGTGATTATGTTAATTACCAAAAATTGTGTTGGCTATAACTTTGGTTTAGGTTATCAGATCTCGGTTTTTCTCGGATATTCTAGTACATTATTGCGTTCTGCATCAATTAATGCAAAAAACTCAAAAAGTGTAAAAATGGCACATGTACCACTTTTGCTCTCAACGGCTCATATTTAGAACGACTGCATTGTACTGTGTACTAATGGTAAAAATAATAATAACGTAGCATGTTGTTTGCACGCTATTTGAACAACTGTTTATCCGATTAGAAACGATAAACGGTTATTAGATATAATGAACGAATTCTAATTAGGCGCATCTGTTTGGACTGTCTCAGAAACGAGGTCAGTAGGGTTCAGCCCGTTTGCTGTCAGCTTGTTTTGAATGCACAAACAAATGAATTTGTGTGGTTACGTTGCCTCACGTACTGACCATTGTAAGTTATGATCTTCATAATAATCGGTCTTGATCCACGCATGAAATCATCTTAAAAATCAGATTGCGAATTTCATGAAGGACAACGCTTAGAAACTAGGCCATAATATAATAAAAATTATACCTACCTAGACTGGATAATTTTTTGGATGCAGTATTGTTTTAGTAACTGCAAAACTACGCAACTTTATTTCTAAAACTGTATAATAATTTGAGTGATATGAATAATATTATATCAATAGCAGATTTGTAAACAATATGCAGCACGTTCCTGTGCATTACTAATGTGGGTACTTATGTTATATCTCTTATGAATAGGTAACTATAGTTTATTATCGGAATCTGTCGTTCATAGAGTAAATTGATTAAATTGAATCTGTCGTTCATAGAGTAAATTGATTAATTGATTACTTTATGAATTAATAATATACTGTGATGGGAAATGGAATTAGCAGATGGTAAAGTTTTTTGATACTATCTATATAGTCAATCAACCGGGTAACACTAACTTGAAATTATGCTGCCATTGTTATGTAAATAGATATGCATATGACATTCGAAAAGGTCATCTCTATCCATGTTTTTCTTTCTATTAGAAGATCACTCAAGAGATTAGGACATTTAAAGGTGCAATTCCAGAAAAATAGAGCAATCATTTTTGATCTGGTTAAAACGTTGCCCAGACGTTTCTATCGACTAACGATGCCATTTTAAGCTATTAGTTTTTGAAGTAGAATACTTCTCTCAGGAAGTTCGGCTACACAGGGATGTGAAATGAAAATCTAAAACCGAAAAAAGTGAAAAATATGTCCACTTTCAAATGCTAATAAATTGGTTAGTATTCGATGGATTTCCTTCGTTCTTATAGCAATAGATTGGAAAATCTTCTAAGATTCTTCCCAAAAGAAGATAATTGTAATTTTATTATTCACACTATTGTACTATCGAAAATAGTCAAGCCTTGTCAAAACGAAAAATTCGTCCTCTGATTGGTCGTTATATGATTGCTTCCCAAGGACGGTCGACAGAATCATATACCTTGCAATTGAAAACATGCTATTTGGCCTATATAAGAGCCTGTTTCAGCCGAACCGCTCATAATAGTTCTAGACAGCGACAACAGCAGTCGTCCTTCCATAGCAGCAGCACTAGCCCTGTGGTTGGTCACCACGTCTCAGGAGCAGCGCGGTTCTTCTCAGCGTGTGTCGCCAGACTGCCATTATTCCCCCCGTGTTGGGGCAGCATGAAGATTGCCATCTGGAAATCCAATTTTGAACATCAAAATGCCTTTTCCAAGGCAAATAAACAAGTCATTGAAAGTTAATAATTTTTGACAACGCAAGCAAGCATTCTGTGTTGGATCCTAGCAATTTAAGTCTGTCGCACTCGTTTAATTCACCGAATGTGAAATAGCTTCCACAGTGCATGTTGTCCGTGTATCTTAATTCCCCCACTGTTTGGGCAGCTCAAAGGTTGCGATCAGTAACCGATTTTAAACCGCAAAATGCCTTTTTCAAGGCAAATAAACTAATAATTGAAGGTTAATAATTTTCTGACATCAACACAAGCAGACATTCTGTGCGGGATGCAATCAAAGTCTGTTGTAGTTGTCTAATTTCTACTTTATTTAGTAAACCCTCCACTGTGGGGGCGGCGCAAAGGCTGCGATCAGCATAACCGACTTTGAATAACAAACTGCTCTGTTAGACCGCATTCACAAAGACAGTTAGTTAGACTATGCAGAGCTAATATGAAGTCGATTCAATCAATCAGCATGAACAGAATTTCGTCGTCTCCCAGCTGCCAAGTTGCAACATGATGCAACACGCAACAGCGAGCAAACGAAATCGCTTGATGTTACAAGCCGCAATACGGCTAGGGGTTAAATCGTTGCGTGTGTGAGAGCACCATCGGTGTTTATTCGCTGGATACAAAAATCAAATGCGAATTGTGGAATAACTCGTCTGAAGAACATTAGGAAATGGTAAAACTGAACAGAAAGGCGTGACCTACTTCGTAGCACCCTTCGGCTAAAAAAGAGTGTTTCTGGGAAAACTAGCTACATTCATTAGTCGGAAGGTGAGCTGGATGGACCGTCCACAACGTTGACAGCAGTAGCAGCAGATATCAGCACTCAGCAGTAACAGACAATAGCAGCGGGTTGCGCCTGTGGCCGCCTTCATATTAATCACTTGCCCTGTGGTTGGTCACCACGTCTCAGGCCTCTGCCAGCGAGATTTTTGCCGTACATCAGCCGGCACTTCCTCTAATGGAAAAGTTGGATCATTTTGTTCAGAGGAATATTACTGTCGGTAATATTACAGAGATGCGATTGCATTAAATCCGATATGGAATTGAACAATTGTTCTTTTGAGGACAAATAAAACACTTAATTTGAAGAGTTAATAGCTTTGGGTACCAGTAGCAATATGGTAAAAGCCTCAGCGGTAGGTGCAGCCGGTACTTCGCTGAGGCCGATGTTATAAGGAGTAAATGGAAGCGGCACGGCGAAACAGTCCGTGTGTGCTTAGACGCGCGTCATTTTTCGTTGTTGATATTATTCCCCACATGAAACGACGCGCTTTCGTACGATAGCGGTGGTTTTAGCGGTAGATGCATTTGCCAACACTTACTCCAGTAAAGCCGTGTCTAATTTTCAATGTGAAAACACCTTTCTATTGTGTTGGCCGTGCGCATTAGGCCTCTGCCAGGCTAAACGCGAAAAGCGGCGCGAACCGATTCGCCCGGCCGTATGTTAATGTACAGCCGTAAGTAAAGCTGTGTAAAAGTATTATACTTCAACCTTGCGGTCGTGGCTTTGCACACAACCCTCCTGTAACTTTTTTTAAAAGCACACCAGTTTGTTTGATCAGTGTGACGTCCTCGACAAAGTTGAAGATAATAATTTTGTCTTTTCGAAAAATGGTTAAAATTTTCTGAAAAATAAAATTTTAAAGCCGCTACAGTTTGTTTAATTTTTGTTTAATAGTTTGTTTAATTGGTACGATGTTTTCGGCCATGTTGTAGACAGGTATTTTGTTCCAGGCAAAATATACACCGCAAGATAAAGAAATTAAGAGAAAAACAATATGTTATTTTAAATAATATATCTCAGAAAAAAACACTTCAAAAATGTAATATTTTTTTCTACGAAAATAACAAAATGGTAACTAAAAATTGATAGGTAATTGGACCTGGAGAAAAAAGGTAAAATTTTCCAAAAAATGTTAATTTTCTGTTCTGTCGTAGCGGAGGGGCGGTCCGCCCCGGGTATCACCCCTCTGAGGGTTAGGTTAGAATATTTACATGGCATCCTCAAAAAGGTGACTGCCGCGAGGATAATTATCAATTATCATGTGTTTCATCTTTAACGAGGCGATACTCGCGAAAATTATATACATTTTTTACTATTGTTTGTAAGATAATTCTACTGCAACCTTGGGGGGTGACTCCCAAATTTTCCGCCCCGGGTGTAAACCAGTCACGTTACGCCACTGATTTACATTGTATACTTTTTTTAGATGGACAAAATTACACTATACCAATCAAACAAACTGTTCAATATTAAATATATTTTTATTATTAATATAGGCACTTGGCTCAGTAAATTTGATTTATATGTCAGCACAAAGGTCTTAGTACTAACGGGAAATTTAGCCTCTGAGATTATCGATTACTTATTCAACGGTGTTAAAATTATCTGCTTGTGTGGGAGGTAGGAACTGTAGTAATAGTGGCTTTCAATTTAATGGATTTGCAGGAAAAACAACGTAAATTATAACATCATTTGAAGAATAAATAATACAGTATTGACGTAAATATTCAGAAATGAGACAGTCAATAAAGCCCAACAAAACAATTGTTCACGCTAGTTTCTCGTTTGAACGCTAATAAATGTTCGTTTAATATCTCTATAGCTTCATAGCTCAATTCTATCCAATATGTTTCGATTAATAATTGATTTGATTGGAGTAGATTAATGTTTGATGTTCCAAAAATATGTCCGCGTCATATATTTACTCATTAGGGTGACACACGTTACTGTCATGTATGTACAACCGCTAAAATATACGACAATGTCGGTCGCTATTGTAAATTCTCGCAATTGTAAATTCTTAACAAGGTATTACATCAGACACAAAGGCCACACTTTGGTCTATTCGGAACCGCTAAAGGCCACCGAAACTGTTTTATTTTACGTGCAGAAAATGTCGGAATCATTTTCTCAAAATGTTAATTAATTGACCCAACTTAACTCAAGATGTAATTTAGAGTCAATGTGTGCAATGTGTCAATGTTTTTAGAATATGTTTACAACAACTTTCAATTTATTTTGAACAACAATTCTTCGGAATTTTCTGTCATTTCAGACATTCAAAAATTAATTACTGATTTAATTCAACTGTTTAGCTAAAGCGATGTAATATTTGTTACTTTGTGGTTAAGGTTTTCGGCATTTTGTAGAGAGTTGCTTTTGTATGCCAGTGTAAATTTCAGAATTTTCTCAATTGACGACACGAGAGTGTAAGCATTTTATATTTGTTTACAGCAACGCATGAACGTTGAGTTTAAAAGTTTCCGTTTTCGGTAACACTGTTTTGTTGCAAATCGTGTTGAATTTCTGGCAGCATTACTCGATATAATATTTTGCTCTCGTTCTCACTTACGTGGACTGTATTCCGTTCGAGCGAAAATAATAGCTAACATTGCAAAAGCATTGCAATGTGTGTCTTGAACATGCAATAGTTAGAGAGTACGAAACCACATCAATATAGTGCGAAATTGGTACTTACTTACTTCAGCAGCCTAGAGCCGGAGTGGCATTCTACTCGGTCCTAGGCTACACGTCGCCAATTTCCTAAACCTCTCGATACTCGCAGATCCGCTTCAGCCTGGTCAAACCATACAGCACGTTGGGCCCCTCTATTCCTGGTGCCAGTGAGGTCCTTGAAAAGAACCGATTTTACCGCACTGTCGTCTGGCATCCTCGCGACATGCCCGACCCATCGTAGCCTCCCGACCTTCGTCAGGTGCACAATAGGAATCTCTTCAAGTAGTTCCTGCAGCTTGTGGTTCATACGCCTACCCCCTCTCCGCGTTCGGTTTGTACTTCACCAAATATTGTCCGCAACACTTTCAGTTCAAATACAGCCAGTGCGCGTATGTCCTCCGTGAGCAGCGTGACGGTTTCAAGTCTATAGAGACCTACGAGTCTAACTAAAGTTTTGTACATACATCGTCAGTTTCGTGCGGCGGCGTATGCTCCTGGATCGAAGCGTCTTTACTTGTGTTATTGTCGGCGGTTACCAGAGATCCCAAGTATGCGAGATCCCGCTACCACTTCGAGTTCGTCGCCGTCCATATTAACCGTCCGTGGAAGGGTTTTTTTTCGAGCCTCTTCCTTTCATATACCTGGTTTTCGACGCATTTATTTCTAGTCCATCTCTTCTAGCTTCCACTTTAAGTCTGGCATAGATTGCCTCCGCCGTCGCTGAGTTTCTCGTAATAATGTCCAGGTCGTCTGCGAAGTCTATGAGTTGACTATCTTTTCTGAAAATCGTGCCTCTTGTTTCGATGCCCGCTCGTCAGATTACACCCTCAAGGTCAATGTTGAACATCCTGCTGTAAGATGCCAGTAGTCCCAACTGTGAGCGTTGGTGAGACTCTCTGGAAAATGCCTCAGGGTTGGCACGCTTATCCTTGATTTTCGCGGGTTATTTGGAAATGCTTGAAATGCCGATGTAAACACGTATTTGGCTAATAACAAATTTTTATTCTCACAATCCTTGCCTCCCACTTCCTTATATTCTATCTAACCATCTCTTCTCTCTTTCGGAGCCTCTTTTCCTCCTTTTGCCATCAATCAGCAATCGGCCGCACGCGATATCCACCACAGTTACGATTCGTGGTAGGCGAGGTAACCGATAAATGAAACACGAACCGTACTTAAAACAGATTAAAACTATTTATTTAATAACGAGGTACAATGAATATGCGTGCTACATTTTCGCGGTTAGAAAGGAAGTGACTATGATCGCGAGTTAACTTGCGTCAAACTGGATGACAGCTATCACTGTCACCAGAGAGCTTTAACTGCGATGGGGTGTTGGGATGTCCACGTCTCCAACATCTCGCCTCTAATACAGCTGGTAAGGGTTGAACCGTTGCGGGGCCCTTCGTGTACGGGAAGAGCGACGAGGATCAATCAGCTGATTCGGCTTCGGTTGCAGATATGAATTCGAATGACGAGTTTGAAGACGAAGGCGATGTCGGGGAAACAGGAACGATTGGTGACTCGACGAGTGTACATGCTGACCTTGAGCTTACAGGTGTAGACTGTGCAGATGGATTAACGGCAGCGAGAATATCAATATTCCAACCGTCTTGCAGGATACTCAGTGGTAACTGGCTGGTTTTAGCTGCTACTGGCTGAGTGTGTGTGCTACGTACACGAATTTGGTTCACATGAGATCGTTTCAGCTTGCGATCGTTAATCCAAACATTGTACATCACCTGATCAATACGTTCAACAATTTTACAATTGATTGTTAACGAAGATTTTTGCATACACATAATTATCACGGCTATACTGACGTTTTACACTAACATCACTGTTCGGAGGGTTTGCGAGGCTGACAACTTTGTTAGAGTATGCACTGATCGGTACTGTCCACAGGGAGAATGCATCTAGTAGGTCAACACTAAGCAGATGAATTGGGTTTTCCACTACGTAAAACTGTCCTCGGCAATGATTGTTATTGATGGAGACGTCGCAGTCAAACTTGAAAAGAAGCTGCAAAGGGTCCCCTGTTGCAGTCGCTGCTTTTTCCTTAGCTGGCGATGTTGGCGGTTTGCCGATTTTCTCCCACGTTTGTTTGGAAACTATGCTGATGTCGGACCCAGTATCCAACTGGAACTGCACTTAAAAACCATTTAGGTGGGACTGAACGTAGTATCGCTTGCTGTTTACTGCATTCACTGACAAGCTTACCGTATTTGTTTTGAAGTTTTCTGATGGTCTTTTTTTATGGTGCGCTGCTTTTGGACTTCGTTTCGCACAGGGGGGATTTACTGCTGTCAAAATTCATATATGTGTGCGTTATCGCAGATCAACTCTGGTTCATGAAGTTTGTTGGTCCATGACGTTTAAAAGATTTCCTGTGTGGCGAGGAAAGTTCATGATTTTCAGCTAATTGCAGGCTGCTGCCACCAAATTTCACTACGCAACGCAGTATGAATAAAAGTTTTCCGCGATTTCAAGAGTTTGGTTAAAAAAGAACGTTACAATTCTACTGAATTTAACTTCAATCAAAACGACAAAAACCAAAACAACCGGACGCCTTGTTGCCAAATATGCTGGTCACGGTTACACGATATTTGACAGATAGATTCCCCCTGGCTTCGCACTTGAACAATAACCTTCGCGGTGCCCAATTGTACCACAATCATTGCACTTGTGTTGTTTGTGGAGACAATCTCTGACGAAGTGCATTTCACCACAACACCAACAAGGTGTAGCTGGTAGATTTTTATTTTTGTTCGTATTGTTTCCTGCTGGGAGTCTCGACGAGCGATTTGGAAACTGCTGCTTACGGTTGATATACTGCACTGATGATGATGGTACAGATTCTATCATTGCTGTGTCCCGTTTTAAACACAATAAACATTGGCAGTCTTCCGAAAGATGTTCCAAGGTGCCATCGCTGCGCTCCTCAATTTTGGGAAGCAGTCGTGTACGTACCTCACTATCTCCCTCTGATTTTAGTCCGCAAACAAACATAAGACACTTGAACTGCTCCTCGGTGAGTTTGCTGAGCTCGAATTCAACGCAGGTTTTGTTTATCCGACATGCATATGTGACGTAGTCTTCGGAAGGTTGTTTTGATACCTTCAGGCAGCGATAGCGTTTACTGATGATAGATTCAGCCGCACCGAAAAGCGATTTCAATTTTGCGACTGTTGTTGCGAATGGAAAGTCCTTCGGAGCTTTAGGCAAAAATGAAACTGATGTAACGTTCATGTTCTGCCGTTCCCATTTTTCGCATTAGCAAGCGAACTTTTGCTTCCTCGTCTAATCGCGCTGCATCTTTTTCGAAAAGATCATCATACCGAGCATACCAGGCAGCGAAGGTGATGTTGTCTTCCGGACTGTAGCGAAATTCCTTGATGTTATTCGCTAGCGAGTCGAGAATCATTTCAGGGTTTGGTGGAACCTGAACATGAATAGACGACATAATGTTCCGAAAGAAATCCTGCTGCTGGTGCATTAGCTGCTGCTGGTGCATTAGCTGCTGCTGTTGCTGCTGCTGTTGCTGCTGCATAAAGAGTTGCTGCTGCTGCACTAATTGCTGGAAGAACTGGGCGTATGCATTATCCGGAGCGGGCTGACTGGCTGGATTCGGAGTGTTGTGCAAATTATTCTGCTGCATTCCGGGATACTGTTGGTCTGCTGCTGCTTGCAAAAACCGTTGGAACTGATTGTCTCCCGGTGTCGGCTGCTTCCTTTGGGGTTATGTTCAGCTGAACCCCGTCTTCTGATACACGTGATTGACGGAATTGCAAAGAATAATATAATTCCGCGTTTAACTACTCGTCGCCACTGTTACGATTCGTGGTAGGCGAGGTAACCGATAAATAAAACACGAACCGTGCTTAAAACAGATTAAAACTATTTATTTAATAACGAGGTACAATGAATAGGCGTGCTACATTTTCGCGGTTAGAAAGGAAGTGACTATGATCGCGAGTTAACTTGCGTCAAACTGGATGACAGCTATCACTGTCACCAGAGAGCTTTAACTGCGATGTGGTGTTAGGGATGTCCACGTCTCCAACAACCACCTTGCACTGCGGGTTTCCAAATTCAAATTTCAAGGTTCTGGGGAAGTGCAAATAAGCATTTCATCAGCTTTCTGGCGAGGGCACTCTTGGGCTAAACGGCGTAGGGCGGCTTAGCTCACCTGTTGTCCACAAGTTTCACTCTTGTTCACTGCTTTAATTACTTTTAATTTGCCTCCTCTTTTCACGGTCTGCTTCGATCTATCGACTTTTTGAGAGTGATCAAGACAGGGTGGCATGGGCTTCGAGAGGGTAACATCCACAGAAACAAACACTTCCCATTTATTTACAACAAACAAAATAAAACGAACTAATTATACACGAAAAATCTCAATAACCTTCTTTAAGCGAAGGCTACCAACGCTTACACTGCACAGTAAGCGATACCGACAACGGGTAACAGCTAAAACTTTTGGGATTTTTTGAGGTTCTCACTCGCGGGGTTTCCAACACGCTCAAGAAGAAATGAGAGCATGTGTAGATATATTTCTCAGTTTTTGTTATGTTGTTTATGTATGCTCATTTTTGTTTGAAATGGCGGCGAAACAAGAAGCCAGCCAGCGCATTGTACAGTCCTATGAACAGCACAAAAAAAAACTCGACAAAAAGTTCGCGGTAAACAATTTTGAAAGCGAAACTCTTTCTTTATCGTGACGTCCACAACAAGAATTTAATGGCTCAACAGTACGCTTGAAAAACGTTCAGCGAAGACCCAGAGTAGTTGGTAACATCTCCGACAACGCTGGTGGCCGGGTTTCGAATCCTAACGCCGACATAGGTGTCCCTGGTTGTGAGGTTGCGTGATCCACTCACAACCAACCCAACTGGTCTAGATTCAACCCTAGCCGACAGCGAATAATTTCTGAGGCGAAAAACTGCTGGGATCATGCTTTCATCGCATGAGAAAGTGAGCCGTTGGCCTCCGTACGTAAATCAAGAGTCGTCAGTTAGGGTCTTGGGTGAAATCGCCTTCCCGGGTGATGATGACTGGCACAACAACAGTGGTGGAACTAGACCGGCGGAAAATAAGCGAAAACCGTTGAAAAAAAACAGGAGGGTTATGTGCAAAGCCACGACCGCAAGGTTGAAGTAGAATACTTTTACAGGAAAGATAACCCGGCGTGTCGGTCATTTTTTCTAGTAAATAAACGTTAACTAATCAGATCAATCGAACTTTGCGGATTGACCATTTTCAATAATATAGTAAGTTGCTTGTCATGGTTGAGGCTTCCCAGCAAACAAATTGGTTCATATAAGTCGCGCTCAACTCTGTTAAGTGAACCCTTATTTGGTAAGAAATGACCGTATAAGATGCATGGAATACGCTTATGTATAAAAATCTGGAGGCCATATACGTACATTGTAAAAAAAATTGGTTACGATTTTGTATAACTTCGCATGATATCTCAAATGGCCTCATTTAATACTTTAAATTGCATTCTGTACGACTTAGAGGATTGACGCATTTTACAATTTTATATGACACGTTGAATGGCGTCATATATTACATTATATTGCGTTTTATAGGATTTAAATTTTATACGATACAAACAAATTTAATGTTGCATCTTTTGTAATTTCAAACTTGACATGTCCATTTGAACGACTTAGAATTAACATCCTTATACAATTTTTGGTTTGCTGGGTTGACAATTTTTAAATTTTGAAAAGGAATTTTTTCGGATGTCGTGCTCATGACTGAAGGAAAAGATAATTCAGTACGTTTTGAGACACGGAGATGAAGTAAATTTTATACTTTTGCAAATTTAAAAATGTGAATTAACTTATTAGAAAATAATAACTCTTCAATCAGGTTTTTATTTCATCCTGAAAAGGACAATTTGTTGTTCATTTCAGTATCGGATAAGATGCCGATCACATCTTTGCGTTATCACTGGCAGGGTGAATAAAGTATTCCTTGTGATAAAGTAAACAATGAAATGCTGATATAACACTCAAAACTAGACGGCTCACGTGGCCGCTTTCCGCCATCGTTGGTATCCACTGCACTGCTAGTGATGCTGCTAAGGGAGGACGACTACTGTTGTTGCTGTCTAGAACTATTATGAGCGGCTACGGCTGAAACAGGCTCTTATATAGGCCAAATAGCATGTTTTCAATTGCATGGTATATGATTCTGTCGACCGTGCTTGGGAAGCAACCATATAACGACCAATCAGAGGTCGAATCTTTCGTTTTGACAAGGCTTGACTATTTTCAATAGTACAAAAGTTTGAATAATAAAATTACAGTTATCTTATTTTGGGAAGAATCTTAGAAGATTTTCCAATCTATTGCTGCAAGAACGAAGGAAATCCATCGAATACTAACCGATTTTTTAGCATTTGAAATTGGACATATTTTTCACTTTTTTCGGTTTTAGATTTTCATTTTACATTCCTATGTAGCCGAACTTCCTGAGAGAAGTATTCTACTTCAAAAAATTGGGTTGGAATGCCGAAAGAAGGCAAGAGAACCGAAATCCACTAAAGAACAAACTTTAACGGTAAAATCCCAATGGTGTTAAAGTTAGATGGTAAAAAATATAATGGAAAATTGTTTTGTTTTGAACGAGAAAATTACTTCCCTTTTTTTTGAAATCGCACATGCCCAGAAACCATCAATACTACTCATTGTTGGTTTGTCTATCAATCAAGTTGAATGCTTGAAAAAAGTTTTGGCTTCATTTCTTCAAAACACTAGATAGAGCATCACCACATTAGTTTGAGCTTGAACGACCGCAAGTTTCGTAGTTGATCCTCCATGGTAAATTTGAGCTAGTAAAGTTGCACAAAGTACCATATATAGATGGCTATTTAGGATTAATTTACCATCTTTCAATTAACAACAATTCAGTGGCTTCCGCTTTGAAAAAATCCTTACGGTCGGTTAGATAAGGAGAGAAGGAAATGTTAGAGTCGTTGTTAGCCAGAGACCGAATTTACCTCTGCATCTCTGAAGGCCCAAGCACAATGGATACGTTAGCGTTGCGTTGGCGTTAATTTGACAGAAAATGTATGGACAAACTGTCAAAAAACGCTATACAGCGCACTAGATGCGACATTATGCGCATTGTGCATAAGGCAAAAAAAATCGAAAGTCGCGAGTCGTTATTTCGATTTTCAACTAGAACGATAACATAACTGGAGAGCAACGAACTGCAAACAGTTAATTCACAGACAAACAGACGTGCCACTCGATGACGATTTCATCGACCAGAAAAATAAAGATTATTTTGAAGTTTTGCTTAGTAGGCAATAACGCCACTGGTGTCGCTATAAGCAAGCGTGCACATTCATTATCAGAGATCTGGCGCTAAAAAAAATTGTAGTTGCTAGCTGTTATTTTAGGTACTGATTAGACTATTGAGAATACTAACTGACCGATTCAATTTCATGAAGGTCATTACAAAACATCATTGAATCAATATGTAAAGAGCATTAAGGTTTAAACACAATTGGTACGTTGCGGCTGCGTTTGCGGCAATTTGACAGTTAGCCCATACATTTTCTGTCAAATTAACGTCAACGCAACGCAAACGTATCCATTGTGCTTGGGCCTTTAGGGATTAGCGAGCGTGCGATTTATTTTCAGGGTATGTTATGCATTTTACAAAACTATTGTGCGAAATCAAAGCAAAAGTTGTGCAAAATGAGAGGGTATATTGCTTGAACTTTGGCATGTAGTCTTAATAGACCGTGAGGGAAATAAAACAAAATGGTGAATGAAAAGGGGAGAGATGCACTGTTAAATGTTCAACTACTATTTTTTATATGCAATGTAAGCACAGGGTAGAAGTTTATGGAATAATTTATTCTACTAATTATTGTATTTTTTTTCACACACGCCCACAATCCACGGTTAGCACAAGAATAATCGTTTGTGTTTTTTTTATCATCTCATATAGATCCTACGACCGTTATTCACTCGAATTGGCTAATCATATGAAAGCGCTGCAAAACAAGCTAATTCGCTTTCACTCTATCAGTAATCAACAGTATGACAGAGAAAAATGAGGAAAAGTGTGACTGCGTAAACAAAACTAATGAGTGTCGTATGTCCGGCGACGAAAGGTGCCTTTTTTTCTATAGCCAGTTTCTCAACGGTGTGATAGAGTAAATAAGATATTTTTTTGTGTCGGCGAATGCAAACAGTCCAAATTTCTGCTTTATTGGCTATACTGTAGCAGTTCACAGCAATAAATCATACGTCGCTCCGGAATAATTTCGGGTCGCGTGGCTGCTTGAATCTTTTATCACCTCCTATTCAAACCCATAGTGCAAGTCCGTGTGTGTTGCTTCTTCATATGTGCTCAGTGATTGTGGTATTGCGATAATTGCGTCGCCTTTGCACACAATGGTTTACAAACCACCAGGCACCTCCCCGTCAACCACGAGGGCCAGGACGGGTGGCAAAAGTCCGACGCCTTCGTCCCGAGGCCAATCGCCAGCGCCCCGCGGAGGTTCGTTTCGTAGCGGTGGTGTCTACAACGCTAAATCGGTGTCCAGTCTCAACAATCACAGAGACACTACGGGTGTGACAACGCGTGGACGGTACAAAAATCTGTCGAATGCCGAGCAATTCACAAATGGCAAAAAAGTGAACAATATTTTGAAAACTGCTGACTCCAGTGGGGGAATGAAGCGCTCGAGCAGTTTAAATAACAAGAACAACCGGTCGAATAGTGTCGAAAGGATGAATAACGGAAAAATTTATCGGGGGCCAAGTCCACTGTGGAATTCGCTGTCGAACCTCCAGCAGCACCAGCCAGCTAAGAATCAGCCCTTTCTTGTACGCTCCAGAGGAAATGAGTAAGTATATAGTCAACTTGTTTTAGCCCGTAGCATAATTAACATTCAAAAGCGCCCATTTCGTATATAGAACTGTTTGGAGGGGTGGTTGTAAAATCTTGTGTTATGGTTACAGTATTTACTTGCGGTCATGGGAATGTCCAGTTTAACCTTGACATCACATACAAAGGATGACGCACTTTGGTTTGGCTGGATTGAAATTGAGTATAGTTATTGTCCTTTCTATTGGAACAAGTATCATGTTAGCTTTCTATTGTTGTTGTAATTATCATACCAAATCACTTCAGTGATCAGTAGTAATCTAGTATCAGCCTGTAGATGACGCTGTTCTATTATGTACATAGCCGAGAACCCGGGAGTAGTTTCTTGAGCTCAACAGTGCGCCTTTCACAATAATCGGAGATGTCTTGAGGCTCAAGGTAAAAACAAATATCGCAGCATTTAAAAAAAAAAACAAATCACAAAATAAGAACAACGTTTGAAAGTTACCAATTAAAAAATTGAAAAAAAAAACAACTTTGAAAGTTGCCAATGAAAAAAAAAGGCAGTGAGAATAATATAAAGAAAATCTGGAAATGAGTGAGCATTTAGGAATATTACTCAATTGAAAAAAGGGTTGAGTGGGGGGGTGGGGGCGGTTGGAAAGTGGTTTGAAAATAAGATTGAGTATGAATTAAAAATAAATTATAATTAAGGTAATTTCTTGAAAGAAATTTGATAGAAAAATATTAGGACGCTAAATTATCTAGAAATATTAATTATAGTACTGTTGTTTGCCTTGGTTGGTTTATCTCGATGCAAACTGTTTTGTATTGGGGTTTTTTCAGCACCCAGAAAGTGGTTACCATTTTGGTTGATATTTTTTATTAGTGTTTATTCAAAGATTGTGAACGATATTTAATATATACGTAAGCTAGCTATTTAATCAGAATTTTCGTTCCCACCATTGAAATCGCCGATATTGATCGAAATTCAGAAATTTTAGGCCTGTTTTTTACAATTGATGAATATAGTTATCATAGCGATCTTACCCTACATCAACTATCAACTGACATATGAAGACAATCAAATTTCTACGCAAGGTGCAGAATTCCTCTCAAATCTATTTTAGTTGGTCGACATTGTATTATCAAAATATGTTCAAATTTTTCGAAATATTAGCCTTTAGTTGCATTAAGCTATAAGAAAATATCATTTTCCTTTTTTCGTTATCGCGTGACTGTCTCGACGATTCTAACCAGAAATAGTCTCGAGAAGCATTTATTTTATGGTAATCAGGCTAAGGAAACAGAGGTGAACAGCTGCTTACTTTAAATTTCCTCCTGTGCCTTCGTTGGCAAACATGTCCTACATCACGGTTTCAGGTATGTAAGTTACATGGCTAACGGAGAGAGAAATTTGAAAAATTCTATTTCCATAAAATAAATTAGCTAGGTAGCTCTAGTATATATTCGGGCTAACATCGTTTAAATGTAACTCGAAACTCAACGTTTTTTCGTGTAGGACATGTTAGCGAAAATTTTCTGTACGGTACAGGTACGGGCGTCACGACACTATTGCGCGTATATTAACCCCGGCATGCTGCCCGGACAACAATAAAAGCGCGCGATTGTCGATGGCGCAGGCACACGCGTTGTTGACCTTTGTTCGCGTGGAAGTGGACTTAAATTAATGTGGATTTACCACCCCTCTGTCTGGATTAGGCATCGTTCGGTTTGGTCTTAAGAAGGGGAAAATGTACTGGCAGACATTGATTAATTATTTAAATTGAGAATACTGTTTTCCTGTTGTAAACATACATGGCTGGTGTTGTGATTGTTTATATAGGAAATGAATCGTTGTGCATTGGGAGGTGTGATAGCAGAAATAATAAATAATTATTAGTTAACGAAAAAAAAAGAAAACTGAACATTCCACATTTTTTCTAATTCCTCAATTCAAAAATATGAGCCGTGAGCGACGAAACAGAGAACTTCCTCTGACAATGACATGTAAAAAGAAAGTTTATCGATTTTCATGATAACCTTTACAAATCTGCCAAGTCGGTTCACACAGGATAATTAGTTGTCATGCTATTTTCACAACAATGTCAGCGAAGCTTTATAATCAATTCATAACCTATGAACTTATGAATCATGGGCATTTGGAAACAACGAGGAGTGCTACGACACAATAATCTAGCATCACAAAATCTGGGCTTATACTATAGCATTATTCATTCGTTAGTGGCAGGGAAACGCGGGTATGTACAAGCAGGTTATTTGTTTTGAAAAACCCTGTAGGTAGTACAAATTCCTCAATATGAAGGAGTTATGGCACAATTTTCTCTGGAGTTGGTGATTTAGGCAAATGACGGTGGCGCTAGTGTTGATAATGTTGTTTCAAGCTCTGTTAATTCGACAACATAGATTGCCGCACGGGTTTTGCGTTAAAAAGTTTTTATCAATACATTTTGGTGGAAGTGGTTGAAATAAATCTAAATAGTTGAACAATCGAACTGGCGTTCGTTAAAATGATGATCATTTATGATTTTGCTTTTTCTTTTTGGAATCTTCAAATAAATCTAGACGTTCTTTTGAAACGTGCTAATTTGTTTTTTTTTAATCTTTCTTTGGAACTTTCTCTTTCAAAAACACTAAAATCTGCAAAAGCCAAAGAATTAAATGTGGAAATTTATTTAAATTTTAATGCAAACATAGGTGTAAGTTTTTAAATTATAAAAAATATGTTGTCATAACACGTAATTACTTTATCCGTGTCTACAGGTAGTTTATTGTTAAACATTTGGTTTAAGTTCATGACACACTGTTAAGGTTAAAAGCCGAGAGCAAACAGCGCCGTTTATTTAAACTCGCAGTGAAGAGTAAATGCCTAAGCACAATTGATGCGTTGCGGCTGCGTTTGCGGCAATTTGACAGTTAGCCCATACATTTTCTGTCAAATTAACGTCAACGCAATACAAACGTATCCATTGTGCTTGGGCTTTAAGTAGTTTAGATCCGTTCAGCCCACCTGTAGCTAAAAATATAAAAATATAATGTGATAAAGTATTGAAAACGAACCGATAGAACGAAGTTCATTGCAATTAACTCTTTTTCAGAAATATGAGAAGTCTACCGTAAAACTATCTAACGCTACTATAATAATTTATTCATTCGAAGGTCAGCTGTATTTACGTAGTCAACCGACATTTGAGAATTATATTTGGAACGTTAGGTATAAGACCGACAACTGTCTACTCACATGGTGATAATCCCACGGCAATCTTTAGCAAACGTCACTGGTTGCATTAATAGAGTTATTTTTTCACGAGGGAATATCGTGCAAATGCAATTGAGGTTTCACCAGGGGCAAGATACAATCAATATATTGCGAAATATTCACAATGTTTAGTATTACCAATTATTCAGCGCTAAATTTCTTCACCTGTTTTATTACTTTTCCAGCTAGTTATCCACCGTCGAACAAAACATCGTGTTATGCCCCATCTTGAAACTAAGGTTATTGAAAGTTTGGGAATTAAAATCGAAACAGATATTGGCATTATATTTATATCCGCAGTGTATTTACCTTTTCAATGCAGAAAAATCATTTCAAGAGAGATTTACAAAAACTCACGAGAAATAAATCTAAGTTTTTTATCATCGGTAATTTTAATGCAAAACATCGATCGTGGAATAATGCTGCCATTAACGGAGCATTAAATGATTTGTGCAGTTCAATTCTCAATGCCCGGAACTTATCAGTTCCTAAGGTTAGAGTGAAATTTAACACACCAATTATTGACAACGAGCTTCAACTTCTCATACGTTTGAAGAACATACGGAGACGTCAATATCAAAGATCCCGTGATCCTGCTTCGAAGGATATTTTTTAAGGTTTACGAACGGAAAGCAAACATAGATTCACTCTCTTGCGTAATGTAAATTTCATGGGAGAAGTTGAACAACTAAAACTATATTCCAATCATTTTTGGAAGCTTCCAAAGGTTCTTAAGAAACCTTCAAAGCCCATTCCAGTCCTCAAAGATGGTGACTAAATATTTCTTACGAATGAACAAAAAGCTCAAAAACTTGCTCAGCAGTTCGAGAGTGTTCATCATTTCAATTTGAATATAATAATTCAAAATGTGATGCCGAATTGTTATTGTATCTTTGAGTATCGCTTACACTCTTGATATTACATTAAACAGATTTCAAATAAGTTAATTTAACGTCGAGATAAACCTAATTTAGTATTGTAGGGGAATGGGGGCAAAATCGACATGTTGCTGACATTTTGCGTAGATCAGACACCTACCAAACGATTTCTGAGACTTTTTCACTCAATATAAGGTATAATTTGACTATCACTTTTAGATACTAGCGCATTACCATTAATACTCATACATACTCGATATTATTTTGCTCTGTGAAGTATACCTAAACTATGCCAAAACCGGTTTCGTAAAATCACCGTTTTGAGCTTAGATTTTGTCCGATTTAAGATCTGTTTTTTTTTAAAGATGGGTAAGAAGATGCTAATATGTGGACAAACTCATAGAATATTTATATTTGGTCTTAATACAAAATGGCGTCGAAAAAACATCGAAAATTTCCGATTTCTCAAAAATTCAAAATGGCGCCATTATTGCCCCTTAAGTTGAAATATGTTCAAACTCGGGGAAATTTGTTTTCGCATCAAACTTCATCAAAAAATCATACATAGAAGCCAAGGCAAAAAAATTGTTGCACTGTGTTATTTTTCCTCATAAATCAAGAGTTTCTTTTCTCAAACCCACCAATAATCATGTTGTTAAGATGGACGGCGCAATCTTAAATTGGTCGAATCAAGTTAAATACTTATGGCTAATTTATGATCAAAATCTTACTTTCAAGAAGCACATTGAGAATATTCAAACAAAGTGCAATAATAAATATATAAAATGTTTGTATTTTTTTATCAACAGAAATTCTACACTTTGTCTCAAGAATAAACTGTAATTTACAAACAAATAATTAGACCAGCAATGTTATATGCAGTCCCCATCTGGACAAGTTGTTGTACAACCAGAAAGAAGATGCTTCAAAGGATCAGGATAAACTTATGAAAATGATATTAAAGCGTCCTCGCTGGTCTAGCACAAGTTAACTACACTGGCTCACTACTGTGGAAACAAAACCCGTTTCATCATTCGCTAATTCGCTAATTAGCGACGCTAAAATTCAGTTAGCGATTTAGCGATTTCGCTAATTTTTGAGCTGGTTAGCGAAGCTGTTAGCGTCGCTAAAATTTTGGCCTTCGAAACGCTAATCGCTAATTCGCTAAATTTTGTAGTGAAGCGACAATAAAAGTATTTAGAAAAACTGTGAATTGCTGATGGCGTACGTAAATTGCTTCGAAAGATGAACATACTTTACTGCGAAAGTTACTTTTGTCAGTTTTTTACCCTAGAATGGAGTTTCAGTTATCGTACAAGAACAAGCACAAGGTCTAGATTGAATTTTCGGCACACCAAGAACTTTGGTAAATTGCAATGCGCTTGAAATTATGAAAATTTTGGTTCTACTTTTTCGATTCAGATAATAATTGAATTTTTATGAAAACTTTTCTTAAGAGTATCTATTTTCAATGTAAGCTAAATAACTTTTGTTATTATTGTTTATACAAAATCAAATAAGAATACCGTTTCGTAAACCTCTTACTGTAAATAGCTTTAAAAAGTAATTGTTTTCGTTTGTTTAACCAAATTAGATCAAAGTGGTCCAATACTTACAAAACACGAGCAATAAATACAGCGCTATGACTATTTACATATTAAAAAGTTAGCGATTAGCGATTAGCGAAAGTTCCGCTAATGTGGGTTTAGCGTTTAGCGTTTAGCGATTATCGAGCTGAATTTTCCGGTTAGCGACTTAGCGATTAGCGTCGCTAAATTTTCGGTTAGCGGTGCCCACCACTGGTTTCAATCCTCAATTAGAACGATTAGCTCACTTTATAGTCAGTAAGATAGGTGTAAGATTAGATTAAGGTTTGATTTTAAATTCATTTTTTTTTGCTTGACAAATAGGTTAACAATTTTTCTACAATTATATTCACTTAACTGCGGAAGCAAATACAATCTTTAAATGGAATAGAATTTAAAATATGTATAATAGTGTTGATATGTCACCGTTTGTGGCAGAACACACAATATAAATTCTGAATAAATACACTACATCGCTTTTTACGCGGGGGATACGTGCCGCGTAAAAAAAAAACCGCGTAGAAAAAAAACGCGTAAATTCCGGAATCCGCGTAAAAAAAACATCGTTAATTTTGCATTCCGAGTGAAGGGGAACCGAAATCCGGGCAAAAAAAAATACCGCGTAAATTCCTGAATCCGCGTAAAAAAGACCGCGTAAATTCCGGAATCCGCGTAAAAAAAAAACCGCGTAAATTCCGGAATCCGCGTAAAAAAAGCCGCGTAAAAAGCTAAGTGTATTAGTGAATAAAAAAATTAATCACAAACATCCCCTATCAAAAAAAAAAACCTTTCCAGCTGGTCTCGAGGTACGATGCTGGATGCTGTAACTGACCAATCATCGTATGCTCGTATTTCGGCTCGGGAGATCGCAGTGTTAACGCTGCAATTGGTCGGCTGCATAACCAAATCGAACCAAGTGCCAATTAAACAAATACACTATTCGACAAAGTTGCCCTAAAGCTCGCTATGAACTGCACAACAATTGTGGCAAAAAGTTTGCGGTAAATCGTTTTTAAAACAAAAATCTTCCGGTCTCGATTGTGTACACGCAAAACTTTTCCTTATTACTTTAAAAGCAATAGCGCAAAATTACCTTTTAGGTAACAAATCTATTACTTAAAAAGCAATAAAATTCTTCCCCAGTTAAGTAACAACACATACTGTCATATATTTAGCACGTGTTATGAGAATACGACTATCTGATAATGGTCGTTTCAACCACATGCAACGTTTTTTCTGTCGAAAAATGCTCCCTTTCCACCTCAAGTCAAAAAAAATCACACACCGTCGCATAAGTTGCACATGTTACAAGTTTTTTCAATCTCCAATTCATCCGGTGGGCGTGTATTAGTTCGCTCGTTGTACGCATACGGAGTAGCGAAAAAATATGACAAGAGCTGCCAAGCAACATTTTCCCCGTCATAGAGTATGCAAACGTTGATGATTTCAAAGACTTGAAATGCGCCTTAAAATGACATCACGATCTGTAAACTGCGTTAGAGAAAAATAAAAACATTCGCTTTCTTGCAAGCTATTTACAGCACATAATCATTGGTTCATGGAAACTCATTTGGACCTGTTTGAATATACAAAACTCGTGCCCATCCAGAACAATATTCGCAACTTCGGCAACTCTGGTCAGACAGTATTATATATTGCCATTTCAAGTAAACACTGGGGGACGAAACGAAAGTGTTTCTAATTGGACATTTGAGGTTGACGGTTGAGATTCTGATTATGTGTGGATGAAGGGAGACAAAAATGAACCAGATCGTTCAGCGAGTGAAGTCTTGCTAACACATGCATTGCGGTGCTTGGCTGTATGTTCTCCTGCAGAAACACATACAAGCGTGTGTCCGTCATAATTTTTATTACTTTTCGGTTATTACTATTTGTGTATAATGCGCAGTCATAAGACACAATAAGTAATAAAAAATTGCCCTAAAGTAATAAAATGTTCCCCGTTTACGTTGGGTGCATGATTCAAATCCAAATGTGTGTCATTCATTACTATACGTAGGATTGGGCGATCTTCAGGGAAAGATCGATCTTGAGAATCGTTTCATTCAAACGGTCCTTGGATCGATACACCAAAAAGATCGGAGCTGCGGAATCGATCTCAACTGGATCGATCTTTTATAGCACTTTTTTGCGGCGCTGTGAAATTCATACTAACTGATTGGAACTAAAGCTTATAATGTTATAGCACCGTCCGTGGTTATAATGCACAGGAGATGGAATAGATTGTTTTATCAAGTTCGAAAGGTTGTTGAAGAAATATACCTAAAAGTTTACATCATTTGAAAACTTCGGTTATGTGTTTGTTAGCGTGTCGGAACATCATTCAAAATACATTGCAGAATCATACGTCAAAATATCACACTTTTTCTCTATTGTGTGTGGAATGTGATACAGGATAGCAATGATTATGAGATGGTCGGTGTGCGACCAGTCCGAACCAAGCCCCATTTTTTTCGAAAATTAAGTCACTGACGAGGCGGGTAAAATGTTGTATTAGGGATCGCAAGTGAAACTTGGCTGCTGACAACTGAGTCGAACAGTTTCGCAGGCGAGCTATTTGTCCAAAACCCAGCCGACTCGCCATCTGTAATACCAAAATTGGTCAGGCGAGTAACTCGCCGCTCGCCTCGTTTTCTGTGATACGCCAGAAAAAAGTCGAATTTCGCTCGTTGGGTTATGTTTAGTTGAGTTACGATTTAGTTGGGCTCCCGCTCGTTGGGCTATAGCCCAACTGAATCGAAGCCAAACATCATTTCTGATAACGTTGATTTTCGTTTGAGGGGTTTGTGGATGCATTTTAACGCAGAAAGTAGAATTTATTCAAATAAAAACAAATGAAGCTGAGTATAAATGTAAACAAACAATATTTTAATCAATTGTTAGAAAAACAATATAAGTTTTCTGGCGTAATAATGCAACGTAGAGCTATGCGTATTTTTGAAAGTATTTGAGAACACGTTATTATTGAGCACTCATTTTTGGCTTCAAATGTGTGATGTGTGGCTTAAATGAGCCAATTTCGAATTTGGCCCTATGCTGCACTTTTCGTATTTCTTTGCAAATTTGACCTTGTGCATGGCATCAAACGAAGCTCTATTAATATGGAAAACATTGAAGAAAATCCAAAAAAGTAGGAGAGAAATTAGTACAAGCAACATCATTCTCAACGAAGGGTTTTGAACTTTTGCGGTTTGTCAACCAACTCAACGGTTTTATAGAACTTTTCTGCGTTCCCAGTTGTAGTCCTAACAACAAGAAACAATCGGTGTGCTCTTTGATCGATTTGCAACTTTGACAGCTCAGCCCGACGACTGAAAGTTTTTCACTAGATGAGCTGCGGGTTCAGTGCAACTAGCGAAATTCGACTGTATAACAAAAATTTCCTAGAACTTTGAGCGCCGATTACTCGAAATAATGTTTTTGGAGCTTGGTTCGATTTGAATGAACGCCGATCATATCATATTTCGTCACCAGTTGCATTTTTTTGCAGGAATGGAATGGACTATAAGGAGGCATAATAATGTCATAATCGCACGCAACCATTCAAAACCCGATAAAACAACGAAACACGATCACTGACAATGACTCAAAATTGGATCTAAAAAAATTGCTGCATGCTGAAACATAAATTAAATTTCGAAAAGATCAAATCGAAAAGTAAACGATCTTTTCGATTTTTGCAGGGCTGAAAAATCGATCAAAAAAATCGAAGATCGGAGCGGAAAAGATCGATTCTCTTTAGATCGATCCAAGATCGACCAATCCTAACTATACGGCAAGGCAAGTCGTCTTGCGTCGTTATTCACGTCCACTATAACCAGAGCCTCAGGCCTTTGTCATGCTGAACGCCAACGCGAGCGATCGGGCGAGAAACCAACCGTAGGTTAATGAACAGCCGTAAGTAGAGCTGTTCATTAACCCACGGCAAGCTTCTCGCCCGATCTCTCGCGTTAGCATTCAGCATGACAAAGGCCTCACACTACTGAGCAAAGCGACGCACTTGCTTGAAGCGAGCAGCAAATCGTGCTGAGATATTTCTCCAGAGAGATAGCAAACTGGTGTGCTCTTTTTCACACAAAAGGACAATACGCTCAAACACAACAGAGATCACTGCAGAACGTGCTGAGAACGTGAGAGAAACATATACCCAGAGTGATTCACCACTCTTCTCCCGCTCAGCTGTGTTGTAAGCAGGGTTGCCACATTTATACCTGTATTTTTTTTTTTGACGTGGGACTACGTCTTTGTTTTCTATACTGGTATGCATTCTGTAAAATTGGGAATGAAACTGCAAATGTTGCGTCAGGTTTCAAACGATAACAACAGCATAACCACATGATGGATAACAATAACCAATATGTTGTTGGATAGATAAAATTGACAGAGTCTCCCTGTCCCAAAAGGACAATTTATGTTTACTTCCATGAACCTAAACTAATTTGATGTCTCGAAGGTAAAGGTTTTCGAAAAGCTTGAAACAGCCCCTTTTTTGAACAATTTCTAATCCTGCTGTTAGAGCGTAACAGAAACTGATGTCTTGAAAGAAAACATTCTGGTAAAAGCAACAGTACCGTAGAGTATATGTGGAGCAGAGCGCCGCTAGATTCTTGTCGTCTATCATTGCAGCTGGCACGACTTATATTCGCGTGCAATAAAAACTGCAATGCACCTACTGATGGTGATTGAAAGTTGACCTCATGAATATGATTATCATAAAAACCATAAATTACTCAACAAGAATTAAACATTTTTGCAACGGTTATAAGCTATTTTTATTTATTTTTATCTTCGATATTCACCAAATAATCGTGACCAACATAATATCTAACGAGTAAGTTCCTCAAAATACTAATTTATAGAAGAGTAAAAGCCGGTGAGTACTTTTGAATTTTTTGTCCATTTACTAAGATCGAAAAAGAATCTTTTTTTTTACATTTCGACATTGTTAGATATTTTTTTATTTTTAACTTTAGAAATAAAATAATATACTTATATTAGCTGTCTTCGTAATACAGTGAATGTAATTGTTGGCAAACGTAACAAACTTGTTAAGCAAAAAAAAAAAAGAATCTTTAACTTCGTTGTAATTGTTATATTTTGTTTGCACACATAAAAACACTACAACATCACCAGGTGTAAATGAAGTTCTTTCGAGTCGAATTAAATATATTTCTGAAAAAATGACGGGAGGGTGAGAATTAAAACACGTAAATCACAGAACAAATGAATTTATTGTGTCTGTAATTACAGTATTTAGTCCCACGTCGCCATTTCATACAACCCTAGGGCTGTATACCTTGTAGTATTTGACAAAATCTGTTTCTGTGTATCTCGTGCCGATATATCTGTATCGAGTAAACTAAGAATGATGGATGGGAAAATTCTTACTTGTAGAATATATGTAAACATATTAGTGTTTTTTCGCCATTGTTTTATCTTTTTTTTTGGTCTTAAACTTTCAATAAATAGATGATAATTAATTGTTGAACTCATGTTATTAAAAACATCTCCAAAACCAGAAAAAATGAGCTTGTTCTTGAAATACGGTTGTATTACTGATGAA
This sequence comes from Wyeomyia smithii, assembly GCF_029784165.1. NCBI lineage: Eukaryota > Metazoa > Arthropoda > Insecta > Diptera > Culicidae > Wyeomyia > Wyeomyia smithii. Next base: position 192,987,579 of record NC_073695.1, on the reverse strand, counting down.
AAACAACCTCAAACACAATATAATAACACAAGTTTTTAATTTCGCTTGTAGTACACTTATATGACTACTTTCGTTGTTACTTATTTTCTAACATGTTTTGTGTGATACTTGGGATCTTATTTTGAGTAAAAAAGTCTCAGAAATCGAATGGTAGGTGTTGTGTATACACTGCATCAACTAGAGCAGGCTCCTGAAAAACGTTACCAATACCACTACAAATCATTATGACGATACCAACACCGATGAAATCGTTTTAAGCGAAGTGGTTGGGAGCTGTCAAATACATTCAAAATACGCTAGAGCATCAAATGCGTTTTGCCCAACGCACATGCGTTGTACTGGTTCCAAGATAGATCATTGAATGCTCTAAGAAAGCTCATAAATGATCTGGTTACGCACACTATAACTTTTGCGTGTAGTGGCAAAATGTATATCAGAACGAATGTTTGAAAAAATGAAGTTTAATTCTGTTTTTTTCGAAAACACCATACAGATAAAAGGTATGTGCTCTGGTTAAATAAAATATCATTACACTACGCAAAAAAAAAACACAAACTTTTCAGGACAACCACTCGACTCCATTCGTACCCCAAACACGCAACCCAACGAATCTACCTCAGTGTCGTCCAGGTAAAGGGCCTTTCTCAAATGTTTTTTTTTGTTCTTAATAAATGTATTTTAATGTTTAGTTTTTTTGACAACAGAAAAGTAATACAAATTTATGGCTGTCACCCGTTATATTGAAAATGTTCGATGTTCATTTCCGTTACACGAAGTCAATAAAATGAATCATGGAAATGAAATTGTATAGCTGAACGTGAACATGAGACAATTGCGTTGGATTATGCAAAACTCAACTAACGTATAGGGTGTGGGACTACTTCGGCAGGGGTTTTCTTCGTCATATATTTCTCATTAGAATGAAGCAAAAATTATGACGAAGAAAACCCCTGACGAACTAGTCCCACTGTTTAATCTCACATCCTGTACTAGTTGGCATTAAATAGATCTTAGTGTGGTCCAGAGCAGAATACTCAGCAACTCGTGATCCTACCTCTACGTGGTACCGTCTGGGATACGAGCAACCAAGCAAAGATCGGTGAACCGGTGGGAACATGGTCCTATGCTGACAGGGAAGGGGAAGTTCTACTACTACCATCCTCAACGTGCACGTGGCGAATGAAGACGCGATGTAAAGAAAAAAGCGTTGTACGCGCAGTTAGAGATTCAAAAATTCTGCTCGCGTTGAGAAATCAAGATTGCTTTCGGGGACATAAACGCTTAGATTGGTAGAGGAGAGATGTAGAAACCGGTGATCGGCTTGCACAACCTACAGACCCAGACGAACGACAACGGCTAGCGATGTGTTAACTTTGTATCTTCTCGAGGGCTGGTACTCCGAAGTACCTTTTTTTCCACGTAAAGACGTTCACAAAATTGCTTGGAAATTACCTAACTAATGTACAAAAAACCAAGACCAAGTACAAACGGGTGCGTAACGACATGACCACGATTCTCAGACGAAAGATCAAGAGAATTGTTATGCAGAATCGTTACCGTGCCAGGCGATACGCGGAAATTCTATGAGAAGGTTAATCAGTCTCACAGATGTTATGTGTCGCAAGCCGACATGTGCAACGGCGCGGACGGGAACCTTGTCGACAGGCGAAAGGAGCACTTCGATGGACACCTAAATAGCGATACAGCAACCAGAAGCAGAACAGGAACTGACCTAGGAGCACCAGCAGTAGATGACTGAGTACCAGCCCCCGATGTTCATGAAGTTCGTTATGAGATCGGAGAGCTTAAAACAACAAAGCAGCCAGTAAAGACGGATTTTCGAGCAAACTCTTGGACGGACTGGTTAGCGCGCTGCACTGGGTCATCTACAGGATTTGGGAGGAGGAAAAGCTGTCACACGAGAGGATAGAGGCACTCGGGGGACGACAAGCTGGAGTGCCGCAACTATCACGGTATCTCGCTTATCAATGCCGCCTACAATTTTTTTTCGCAGATCCTATTCCATCGTCTGTCATCTTCAACCAAGATTATGCACGACGACAGATTCCCGGATAAACTGACGGCCACCATAACTCAAGTGATGTGCTACGTGCGTATTTTGGGGAGTCCCTCGAGTACCTTTTAATCGCGCAGAGGGCTTAGACAAGGTGATGGAGTTTTCAGTTTGAAGATGTGATCCGGAGTACGGGCATTGATACGAGGGACACGTTTTTCACAAGGTTGGTTCAGCTTCTGGGTTTAGCGGATGACTTTGACATCATAACACGTAACTTTGCGATGACGGAAGAGATTCACGCCTGACTGAAAGCTGAAGCCAGTCGAATTTGACTGTGAATAAATGCGCTGAAAACGAAATACATGCAGGCGGTAGGCTCCACCGCCGGCAATACCACCAGCAAAGCAGTCCAGAGACGCATTGAAGCTAGAAATCGTACCTACTTGTCACGTCGGAAGACGCTTTGATCGAATCGAATGTGACGACGCACGAAGTTGACGCTGTGCAAAACCCTGTTAATACCGGTAATCCTCTACGGAATCGAGACAACAACGCTTTCGCGGAGGACTGAACGCCCTTGAAGTTTTCGAATAGTAGGTGCTGTAAATTATCTACAGTGGTAGTAGTACAGACGGACGACTGAAAATAGCGAAGGCGCATAAACTATAAGCTGCACGCAATGCTTGGAGTGAACCTCATTGCACACCTGGCGAAAGTCAATAGGCTGCGGTGGGCTGGTCACGTCGTGAGGATGCCGGACGGCATCACGGCCCTTGGCTGATTGGTACGGTAAAATAAGCAAGAAATAGCATGTTCATTCATCTTCGAAAATATTGCCAAAGAGGGAAGGAAATCAAGTGCTGCGTCGGTACACCGTTCACATAAACAGTTCTACAGGGTGAGCTGTGGCCACTTGAGTAATATACAGGCACTCTGATTCCATCTGACAAAGTTTAGTTTTAAGCGTAAAAATTTGGTCAAAGTGTTATGTCTGTTAGTGTTTCGATACCATCTGAAATACTGGGTAAGGGAAAAAAATTGGACGAATTAAATGTGTTCTGGTACGCTCATCTCTACACTGGAGTCGCTTTTTACGGAATATGCGAGCTGCATATAAATATAATATAAATTTCTTATAAAATTGCATAGAAGTAATACTTTTTCCACATGTTATTTCTTCTTAATGTAATGTTTATATATGTAATTTCTTATCAATTTGCATAGAAGTAATATTATTCCCCAGACTAACCTAGCTCCATCGCCACAAAAAACGATCATTCCAAATTTCCAATCGAAAAACAATTATCGCGCGACAACGCCGTCTGTGGCGCTGTCATGGAATCTCATTCATATTTTATGGTTTCCCATTTGACACATGCAGTAACGCTAGCGCTGATGTCGAAATACATGATGCAGCGCGCACACGGCAGCAGATGGTGCTAGTGTTACTAACGTAAAGTACTAGAGACATCCGAACGATGATTCTATTGAAAATTTGTTCGACGTGTTATGTCTGTTATTCTCCCAGCTGGTCTCGAGGTACGATGCTGGCCTAACAAGCCAGTCGTCGTATGTTCGAGTCCCAGCTCGGAAGAGATTGTTAGTGTCCGTAGGATCGTAGCGCTAGCCCCGCAATTGTCCTGTACACTTAACAGTCGGCTGCGAAGTCTGTGTATAGTAAAACAGAAGGTCGAATTCCGATACGGAATGTAGCACCAAGGCTGTGCTTTTTTTGTTATGTCCGTTGGTCTGTGATTATTCTAGAGGTTCGAATAAACAAATGAATATATGAAAATAAAATTCCAAAATCTGCTTTGAAAATCCTGTGGTACTAAATCACGAAAGGAGATTGCGTAAATCTGAGTGCCGTGTAGGAACAAACCACATGAATTTGGCATTCGCCATTCGCGTAAACTATCCACATTTCGGAATTCGAATTTCAGGGAAAATCAGTAAAAGGTATCACAACCTGATATTCTGGTATTTCGTATGGAATTTATCTTGATGGGATTCGGAAGTTTTTCAATATAAGACATAGATAGATTCACAGTTTACTTTGTATCGATACTCAAAATTTGCGGAGTAAATGTTCCGAGGTTCCGGTTCCAAGTCCCTCAATAACTTACTGAAATGATACTTGCTTGGACAGTGATTAGCCAATTAACCTGTAATTGTATTCTTTTACCTAGTTCATTCAGCATTTTTTCGGGGTTAAATATGAAAACTCCATGAACCTTTTGGATTGTCATAATCCGGGTATGATAATTCAGTTAGCTTTAATGGACCGTACTAGCACAGACTAACAGACGTAACACTGGAACCTAGCTCCATCGCCACAAAAAACGTTCATTTCAAATTTTCAATCGAATAACAATCATCGCGCGAAAACGTCGTCTGGGGCGCTGTCATGCAATCTCATACATATTTTGCAGTTCCCCATTTGACACATGCAGTAACGCTGGCGCTGATGTCGAAATACATGACGCAGCGCGAACACAACGGCAGATGGTGCTAGTGTTACTAACGTAAAGTACTGAAATCATCCAAACGATGATTTTATTGAAAATTTGTTCGATGTGTTATGTCTGTTAGTCTGTGGTACTAGGTTTATGTTGCCACTATAAAAGTTCACTTTCAGCAAATTTATCATTTTTTCCAGTCGGGGCAGCATCGATAATCTGGACAATATCACACAGTCTTCGAATGGAAGTGGTAGTTCACTCCCGGGAACCCCAGAGGATAACATCAACGTCGTCGTTCGAGTTCGACCACTGGACGTTAGAGAGATACGAAATGGTGACGATATGGTTGCTCAATTTCCCGGGAACGGTCAAATCCTGGTTTGAAAATACGTCGGCAATCACAGTATAAATATGATTGATTTGAGTTTTTACTTATTTCAGTGCGACGGCATTCCTGCGAGTTATGGAAGTGGGGGTCAGAAACCAAAGCTTTTCTCGTATAATGTTGTCTTCGAACCAGGCGCCACTCAGGATGACGTGCTTCAGTTTTCCGGCATTAAACGTTTAATAGAAATGGCTATCGAGGGATTCAGCTGTACAGCGTTTTGCTATGGTCAGACTGGGTCAGGGAAAACGCATACACTCACGGGACCCCCTGAATTGGTATGGATCTCATGGTAGTAATTTAAAAAAAAAGTAATAATCAGTGATCGTTTGCGCAGTTTTATGGTAAACCCGACCCCAAACACGAAAGCCACGGGTTGGTATTTCGATCCTTCCTGTATCTGTTCCAGCTACTACAAGAACGAAAAGACACCAACTTCGTGCTGAAGGCATCATTTCTAGAGATCTACAACGAAAAGGTAAGGATCAGCAAATCAATAGAGGTATCAATTTTTGAGTTTGTTGCCAGAGCAATTAGTGTGTGGGTTTCATGTTCAATACTGACTGCACAATTTTTCAGTGGAAATAATATTCATTATAATAGCGATAAGCATCATCGGTACCGCCATACCGACTATATTGTAATCGTGATGAAGGTCAAGCAAACAAAAAACAACTGTCCTAGTTAGGTTTCGCGTGTTTATAGTAAATTAGTTGGATTAAAAATTGAGAACCAGTTTAGACTCCGCACAGTTCCGACTGCGCTGGACAATGTGTAGCTTTGCGATTGATTAAACCCGGCATGACTAAATGGAATGAACTGCAATGCAGTTTAGCTGTACAAGATAATGGTGGATTAATATTTTATGATAATTACATTCACTAGTTAATTGATTGAAAGGATGGGTATCCTGGACCATTATAATTTTTTAGATTAGCATCTAAAAGCAAAACTTTGAAGGTTATTGATAGTTTAAATACTTTTAACAACAGGACCCAGCATTATTTATTAAATGGATGCATGAAGAGCCAGTATCTATTTACTTAGAAATATAAACTCAAAGCAAATTAGATTTCTAAAAATTCCCTATAAATTTTAATGAATGCCATCGGTGGGTCTTAGCAAAATAATATTCAAATATTTATTGTAATTTCAGGTAATCGATCTACTCAATCCCGGAACGGCACGAAAACCATTGGCGGTTCGATGGTCAAAAAAATCCCGTGGATTTTTCGTGGAAAACCTGTTCACCGTTGATTGCGAAGAATTTGATGACCTATTGGCAGTTCTAGAGGAAGGTAAGCTCTTCGATTGACGGTTGACACATGGATTAATTGAATCAATCTATTATTAATCTACGTGATGCAAATTGCATTCTCGCCTACTGTTTCAAACGGACGTCAGGTGATAGTGGTTTTTCAATACTTTTCAATTATTTCCCTTTTGCCTTACAGGAATGCGGAATCGTTCCGTCGGGTGTCATTCGATGAACGATTACTCGTCTCGCAGTCACACGATCTTAACCGTTCACATCACATCCGAACAGCAGGCAGAGGGTGGCGTTTTTATATCAAAGCAAGGGAAAATTAACTTTGTCGATCTGGCGGGTAGCGAAATGACGAAAAAGACGCACAGTGAGGGAAAAACGTTGGAGGAAGCCAATAACATTAACAAAAGTCTAATGGTGTTGGGTAAGCTTTTGAATTTGTTAGTGTTGAACCAGAAATGTTAAAGTTCGTTAATTACTTATTAACAGGCTATTGCATCGCGTCGCTAAGTGATTCGAAAAAGCGCAGCGGTCACATTCCCTATCGGGACAGTAAACTCACGAAACTTCTGGCTGACAGTTTAGCCGGAAATGGCGTCACTTTGATGGTAGGTTAAAGTTGTATAAATTACCTTATAACTGCAAAATGTGGATATGATATTATATTTATAATAAGGTTTTAATCAGTTAGATTCTGCAATCACTGTTGATTTTACAACAGCGCTTCTAGTGGTCATATCTGGAATCTTTCGACAGAAGTTTCTATTGAAAAGGTCTTTTTTCAGTTCGATTCGCTTCGTTTTAAAAAAAAGTTGTGTTGTCCAGATTAAACATCCAGCTTGGTCAGGTAAAAAAAAATCTCTGTCATTGTTAATTAGGATACACTCTCGATCTTGGAATAAAATGTTCGCCCAAGTTAACTAACGGTGTCTAAACTATGCTGAAGGGTATCTGAATAAAAATCTAAATTGTAACGGACTATTTTATTATCGTTCTTCTGGACATTACTTAGTTGATTTTTATGGCGACAGATCGTTGAGATCCTATGCCGAATCCAGAATACGTCTCTACAAAACTCGGTCTTGGGCTGCTACTCTCCAGTCTCCCTTTACACCCGCTGCTCTGGCATCGTCGTCGACAGCACACATCCAACGCGTACGAGGTCTGCCTCGAAGTCGTCGGTTCTCTGCTAAATATTATCTTCGCCGGTCGCTCATCCGCCATCCGTGCTTCGTAGCCAGCCCCCTGTAACCTGCCGTGTTTCATCAGCTTGACAATATCAGCGTGTTTATATACTTCGTACAGCTCGTGATTCATGCGCCTGCGCCACAATCTATTCTCTAGTTTGCCTCCAAGTATTGATCGCAGGATTCTACGCTCGTTGACCCCGAGCGCTCGTTGATCGGCCTCCTTCCACGTCCACGATTCATGTCCGTAGAGCGCTACCGGGAGGTTCAGAGTCCTATAGAGCACAAATTTCGTACAGATCTGTAGTCTACGGAACCTAAGCTGGCTACGCAATCCGTAATAAGCCCTATTCGCCGCCGCCATCCGTCTTTTTATTTCGCGGCTCACCTCGTTGTCACATGTCACGAGAACACCAAGATAAACAAATTAGTCGACCACTTCGAAAGTATCCCCATCCATTTCCACCGCAGCACCAACACCCGCAGAACTACCACGCTCTCTGCCGGACACAATGTACTTCGTTTTGGTAGTATTTATGGTGAGTCCAATTCTCGCAGCTTCCCTTTTGAGAGCCGTAAAGGCCTCCTCAACTGCTCTACGGTTAACATCAATTATATAAATGTCTTCCGCGAAGCCCAGAAGCATGTGAGACTTAGTGATGATGCTGCCGCTCCTCTGCACGCTTGTCCTTTGTATTGCACCTTCGAAAGCTATGTTGAACAGCAAGTTCGAGAGCCCGTCATCTCGCTTCAGACCATCTAACGTGACAAACGCGTCCGAAAATTCGCTTGCTGTCCTGACACATAATGTGAAACCGTCAAGCGTCGCACGTAACAGTTTAATTAGTTTTGTTGGAAAACTATGTTCTAGCATTATTTGCCACAGCTCGTTGCGTCGTACGCCGCCTTAAAGTCAATAAACAGATGATGCGTCTGCAAGTTGTGTTCTCGAAACTTGTCGAGAATCTGTCTCAAGGTAGACATCTGGTCCATTGTAGATTGCCCCACTCGAAAACCGCATTGGTATTCTCCAACAAAGGCTTCCTGCAACGGCCTTAATCGTTGGAACAGGTGTAAGCGAAATTAACCCTTTCCCGCTCATGGTGACTCTAGAGCACCAAGAATTATAATCATCATATCTTGACATAAAATAGTTTGTTGTGCTTACGATTGTTCCATAAACTTTTATATGCTGCCTCAGAGCATCACTGGGCATTTTCTTCAAAATACTACAGTTGACAGTAATTTTAGTTAGTCTACAAAGTGTTCAGCTTGAATTTTCTCGTGAAGCTATAAATTTTAATGATAAATTTTGTGAGCGGGAGAGGGTTGAGGAGGGTTATACTTCGATAATTACTACAGTCGAGTCTATGTCCCTTCTTGTAGATAGGGCATATGAGTCCTAGTTCCTCAGACCATATCCTTAGGATAATCTGGTGAATTGCACTACACAGCCTCTCGCTCCCAATTTTGAAAAGTTCGGTAAGCCGTCCTTCCCAGCGGCTTTGTGGTTCTTTAGCTCTTTGCAAGCATTCTTCACCTCGTCCAATGTTAGTGGGTCCACAGCTTGCCCGTCCTCTCCAATTTCTATCCTGTTCCCCTTGACGACTCTCCTACCTTCCTCAACGTTCAATACCACTTCAAAATGTTGCTTCCAACGCCTTGCCACCTGCCATTTATCGGTAATCAGGTTCCCCTCCCTGTCATTGCACATGGCAGGTACTAACACACGGTCCGGTTCCTGATTCCGTTGATCGCTCTATAGAATCTCCTCGTGTCGTGCCTTGTGAAGCAATTCTTCGCCTCCGCGAGGACGCGGTCGTAGTGCTCACGTTTCTTACGGCGGTGAATCCTCCTTTCGGCAGCTCTTGCCTCCCGGTATTTCTCAGGCAAGTGACGCGATCTTCTCTACCGTCACCTCTAGACATTCAACTTCAACCGTCACCTCTAAACATTCAACGCGTGGTTCCCGTTGTCATGCCTATGACTTCTCGCGCTGTTTCGCTGACCGCATCTTGGATGTGCTTCCACTGCTCGTTCAGGTCCACTCCAGCTGGTGCACCGATCCGTCTATCAACTTTCCGAGTATACTCTGCAGCAACTTCTTCCGCTGATAACCTCTGGATGTCCAGACGTATCTTCCTCACCGATCTCGATTTAAATACGTTGGACAACCGGCCGCGAATCTTGCTCGATTGTTCGTAGTATGTTTATTTCGGCATCCTGCCTTACTAGGGCTGCGATGCATAGTCTCGCGACGGAGCTGCCGTCTTGGATGTAGCTGGCGAGACACCGCATTTCATAGTTTAGCCGTCCGCTCCGGATCAGTCGCTGTTTGAGCCGCCCCTAACCTGGGGAACAGACGCTCGGGCAAGCTGCTCTCCAAGGAGAACAACTCCCCCTTCCCTGTCAGCATACGACCAAGTTCCTACCGGCTCACCGATCTTTCCTTGGTTGCTCGTATTCCAGGAGTTGCTGGGCATTATGCTATGGACCACACTGGGGTCTATTTTATGCCAACTAGTACGGGTGTACTGCTGGTACGCATTGCCCAGCCGTTCACCAACCACATTACAAAAAATAATTTCTAGTCATTTATATTGAATCAATTGCCGATTTTTGAAGCCGGATTCTAATTGACTCTTGCTTTACTTAGATAGAAAAAAATCCTAAACATTTTTACAGATTGCCTGCATTTCACCGGCTCGATCTAACATAACCGAAACTCTGAACACGCTTCGCTATGCAGCACGAGCGAAGAAAATCCGTACTAAGCCAATCATAGTGATGGATCCACGAGAAGCGTTGATACTAAGTTTGAAACGGGAAATAGGCGCACTACATGTGGAAAACGAGCACCTTCGTACTACTCTGAACCTACAGTCGGAGTCCGCCGAAACGGGAAGCCAGTTGGACTTCTTCGAAAGGAGACCAATTCCAAGAACACCACCAAAGTTGGACCTTGAGAAGCTTACCGATATGGAGGGGAATGAGCTTAAAGAACTAGTCAAATTATACATGGTTGAGAATCAAGCTCTGAGGCAGGAAAATTCGGAGTTGTACTCGACACGAGAGATGATCATGCGTGATCAAGAGGTGGTTTGCCGTGAAAATGAAAGGCTGCTCAAAAAGTTAGAGGATGTGAATTCGTAAGTTGTGTCTTGTTTTGCAATACAAGAAAATGACAGAGATATTTTCAGAGTTTGCTGTCGATCTCCCATTATTCCGGCGAGACCAACCTTCTCGGCGGAGATGTTGAATCTTTCCGCAAATAGCGAGGATATTACTAATGTCTGGCAGAATGCACTCAGTATTAGCAGTGATAGTGCGGGCAGTTTGCCCAAGCCGAAGACTGAATCGCTGGACGGACGAGTATCTGCAAACGAAAACAAAATCCCGGAGTTACTTCAAAAGGAACTGGATAAGAGAAGAATTGGGGATAGGTTAAACGATTGTCGTTTTGTGTGTTTGTCGGGTCTTAATTTTTTTTTATTTTCAGTATAACTACAATTGCAAATAATCTCAAGCGACACAATTCTTGGGAAAATAATCGTTCGCAGAACGTGAAGCTCTCCTCTCGAAAAGGATCCGCCGAGAGTAGACGTTCAGATCAGACGCAAAGAACTTCTCAAACACGAATAATAGAGTAAGTATAATTTCAACAGCTTATGGTAAACAAAATCAAATAAATGAAATCTTCGTTGATTACACCACAGAGAACAGAAACCCATGCTAACAAAATAAATTTGAGCAAGTTCATGCTACATGACATTTTTTTCAAATTTATCATTTTCGATTTTGATAAACCCTTGACGGGAAATGTTGCGCCTTTCGACGGGCTCTGATAGAATTACTATAAATCTTTAGATTTTTTTTACATATTTTTTAACGATTTATAATGATTTTACTAAAGTCCGTTGAGAAGGCGGAGTAGGGCACTGAAGAGCTAAATTTTGTATAGTTGTTTGGTTTTGACAGAGATTACAATACATGAGAAATTCGGCAATACTCACGTTACTGTCAAAAATCAGGACAAATCTCGCCAAACATGTGAAAAGGGCCCATGTGCCATATGTAAACAAGCCAAATTTTCTCGTTTTTTGATCAATACAAGCGAAATCTGCTCTTATCAATAAGATTTATTGATAAAAGAACTCACTTTTTATCAAAAAATCTTATTTGTACGAGTAGATTAAGCTTGTATTCATTGAAAAACGTGAAATTGTGGCTTGTTTACATATGGCACATGGGCCCTTTTCACATGTTTAGCGAGAAATGCTAGAATATGAAAAATAAATCAGGATGTCCCAATAGAATCTCAAAATTAGGCCATGTCCTAATGAATCAGGACGGATGACATCCCTTTACACGTTACACACCTTAGAAAAATCACAACGGAAAAAACATAAAAAATGCTGTTATTTATTGTACATCTAGCGAATTTCTTTATTTCACTGGGTCAGTGGAATTCTTCGCAGGAATAACTGTATTGTGATTTACGATGCCAGATGCCAGATCGCCTCAGGTGGGCTCTGAGAATAAATAAAGAAATTCGATAATAGTTTTATCACAGACTGACGTTGAAGCACATGCAAACAGACGTACCACAAAATTTATTTCCGTGGCTCAAAATAACGGTCCATTCAAATGAGTTTCAGTTATGCGGAATATTCCCGTCGCAGTGGTTATGGTGCTGATGAGCTTTTTCCTTTTGAACTCAATTGACAGTTGTCGTGCGCCGTGCCGCCGAAACAGCAAAAAATCTGAAAATTTATCTTTTGCGGAATATGTCCACAATTCGCACAAGTTACCAGGATCCATATTTTTCGTAGAATTTTGTACAGACTGGTACGTCTGTTTGTCCGTGGGTATGAGTTAATTTGCAATTTTAGAGATATTCTACGCGGTAAAATATCGACACGTCGATGTGACGATCGGATGACAATCATACCCAGCGTTGCCAACCCTCCAGTTTTTCCTGGGTATCTCCGGTTTTTCCGAGCACGCCAGCGAAACAGCTAAAGGTTTAATATCTCCAGTTTTTAAAAAATTGTTCCAGTTTTATCCAGCTTTCTATTCGTCACCTTTTTTTTGATTTCTTTCCCCTCAAACGCATAGTCTTTTAAATATTTCGTGCATTCATGCCCTTCAGTTTTTTGGTTTAAATCGAATTCCAGTCGCATCTTCATAATTTCGAGTACGTCAGACTTTATACCTAGTGACCATAATCTTCATCAGTGAAAAATCTAAATGGCAATGCATCTCTCCATCCTTTTGTTTACATTAAATAATACGGTGTAATATGTGCATGTAATTGTTATTTACGCAACATTTTTGTACCGAAATTCAAACAAATTTCTACAGAAGCTTCAAATTTTTATATCCAGTTTTCTCCAGTTTTTTATTTTGAATTCATCCAGTTTTTCTTGAAAAAAGGTTGGCATCGCTGATCATACCTATCGATAAATTAACCTTACTTATCAAGAATAAATTTAAACTAACATACGTATCTTTTGGAAAGAATTGCCGTAATACCACTTAAATTGTTTACTAATTTTGATATACGTAACAATTTTTTACTGTGTAAACAAGCTTCCGCTGATGATTATTGTTTTCTTCAGGGTTTTTGTTCAAGGAGGAATTTGGTATATATTCGCTCGAGACTGGAGGTCTGTTCTCTGTGATAATATGTTGATTAGAACGAGTAGTTGACATGCAATGAAACATTTTCTTAAACTTGCCTTATGCCTTGTTCAGACTACGCCGCATATCACCTGATATCGCCAGATGATATCGGATATCACTTCGAGTGTTCACAATACAGTGAGCTGATATGGTTTGACATTTACTTTGGCAATTGAAAAGAGAAAAATACAAAAACAGGTCAAAGCAAAAACAAGACAACAAAAGGAATGCAATCAGGGTAAAGATGTCAGCTACACTGTAAAAAATCGACACGCTACAGCCAGGTGGATTCCACTTACTTCTGTGCTAATAGATGAAACATTTCATATCTACGTGGAATACACTTGTGTTTCAGTTCACAGCACAAAATCAAGTGTCTCACACTTTGGTTTGCCATGTCATGCATACCAGAATCAATCATTTTACACTCAGATTTTAACGCTTATCCACGTCAGGTGCCAAAACACGTTAAAATACCGTGGATTCCAAAAAAAAAAATAATAGAATCCATAATAGAATGGTTAGGTCCCTAATTGACATTCATATGTAAAGAGCATTAGGGATTAGCGTGCGATTTATTTTCAGTGTAGTTGACTTGCACTAACGCGAACTCTCATATGCAATTGTCAAAATATGCGAAATGACAAGAGCAAAAATATTTCCTTCCTTCTTTTTCGCATGCAACGCAAATTCCGAGATGTGTAGGGTTGCGTCAAATGTCTTTGTGCCGTGTTGCCAACTGCTACAAATCTGGTTTTTATTGGTTTCCGAACATGATATCCGCGATAGCATGTAGCCGAGGTGATATCCGATGACAGCTCGATTGTATTATAGCACGAATCGCCTGATATCAGGTAATATGAGGTGTATTGTGTACGGGGTATTACATTGCGTGACACTTTGTCCAGCGCTCATTGCCGCAACTTCAGCAGACCCGCATTAGGCGTGGCACTTCAATACCATTTTGTTAATATTGCCATCTTCAACTCATACGTCATTTTTAGCCTTAAATCCTATCCATTCATGTCTGATAGAGTCAGTTCCTCCTGGTCGTTAACCACCAAGAGACCAGGCAGTAACACAAGTATCAATACAGTTAAGCTTTCGCCTCGACTGCCGCAACGGAACATTTTCATTACCAAGAGCCAATCCACCGACGGAGGTTTGCTTCCGATGAAATGAAACATCTTCGGTAGTCTTGTGTCGCTCAATGGAAACGATAACGGCTCTTCGCTAATTTGAACGTTTAAGCAAACAGTTAAGATGACTCATTTGAGATTATTTTACTAAAGTAGCATGCATTCTGTGTGTATTTCGCTTGACTACAACGTGATCGTAAAATGTACAGTTTACATCGGTTGCTTCATCCGGTGAATTAGTTTTACTCACATGAATTTTAGAGTATTCAAACTTTTCAAAATTTGCGCGTTTCGAAATTTAGGATCACTGTTGTCTGTGTTCTGTTGAAACAAAAAAAACCTTGTATATAATGTTTCGCTTGTAACACTTTAATAACAAGCTTCGCATGAACTAATCACACATGGCTAGTCACCTTTTCGTGTGTTATTGTTATAAAAAAATAAAATTAATTTTCTCTATTGCAGCATGCTGAGCTAAGGATTGAAATATGTTAACCCAACACCGTAAGTGATTACCAACAAGCAGGGATCGAAAGATAAACTCGTGGATTTTTGTACTAGGCAAATGTGTAGGAAGTGATATTTTCCAAATAGGAAATTATGTGTTGATAAATAAAAAGAAGAATATAAACCAAAAGTAATGCTAATTCTTCAAAACCAAAAGCATAATAAAACAAAATTGCAGTATTTCTGATAGAAACTATTACTATTACTTATTTTGAAATAAATTAAACAATTGGTACTGTACAGTGTGTTAAGTATACAATGTTAATTTAGTTGTTCATCCTGGACCAAGAAATTTCACCTGTTCTTTTAACTGCAGTTGTCGTTTGATAACTGCAACATTTGACACATGCCAAATTTTTCAGGAGGGTTCATTACTACAATTTTCTTTTTCAATAATTTTGTAACTCTTTTTTGTTGTATAGCGACAAAAAATAACAAATTGTGAAAACGGGATGAGTTTTTTTTTCTCTGTGTGCACTCAACATTGCGACCAGAGACATTTGATTTATTGTGATATTGCCCAGGCAGTATCACTATTGAAGTAAATGATATGCTTTTTATTTATATCCGTGCTTGTGTGTGTGAGTTTACCCTTTCGTTTCAAGCTTACTGCTCTACTACACCGAGCCTCTTACTATCCTACCAATATCGCAAAATTACAATTCCCTGGAATGAGAGTACACCTAACGTTCCTCTCTGGCCAGGTTCATTCTGAGAGGGACTTAATAATGTCTAGAGGAAGGAGTCTTATCGAAACTTCGTCTCCCGTGCCAATAGCGCCAATTACAATTCCCTGGAGAGGATTAATATTTCTGAGATCTGTTTTATTATGAGAAGGCCTTATTATGTCAAGAGGAAAAACCTTGTTCTTCCTAACAACACCACGTCACAATCACAATTCCTTGAAGAGGCACTCAGTGCTTCACCTCTGGTCAGTTTTATCATAAGTAGGACTTACATTTTGTCAAGAGGAAGGAGTCTTGTCGAAACCTCGTTCCTCCAGCCAAGACCGCGCCATAATTACAATCCCCTGAAGAGAACTATTATAACGTTAGTATGCTATGGTATGCTGTGAGCGGGTGCGTTATAGATCATTGCATGAAACGGCCTAACCTCCTTTTTTGTGACAGCTCCGGAAGGTTTGTTTACAAGGTGTTAGAATTTGGAGCGACTATTCGATTTTTTTTGTTCTTACGATCATTGTGACCATGGGCGCAACTTAAGAAAACTTCTAGGGGGGGGGTCTAGTTTTCATGTATGTCATTTTAAAAAGAAAAAAAAAAGAGTTTAAATATGCTTATTTAATAACGCTTAGAATAGTATCGTAACAGAAGAAAAAATCATTTCGGGATAGAATCTCCGAAGGTGTACTGAATATCTTGAACACAGCGTCAATGCCAACCTCTTTCAGCAACACTGATTCGATATTGAGAAGAGCTAGGCTTGGTAAACGGCTGGGCAGTGCTTTTAAACAGTACACCCATACTAGTTGGAATGAAATAGACCCCAGTGAGGTTCAAGGCATAATGCCCTATTCATGGGCATCGCAGCCCTAGTAAGGCAGCATACCAAAAATAAACATACTACGGAGAATCAAGAATTCTAAACGAACCGGAACAATCGGCAATGACCCAGCCGACGAAATAAGGACGACGATTAGAAGCTCGGTACATGTAACAGTAGATCGCTCAACGCCCCGGATGTCGACCGGCCACCCGCCACTTCGACATCGTTGCGCTCCAGGAGCTTAGCCTGAAAGAAGAGAAGCTACGGTGGATTTGCGGCTGCAAGGCACAGTACCACCAAAGCGGTGGCACAACCAATGAGCTTGGTAGCGGTTTTATAGTGCTGGGCAGGGTAGAGAGTCGTGTGATGAAGTGGCAGGCAATCAGAGACAGGTTGTGTTTGTTGAGAGTAAAAAGCCGGTTCTACAACTACACTATTCACAATGTGCTCTGCCCTCACGAAGGAAGAACTTATATAAGCCGATGATCGTCCCGCACAGCCTGCACACCATGACGAACGACAACGGCCAGCTATGCACCAACTTCGCAGCTTCCCGTGGACTGGCAGTCCAAAGTCCCCTCTTTCCTCGACCACCGTACAGCAAAACAAATTGACCACGTTCTCATCGACGGCCCGTTTTTCTCAGACATTACATACGTACGCATTAATCACGGTGCTGATCGGACATGACCACTTCCATACAAAAAACTACAAAACCCTGATATAACCGGTAGTTCTCTTGGTGTTTTCGAACGGAAGGTGCTGTGGACTATCTACGGTGGAGTACAAACGGACGACGGATAACGGCGACAGCGCATGAACCAAGCGCTGCTTGGAGATAACCACCTGGCGAAAGACAACAGGTTGCGGTGGACCGATCACGTCGTAAGAATGCCGAACGACAACCCTGTGCAATCACTTCTCTTCAGCAAACCCTACCGGCGCCAGAAAGTAAGGGGCGCAGCGTGCATGATGGCTCGACCTGATCGAGAAAGACTTGCGAGTGATGAGACGTCTAGGGAACAGGTGAAATACAGCCCAAAACCGAGTAAAATGGCGACAAATTCTTGATACAGCACGAGTTACTACAGCTCTCGTCTGACTGGTAAGATGAGTAAGAGAGCTAGGTTTAAGAATCGATCCTGGTTGCAGAACAAGTTCTTAGCCAATGAATGATGCCATCTCAATTTGTGTTGATTTTGATGCTCTGATAAGTAGTATAGAATAGTGATGGGAAATATCGCCCAAAACGGACATCGATAACAATCGATAATTCCGGGGCTTCTATCGATATTATCGATAAGTATCGATAATTTGACAGCTAACGTTTGCGGTAAAAAAAAAGTTTTCAGATGGTGATGAAAAAAAAACTATGACAGATAGTTGAGTTGGATAAATTTCCCACGGAAGGTTACCATGTTAGCTTCCTCACAAAAAAATTTTACGTCCTTGCGTGCAGTCTTCCGACAGTTAACCGGAACATTCGCCATGGCGGACGAAAACATGCGTGTAGCCATGTTTTTAAGCTCTTTCTTCGTTTTTTTTTATTAATTCCTCCTCCGTTTTCGCGACAAAATTTTTGGAATAGATCTTGCGCTTCGCGTTTGCCCAGAAATTCTCGATGGGAAGCAGGTGGGGGACAATGGGCAGATTCGCCGACTTCGGTACCACATCCTCCAACGATCGCTTCGAGTAGTTGATCGACGTCAAATCTTGCCAGGACACCGTATCTTCGTGCTTATGGTATTTCTTGATGAACGACGCAACTTCTGTCAGGCATTTCGTACTATAAATTTCCCCGTTCACGGCCAGCCCGGAGCAAAAGAAGAGCAACTTTGACATCCCTTTCTCGCTGATTGTCAGCCACAACCGCACCCTCTTGGGGAACTTGGTCTGTGAAATAAACTTTACCTCGGTGCTCACTTCCTTCGTGGGGGAGGTAAAATACGAAGAGCCCTGCTAGTCGTTGCCATCCAGGGTGAGATAGGTCTAGTCGTCCAATACCACTGCCGCGTCGCGATTCGCCGGGAAAATCGACTTGACCATCTTATCCAACCGCTTTCGCTGCGTCATTGCCTGCAGCTCCGAGACCAGTGGACGGGACTGCCGCGTCCTGCATGTATGTCCACGTCTCCAGATGCTTTTTCACTGTTTTAGAGCATGCACCAACCTCTCGGCCAAGTGCACGCTGCGATTTAGCCACTTTTACCTCGGTCTTCCTCTTCAGCACCCTTTGAAGCTTCTTGTCGCTCAGGGTCGTTGGCCGTCCGGAACCGGGCTTTCTTTCGATGCTCTGATCGTTGTCCAATAGTGTCAAGATGTTGTAGATGCCAGAACCGGCATACCCGGCGTCCACAAAGTGCCGCACGATGTCCGTTTTTGACGCGGCGGGGTACCATTCTATGAACGCGCACACTTCTGAACGGAGTAGCTTCACTTTTTCGCCATCACAGTTAGGGTTTGACTGATAGAGCTGTCAAATTTTTTTCGCTAACTCATGGGTTACTATGAGTGATGATGCATGAGTAGTTTCGTCAGTGCTATTAAAGATAAACCCATGAAATATTGGCAATTTTTGCCTATTTTTTTACCGCAAACGTTATTCGACAAATGCAATTTTGCTATATAAATTTGTTAAAAACAGAAACAGTGAGGGCCCAAACAGAATGGATACGTTTGCGTTGCGTTGACGTCAATGTGACAGTGAATGTATGAGCTAACTGTCAAATTGCCGCAAACGCATCCGCAACGTATCCATTGTGTTAAGGCCTTGAATGACAAATCTTACGATACTACAAATGAAAATTCAAACAACCGGACGAGTTAAACAGTTTGTTTTGGAAAGTCTTCGGGTTTCACGCCGGGAGTGCTTTCTACGGAGTAGTTTCAAGCCGAAGTTCACTTTGAAGGTTGTATAATAAGGGAAATAATTGAAGCAGGCAAAATTCTGTCAATTTTCAAACGTCCAAAACTTCACCAAAAATGAATCAATTCTGACTAAACAGGTTTCATTTTACTGGAAAACTGCCCTAGTTTCCCAGTATTACTAGAGAACTGGACGTGACCAAGGGTCACTGAAAATGTTTCGGATTTCCGGAGTGTGTGCCAAAGTGTACATTTTTGCAACGCGTAGAACTTTTTCTGACATTCTGTTTCACTTAGGTTTATATGTTGTCAATAAATCAGAATTTGTTTTGGGTTCATTGGTAGCCAAAGATTGAAAATTCGCCAAGGAATCATTGAAGTATGAATTTATTAAGTATGGGTGTTGATTTTGGCGGTTTTTTTTTCTGTTGGGTACTAGTTTTCTTTGAGCTTGCAGCACTCTAGCAGAATTCAATCGAACATTGTGGGTGTGTAGGTCTTATTAAACCAAGCAACTTTGCGAATGTGCGTTTGAAAATTTATCTGGATTAACATTTAAAAAGGTCAGATTATTTTCACGCGGATTTTCTCTGAAAGGTTATCTATGCAGATTTTCAAATTAACGTGGTTTTTTACGCGAATTTTTGAATTAAAGCGGCTTATCAAGAATAACATGGTTTTTTTCACGAGGCATGTAACCCCCGCGTAAGAAAACCTAACTGTATTTGAACCTTTTTCTTATGAATCAATATATCTTTGTAAAAATTATCTGAACTTTCCTTCAAAAATATAAAAAAATGAGTTAAAGATCCTACTCTGGAAAAAATATTATTTTAAAAACAAAAAATGATTTTAGAAAATATCGGTGATCTCAGATTTTTTTAAATGAAGTATTTTAGATAGACAATTTAGTTGCCTAAAACGTTCTATGCGTTGCAAAAATGTACACATTGACACACACTCTTGAAATCCGAAACACTTTCGGTGTAGGTTGGTCACACCAAGTTCCCAAGTAATACTAATATAATACTGTTTTCCAGTGAAATGAAACCGGTTATCAAAATTGATTCATTTTTCGTAAAGTTCTGGCCATTTAAACTTAGAGAGAATTTTATTTATCCCAATTATTTTGTCTATCCCATGTATAAATCAAGATACTTTTTTGGCGCAACAGTTTCGTTGATTTGGATTTTTAGTGGAACTAAAAATTGTTTGTTGGGTAACTGATACTCATGGGCGCAACTACGGGGGGGCTAGGGGGGGGGCTGAAGCCCCCCCTAGAACGTGTTTAGCCCCCCCTAGAACGTGTTTAGCCCCCCCTAGAATTTCCCAGAGAATGATTGTATTCAATATATATATATACATTCCATACTAATTATCAGAGCATCAAAATCAACACAAATTGAGATGTCGTCATTCGTTGGCTAAGAACTAGTTCTGCACCCAGGATCGATTATCAACCCTTGCTCTCTTACCCACCTTACCAGTCAGACGAGAGCTTTAGTAACTCGTGCTGTATCAAGAAGTCGCCAGTTTATTCGGTTTTGGGCTGTGTTTCACCAGTTCCCCAGACGTCTCATCACTCGCAAGTCTCTTTCAATCTGGTCGAGCAATCATGCACGCTGCGCCCCTTAATTTCTTGTGCCGGTAGGGTTGCTAAAAAGAAGTGATTTCACTTGGTTGTCGTCCGGCATTCTTACGATGTGACCGGCCCACCGCAACCTATTGTCTTTCGCCAGGTGTGCAATGGGGTTCTCTCCAAGCAGCGCTTGTAGCTCATGGTTCATGCGCTGTAGCCATTATCCGTCGTCCGCTTGTGCTCCACCGTAGATAGTCACCTTCTGTTCGCCGATAGGCACCTTCTGTTCGAAAATATCAAAGGGACTTCCGTAGAGGACTACCGGTTATCAGGGTTTTGTAGTTTTTTGTATCGAAGGGGTCATGTCCGATCATCACCGTGATTGGTGCGTACGTTTGTAATGTCTGAGGAGAACGGGCCGTCGTTGAGAACGTGGTCAATTTGTTTTGATGTACGTTGGTCGAGGTAAGAAGGGACTTTGGACTGCTAATCCGCGGGCAGCTGCGAAGTTGGTGCATAGCAGGCTGTGCGGGCCGATAACCGGCTTATATAAGTCTATCCTTCCGTTCATGTCCCCAACGATGATCTTGATATCTCTACGCGAGCAGCTATCGTAGAGTTTCTCCAGATGTGCGTAGAACGCTTCTTTCCCTGCATCAGGTCTTCCTTCGTGAGGGCAGTGCACATTGGGAATAGTGTAGTTGTGGAACCGGCCTTTAATTTTCAACAAACCCAACCTGTCGCTGATTGCCTGCCGCTTTGGTGGTACTGTGCCTTGCGGCCACAAAACCACCGTACCTTCTCTCCTTTCAGGCAAAGCTCCTGGAGCGCAACGATATCGAAGTGGCGGGGTTCTAGCTGATCCAGCAGAATCCGGTCGACGGGTCGTTAAGCGATCTACTGTTACATGTACTGAGCTTCTAATCGTCGTCCTTATTTCGTCGGCTGGGTCATTGCCGATTGTTCCGGTTCGTTTTGAATTCTTGATTCTCCGTAGTATGTTTATTTTAGTATGCTGCCTTACTACGGCTGCGATGCCTAGTCTCGCGGCGGAGCTGCCACCATGGATGTAGCTGGCGAGACACCGCATTTCATAGTTCAACCGTCCGGTCCGGATCAGTCGCTGTTTGAGCCGCCCCTAGCCTGTGGGGAGCCGCCCCTAGCCTCTCTAAGGAGAACAACTACCCCACCGGTTTTCCTTGGTTGCTCGTATCCCAGTCGGTACCACGTGGAGGTAGGAATAGAGCATTATGCCTTGAACCTCACTGGGGTCTATTTTATTCTAAATAGTACGGGTGAACTGTTAAAAAGCACTGCCCAACCGTTTACCAAATCTAGCTCTCTTCAATATCGAATCATTGTTGCTGAAAGAGCTTGGCGTTGACGATGTGTTCAAGATATTCAGTACATCTTCGGAGATTCTATCCCGAAGTGATTTTTCCTGCTCTTACGATACTATTTTAAGCGTCATTAAAAAAGCATATTCAAACTCTTTTTTCTCTTTTTTAAAATGACATACATGAAAACTAGCCCCCCCTAGAAATTTTCCTTAGTTGCGCCCATGCAGATACTTCAAACTTAAACAATTCCAAGTTAAACTAAACAATTACCAGAGAATTGCCAATAGACTGCCGCTATGCATGTCCATCATATTATAAGAGTTGGCAAGCCAAAGAAAATGCATTTTATTACAATTTCGTATCATTGCTTTTGATGAGATGGTGCAAAAAGTTTGGATATTTTTTTTAAAGTTCTCCAGTGCTGAGTTGTCGAATTCACCTGTTCTTAGGAAACTAAAAACTATAAATACCTTTTTAGTCACCATTATTTCTCAGAAACTCAGTGACACCCGGGGCGAACCTTTACACCACCCCCAACAATGCTAAATCTTGTCGAATAGCAGCACCCAACAAATACCTAGTGGCAAAAGCAACTCCTGGGGTAGGGTAGGTTCTTTTGGGTCTCCTCCAGTAACCAGCCGCACTGATTTGTGCTCACCCTTATAATATCGATAATTATCGTTAACGTCAAAAAATTAACGATAATATCGATGACCAGCATTTATCGATATTATCGATAAGTATCGATAAGTTTCCCATCACTAGTATAGAATGTATTTATATTGAATACAATCATTCTCTGGGAAATTCTAGGGAGGGCTAAACACTTTCCAGGAGGGGCTGATGCCCCCCCATAGTTGCGCCCATGATTGTGACCTATTCCATTTGAATAAGCATGAGAATCTAGTGATAATGAACACATTTCTATTAGAGTGAATCAATCCCGAAAAGCATTAGAACAAAAACCTTTTTCGGCACCATCGGAAATAAATCTAACTCCGCAAAATTTACCTCCCAGAACTGTCAAAAGACGGCATCGTATCAGGAATAAAGAAACGACATCGCAATATACGACGCAAGTGAGGAAGAGATGCCAGATGATTGTTTACGAACTAAGCACGTGCGGTGGTGGGTTAAAGCTGACGAATTTTACAATGCGCTTCGGGCAGCACGCCCGGTCAATACTGGGTCAAAATCGATCGAACAAAGAAGGGTTTTGACAGCAGTTAGGTTGCATCCAGGTCAAAACGGGGTGAGCTGGTAGAATAAAGAAATTCGCTATTAGTGTCTTCGAAATTCACTTGCGCCGAGTGAAACATAAACAAAGTAAAAATGGTGTAAGTGATGGTCTAGCCATTTATATTTTCGCGTCAGTTTCGTCGATTTTTAAGAGCGTATCTGATGTGGCAATTCGTTTTGCAAATTCGTCAGTTTATTAGCAAAAAGGTGTAAGTAGAAAAGTGTATAAATTTTTTTTTTATCAAATAGTTCTGGCATCTCTGCCTGTCAGGTCGGCTGAGGCCGCTTACGGCCCATCTCGCCGGCTATATTGTTTACTTACACCCTCACTTACAAGTTGTAAGTTAACAAACTGACGAATATGCGAAACGGATAAGGCAATCCACGAATGACAAAACACAACCGAACACGAAATCTTTTGATGTCGGAAAAAATCTAAACGGATATTTTATTGTTGTGTGAAGGATTACCACTCGCGATACTAGAGCAACCGATCGAACAACGTTTGTTTTTCATCCTTTTCTATCCAGGTTGCATCCAAGTTACGACCGTTGGAACATACCTGAGGCTGTCAAAAGTTGAAAACAAACTTAAATCAGCTGATCGCAACTGTCTGGTGGGTCTCAGATAGGCCTGAAACATGCTGAACGCCAACGCAAGCGATCGGGCGAGATTCTTGCCGTAGGTTAATTTTTTTGTTCACACAACATTTATTTGACACTCCGTAGGTTAATGAACAGCCGTAGGTAGAGCTGTTCATTGACCTACGGCAAAAACTCGATCGATCGCTCGCGTTGGTGTTCAGCATGTTTCAGGCCACACACTTACAGAAAACCGACAAAACAGAAACGAAAAATACGTTGCTCGAATATCATTTACATCATTTTGACTTTGTTTATGTTTTACTCGACGCAAGTGAATTTTGAAGATATTAAACGACGCAAACGAAATGACGTATAAAACAAACATTTTTTAACCTGAAGAATCTCAGCAGCGTTTTGACGTAAATATTCAGAAGTTTTCGAAAAATGTCTGCAACTGCTCGAAAACCGTAAAACTGTGCTCGAAATCTGAAAAAAATCTCAAACAAAATTCGCTCGCGCAGGCAAAAGTCTGTAAAAATCTGCACACATTTTAAGAAAATCTGCGCAAATATAAGGAGACTCTGACAAAAATCTGCAAAAACCGTGGAAAATCTGCAAATCAGTAAAAATCTGCACACGGACTTCAAAAATCTGCGTTTTGCAGACAAATCTGCACATTTGGTATCCCTGTAAATAATAGAGCTGGTGGGAAACTTTTGAAAATGTCGGGTAAAAATCACTAACATTTGAGGTTTAAAGCCAGGCACAAATTAGTATGAAAAATCGACCCCAAAAAATTTTGGTTTCGGGTTACACAAAAATATTTTTTTTTCGGTTCGGGTTAGATCGAAGAAACAAAAATCTGGTTTGGATCGTGTTCAGGTTTCAACCGAAAACCAAATTCGGTTCGAGTCGGGTACGGGTTTGAAAAACATCAAACCCGACCATCTCTAATAAATAACGCCCCAGCTTACAGTATACCGTTACGCTCCGGTGTATCTCAAATGCTAGCTCTTATGAAAAGGGCGTATTTCGTTTGGCTGAAGCAAAGCATCGTGTATATTAATTTTGCAAAAATCTCATTTTTCACTAGAATTTGAATCTTCAACGCAGTGATCAAAAACATTAGTTAGAAGTTTAGAGGTATCCATTTAAATGAATATTGTTTCGTTATTAAACAGGACCTGGGAGGGAGAAACGGATACGAAGCTGTGTGAGTGTCAAAATGAACCAGAATGAGCTGTCACTGACTGTCAATTTGAACCAAGAGAAAAAAAGTAGGAGGGTGGTATTCAAGACACGACCGCATGACGTTGACTACCGTATTCTTATAAAAAAAAAATTCCATTGAAGCAAATAGTAGAGGTAATTGCAACGCTTCTTTCACAAAACTTCTGTAACAAAATTTCGAGGCACCAAAAGGTACCAGTTGCCGATTATTCTCGTTTACTGGTTAGTCCGTCCAGAATTCCAGCCATTTTAGTATTTTGCAGTAGCCATTTATTACCAACAGCCACCAGCATAATGGGTGAAACCGGCACGAGATGACCGGTACTATTCTGTCTTTCCTTCTTTCAGCTGCTAACACCTAGCGCTGTCGTGAAATTAACATCAACACAAACATGCATTTTTGCAAGGTTTTTTCCGCTAGCAGCAGCATTCTGTAAAACAGAAAATTCAACTAACCGCTTCTATTATAAAACTGCGAGGCAACAAAAGGTACCAGTTGCCGATTATTCTCGTTTACTGGTAGTCCGTCCAGAATTCCAGCCATTTTAGTATTTTGCAGTAGCTATTTATTACTAACAGCCACCAGCATCACGGGTGAAACCGGCACGAGATGACCGGTACTATTTTGTTTTTTTCCTCCTTTTAGCTGCTAACACCGAGCGTCCGTATGTATCCGGTACGGTTTAATAATGAAACTGGTGGGGTGAAATGTTCGAACAATACGTTTTATACCAAGGCTTCGTCAGATAATTAGAAAGAAGGAGGGGCTACATAGATGATGGAATGGTAGAGACAAATGTTTCTTGAAAGCTGCGCCGGCCGCTGTCGTAATATTAACACCAACACAAAAATGCATTTTTGCAAGGTTTTTTCCGCTAGCAGCAGCATTTGGTAAAACATAAAATTCAATTAGCCGCTTCTGTACCAAAATTTCGAGGCACCAAAAGGTGTCAGTTGCTGATTATAGTTTCCTGGTTAGTCCGTCCAGAATTCCAGCCATTTAAGTGTTTTGCAGTAGCCATTTACTACTAAAGCCACCAGCATAACGGGTGAAACCGGCACGAGATGACCGGTACTATTTTGTATTACCTCCTTTCAGCTGCTATCACCTAGCGTCCGCATGTCACTGGTGCGGTTTTGGAATCAGAATGATGGGGCGCCGGCCGCTGTCGTAAAATTAACACCAACAAAAAGATGCATATTTGCAAGGTTTTTTCCGCTAGCAGCAGCATAAACATCGGAAACAGAAAGTGACAACAACAATAACAACAAAGTCAGATCGATTGTATCCGTTAGTGTCGACTGTGCTTGGGAAGAGAGGTAGTGATTGGCTGCGCGGTATGATTTAGACAATCGATATTAATTACCAATTTTTCACTAGTGTATCTCAAACAATAGTTTGTTTTTGTTACATAAATTTAACCGTAAAAGAATTTCTGATCGATTGATGCCAAAACCTCGAAAACCTGATTATAGATGACTGCAAAATAAGCGCTCAAAATCTGACCACTTTTCTCTGGTTTGCCTGGTTGAATTACTAGATTTTCAAATTCAGGGGCCTAACTTCGATATAGACGTTAGTCAACGTCAAAAGCATTGTTTTTGTGAAGAGTATTGTCATAACTGAACGGTATCGCGTTGCTTGGAAAAATATTCATCGCAAACAGTTTTTGTATTCATTGTCGTTTTACAAAATATTTTGGTTTATTTTTACGTGAAGTAATAAATTTCATAGGCTTTAACTAATAATCATGTTAGCGAACTTCGAATCTTAAACTTGCGTTTTTTCTGGATTTAAGGCTTTGGTTACTATTTCGAACACAAATCATCACGGCCGAATGTTAATTCTCGTTTCACAAAATAGTGAGAAATAAGATTGTAACATTTTTGAAACTGCATGAAACCTTGAAAAATCTGCCTCACAGGTCTTGAACAATTTGTGTTTTACAGACAAATTTGCACATTCAGTATTCCTGAAGTTAATAAAAACTTCGTTTGTGTCATGCATGCGTTACAGCAAGAAGATTGCTACACGCTATCAAAAAACGACATATGTCTGTATTCTCTGTTTTGAGTGTAGTATTCGTTTCTCCCTCCCAGAATATATTCTATTCCTATAGGACCCAAAACTTTGAGTTAAAACTTTCAAAGGTATTTTTTTCAGTTCGACACAAATGTTTTCTTGATTATAAAGGTGTTTAATAGACACTGTCTAGCCCCTACCTATAAGCAGGGATGCCACATATACAGATTTTTCTGTATTTTACAGGTTTTTCAACTGAAAAAGCAATACAGAATCTGTATTACAGAATTGCAGAATATTGCCAAAAATACAGATTTTACAGATTTTCTTTTGTAATACCGACGAACTGAAATCAATTCCAAAGGTAGAATTCAATTATACGATTTTCAAAGTTTTGTAAAAATATAACAACATTAGGATTATGTTGGTATCGATGCTGAAGAAGTGGAATGTGACTTGAGCGAAGCTCGAAAATGAACGATTCGAAATATTTGTCAGGATATCTATGCAAAGTTCGTAAAACAAATTGCAAAAAGATGCGATTCCACCGATCCTGTTGTAAAAACGGCAGCTTCAGGTAATCTTAAATCGTTCGTGAAATTGGAAAATTTAAAAGATTTGATGCGTCAATTTCCCGAATTTGTAGCAGTAACTGGCCGACACGGGCTATCTAACGAATTTCACACGCTTGAAAGGAACTTTTTTAACGGAAGATTCATTGAAACAAATAACAACACTACTGTAGGCGGGATGGTAATTGGGTCCTAAAGCTATACCAGTTTTTATATATTATTTGGAAAAGCCGTGTTTTCTGAGAAAAACGTGATTTTAAAAAAATGTTCATTGTTTTCCTTCGATTTTTAATGAAGAATAAAAAAACCGTTCGAAAGGTCTTAAATGACATTTCACCCATGTACGGTATATGGGAGAACTTAAAGGCATTTCGAGCAGTTTTTTATTCTTCATTTAAAAATCGAAGGAAAACGATAAACATTTTTTTTAAATCACGTTTTGCTCAGAAAATTGCCCTCTTTCAGCTGATACATAAAAATCTGAAATCCGTGTAAAACTTTAGGACCCAATTTCAAGTTTCCGTTACAGATCATTTGTGACAATTTTTTTTAACAAATCCACACTCTTCTGCTGATTTAGAACGTATACTTTCAATATATAGTTGAAACCAGAAATTGCATGGCCTCTAAGCTAATGAGCTCAATTTCAAAAACTGAAAGCTACGTTGCCAAGGACGACCAAGGAGGAGATACTAATATTAAATAAACGAAAACTTAAAAAAACAGCAAAACCTGTATAAAACTTACGTAGAGAAAAATGAAATTGTTTAAATATATTCTGCAATTAAAAATTTTTC
This sequence comes from Wyeomyia smithii, assembly GCF_029784165.1. Taxonomy (NCBI): domain Eukaryota; kingdom Metazoa; phylum Arthropoda; class Insecta; order Diptera; family Culicidae; genus Wyeomyia; species Wyeomyia smithii. The sequence goes on along the minus strand of NC_073695.1, from coordinate 192,959,195 downwards.
CATCCAATATTCTGAGTTTGCTCGACACAGATTTTTAATACAGATTTTTTGACCCGAGATGCCCGCATAATCAATAACCATAAACGGATGATAATCCATATGGTTTAACGATACCCCATACAGTCGAAACTGTATCCCGAACTAGTTGTTAGGCACATTTTATGGTTATTGATTATGCGGGTGCTGATATACAGATATTTTCAAAGAAAAATACAGAATTAAATGTGGCAACCCTGCGGGTCTCAATAAACAATGGGACGTTTTTTTTTTCAACTTTCTCTTTTCATCGTTTCATATAGTTTTTTAAATATTCAGTAACAACAAACGAATGGTGATTTCGGTGTAAATGAATCAAATAACCACGTATAATAAGTTCTAGTGTACTGTCATTTATCTCGAAATCAATTTCGAAATTTACACTCTGGCAACTCTGATTCTGACTTGATGTTTCGAATTTTGCTTGCGCGAAAATGTGCGAAATACGCAAGCTAGCTGTCACTTGCAGTTCAGTGGTCTATTTCTTGCAGTTTTTGTCGGCGTCGACTTCGTAATTTCTTCTCGGCATTTTGGCCAGTCAAACAATCGACGGACAAAAGCCAGCCGCTTCGTGCTAGTAGCCAGCAGTAGTGAGAATATTTGGCGTTCCCTATCGGAGCTTGAAATTCGCGTTTTTTTTCGGTGTAATTTGCTACAATCATTGACGGCATTTGGATAAAAATTTAACGCTCGTTTCGGTGATTATTTTTGCGATATTCGTTTCATCAAGCGGGTGCTCCAGTGTCTCGTCACGGAGACGCACCGGTTCCCTTAGCACGGCTTAATGTCTAGTGGTGAATTTTGTGACAGTTCCGCCGTCGATCCCCCAGCCGCCAAAAAGCGGAAACTGCCTTCATCGCCTTCGTCTTCGTCGTCATCGTCGTTGTCGACTTCCTCCACCACTGCAGCAGCAGCAGCAGTAGTAGCCGGACAGCAGCAGCAACAACAACATCAACTAGAAGAAGACTCAGTAGCAGTTGTAATGGCGACGGCAAACAACAATGGATCGACTCCGTTTGAAGGTTCTGCTGGGCAGGATATTGACGAGGGACTCTACTCGCGGCAGCTCTACGTGCTGGGACACGATGCTATGCGAAGGATGGCCCGTTCCGATGTGCTTATCTCGGGTCTCGGTGGATTGGGTGTGGAAATAGCGAAAAATGTTATCCTTGGTGGTGTAAAGTCTGTCACTTTGCATGACAAAGCGCTTTGTTCGTTGGCGGATCTGTCATCGCAGTTCTACCTCACGGAGAAAGATGTCGGAACAAACCGTGCGGAGGCCAGCTGTCGCCAATTGGCCGAGTTAAACAATTATGTGCCTACTACTGCGTACACAGGAGATCTCACCGAGGAGTTTCTCCGCCAGTTTCGCGTTGTGGTGCTTACTTTGACACCACTTGCGGAACAGCATCGAATTGCGGAGATAACCCATCGGCACAACATTGCGCTTATAACGGCCGATACCAGAGGACTGTTTTCCCAAATTTTCTGTGACTTTGGCGTCGATTTTACCGTGTACGATCCGACCGGAGCCAATCCAGGCTCGGCGATGGTAGCAAGCATCACAAATGATGTGGACAGTATTGTGACTTGCTTGGATGAAAATCGGCACGGATTCGAGGATGGCGATTATGTTACCTTTACCGAGGTAAGTAATTTTTCTGTGTGTTGAAGAAAAAAAGTTGAAAATGTGATTTTTTCCGCCTTGTGACTCATTTCAATTACGGCGATGACTGTTGTGCTTCGCGACGGTGGCGTGATGAGAAAAGAGGAAGAGTGAAAAGCTCTTGCGCGAGCAAACACTGCAAGGCGGAACATAAATTGCTGCGCTGCTTCGTTGTGACGTCACTGGGAAAAAATAACGAGTGGAGTTTTTGCTTTAGTGGGTGTGAAGGGCGCAGGCAGGGTAATGTTATGAAAAAGTCATTCTGTTGACCCCAAAAGTGGTTTCACTTTCATGCATGTTTGAAAACTCGGCTTAGAGTTGTTGGTCCATCAGTTAACTGTTCGTTTGATTGGTAATCGCTTAAGTTATAGCGCACTATAATTTGTTGCTCAATCGTTGTTTATGGCACGAACATAGAGCAGGAAAAATATTTTGTTGCATAAACAGGGCCCTTTCAAGGTTTGATTGATAGACTGGACTGGACTAGAATTTTCCAAGTCATTCAGCATCTATGGTTAGTAATTGAATGATAAATTATGCGTTGTCACATTTTGTTTTTGTCTGAACCAAGCTAATTCCATTAGCTAATGCTATGAGGCAGACCGTCCCAAACTGTTCTTTGTCTGAAAAAGGAAAAAGTCAAAAAATTAAGTCGTTTTAACCACAAAGAGATGGTCTGCATACGCAAAAGTTGTTACTGACTTACAAAATTGAATGACACAAACATGGACACTGCAAATAATTAGTAGCTTTCGGGAAAATTTCGAAAATTTTATTTCATTTAGAAAAATTATTTTATCATTCATATTATTTATCTCCCAGATGATCGGGAGAGACTGTTAGTGTCAAAAAAATCGTAGCTGCGCGAAGTCTGTGTATAAAAAACAGAAGGTCAAGTTCCGAATCGAAATGCAGCACCAAGGCTTTGCTTTTTTATTATTATTCATGAATCGATGAGTACTTTAGAAATGCATAACATCATGTTACGAAAAAGCATTGATACATCTAGTTTACTGTCTGATAAAATCTGATCCTAGGGGATCATAAATTTAATCGTAGAATGTTATGATCAAGCATATAGAAATGCATGATGATTGCTTGACCAAGACCTAAATCTCTGAAAAACACGGCTTGGAAGAAAAAAATCACATAAAACTTCTGAAGTTTGGAAAATTGTACATCTGAGTAAATCGAACTAGGGACTTGATAAATATAAACCGTCTCTCATTGTTTTTTTTTTTGTACGAGCGTATGAATATTGTTAACACTGCAAGATAGCAAAAAGCTTTCTATTGAGACAGTGGCAACTTCACCCGGGACATTATAAAAATACTGTGTCTTAGGACAGAGATTCCCATAGTACATAGTATTTTCACTTTAAAAGTATTTACACGCAGCGCTTTTCAAATGCGTCTGTCCAGTTTGAAAACATTAAAGATGTTAACTCAAGCCGCGAGTCGCCCCTGACATAATGTTGATTTCAGATCTTCCTGATTTACCACCAGGATGCAAAAAGTCATTGTTCTGCGATGACAAGCATTTCCGTAAAGGGAAAAAGTGGCATTAGCAGACGATAGCAGAAAAATTAAGATATTTTTTTTTCTATTTACAAAAATGGAAAATTTCCCCAATAGTTCTAAAATTCAATTGATAATTTTTCCCCATAAGCTTTAAGCTTTATTTCTCAAACAAAACAATATTCACGTTATCAAGATTTTTTTTTTCTTCACAAATCATTTATTTGACACGGCACAAATACAATTCAATGTTTAACGGCGCCAATTATATCGGATGACTTAAAATCTATAAGCAAATTTTTTATCCTCGCTGCCGACTACGAGCTGAAATTAAGTCTATCTTAAAACTAGCATGTATTATTCAATCAGTGTTTTGTAGTTGAATGGTCGTCTGATGATCGTCGAATGGCCATGAATATGCAGCATGTATGGATTTGTTCTGCTAAGCCACGATGTCATGAGCTGGGACAGGGGCTTGTAATCCTCGGGTTCTGAGGGAATTGTGCGGGGTCTAGTTGCTGGTTTTGGTTCGTTGTTGTTGTTCGCTGGTGTTCAAGTGGCCATATGGTGTGTGCCGCTGAGCCAAGATATCAAGAAAGGCCTCGGGTTTTCCTGGCGAGTTCGTGTGGGGTTCAATTTGCTGGTTCCAAATCGAGGTCTACGACGTGATCTTGCCGTTTTGATGAATGTGGGTGGAAAGGAATGGGATTAGACTTGGGCATGGATGGATTTCAGGAAAATGTATATAAGGGACATGTAGGGTAGGTCGCGACTCGCCAAGACATCACGAACAGGGACAGCTGGTTCTCTACCCTCGGCCCGGAGAGAAGCTATTAATTTAGACCTGGCGTCACGGTGTACAGGGCATGACCAAACAACGTGCTCTATGTCGTGATAACCTTCACCACAGGCACAGATACCACTTTCCCCGAGCCCAATACGACGGAGATGCGCATCAAATCTATAGTGATTGGACATAAGCCGAGACATCACGCAAATGAAATCTCGACCTACAGCCAACCCCTTGAACCACGGATTCGTCGATACCTTGGGTATAATGGAATGTAACCACCTTCCCAGTTCCCCTCTGGTCCAAAAATTTTACCAACTGATGATCGTGTTCTGACGTACAAATGCGAAAAATTCATTAAAAGCAATTGGTCTTTCATAAATTTCACCGTTTGATGCGCCCACCTTAGCCAAAGAGTCCGCTTTCTCATTGCCCGGTATCGAGCAGTGAGAAGGGACCCACGCTAAGGTAATCTGAAACGATTTTTCGGATAAAGCACTCAAATGTTCCCGTATTTTCCCCAGGAAATACGGAGAGTGCTTAACATCTTTCATCGATCGGAGAGCCTCAATGGAACTGAGACTGTCCGTAAAGATGAAATAATGGTCCGTGGGCATTTTTTCGACAATCCCTAGGGTATACTGAATAGCAGCTAATTCTGCGACGTAAACAGAAGCAGGATTATCGAGCTTATGGGAGACGGTTAAATTGTTATTGAAGACACCGAAGCCAGTGGACCCATCGAGAAGTGATCCGTCAGTGTAGAACATATTGTCGCAGTTGATGTTTCGATATTTATTGGAAAAAATTTTGGGGATCTGCTGCACGCGTAAATGATCCGGGACTCCACGAGTTTCTTCTATCATGGATGTATCGAAAAACACAGTAGAATCAGAAGTATTTGATAAGTTGACACGATTTGGAATATTCAAAGAAGGGTTAATATTTTGGGACATGTGATTGAAATACAATGTCATAAAACGGGTTTGAGAATTGAGTTCGATTAACCTTTCAAAATTTTCAATCACAGGACGGTTCAAGACCTCACATTTGATAAGAATACGAGAAGACAGGCTCCAGAAGCGGTTTTTCAACGGTAGAACTCCGGCTAAGTCCTCCAAACTCATCGTATGGGTCGATTGCATGCAACCTAAGGCGATACGCAAACAACGATATTGTTTTCGCTCCAGTTTGATCAAATGTGTGTTTGCTGCGGAGCGGAAGCAGAAACACCCGTACTCAATTACAGACAATATCGTTGTTTGGTAAAGCCTTATAAGGTCTCCTGGGTGGGCTCCCCACCATGATCCGGTTATTGTACGAAGAAAATTTACTCTTTGCTGACTTTTCTTCATCAGATACCTAACATGGCAACCCCAGGTGCCCTTAGAGTCGAACCAGATACCAAGATACTTATGCACCAAAACCTGAGAGATCGTTTGACCCCTTAAATGGGGTTGGAGCTGAGCAGGTTCATGCTTCCTAGAAAAAACTACTATCTCAGTCTTCTCCGGAGAGAATTCGATACCTAGCTGTAGAGCCCAAGCAGACAAATTGTCCAAGGTATCTTGCAATGGTCCTTGCAAATCGGCAGCTTTGGCTCCTGTAACAGAGACCACGCTGTCGTCGGCGAGTTGTCTTATAGTGCATGAATTTGCCAGACATTCGTCGATGTCATTTACATAAAAATTGTAAAGAAGGGGGCTTAAACATGAGCCCTGGGGAAGACCCATGTAGCTAATTCGGAAAGTTGCCAATTCGCCATGCGTAAAATGCATGTGCTTTTCGGACAACAAATTGTGCAAAAAATTGTTTTAAAATTGGAGAAAATCCTTGTTGGTGAAGTTTACCCGAAAGAATGTCAATAGAAACGGAATCAAAAGCCCCCTTAATGTCCAAGAACGCAGACGCCATTTGTTCTTTGCGAGCATACTCCAGCTGAATATCTGTTGAAAGCAACGCAAGACAATCATTCGTCCCTTTGGCTCGGCGGAAGCCAAACTGAGTATCTGATAGTAGACCATTTGATTCGACCCAGTGGTCTAAACGACGGAGTATCATTTTTTCCATCAATTTCCGGATACAGGATAGCATTGCAATCGGCCTATAAGAGTTGTGATCAGAAGCTCGTTTCCCCGGTTTTTGGATGGCGATCACCTTCACTTGCCTCCAATCCTGCGGTACAATGTTTTGCTCCAGGAACTTATTGAACAAGTTCAACAAGCGCCTCTTGGCATTGCCGGGTAGATTCTTCAACAAGTTGAATTTGATTCTATCTAACCCAGGCGCGTTATTGTTCCAGGACAGGAGGGCAACTGAAAATTCTGCCATCGTAAAAGGTGATTCTATCGCGTCGTGGCCCGGAGACGTATCGCGAACAAAGTTTTGCGCAGGAACAGAGTTCGGACATACTTTCCTGGCAAAATCAAATATCCACCTACTTGAAGACTCCGCTTTCGTTGACCGTTACGCGATTCCGCATTCTTCCGGCTGTGTTCCAAAGAGTGCTCATTGATGTCTCCCTCGATGTCTCGTTTACGAACCGACGTCAATATCCGCGTTTCTTTGCTTAAGACAAGCCTTTAAGCTTGGTATCAAGCTCCGAATACCGTAAATAGTCGCCAGGTATACCTCCCTTCTGGAAGGCCAAAAACGCGTCGGATCTTTGCGTCTACACGCAAATCGGAGCACTCTTTGTTCCACCACGGAGTTGGAGGCCGCTCTTTGATCGTTACGCCGGGATATTTCTTCGTTTGGGCTTGCAACGCGGCGTCGAGGATTAAGCCCGCGAGGAGGTTGTATTCTTCAAGTGGTGGATGATGTTGAATCGACTCGACCGCTTTTGAAATCATTCCCTCGTATAACTTCCAATCGACATTCCGTGTGAGGTCATACGGAATGTCAATTGGTCGCATGCGAGTTGACCCGTTTGTAATTGAAATAAGAATAGGCAAATGGTCGCTACCGTGAGGATCGAAGATAACCTTCCATGTGCAATCCAACCGTAGCGACGTCGAACATAAGGATAGATCCAAAGCGCTTGGGCGCGCTGGAGGTTTCGGGATACGTGTCATTTCACCGTTGTTCAAAATAGTCATGTCGAAGTCATCGCAAAGGTTATAGATTAAAGAGGAGTGGTTATCATTGTAAGGGGAACCCCAAGCCACGCCGTGAGAGTTGAAGTCTCCCAAAATTAAACGTGGCGAGGGAAGAAGTTCTATTAAATCAAAGAGCAGCCGTTGCCCAACCTGTGCTCTGGGAGGAATATATATTGAGGCAATACAAAGCTCTTTACCTTGTATTGTCATTTGACATGCGACAACTTCGATGCCTGGAATCGAAGGGAGGTTAATACGATAGAAAGAATAGCACTTTTTAATCCCTAGAAGTACTCCTCCATATGGGGTGTCTCGATCAAGGCGAATAATATTAAAATCATGGAAGTTAAGATCAATATTTGAAGTAAGCCAAGTTTCACAAAGGGAAAATGCATCGCATTTGTTTTTATTTATCAAAACTTTAAATGAATCAATTTTTGGTAAAATACTTCTACAATTCCACTGTAAGACAGAGATAGGATCCTTCATATACGCAGATGAATTAGGCATCGAAGGATACAATCGCAGCAAGGAGGGGCCATTGGGCAGTCAACTGCTTCAAAAATGATCTAACTGTTGGGAGAAGTACTGTGAGGAAATTTTTAATTGGATCAGGTATATTGAAGTTTTCAAAAATCCAGTCCACGATGTTAGAAAAATTCACCAATCCAGAGTTTATTTGATTATCTGGGTGTGCAAAAGGAACAACTGGGGTTTTAGATGTTCCAGGAAGTGCTGGGAACTCCTTCTGGGACTTTAAATTTGCAAGCCCAGGAGGAGTTTGCTTCGGCTTTTCCGCAGCACTTTTAGATTTGTTCGTATTATTCATTCCATCTTGAGAAACCTTAGGTCCTTTCCTGGGAAGCTTAAGAGAGGAAAGATTTTTCCTCTTTCTAGACTCCCCAAGATAGGCAAAAGAAGTTCCCTCTAGTGGTTCGTCAGAGTCGGTTTCATCTGAAGCCAACAGATCAAAGGGGTTCGATGTTATGGTAGAAGTGGTCACGGTCTTCTTAAGAATCTCAGCGTAAGAACGCTTTGAGCGCTCCTTAAGAGACCGTTTAATTTTATCTCTGCGTTGCATGTACACCGGGCATGCGGAAAGCTCATGCAGATTTTCCCCGCAGTGAATACACTTTTCAGCGCTTACACTGCAAGAATCCTCCGCATGAGTCTCCCCACACTTGCCACACCGTGCCTTATTGCAGCAGTAGGCAGCTGTATGGCCTAACTGCTTGCAATTGGTGCAATTCATAACACGGGGCACATACAAACGCACAGGCAGACGAACCTGGTTGATAGAAACATGGCTAGGGAGTGCAGATCCGGCAAACGTAACGCGAAACGAGTCTGACGGAGTGTATACTTTTTTACCGGAGACGAGCGACATGGACCGTAATTGCTTAACATCCAATACTTTCTTTCGCCTCGGTAGTGGATTTTTTGAAGCAGCCGACGCCGCTTCCCAGAATACACTCAACAGTCAGACTCGAATCGGTTATTACACCGTCGATCTCCACGTCTCGTGCAGGTACATACACGCGATACTCGCGTGTAAAGAGCTCAGAGCGAGCTATATCGTTGGCCTGATCCAGATCATTGACCACGACACGGAGCTTTTTTGGTCTGACTTTTGCAATATCGGTCACGGCCTTGTATCGTGACGTCAGATCTTTCGCGATTTGTAACGTGTTCAGCGATTTTCCTCCTGGTTTGGGCCTGATGTAAAGGACCAGTGGACCCGTTGATCCGTCTGGGTAAAGCCTGGGACGAGGATTGACTAAAGCAGGGACAGAGGGGGGGTGAACAGGAGGGTCAGGGTCGGGTGGGTTTGGAGACGGGGGCTAAGGGATCCACATCCATTGCGCTCAAACTAGCGCAACAGTACAGTGGCAAAGAATCACGTACCTCTTTTTGTCGTCTTCAATAGCACATTGACCGAGTCTTTCGGTGCTGGAACGGGCAGCTTCGCAGCGACACAGCTATAACACAATAGCAGGATGACCTTCGGATTATCAGTTTGTCTTTACACCGCACTTCGCACTCTTTGAAACACGACCGAGTAAGCAATGCTTTTTTTCTTCTTCACACAGTAGCGATTTTATAGCGAGACAATCACTTAATGCGTCCGTTTTCGTCGAGCGTTCGGGACGGAATGACACGTTATCAAGATGAATGGGGTTATTTTAAGTTGGTCTTAAAAGGTTAAATATTTGGAAATAATTGACGATGAAAAACTTTGTTTCAAAGAGCACATTAAGAGTATACAGGCAAAGTGCATTAAATGTACGAGATGTTTATATAATTCTAAACTTTTAATTTACAAACAAATTTTCATGACGTCATAATTGCGAAAGCAAACAAATCCTAACAATTAAAATTACAAATTTCTAACAGTGATGAAAAGTCACCATTTGTGATTGGCCCCACAAACTTATTATTCACTAATAATTATGAATAACTGCGTTTTCGAGCAAAACATGATTTTAATTTTTTTTATAACATCCTTCGATTTTTAAATCTGTTTAACCCGTCAACGAGACTTTGGAAGTCTCCGACCCCCCTTCCCCGCCGTAGTAGAGCCTTCCCTGCCTGCGTTCATCAGTCGTACCGGTCCTTCGTGCGGAAGTGGGGAACGAGGCTTCCAAAATGTTATTCACGGCAAGTACAATTTTGTAACATCTGTTTCCACCGCTGATCCGTGCTGCACTTCCAGTCTTCGGCAACCTAACGTCCCGTTGCCAGTGTTTACAAAACGAAGCCTTCCGTCTGATTCCCCTGGACTTCGGGTTTATTACCAGAACGTGCGTGGACTTCGGACCAAAATTGACGACTTTTTCTTAACGGCTACCGAATGTGACTACGATATTATTGTTTTAACCGAGCCCTGACTCGACGATCGTATTGACTCCGCACAACTTTTCGGGAGTTTATTCACTGTCTATCGATGCGATCGCAATCATCACAACAGTTGTAAGACGCGTGGTGGTGGTATCCTAATAGCTGTTTTAAGCGCCTGAATAGCTGTGTAGACCCTGCTACTAAAAGTGACACCATTGAACAGCTCTACAGCAGTACTCAATCTTCCTCCCGATCGCAGTTCCGATGTTACCGCTGTTGAAAACCACATCAGCTCGATCAATTCTGTCTTCTCTCGCTTGAACCACAACGATCTCTCGTTGCTGTTTGGAGACTATAATCAGCCGGGATTAATTTGGAACCGGGATAGCGACGGTACAGCTTCAGTTGATTTGCTTCTTTCACGTATATCTATCGCCTGCTCCGCTTTACTAGATGGGTTTAGTTTGCACAACCTGACCCAAGTGAATCACGCTACTAACGACCGCGACCGTCTATTTGACCTGATACTAGTGAACGACACTACCGCATGCGAAATTGTTAAAGCTAGTGAGTCTTTACTCCCGCTTGATATGAATCACCCAGCATTAGATATAGCGATAAATGTAAATCCACCCGTGCAGTTTGAAGACTTAGTTGACGCTCCAAGTCTTGACTTTTGTAGAGCTGATTTTAAATCGCTAAGCATGGCTATTTTTGACATCGATTGGCAATTCTTAGAATCCTCTCCACCTGTTATAGTCCATATCTGTTACCTTCTTCGGTATATGTAGTGTGCGTGTTATAATGTAATCAGAAATCTACATACGCTACACGCTCCAATGGGTATACTCTTTTGCCCTTGGGGTAGATATACTAGATGGTTGTCCGACTTTACCAGAAAAAAATATTAGTATTTAGTTATTATATTGTTGACATTTTTAATTAACACTTGCGTACCTGACCCTCCAGGGCCGAAAAAATAAAAATTCTTTTACCTGCCATCCCGCAAGATCTAAACCGAATTTGATCGAACCTTTTTCAAAAGATCAAAATTTATCATAGTTTTTGGGACAGTAGAGGACATTTCGAAATTTTTCGTTGTTCCGGATTTATCGAGGGGAACCGTGGGGTAAGTATCCTTCCAGAGACACAGGCTAAATTAGAAACGGTAGCGAAACCTTGCTTCAACATATCAAGCTTTAGGTTTTTGCAAAACAACACTATTACTTACTTTACTTTTTTGGCTAACGGACCGTTCACCGGTCTAGGGCCGAACGAATAAGAGATGTCCAGCTTCATCTGTCTCGGGCAGCCGTTCTCCAGTCTCCCCGTACACCAGCAGATCGTGCATCTTCTTCCACCGCGCACATCCACCGCGTGCGAGGCCTACCACGGAGTCGACGGCCTCTTCCTGGTTCTCTATTGAAGATAGTTTTGGCGGCTCTCTCGTCAGGCATCCTGGCTACATGTCCAGCCCACTGAAGCCTGCCCCGCTGTATTACCTTCACAGTTGACAATAAGCTGATTCAAATGATAGAACCGTTAACACAAAACTTTTCAGTTTTTCAGCTCGATTTTCAGTTTTTTATGATTAAGGTGAAACGGGACGTGGTCGCGATCAACTCGAATTTTGCAATCTAATTTTTTCTTGATTTATGAAGACTACGTACATGAAACTTTGATCAATTGCTTGCCTGAGGTAGCAATTTGAGTGCTGTTTATTTAGTGGAAGCCGAATTTTTTACGATCAAAATACAGAAGTAAACAGAATTCTAACCTCAAAATTGTATAGGAAAAGGCCACAATCCCGTTTCACCTTAAGCACATATGTTATACATTTCAGATATACAAAAACTCAGTTTTAACAGATTTTACACGTTAAAAAATGAGAATGCATATTTCTTCGATTCAGGATAACGGGTTTCTGGAAAACGGTAATTTCTGGGAAATATTTTCTGGTCATTGGTTCATTCCGGATAATAACTTTCTGGGGATTAGTACTTTCTGGGTAGCAGTTTTCTGGTAATTGGTACATTCTGGTATTTTGTTTTCTGGGGAAAAAGCTTTGGTGTTTTGATTTCTGGTGAATAGTTTTCGAGGAATTGTTATATAATCATACCAGATGGAATCCGCACATTTCTAAAATTCAGATATTTACAGATTGTTCAAGGAGTTGTGAATGACCAAATCGCTATCTGATAAACAATTATATATATATGGGAGCTGTCAAGATGCTCCCAGGTTGGAAGTTATCAAAATAATAAAATAATGGGCGGAGCGAAGTTTGCCGGGTCAGCTAGGGAAGAATAAAATATGCTACAAATTTGCTAAAGTTGGTACATGGCGGACTGTCATTGAATGAATTTTGAGCAGTTTTAATTCGCGATTTAAAAACCGAAGGACAACGATATTTTTTTTTCTTGACGGCTACCGAATGTGACTACGACATTAGGTATTTTATTAACCGAGACCTGGCTCGACGATCGTATTGGTTCCGTACTTTAAGTCTGTCATGTCACGCTTGAATCATGATTTTTCGTTGATGTTCGGAGACCATAATCAGCCGGGAGTTATTTGGAAACTGAGAATCGACGGTACGATTCTGGTCGCGATGAGCAAGTCCACACTAAAAAAAAAACGACCACGACCGTCTACTAGATCTGGTACTAGTGAACGACGCCACCTCAAGCGAACTTGTTGAAGCGAGTGAGTCTTTACTTCCGCTTGACGACGTGAATCACCCAGCATTAGATATGACGATTAATGTAACTCCCCCCTAGGAGCGACTCGTGGCTGTTGAACCTACCTGTTCAACTAGATATTCTGAAAATCAGAGTTTGGGGAAGTAATTAGAATTAAAATTTCCACGAATAAAAACCAACTAATTCCCTTTGTTAAAATTTAAAAATAAAACTACAAAATAAGTAAATAAAAGCATGAATTTGGATTTTAGATTCATTTTTTGCCTGACGTCCACATGTGCATTACACAGGTTGCACCTATGGACGAGTCGCCCCTGCTCCCCCCGTGCAATTCGAAGATACAGGTGTCGTTCCAAGTCTTGATTTTTGCAGAGCTGATTTTGCATCGTCAAGCATTGCTTTTTTCACATCGATCGGCAACTCTTGTTAATGATACCATAGAGTACTTTAACTGAGCTATCAATTCAGCAATCGGTCGTATTGTTCCTCCACAAAGACCAATAAAAAAATCTGCTTAGTCTAATCTTTGCCTCCGTCATCTGAAGGCGTAGCGCCCCGCGGCATTGCGCAATTATTATAAAGTGCGTTGCCCGGCTTCGAAGCAGCGATTCAACCGAATCAGTAATTTATATAGAAGATACAACCGCTACCTCTTCAAACGGTACACCTCCAGGATGCAGAGCAACCTCAGACGGCTATTTTGGTCGTTCGTGAATTTCAAGCGCAAAGAAGAAGCATTACCAGTGAATATGTTTCTTGGCTATTGTCACGGTAAAACCCTGTTTGATAAATGCACCCTATTTGCCTGTAGCTTTTAGCGCAATTTTCATGAGCACACTGTTTCCGATGCTCAGGATGATACTGGTTTGAGTGGCCTTTCTAGAGATGTGTTCGATTTTAATCTGCGTAAAATAACAAGTCGTCGCGTTATCGCTGCCATAGATAAACTGAAATAATTTTTCGCTGCTAGCCCTGTTGAAATTCCGTCGTGTGTTCTGAAGCGATTCGTTCTTTTCTTATTCATCCGTTATGCCTGTTGTTCAACCCGTGCAAAAGAAAGTCAATAGACGTGATGTGCAAAACTATAGCGGCATCATATCTGTCTGCGCGTGCTCTAAGTTGATGGAAATAATTGTTAACGATGCCCTTTTCGCCAGCTGCCAACCAATATATCACGTCGAGTCAACATGGTCTTCACCCAAAACGATCGATAACAACTAACTTAGTCGAGTTACCGTTGACTTGCTTGCGAAACATGAGTAACGGTGCTTAAATGGACGCAGTATACACCGATCTGAAAGCGGCGGTTGATCGATTAGACCACAGAATACTTTTAGCTAAACTTGGAGTTTCATCGGCTTTTGCGCAATGGCTTGGTTCCCATTTGATGAATCGAACACTCTGTGTGAAGATAGGAATTAACTTTACTGCGCAGTTCACGAATGTCTCTGGAGTCCCGCAAGGAAGCAATCTAGGACCGTTACTCTTCATATTATTCTTCAATGATAAAATTGTGAGAAATTTTGCAGACTGCGTTGATCTTCAGGAACTAGTGGATATTTACTAGGGTGGGAAAAAGTGATCGATTTTCCAGAACCAAGTTTTTTTGGTTCTTTTCAGGGCCCCAAACAACCCTAAACTTACCGGAAGTCTATTAGTTTTGTCTCCGCTTGGCGCATTGTATTTTGAAGTTGTATGAAAATTTATATGGGAAAACCCACTTTTTTGCATTTACTTTTCTAGACAGCTCAATAATACTCGAACAATGCACTACATTATGTTAAAGTATAGTATTTTAGATCCCTAGCAACTTTGCAGAAGATACTGAAGAGCTTGTCCTCAAGAAGAGTTATAGTTGTTCAAAGTTGAGTATGTCGATTTAAATGCAGAAAATCTTGTTTTCTGCCAACATTACCAATGTACCGGCGCCAGCAGCATTCCCATCAGAATTAACCTGTCGTAACGAGTTGATACACTCAGCTGGATCAAACAAACAAATTCAGGTCAATATTATAGGCTAATCTACATCTACAACGTGTTTCAGAGGTTACTTCTGATGGAAATCTGACTAACGCCGACACACTGGCAGTGTTGGCAGAAAAAATGATTTGCAACTTAAATTTCGACATACTCAACTTTGAACAGCTCTAGTATTTTTTTGGGACACCCTAGCTCTTTAGTGTCTTCGGCCAAGTTGTTAGGTGTCAAAAAACCTACCATCTGAAGTCATGAAACCTATGGTCTCAGCCATTTTGAAATCTTTAGAATCGAACATGCAAAAAAGTTGGTTTTCCCATACAAATCTTCATATAAATTTGAAATGCAATGCGCCAAGCGGAGACAAAACCAATCGACTTCCGATAAATTTAGGATTGTTTGGGGTCCCAAATAGAACAAACAAAACTTGGTTCTGGCTTTCCGCTATCAAGTTTCGTTTTTTCCATATAACGATTCCCCACCCTAATATTTACAGCAAGTGTCATCTCCTTCTATCGGACAAGGAAGCTTATTCTATTTGACTATACACTAAGGTCGCTTTTTACGCGTTTTTTTACGCGGATTTCGAAATTAACGCTTTTTTTTACGCGGATTCCGGAATTTACGCGTTTTTTTTACGCGGATTCTGGAATTTACGCGGTTTTTTTTCTTACACGGATTGCGGAGTTTCTTTACTCAGATTCCAAAATTCACGCGATTTTTTTACGCGGATTCCGGAATTTACGCTTTTTTTTTACGTGGATTCCGGAATTTACGCGGCTTTTTTACGTGGATTCCGGAATTCACGCGGTTTTTAACTCGGTTTCGCCGTGAAAATCGTTTAAAATCTGTTTACGCGGTATGTGGATGGCCTTTTAGTTAGCTTCACCAACTTTCCACGCTTTTTTAAGATTTCATAGGTGTTACGTACGGATTTCATGGGTATTTCATCTCAGATTTTCTGGATAACCGTTATAGACTGTTCCAAGATGAAGGTCTCGCCAATCAGCAAGCTTCGACATCATGTAGGAAAAGACAAAAAGTCCACCGGGTTCAGATCTAAGAAGCTTCGCACCCATTGAATTTCACCCCGAAAAGTCCAGCCTTGCACGAAGTTCGCAGTATTAGCTGGTGCACCGTCTTACTGGAACGAATAGTGGTTATCTTCGAAGAGTATTCGAAACCTCAGGGAAACGATTTTCTTGAAAGCTTCCGTTCCTATGAAAGCCAGGTTTCAAACACTAGGACAAATAGTTTCTCATCAGAAAAAAATTACCTCGTGATCAGCGTGCCGAGAAAGTATAATTTATAATAAAAAAGTATAATTTTCCGTGCCTCTTTTTCTGAGAGGACTCAGAAGCGCCGTGAACTTTACGCATCTTGTAGGCTGTAGGCCAAGGTCAGTTGCCAGAATATTGACAGATTCAATAGATATATTCAAATGTCGCTGAGTCTCACACGATTTGAGACGTTTAAATATTGAAAACCGTTTTACTACGGCTTCCCGGAATTGCTTCATCGCGCATCAGAACAAAATACATACAACTGACAGACAAACAACACCATGCGCATTTGTGAGTGCATATATAGAGTAAGAACTCTCACTAAAACTTTCATATAATAAACGGAAGGAACAGGAAGCACTTGGAAACTTTCAAACTACGAAGTTGGCACTTTTGTTCGCACTGCCACAAAGATTCGTATTGCTGATAGTTTTATTGGTTATTTTTAAACTTCACAACCCGCACACCATTTCGCGAAATTGTTACTGCCATATCAAGCACTTTACGTCAATTCTAGGATCTTCCGCAAACACAAATTTTTAACAATATATTTCTGTGAGTCCTGTAGAATTTCATATGTCAACTATTTTCTAAACTATTTTCATCATTTCAGGTGCAAGGTATGACCGAACTGAATGGATGTGAACCGATCAAGATCAAAGTGTTGGGACCGTACACTTTCAGCATCGGAGACACGACCAACATGACCGCCTACATTCGGGGCGGTATCGTAACCCAAGTGAAGATGCCTAGACAGATGAATTTCAAGCCACTGGCCGAGGCAGAGGATGCTCCCGAGTTTGTTATGTCGGATTTCTCTAAGTGGGATCACCCGCAGAATACGCAGCTTGCGTTTACGGTTCTTAGTCGGTTTCAGGAGAAGAATGGCCGATTGCCACGTCCGTGGAACGTCGAAGATGCCGCTGAGTTTGTTGAGCTATGTAAAGAGCGCGCCAAGGAGATGAAACTTGATGAAATCAACGAGGGTATGCTGACTAAATTCGCTAAAGTATGCGCTGGAGATCTTTGTCCGATGAACGGCACTATCGGTGGTATAACCGCACAGGAAGTCATGAAAGCTTGTACCGGCAAGTTTACACCCTTGTATCAGTATTTCTGTTTCGATGCATTGGAATGTCTGGTAGAGGCTGACTTAAGTGAGGAAGAGTGTCAACCGCTGGGATCTAGATATGATGGACAAATCGCCGTTTTCGGTCGCAAATTTCAGGAAGTTCTGGCCAAGCTGAAGTACTTCATCGTTGGAGCAGGTGCGATCGGATGTGAGCTGTTGAAAAACTTCGCTATGATTGGAGTGGCCTCCGGTGGTGCCGGGGAAATAATTGTGACCGATATGGATCTGATTGAGAAGAGCAATCTCAATCGACAGTTCTTGTTCCGGCCGCATGATGTTCAACAACCCAAATCTCGAATTGCTGCTGAAGCGGTGAAGCGTATGAATCCAAGCATCAACGTAACTTCTCACGAAAATCGTGTTGGCGTCGAAACGGAAAAGATTTATGATGATACATTTTTCGAACGGTTGGATGGAGTTGCAAATGCTTTGGATAACATTGACGCTCGCATTTACATGGATCGACGCTGTGTATACTACAGGAAGCCGCTGCTAGAGTCGGGAACGTTGGGAACAATGGGAAATATACAGGTACGTTGAAGCGAATAGAATTTAGTGCGGGGTTTATTTTGTAATGAAAATTCTATTATTTTAGGTAGTAGTTCCATTCCTCACGGAATCGTACAGCTCATCCCAGGATCCACCAGAAAAGTCAATCCCGATTTGCACACTGAAGAACTTCCCGAACGCGATCGAACATACTCTTCAGTGGGCCCGTGATATGTTTGAGGGTATTTTCAAACAATCAGCTTCCAGCGCGGCTCAATACATATCTGATCCGACATTCATTGATCGTACCCTTAGACTAGCAGGAGTCCAACCCCTAGAGACACTCGAATCGGTTAAGGTAGCTAGCAAGTGACTAGTTGTATATCTAATGATTTTTACAATGGTTTTCGTTTTTTTTCAGACCGCTCTAATTGACGAGAGACCGAAGAGTATCGAAGATTGTGTCAAATGGGCTCGAATTCATTTTCAGGAGCAGTATTCTAACCAGATTCGTCAATTGTTGTTTAACTTCCCGCCTGATCAGCAAACTACAACCGGAACCCCGTTCTGGTCTGGTCCGAAGCGTTGCCCGGAAGCAATTACATTTGACGTTCAGAATCCTCTGCATCTAGATTATATATATGCGACAGCAAATCTACGCGCCGAAGTGTTTGGAATTCCACAACTCCGGGATCGCGCCCGTATAGCAAATTTGGCCTCCCAAGTTCAGGTTAGTTATTGCGTTGCTGGTAGTTTTGTGACTAGAAAAAAAACTTTTATTAGGGGGGAAAACTTAATTAACTAACCCATTTAACTTTTAGGTGCCAAACTTCACCCCTCGATCCGGTGTGAAGATTGCCATTACTGATGCTGCCCTCCAGGCGGAAGCAAACGGAGCCGGTGAGGAGCTGGACCAGGATCGCATTACTCGTCTGCAGAAGGAACTGGCTTCGTTGGGACGCTTGGATTTCACCATTACACCGCTCGAGTTTGAGAAGGACGACGACAACAATTTACATATGGACTTTATTGTGGCGGCTTCGAATTTGCGTGCCGCTAACTATAAAATTCCTCCGGCAGATCGACACAAGTCCAAACTTATCGCGGGTAAGATCATCCCGGCGATTGCTACTACGACTTCTCTTGTTGCCGGCTGCGTCTCGCTCGAGCTGTACAAGCTTGCTCAAGGGTAGGTGTTATCAACAAACCAGAACTAACTTAATTATAAACTTATCTTCTACTTTCGCAGCTTCAACACGCTTGATCGTTTCAAGAACGGTTTCATCAATTTGGCGGTGCCATTATTCACCTTCTCGGAACCTATTCCGGCCAAAAAGCAAACGTACTACGACATAGACTGGACTCTGTGGGATCGCTTCGAGGTTCAGGGTGAGCTAACACTAAAGGAGTTTTTAGATTATTTCGAGCGCGAGCATAAGCTGCAGATCACGATGCTCTCACAAGGCGTTTGTATGCTTTACGCATTCTTCATGGCTAAGGATAAGAAGACCGAACGGCTTAGCCTGACCATGTCTGAGGTAGTGCGACGTGTGTCGAAGAAGAGCATTGAACCGCATGTTCGCGCGCTTGTTTTTGAAATATGTTGCAATGATAACGACGGTAACGATGTAGAAATTCCTTATGTGCGCTACGTTTTGCCCTAAAGTGTGATATCCCCTACATATTTGCACACTCACACACTCACACATAAGTTAAGCGATTGTTTTAAACACTAACACACTGAAACTTATTCACAGATGATAGAGAAGCTATTCGGATGATTGAAGGTAGAGAAAATAAAAATAAAAAGTGATAGCTCGCTTATCTGAATGCTGTCCAGGAGAAAATTACGATGGTATTTATCTTAACTGTTTTGTTCCTTTTTTGAAACCATGACCATACCATGGTTTTTTCTTGTTGTCATTGTAGCTGGACTGTCACTGTCAATACGAGTGATAGCTTCGGAACAACAACAGAACACGCTTTTCATGTTTATTTTTTGTGCTAGAAAATTGAATGTTTTAGTTTTTGTGTACTTTTTCAGGTATCATACTTACAACAACTGCTCAATCAGCATTCGTTTATAATTGTGATGCCAATAAATATGGCTTAATGCAATGTATTAAGAATAACATTTAGCGAATATTATGAGCAGATTTACTGTAGTAGAATTTTATTTCATTCTTGGATCACACTACACGTATATGCTCGTTACTTCCCTAGTACTATACAATATAATCCCAAGAGACATTCAAATACCGCTAACAATTTTCTCGGTAGTTCTTGTTGTCGTTTCGCATGAAATCTTCATGTTACTTTAGTAAAATGACACCGGGTACTATTTCTCGCCTTCCTTTTTTTCTTCTTTCTCTTCTATTTTATTGCGACATTTTCTAGAACATCTTCATAGCGGGTTTCAATTCATAATCACTTCCATATATGAAAAATAATCAAAAAGGTAGGACACTTGACTACAAGATTAAGAAAAGTAACAGTAAACCTTTCACTAAATTAACTCTAGTGGCAGAGATGTTTGTGAGAAGCATTCGAAGAAGGATTAGGTATAGTAACATTTAGGGTAACCCAATTATTGTGTTAAAACCACCCGAAAAGGGCGCACTGATGAAAACGAGCATTTTGAATGCACTGCTGATACTTCAAAAACGGAAGAAAAAACAATGAAAAAATATTTTTTGTCGTAAATTTATTACAAAGGAAAAAAACAATAGAAAACCAAAACCTGTCTAAGGGTACATTATTTTGATTCAATAATGAAATGGATAACGAAACACAAGGAAGTTAAGGTGAAAACAAATTTGTTTGAAAACGTAAAATCAATTTCTACTGAGCGATGAGCACTAATTGAAACAGCAACAGTTTTGGTGATTATTTCGCATTCAAAGAATGAAGCAACAGAAAGCAGGATACGTATTCTATTGGGAAATAAATTATGAGCAGGAACGAACTTGCAACAATAACAATTGATTTTAATGCGTTTAATCGATGACTGGCTGAAGTAATTTTCAGATTCCCACATCCCAGTGTAAATTTAGTCTTGCAGGACTAATAATTTGCTCGATCTTTTCTAATCATTTCGGGACGCCCTATTGCATTTCGAATACTTACTGAGGCCCGCTCACTATTAATTAGAAACCATTCACGGTTCATGCATATCGCATTTAGACATTTTCCAAACCACCAAATTTATAGTTGACTTTTGGTGAACTCGAAACCTAATGCTCCCTCAGTTACACAAGAACTTTATATAGGGTTTTATTATATAAGACGAGTCGAGAGTCACTTTATTCGAATAAACAGTTTCTGGGTCCTATTATATAAGAAAAGTTGACGGTCACTTTACTGAATCGATTTGTGTAGAAGAGTAGTCTAGCCGAGTGTATTTCAGTCGAGTGGCTCGTCGGAATCGATTGCTCGAAAGTTCGTAACTCAGCTGTCACAATTAATTTTGTTAAGTTTCAGTACACTCCCCTTTACGACATTTTGCTCGACTTGATAGTGACTGGATTCGAGTCTAGTTACTCGGCTCATCTTATGTCATAGGGCTCGTAATGTAGCAGCTACACAGCAATCATTATCAATCATAAATGATGTAATTCCGCAACTTCTAAGACATTCAGTATTGTGTGCCTCGAAGTCAATTATGCAAATATCTGCCAGCAAAAGGCTAAGCTACACACGGTTTTGATCATTACAGACAAAATTATAGACAAAAAACTGATTTCAGGAGGCGTGTTCTACAAGAAACTCTATTTTGTCGTGTCCGATGTACAGATAGGACATCGCTGTATTCAGCAATTGGTTTGCTTTTAAATTTTTCCACAACTTTGCTGAAGGAAGCAAGGTATATTTAAAATAAGAAAAAACATTTTTTTTTATCTAACTGTTAGGTGGATTGATAAAAAAACCAAAAACGCCAAAAGTAAGGCCTTGTTTTAACAAACAATTTTTCTGAACACGTTGAGTACATAAAATCAATTTTGCATAGTCTTTTTGTATTTGTATTTTTTTGTATTTGTGAGGTATAGAAACTCAAACGCTCGGGTCAAACCGTCAAATCCATAAAGTCTTGTGGATGTAAAGTGTCTTGCCAAAGTAATCGTTTAATGTGCGTAAAAATTATCGAATTTCCGTTTATTAAATATTGAGTGCTTTTCAATTCAAGTCTCATAAACTGATAACATGGGGTATTGAATTGTTGACAGTGTGACAGATGTCAGCGGTTTAAAAAAACAAGATATACAACACCGGTGCGGAGAACGAAAAGTTGGTCTATATTAGCTTATTCTTTTCAGGTTTCGGTGGTGTAAATCTAGTATAAATTTGTTTCAAAAATAGACCACCGCTGAAGATGCCCTAAGGTCGCTTTTTACGCGGTTTTTTTACGCGGATTCCGGAATTTACGCAGTTTTTTTACGCGAATTCCGGAATTTACGCGGTTTTTTTACGCGGCACGTATCCCCCGCGTAAAAAGCGACTTTAGTGTACTTGGAATGTGTAGACACTATTTTGAAAGTTATTTTATAAAATAGTGGTTGAAAAACGTGCTTATAACTAGTATTTCATTATTTTTATCTCACTTTTTCGTACTTTATGACCTTCAAAAGGGCATCACTCAAAAATGTACCGTACGACGATTGTAAAATTTCACGGCTAACGAAGTTGTCACATGTTACGAGAGTTGTTGCTTACTTTACTTTACTTACTTTTAAGGCGACAGACTGATTATCGATCCAGTGCCGAATCCAGAATACGTCGCCATGTCCCTCGGTCTTGGGCTGCTATTCTCCAATCGCCCCTAACACCTATTTCGCGTGCATCCTCGTCGACAGCGCACATCCAACGAGTGCGGGGTCTACCTCGAAGTCGACGATCTCTATCGGGATTCCTGCTAAATATAGCCTTCGCTTGACGCTCATCCGGCATTCTTGCTACATGCCCAGCCCACTGAAGCCTGCCGTGTTTTATCCGCTTGACTATATCCGCCGATTTGTATGCCTGGTACACTTCATGGTTCATGCGTCTGCGCCAAACACCATTTTCTAGTTTGCCGCCAAGGATTGAACGCAAAATCCTACGCTCAAAAACACCAAGAGCTCCCCGATCAGCCTCTTTCAGCGTCCATGATTCATGGCCGTAGAGAGCTACCGGAAGAATCAGTGTTTTATAGAGTGCAAGTTTAGTACGGATTTTCAGACTGCGGGACCTTAGCTGGTTACGTAGTCCGTAAAAGGCCCTGTTTGCGGCTTCTATCCGCCTCTTTATCTCACGGCTAACCTTGTTGTTACATGTCACTAATGTTCCCAGGTAAATAAATTCGTCTACTACTTCAAATGCTTCCCCATCTAGCACCACAGCAGCACCAACCTCCGACGGACTACCACGCACTCTGCCAGCCACCATGTATTTCGTTTTGGCAGAGTTTATGACAAGCCCTAATCTCGCAGCTTCCCTCCTGAGAGGTCCGAAGGTCTCTTCCACAGCTCTACGGTTGATACCAATGATGTCGATATCGTCCGCAAAACCGAGAAGCATGTGCGACTTCGTAATGATGATGCCGCTTCTCTGCACACCAGCCCTCCGTATAGCACCTTCCAATGCGATGTTGAACAATAAGTTCGACAGCCCGTCACCCTGCTTCAAACCATCTAACGTCACGAACGAGTCCAATATCTCACCGGCTATCCTGACGCTTGATGTAGGACCTTCAAGGGTGGCACGTATCAGCCTAATCAGCTTTGTTGGGAAGCCATGTTCAATCATAATCTGCCATAATTCATTTCTCTTGACTGAATCGTACGCTGCCCTGAAGTCTATGAACAGATGGTGCGTCTGCAAGTTGTATTCTCGAAATTTATCGAGGATTTGTCGCAAGGTAAACATTTGGTCCGTCGTGGAGCGTCCCCCTCGAAAACCGCATTGGTACTCGCCAACAAAGGTCTCCTGCAACGGCCTCAGTCTGTGGAACAGGATGCGGGAGAGAATTTTGTACACGGTATTGAGAAGAGTTATGCCCCGATAATTGCTACAGTCCAGGCGATGGCCTTTTTGGTTGATCGGGCATATGAGACCCTCCAACCAGTCCGAGGGCAATTCTTCATCAGACCACACTCTCAGCATGATCCGATGGATGGCACGATACAGCTGTTCGCTCCCGACTTTGAAGAGTTTGGCGGGAATGCCGTCCTTCCCGGCTGCCTTGCAGTTTCTCAGCTCTTTCACTGCTTTCTTCACCTCGTCCATGGATGGTGGATCCACAGCTAGACCATCATTCTCAATAGTCATCCTGCTCCTTCCGACTCCACTGTTTCCCTCACCGTTCAACAGCAAATTGAAGTGTTCCTTCCAACGCCTGGCCACCTCTGTTTTATCGGTTATCAGATAATCAGACTTTGAGATAATAGTACCTTTTCGCGGGTAACGTCAGCTCTCCATACTGCACTCTCCAAGGCAATGCTGAACAACAGGTTCGAGTGCTCAGACTCTGCTTCAGACCGACGGCTGCTATCCTGACCATCCTAATGCATGATGAAAAATTGTCAAATGTGGCACGAATCAGCTTAATCAGTTTAGTTGGGATACCGTGTTCAAGCATAATCTGCCATAGTTCGTTGCACTTAACTGAATCGTATGCTGCCTTGAAGTCTATGAACAGATGATGCGTCTGCAAGTTGATTTCTCTGAACTTGTCCAGGACTTGATTCAAGGTGAACATTTGGTCCATTGTAGATCATCCTTCACAAAAACCACACTGGTACTATCCGACAAAGGCCTTCTACAACGGCTTTAATCTAACAGGATGCGGGAGAGAATGTTGTATGCAGAATTGACAAGTGTTATTCCTCGATAATTACTGCAATCGAGTCGGTGGCCCTTTTTATGAACTAGGCAAATGAGTCCGTCCACCCAGTCCGCTAGTAGGATGTCTTCGATCCGAACTTTCAAAAGGATCCAATAGATTGCCCGTAACAGCAGCTTACTTCAGGCTTTAAAAAGTTCGGCTGGGAGACCGTTCTTTCCAGCAGCTTTGTGGTTTTAAGCTTGCTTTACCTCGTCCAAGCTTGGCGGATCAACAGCTTGTCCATCTTTCTTAATTTCTCTCCTGTTTCTGTCGACGGCTCTATCCTCTTTGCCGTTCAGCACCACCTCGTAATGTTGTTTCCATGGCATGGCCACCAGTGTCTCATCGGTAATCAGGTTTCCTTCCTTGTCGTTGAACATGGAAGGGACTGGCACCGTCCGGATTCTGATTCCGTTAACCACCTCACAGAAACTTCTTTGTGCATGAAGAAGCTAGCCTCTTCCTCCGTAAGATATCGTTCACAGTGCTCCCATTTCTTGCGTTGATGGAGTTTCTTTTCGGCCGCTCTAGCCTCTCGATAAATCTCCCTCATCTGGTGAGTAACGCTGTATTGCTGACCATATCGTGTATGTGTCTCCACTGTTCGTTTAGGTCTACAATCGGTCTACCAATCCGCTCATCAACTTTCCGAGTGTACAGTAGCAACTTCGTCAGCTGGCAACCTCTGAATGTCCGTAACCGTACCCTTCTCGAAGTGCTCGTCTTGTATACATTGGCCAGTCGGTCGCGAATCATTCCTACCACGACGTTTGAGCCTTGGAAGGACCGCACGTCGATGACATCTGAGAAATGCCGCCCTCAACATGGTTGATTTGAGAGCAGGCAGGCATACAGATTGTCGTTCCTCTGTTTGCTGCGAAGTGCACCAACCGCAGGCCATTCTCATTACTGGTAGCATGGGGGTTGTGTTCACCAACAAAAAGATGGAAGATCTGCTCCCGCCCAACCTGTGCGTATGCGTCCTCGATAACGATCTTTATATTATGTCTTGGGCACTCTCCATATGTCTTATCGAGGGCTCAAAGAACTCTTCCTCCACGTCATCGGGTGTATCGTTTGTCGGTGTGTATACATTGCAATTGCAGAATCTGCCCTTGATTCTTAACTCGCATAAACGGTAACTGATGGGCCTCCACCTAATGACCCGTGTGATCTGTTTTTCTTGTATGACAAAACCGACGCCTCGTTCACCACTGCAGCTCTCACTGTAGTAGATGTGATATTTGAAAGCCGTTTCTGCGTTAGGATTTACCGCTCGGAACTCATATTTTCCCGGCTTCGGCCACCGCACTTCCTGGATGGCTGTGACTTTCATTTCCACTTTTCGCAGCTCCCTGGCTAAGATTCCCATGCATGCCAATTCGAGTAGAGTTGTGACGTTCCAAGTACTGAGTTTCCAATCATTGTCGCTTTTCGTTCGCCTGGGTCGATACTGATTTTCCCGATTCGTATTACAATCCGGATTGTTCGTTGTAGGGTACTTTCGGCATACTGCCTTACTAGGGCAGCGATTTCTAGTCTTGAGACAGGGCTACTGACTTAGGTGTAGCTGGCAAGAGACAGCTTTTCATAATTCAGCCATCCGCTCTTGATCAGTCGCTGTTTGAGCCGCCCGTTACATGGGGAACAGACGCTCGGACAAAAAGCTGCCCTAAAAAGGGAAACAGCCACCCCTTCCCTGTCAGCATACGACCAAGCTCCTTCAGGTTCACCGAACTACCCTTAAGGTCCAAATAGACACACGGCCTTCTTTATGCAAATTAGAAGGCGTGACCGCGCCTTCCGTTGGAACGCCTCTAACCTGAGCCATTTTTTTGTGTTGCCTTCTAGTGGGTACCTATGTTGTTCTATTTTTTCCACCAACAAACATAAATTGGAAATCATGACAAAAAGAAGGTGTGCACCCTGTGGAGCTCAAGACGGCGCAATTGCGCCTTCCGCGCAGACGAGCGGAAGGTGGTAGATTCTATAAGGCACATTAAAAGGTTTCAAGAAGGTACTGGTGCTTATTACGGGAGTCACTTCACGGTGAAATATATTTCACTCTCACGCTCACTTCACTTTTTTAGACCTATTCCCGATTCCACCTCAAGTGACCTCCGTAGAGAGAGATTGACAGTGAAGTGAAATTGAGAATAGGACGGGCCTGTAGTTACTTGTAACCCAGTTGGTATCACATGGAGGAGTTGCTGGGCAGTATGCTCTGTAATAACAAAATTGGACAGGGGTGTAATACGTCTCTTTTTTCTATTATGCCCCATAAACTCAACTCGATTTATACGCTCCCGAAAGACCATTACGTCAAAGAAATTTTATTCTTTTGGCACCACGCAGGCGACTTTATGGTTCTAACTACCCGATTCGTGCCGTATGCCACCGCTTCAATGAATTCTGCCAACTTTTCGACTTCAATTTGCCGATCAACGCCTTTCGTCAGCGAATTTTAGATGTTACCGAATAACTGTACTTTTAATTTAATTTAATTATTCATTAAGACTAATCGTTGTCAGATGGATGTTGATTTTTAAATAAATAAAGAAATAAATAAATAAATAAACTTTGCCAAATCGAGAGTAGAGAGTGTGGTAGGTAGCCCATCGGAGGTTGGTGTTGTGGTGATGATGAATGGGGAATAGGGTGGGGAATCGTTATATGGAAAAAAACGAAACTTGACAGCGGAAAGCTAGAACCAACTTTTTTTGTTCTATTTGGGACCCAAACAAGCCTAAATTTATCGGAAGTCGATTGGTTTTGTCTCCGCATGGCGCATTGCATTTCAAATTTATATGGAGATTTGTATGGAAAAACCAACTTTTTTGCATTTTCCATTCTGAAGATTTGAAAATGGCTGAAACCATAGGTTTCATGACTTCAAATGGTAGGTTTTTTGATGCCCAACAACTTGGCCGAAGACACTAAATAGCTAGGGTGTCCCAAAAAAATACTAGAGCTGTTCAAAGTTGAGTATATCGAAATTTATGTTGCAAATCATTTTTTTCTGCCAACACTGCCAGTGTATCGGCGTTAGTCAGATTTCCATCAGGAGTAACCTCTGATACACGTTGTAGATTCTACCTACGCCTAGAATGACCTGAATTTGTTTATTTGATCCAGCTGAGTGTATAAACTCGTTACGACAGGTTATTTCTGATGGGAATCCTACTGGCGCCAGTACATTGCTAATGTTGGCAGAAAACAAGATTTTATGCATTTAAATCGACATACTCAACTTTGAACAGCTATAGTTCTTCTTGGAGACATCCTAGCTCTTCAGTGTCTTCTGCAGTTGTTAGGCATCTAAAATACTATTCTTTAACATAATGTAGTGCATTATTCGAGTATTATTGAGCTCTCTAGAAAGGTAAATAGAAAAAGGTAGGTTTCCCCATATAAATTTTTATATTTTAAAATGCAATGCGCCAAGCGGAGACAAAACCAATAGACTTCTGGTAAGTTTAGGGTTGTTTGGGGCCCTGAGAAGAACCAAAAAAACTTGGTTCTGGAAAATCGATCCCACCCTAATGGGGAATCATTTGCAGTAGCCGACGAATTTTTTTACCTGGTGCGACAATGGGGTTAGCCGTAAGAAAAAGGAAATAGCGGTCCCAAATAGGGCCTTCTGAGGATTGCGTAACCAGCTAAGGTCTCACAACCTATAAACCCGTCCAAAATTGCAATCTAGAACACACTGATTCTCCCTGGCTCTCTGCAGCTATGAATTGGCTCTGCAGCTATGAAACTGGCTTCCTGTCACTCAGGGTAGTCGGTCGTCCGAAACCGGATTTTTCGATGCTCTAATTGTTGTCCAATAGTGCAAAGATGTTGTAGATGCTGTAATGGGCGTATTTGACTTATAGAGCTGTTAATTTTTTTTTTTGCTGACTAATGGGTTACTATGATTGGTGCTGCATTAGTACTTTCGATAGTGCGTGTGAAGGTAAACCCATGAAAAAACAGCAATTAGTATCGATTTTTTTCGTGCAAACGTTATTTTTTTATTTCTTTATTTAGGTAGCCCCGTGATTACGTCCTACACACTAATTTACTATTTAAATCATTACTAAACTCTTATTTTTCAAACTACCCTTAGTTAATACAGGGTGATTGGTTCCTATAGTCACTGTATATTTTACTAGTCTGGCGGAGTGGATTCGGGAACCAATTTAAACTGTTATAACGGGAACCAGTCGTATTGAATCTCTGGTTCCAGTTATAACAGTTTAAATTGGTTCCCGAATCCACTCCGCCTGACTGTAAATATAGGGACTGTATTGGTTCCATGTTGGGAGACTCAGGGGCTGATAGAAAGCCACATGTGAGGTACCATGGAACGGGGTGAAAGTGATCAATATTTATAACAATTTCTAATTAACTAGCTTCATGTACATTTTTCCCGAAATAGTAGTAGTCCAGTAAACCTCTATGGTTATTGGTAAAATTTCTATCGTCTACTTCATGAAATAAATTCGATAATTCCATAAGGTACCATGAGGTAAATTGGGGTGAAATTGATCACCATTGAAATCCATACATTCTTTTGGCAATGTGCTTTTTTCGATATGCTAAAGATAAACGATGATTTCTGTACTGAAAAATATCATTTACAGCCAGTTTGGAAACGAAAATAACGATATTTCAGGTTAACATTTGTTTATTTTGTTTCACGAGCTGCTTGTTGCTAAATTTGCTCTTATTTGATCGTCGTTATACCGATTTCAATTCGGTTTGTTGCAAAAGCTCAAAAACCAACTCTGAAATTAAAATCTTTGTGGTTTCCTGCGAATTCATCAGTACTTCTTTAATGGTATAGAATGATCATTGTTGAAAATGACATTTTTTGAGCTTTTATCAAACTTTACTCACTTCTCCAAATTCAACGTAATTAACCCTCAACTAAGATTACTTTAAGTTAATTCATTACTTTTTTTTGTTATTTGGAAACTTGTTTGATCAAATTTGATTGAGTTTTGACTGAGTTAGCAGAATTTTTCGAAAATATGAAAAATTGCACCGGGCATGCAAGGGTTAACTTTGACAGGTATGTGAATCATGCAAAAGTTGCGTTTAAGGACACGTTAACATTGCCTAGTGTTGTAAGAGCAATATCTTTAGATTAGTATTTTTTATCACGAATTTTCAGGTGATCAATTTCACCCCACTGATCAATTTCACCCCATTCCACGGTACAAAATATGCTCTAACGTTAATCTATTAGGAGTTATTCAACTTTCAAGTGTTTTGAATACTCTTCCTTTAAGTGGCTTTAACTTTAGGCGTATACCACTTAAAGCATTTCTATTCATCTCATTCGAAAGCTGAGAAAACTTTCTGATAGACGTGTCTAAATAAATGTGAAAACTTATTTTGATATTTTCTCACAAAAAACTGTGGTTAAAAATATTGTATTTTGAGCTTAAATTGAACATTTTGAACCACATTAAAGTTTGTTCTTTGGCATCTACTCTGTATTTCCTTTAGCTTTCAAAAAATTACAGTTTTAATTCAGCATTTTTGGCGATGGATCAGCATTAACACAAAACTGGCATTCAAAACACAAGTTAATGGAAAAAAATGTCTTTTTGTATTTATTTAAACATTTTAGTAGAAATTTCTCTCAGCTTTCACATAAACCCAGCATTGCTTAAAATTGTATACACTTAAAGTAAGAGCAACTTTGAGGAAGAGTATAATTAAATAATAATAAATATGGAGATACAAATTTTGCAGCATTTGTCAGTCCACTAGCAGCTTCTCAATATCTTTTCCAACATCTATTCGGTATTATACTAAATAAAATAATCGAATAATGTTTTTAGAATTCAACAAAAGCTATCACAGAGGTAGTGCTACATAGATTGTTAAACTGATCTAGAGCAAATATACAGAGAGCATTATGTGGAAACAATATCATATCCACAGTCAATACCAGTAAACTAACGTAGCTCATTGTTTAACCCTGCAACAAGGAAGTATGTCAACCCAAAAACCTCGCATTTATAGTCACAAAGTTCAACTTTAATTTTGGTTTCAACGATATTGTAAGTCATGGCATCACCAAAGCGTAACACTAGCATGCAGGAACGGCTAACGCTTGTCAGGGATTGGTTCGATCGGTACATTAACTTGGAGGAGCTGTTTTCGTGCGCCATTTGTCACAATACGATCACCGTCGATCATCCGATCCATTGTCCGCAGTGCTCGAAACTCTTCTGTAGCCAATGCATCGATCAATGGCTGAACAGACCCTCGAGAGGGTCCATTGTGAGGCGGTGTCCTTGCTGCCAGGTACAAGTGGAGGCGAAGAATTTCGTCTGCTGCCGTGTTTTTCAGGATGTGGATGAACTGGTCCAGCAGCTGAGAGATAACCTTGAGGAGTTGGTTGAAATGATTCGGTGTCCGCTAAGTATGTGTGATGAGCACGGAAAGGAATTGTTATTGTTTTGTCAGGCTTGTGGATGCTGCATTTGTGTGAAGTGTTTGTTCAGCGACTCGCACAGTGCGCACAGTTCTAAAATTCTAGACTTGGATAGTGCTCGAGAAAAATTCAAAAAAATGCTCGAGGTAGAGAACTCATTTCTTTTAAACAGACTAAAGATATTGCAAAATGCTGGCGATCAAATCGCCGCGAACGAAAGCGATCTGATGGACGCTAATGAGCATGTTGTAGAAAAGTTAAACTTGGCCACGGAGAAGATAATTGATAAGTTGCGGGACGAAATGAATGAGCGGTTCCGTCAAAACATTGAACCGATCAAAGCTGTTACTAAACAGCAACGCAGTGAGGTGGAAAATGTCATACAGAAGGCTTTAGAACTATCTAACGAAGATACAAGGTGAGTCTACTGGCATTCAAAGTAACATTATTTATTACATTTATTTTTGTACATTTTTGCAGTCCCGAAGTGGTTATGGAAACGTTTGAAATGACTGACACAATCACAAGAATGCGTAAAGAGCCATTGCCTGTTCTGCAATTACCAGAAACTAATTTTATCGAGTAAGTGATTCATATTAACCTGGAAAGTAGTTTGGAAAATTAATCTGTTTTTCGTTTTTCAGCCCGATCACACCTCCGTCGGTGGAGCTTGATTTTTTAATGCGCAACTTTTCGGAGTCTATATTTCTCAACCAATCGATGACTTCCGATGTGAAATCCATCGAGGGGTTCACGTTACAGCTGAAAGGACATCAGGAGTACGATGATGACGGAAATGAAGTTATTCGACTCTCATTACTAGTGGTGGACGGGTATGATGTGCACGATGTTAAGGTAATTTGCTATCCGATGAAGCATACATCGAAAGAACCGTTGGTTAGACTACTGGACGTCAAACGGTTTGAGAACAACACGGTTCTGGAATTTAGTGGATTCCAAGCAATGGAAGGATTTCTGGAGGAACAGAGTGATGAGCTGCATCTGAGGATGAAGATTCGCCTTTGGACTACTTATTACGACAAATGTGTCCATAAAGATTGGTATATTAAAAGGTTGGTAGGGTGAATTTCTTATAATGATTAGATAGATTTATGTTTTTTTTTTAAGTTTTATTGTATTGATTGTTCAACAATTGTTCTTCGTTTATTTATTTGTCATTATTCATCAGTAGTCTTATTAATGTTAATACATTCTCAACTGGCTAATCATTAAGGAAATATTTTATTCACTATTTTTTCACAAAAAATTCCAATTCGCTTTATGACCGCTGTGTGAAAATCTTTCTGTGGACATGTTGTATTTGCGGCATTGCTGTGTAAATTACCGAACCGCGAACATCTGTTCCATGGTGACAGAGAGGCCCATGAATTCCTCCTGAAAATGCCCCAGTAATTGCACCACTCGAGCTTGTCGCCATTTTTGTAGATGAGGTACACTATACCTTCCTTACACTCCGCCGGTACTCGTTCTTCCACCCAAAGTTTGGCAATGACCCAGTCCACCACTCTAGCCATTGTTTCTCCACCGTATTTTAACAGCTCGCTAGGAAGGTTGTCCACTCCAGAAGCTTTGTCGATTTTCAGCTAGTTATCTCTCACCCCCATGACAGTAGGGGCTGAAATCCTATCGTCTCCTGCTCAGGCGCTAGAATCAAATGCCATACTGTCTTCGTTCTTTGTTGCATCGCCATTCAGATGCTTATCAAGGAGCTGTTTCAACCTTCCGACCTCCTTCGTGTGCTCCAGCAGTCTTCTTCAAGAGTCTTGTTGAAGCAAGCCCACTGAACCGTAGATACTCAATGTTTGGTCGTGGTAATAGATGGACGACTCGTGATTCATGCGCCTACGTCACAATACATCTTCCAATTTATCGCCAAGTATTGATCACAGGTTTAACGCTCAAAAACTCCACGCACTCGTCAATCAGCGTTCTCCAGCATCCTGCCTTCCGTAAAAGGCCACCGTGTGAATCAGCCTCCTATACAGCGCTGCTTACGTTGTCCGTAGAAGACCCTGTTCTCAGCTGCAACTCGCCGTTTCACTTCGCGGCTCGTATTGTTGTCACATGTTACAAGCGTACCAAGATAAACGAATTCAACAACCACTTCAAATCGTTCCCCACCAAGCTCCACTTCAGCATCAATTCATCCGGCACTTCCACGCTCCCTTCCAGCTACCATGTACTTCGTTCTGGCAGAGTTAATAGGAAATCCCAACCTCGCCACTTCCCTCTTAAAGGCCTGAACCCTCCCCCACGCCCCTACGTTCGATACCGATGATATCAATGTCATCCGCAAAACCTAGAAGCATGCGAGCTTTCGTGATGATCGTATCGTTTCTTTGCACGTTTGCACTTCATACTGCACCTTCAAGGGCGATGTTGAACAATAAGTTGGAGAGCGCATCCCCCTGCTTCAGTCCATCAAACGTAATGAACGCGACTGATGTTTCGTTAGCTATCCGCACACATGATTTTGATTCCTCCAGCGTTATAGGAATCAGCATCTTTAGTTTTGTCGGGAAACCGTGTTCCAGCACTAAGTCGTATGCCGCCTTAAAATCTACAAACAGATGGTGGAAATATGATCCGTCGTGGAACGCCCTTGTCGAAAACCAACCTGGTATTCGTCGACAAAGGATTCCGTTGGCGGTCTCTAACTGCAAAACAGGATACGGAAGAGCACTTTGTATGCGGATTTTGCGACGTAATGCCTCGATAATTACAACAATCCAGTTGATGTCTTCCAATCATCCATCCACCCTACCGCAACCCTCCCGGAAACGGTAACTGGGTTGCGGATAGCTACCACCAAGTCGGTCTGCTATAGTGTAGACAACAACGAGAGGCGGCAAGCGACGGGTAGAGCCAACACTCCGATAGTCCGCAGGTGAAAGACATCGCATTCCGATGCCGAGGTTTTCGAAGAGGCAACGAGAAGAGAACGCAAGGGGACAGTTGGCTCCGCTCGAATGCTAACCAACTAGTTGCCATGCTATCGTTGGCGTGTGACGCCACCATGCCTGCGACTCGCCCATCTAGGAATGGGAAGCCACCGGTTTACTGGTGGACGGAAGCGATAGCCGACCTTCGCACTGCGTGCCTCCGTGCAAGGCGGAGGATGCAGCGTGCGCGAAATAAAGAAGAGAGGACAGAGCGTCGCGCAGCATTCGGTTCTGCAAGATCGATGCTAAAGAGTGTGATAAGGCCAGCAAGAGGGCCTGCTTCGATAGGCTATGTGCGAGTGCCAATACGAATCCGTGGGGTGACGCCTACAGGGTCGTAATGGCAGAGCCTACACAGCGATCACCAGCGATTCTGGAGCGTATCATCGAGGGACTCTTTCTGCGCCACGAGCCAAGCCCTTGGCCTCCGGCGGTCGACTCTCACGTCCGATGTTCCAGATCCAATCCGTGAGCGACGACAGCCGTGTTGAGGTTGAGGAGGAGGCAAGGGTTACGAATGATGAACTCTTCGTGATCGTCAAATAAAGGTGAGCAAGGCACTGGGACCGGATGGTATCCCTAACCTGACAATCAGGCTGGCGATAAAAATGGCCCCGGGCTGTTCAGGGCAGTCATGCAGAGGCGCCTGGATGACTGTCTCTTTCCGGACAGGTGGAAGCGGCAGAGATTGGTCTTACTGCCGAAGGCTGGGAAACCGCCAGGGGGGGCATTGGCATATAGGCCCCTCTGCCTGCTGGACACTGCGGGCAAGGTGCTTGAGAGGATTATCCTCAACAGACTGACCAAGACGGTGGAGGTAGCACTCCAGCGCACGAGAAGGGAAATACGGTAATGCGCAATCGTCACGCCCGACGTGATGAATGCGTTCAATAGCGCCAGTTGGGAGTTCATCCATGTACCGGTGTCCTTGTACAAGATTCTGGAAAATCACTTCCAGAATCGCGTACTAGTTTACAACACGGAGGAGGGTCAGAAGTGCGTCCCAATCACTGCAGGAGTTCCGCAAGGTTCTATCCTGGGTCCGGTGTTGTGGAATGTCATGTATGACGGAGTGTTGAAACTCAAGTTTCCTGTAGGGGTTGTGATCTTTGGGTTTGCAGACGACAGAACGCTGGAGGCTCACGGCGAGTCGATCGAGGAGGTCGACTTGACGGCCGCGCACTATATACGCAAGGTCGAGGACTGGATGCGCTCCAGGAAATTGGAGCTCGCGCATCATAAGACGGAGGGCACGGTTGTGAACAACCGTAAATCGGAACCACAGGCGGTGGTCAGCGTCGGAGACTGCACCATTACCTCAAAGGCGACATTCATAAATTACGTAACGCAAAATACTCAATTTTGGACCCCCACCCCCCATATGTAACGAAACGTAATGCCAATACCTACCCCCCCGTAAATATTACGTAACGCTGCAGAAGGATTTCCTTGAAAAAAATGGTCGGTTTTGGAGAGTCCCTCCAGAGATTTTTCGTTACGTAACGCTGAACTCACCTCCCCTCCCTCCCCTGTGTAACAAATCGTAACGTTTAAGGATAGCCCCCTCCCTCCCCCCTATGAGCGTTACGTAATTTATGGATGCCGCCAAAGCGAGCTCTGAAGCTCTTGGGGGTTATGGTGGACGATAAGGTCACGTTCGGGAGTCACGTCGACTATGCCTGTAAAAGGGGCTTCTTCGGCTATTGCAGCACTATCTCGTATGATGATCAATAGCTCAGCGATTCATGGCAGCAAGCGAAGGCTTCTTGCCAGCGTGGTTTCGTCCATACTTAGGTATGGTGGGCCAGTGTGGTCTAGAGCGCTAGGTACTAACAGTTACCGCGGTAAACTGGAACGTACCTACAGGCTCATGTGCCTGAGAGTTGCAAGTGTGCATCGTACGGTGTCATACGATGCAATCTGTGTCTTGTCCGGCATGATGCCTATCAGCATCGTCATCAAGGAGGACAGAGTGTTTTGACCAACGTGACACAAGGGACATACGAGGTACCAGAAGGTCATTCTCGATGCTCCGTTGGCAGGAATGGTCAAACTCCACAAAGCGCAGGTGGACGCTTCGACTTATACCGGCGATATCCGGCTGGGTCGGGAAGCGCCATAGTGAAGTGAGCTTCCACCTGACACAGATTC
Organism: Wyeomyia smithii; assembly: GCF_029784165.1. NCBI lineage: Eukaryota > Metazoa > Arthropoda > Insecta > Diptera > Culicidae > Wyeomyia > Wyeomyia smithii. Next base: position 192,923,258 of record NC_073695.1, on the reverse strand, counting down.
TGTCAGGCCATGGTTGCTTCAGGCAACATCTGCACAGGTTCAGACACGTGGGGTCCCCCATGTGTCCCGAGTGCGTGGAGGAGGAGGGGACTGCTGAGTATGTCTTCTTCGTATGCCCCCGTTTCGTAAGAGCGAGGAGTTACATGATGGCTGTGAGCGGGCCTGGCACTACTCCGGACAATCTAGTCCGGAGGATGTGCGACGACCCGGACATCTGGAACGCGGCCGAATCATCCATCGTCGCCCCCATTGTCCTGGAGCTGCAACGGGTGTTGCGGGTCAACCACCAACATGCCAGTGGTAGCTAACTACCAGTCTCCAGGTAGTTAGCTGGGAGGTTATAAGAGTAAAGTGGGTGAATCACGCACAAGAGCCACTCTGCGAAGTAATACTTAACCGTCGTTCCGGGAAGACCAGGGCTGGAGACTGAAGGGGTTTTAGTGGGTCGGGACAGGGATCAGTAGGTGTTTGGGAGAATGTAACTAACCCAGCATCTCTCCTCTTGTTTCATCCCCACACCCTGAGTTCTCTTCTCAGGTGTCTGTTTGCAGATTTCCCCGCCACCTTGAAAAAAAAATCTATTCCTAGATCCTCAGTATGATCTGGTGGATCACATAGTACAGTTGCTCGCTTCCCGTTTTTCAAGGTTCGGCCCGGACAGCGTTCTTCTCATCGGCCTTGCCGCTTTTCAACTCACTAATCACCTTTTTAACCTCCTTCTGTGCCGGTGGCTCTAAAGCTCTAAAGCTTGTAAAATGCCTGCGGCTGATAAACTTTACCGCAGCCAGAGAAATGGCTCCTGTTTTACACCTTTGAATATTCGGAAACACGCCTGGAGGCATACAAATGGAGAAGCCTGCCCATCACGTACGGATTGACGGTCGGCATTTTTCGGACGTTAGGGGCCGTTCAATGAAAAAGTGGAAAAAAATGCTTACGTAATTATTAAACGGCCTCTTACTGATGTTAGGTCTTTTCGGGAACCAAACATTGACTTTGACCATTATCTCGTCGTTTGGCGATCGAGTACGACGCGTATTATACAGTACCGAGGGCTCCTAGTTAGTAGTCAGAATCTACTGTGGTAGGTGTAAATGACGTTAGAAAAGATTAGAACTAGGTCGATTTGATTTTCTGTCTGTTGAGTCAGTTCTGTTCAAATTCCCGACGGCGCAAAAAACTTAACCATCGCTTGTTCTATATATAAATTTTTAATCATGGTTTACTAATCGATAGGGCTCAGTTTGCTTTTGATAAGCCTACTAGTGGATTCGTTGAAGTCAAAATATTATTCGGATAATTCACCGCCAAGCATTATCATGTGTAAATATAGAAACAATCAATGGCAGTATGGAACGCTTTCTTTTTTCATTCGCGTGCTGGTGTTGTTTGTAAACTACAAATCTAAGTAAACAGTAATGACTCATATCCGTCATCTACAAGTAGTAAACGTTCGATTCAGGCTCAAACCTAAAATAATACTATCAGTAATAGCAAACAACGTTTATATGACTGTTTTTGTACCTTGATCAAAAAAATGAACAGAAGCAAAATTGTGACCTTTCTTTCTAAAAGTATACTTTCGACCCATACGTGATCAAACTCTTTGTTTCTATCTTATTCGTTTTTGAAGTAGAATACTTCTCTCAGGAAGTTCGGCTACATAGGGATGTGAAATGAAAATCTAAAACCGAAAAAAGTGAAAAATATGTCCAATTTCAAATGCTAATAAATCGGTTAGTATTCGATGGATTTCCTTCGTTCTTGCAGCTAGATCAGCTCTTCTAGATTGGAAAATCTTCCAAGATTCTTCCCAAAATAAGATAATTGTAATTTTATTATTCACACTATTGTACTATTGAAAATAGTCAAGCCTTGTCAAAACGAAAAATTCGACCTCTGATTGGTCGTTATATGCTTGCTTCCCAAGCACGGTCGACAGGATTATATACCTTGCAATTGAAAACATGCTATTTGGCCTATCATTAGTCAATAATTCAAAAATATCATTCGCTGACAAGCGCTCGACACGAACGGATTTTTTTCTAGAGTGTCATCGGAGTATTTTTCACAAACGTTGTAGAACTGAACAACTTTCCGTCGGAAAAAGTTGTGTTTGAGTGCCGTTCTTATTTTTCCCTTACGGAGTGAAGCTAGCTCAATTGCCGCGATGGCGGATAGGGCCGGCGGTACGGTACCGCCCGACCTGAACATGAAGTGGACAACAAACAACGGACAAACAGTGCCATTGTGGATGGATAGAAATGGAGATTTCGGACAAGCACAATTCCTTGTGCTTCAAGCAACAGAGGGACACGATCTGCCGAAAAACCCGTTCATCGTAGGAAAAACAATCCAGCAGGCAGCAGGCGAGATCGAACATGCTCACACCGAAGCTAATCGCACACGGTACGTGCTGAAGGTGCGAAAAGAGGAACAAGTCAGGAAGCTTCTTGCAATCACGAAGCTGTTGGACCAAACTCCAATTAAAATTGAATATCATCAGACTCTAAACTTTTCCAAGTGTGTCGTCTCATGTTGGGAGGCGATTGAAATGAAGGAAACCGAGTTAATGGAATATCTTGGACCGCAAGGAGTAACTCATGTTTACCGCATGACGAAGAAAATTGAAGGAAAAGTTACCCCACTTCCTACACTGATCATCACGGTACGTGGCACGGTAGCTCCCGAACAACTGAAATTCGGCCCTCTAGTAGTTAAAACTAGAAAGTATATTCCGGAACCAATGATGTGTTATAATTGCTGGCAAATTGGCCACACCAAGCGACGTTGCACAAACAAGCCTGTTTGTGGCAGATGTGGAGGGGTGCACCAACTTGATACAAATGCTCAATGTGAACAACCGGAGTTCTGTGTAAGATGTCGAAAACCCGATCACGCATCTTTCAGACGAATCTGTCCTGTTTACCAAATGGAAAAAGAGGTTCAACGACTTCACGTTATGAAGGGACTCTCTTTCGAGGAGGCACGAAAAATGGTAAAAAATGGAAATACCACATATGCGGGCGTGGCACAGCAGCGAATTGCGCGAAGTGAATCTGATATCGAACTGGGCAAAATGATGCAGCAGAAGAATCGTGAAATCGAATATCTCAAACAACAACTGGAAACGCTCACGAAGAAACTCAACTCACTGATGCATCACGAATCGGTTAGCGAAAATGAAATTGATGTTGAGAATCAGTGCAAAATTAAAGTAAAATCACAGGGACGAGAAAAAGGTAACAAGAAAAGTGACGAAGAAGAGGACCATTTAGTTATCAACCGTCGGCGTAATCAGAAAAAACACAAACGACAGCTTACCATCGACAACGGACAACAACCCTCGAAAAAAGGACCATCAACAGCACAGCTACTACCTTCAACTGGATCCATCTCCAAACAACACACCAACAATTCAGCAGCAACAATCGGCAATACGCAACAGGCAACAGCAATCAACGAACGCACTAGTTTCATGTCAGAAGATAGCTACAACCCTAGCGAAATCTTTGAGGGAGCAATTGGCGGATCTTGGCATGACAATTTCCGTCACCATTAGTAATGGACCAACAAAAGGTAAACAACAACGGATTAGAACATTCAATGACTGACTCACAACTCTCCAATACTCCCAATGAAAGTGAAATTAACAAAACAACTAACCGCCTACTCGCCCTACAATGGAACATTAACGGTCTACAAGGCAACTATGATGAATTACTTATGTTAGTGCACCAAAATCCACCCATTGCCATTGCGCTACAAGAAACTCGAAATAAGAACAGTTCTTTCATGGGAAATTTCCTAAAGAAACGGTATACTTGGTTCAACCGTATAGATCCTATCAATAGTGCATTCCGTGGTGTTTCTCTAGCTGTGCGGACAGAATATGCTCCTGAACAATTGATTCTTGATTCATCCATACCGGCCGTGGCGGCCACAATTCGATCACCATGCTTAGCCACCTTGGTATCCCTTTACCTCCCCCCTAATACTACTATCGAAGAACTGAACAACACTCTTTTTACCATTTTCAACACAAGTGAATATCCAGTGATTCTAATGGGAGACCTCAATGCTCATCACGATGCTTGGGGATCTTATAAATCGGATTCTAAGGGAAAAGCAGTTTTATCTTTTGCCGTTGAAAACAACCTAGTAGTGCTGAACTCTGGAGAAGGAACTAGACTCAATCCTACTACCGGGGTCACATCCGCGATAGACCTAACAATCGTTGCGACAGAACTGGCGTACAAACTGGAATGGTCTGTGAATGAAGATTGTAGGTGTAGTGATCATTTTCCTATCGAAATTTCACTAGTGGGTGAGAGAGCACCGCTCCAAACAAAAAGAAGACAGTGGCACTTCGATCTCGCGGACTGGGAAAAATTCGAAGAAAGTGTGAACCAAAAAACCGATGAAATCTCCGACATAGACAAATTTACGGAAGTGGTTAGATCTAGTGCAATCGATTGTATTCCGCGGACAAGTGCTAGGGTGGGAAAAAAATCAGTCAGCTGGTGGAATCCCGAAGTGAAGAAGGCAATTAAACTACGAAGAAAACTGCTAAGGAAAATGAAAAAATTAACAGACGACCATCCGGGAAAAAGTGAAGCAATAAAGGCGTTCCAGTCGGCCCGAAATGCCTCCAGGAAAACTATACAGGAGGCAAAGCGCAATTCGTGGGAGGAGTTTGTCCAATCGTTCAATCCTAGTACACCAATCAACCTAATCTGGCGAAATGTCCGTAAACTGAGCGAAAAATCTTCGGGCTCTACTCCGACTCTTCTCGTGAACGGAGTGGTATTGGAGGATCCTAAAGTAGTTGCTGACACAATTGCAAAGCATTTTCAACAAGTATACCAACCCTCGGACTTGGATGAGCTATCCCCGGCAGAACCAGTCGACATCGAGTACCAATATAATTGTGACATTTCCTTGGGTGAATTGCTTTGGTCGATCGATCAAGGTAATGGAAACTCCGTTGGACTGGACCTACTCGGATACCCTATGTTGAAACACCTACCACTCAAGACGAAAACCGTTTTCCTCGAACTAATCAACCGCATATGGCAGACCGGATGCATCCCTAAAGAATGGAAGGAAGGAATTGTGATCCCGTTACCGAAACCAGGAAAGGACCCCAAGGTGGTTGGTAACCAACGTCCTATTACTCTGCTAAGCTGTGCCGGAAAAACCATGGAAAGAATCATTAATAGAAGGTTGATCGAAACTATTGAAGCACGGCAACTATTGGATCCCCGCCAATACGCATTTCGGCGGGGCAGAGGTCTGGATCTCTACCTGGCTGACCTCGAAGGGGGTATCGACGATGCATGGGCTAAACAAAAACACAGTGATTTAGTTGCTCTCGACATCAGCAAAGCATACGATAGAATTTCCAACAAAGCAATTATCAGACAACTTGAACAATGGGGCCTGTCCGGGCGCATGCTGAACTATGTGCGTAACTTTCTCGAGCAGAGACACTTTCGAGTGGCAATCGGCGGAGCCTTATCGGAACAAATGGAACAAACCAATGGCGTCCCACAAGGTTCGATACTGGCAGTGACTCTATTTGTCATCGGTATGAACTCGATCTTCAACAGAATTCCAAAAGCTGCAAAAATATTTGTCTACGCCGATGACATACTTATACTCGTATCCGGACTAAATGCCAAGGCTGTTAGAAGAGTGCTCCAAAAAGCTGTAAAACACATATCTATTTGGGCGACTGAGATGGGTTTCTCTATTGCTCCGGAGAAATCTCATCACTTGCACATTTGTCGGAAAAGGAAGCATAAAAAACTCAGAAAAATTCGTTTGGACGGAAATAGCATCCCAGAGGTGAAAAGCATTAAGATACTAGGGGTAACACTTAACAGCAGGTTCAAATTCGATGAACACGCCAAGAACATCAAGAAGAGATGCAAAAATCGAATACAACTTCTGCGAACTCTGGGGCAGAGAATTCCTGGTGGAACAAGGAAGACACTGATGAACATTGCCAAGGCTACCATTCTCCCGGTAATTTTTCATGGATGGGGAATTGTTAGCAGAGATGAGAAAAAAGTGCGAAAGCTGTTGGAACCAATCTACAACGATATCCTACGGATAACCTCTGGAGCCTTCAGGACCAGTCCAGTGCTTGCCTTGTGTGCTGAATCCGGAGAGCTCCCTTTCGAACTGTTAGCGTGCCAGAAACTCATTGCCAAATCATCTAAACTAGAAGAGAAAAAGGCGCTATCCAACTACAACTATAAATGGCCAATTACCAAACGGGCTGAAAACTGGTTTATGGATCTTACAGGTACGGAATTATCACCGGTAGTACCTTTTCCGGTACCAATCAGAAGAAACTGGAACACCAAGATACCAGTAGTAGACTGGTCTATCAAAAAGCAATTCAAAGTCGGAGAAGCACCAAGTAAAGCGAGAGTACTTTTCACAACCTTGGAACGTGAAACATATAAGAATTTCACCCACGTTTTCACGGACGGCTCCCTAGATGAAGACGATCGAGCGGGCTTCGCCATAATCGATGGAATCAACAACCGATGCGAACGTATTCCTGATGGCTGCTCTATCTTCTCGGCGGAGGCAAAGGCAATTGTTCTGGCTTTAAAGGCAATAAATAACGGAGACAGAACAGTCATCTTTACTGATTCGGCTAGCTGTGTTTCGGCAATTCAAGGGAACGGTACCAATCATCCCTGGATCAGAGCGGCTCAAATAGAGATGGAAAGGACTAGTGCAGTGTTGTGCTGGATACCAGGACACACCAACATCCCAGGTAACACCGAAGCAGATGCGATGGCCAATCAAGGAAGGAAAAGCGAAATAGTCGATCGAACGATTCCAGCAGTGGACAGAATTCGGTGGTGTAGGACAGTTTTGGAAGAAGTATGGGAAGCGGAATGGTACCAATCCCGGGAAGTGAAACTGAGAAGGATTAAACCATCAACGGCAGCCTGGAAGGACAGAAAGAACAGAGAGGAGCAGAGGATACTAACCCGATTGAGGATTGGACATACCCGCCTAACTCATGGATGGTTGATAGACAAGCAGGAACAAAACATGTGTCAGTATTGCGGTGTACAATTGTCGGTGGAACACATCCTCGCTGAGTGCCAAGAATTTGAAAATATTAGAAGAGAAGTAGACCTAGAATTAAATACCTGCGAAATTTTATGTTATGAGGAAGACAGGGAAAACAAATTACTCAAATTTGTGCAATTAGCAAACATCAAGAAAATGATATAAAATGTAAAATTTAATATTATACTTTATCCTTTAAGAGCTGAATGACCCCTCAGGTTAAAGGCTCTATAATAAAAATCAATCAATCAATCAATCAACAATATTTGGCCTATATAAGAGCCTGTTTCAGCCGGAGCCGCTCATAATAGTTCTAGACAGCGACAACAGCAGTCGTCCTTCCTTAGCAGCAGCACTAGCCCTGTGGTTGGTCACCACGTCTCAGGAGCAGCGCGGTTTTTCTCAGCGTGTGTCGCCAGACAGCTATTATTCCCCCCGTGTTGGGGCAGCATGAAGATTGCCATCAGGAAACCCAATTTTGGAAATCAAAATGCCTTTTTAAGGCAAATAAACAAGTCATTGAAAGTTAATAATTTTTGTCAACGCAAGCAAGCATTCTGTGTTGCATCCTAGCGATTTAAATCTGTCGCACCCGTCGAATTTACTGAATGTTAAATAGCTTCCACCGTGCATGTTGTCCGTGTATCTTAATTCCTCCAATGTTAGGGCAGCTCAAAAGTTGTAATCAGTAACCGATTTTGTACCGCAAAATGTTTTTTCAAGGCAAATAAACAAATAATTGAAGGTTAATAATTTTCTGGCATCAACACAAGCAGACATTCTGTGCGGGATGCAATCAAATTCTGTTGTAGTTGTCTAATTTTTACTTTTACTTTATTTAGTAAACCCCCCACTGTAGGGGCAGCGCAAAGGCTGCGATCAGCATAACCAACTTTGAATAACAAACTGCCCTGTTAGACCGCATTCACAAAGACAGTTAGTTCGACTATGCAGAGCTAATATGAAGTCGATTCAATCAATCAGCATGAACAGAATTTCGTCGTCTCCCAGCTGCCAAGTTGCAACATGATGCAACACGCAAAAGCGAGCAAACGAAATCGCTTGATATTACAAACCGCAATTAGATACGGGTTAAAACCGTTGCGTGTGTGAGAGCACCATCGGTGTTTATTCGCTGGATACAAAAATCAAATGCGAATTGTGGAATAATTTGTCTGAAGGACATTAGGGAATGGAACAACTGAACTGATAGGGCGTGGCCTATTTCGTAGCACCCTTCGGCTATAAAAGAGTGTTTCTGGGAAAACTAGCTACATTCATTAGGGGCTATCCACATACCACGTGGACAGATTTTAAACGATTTTGACCCCCCCCTCCTCCCCATCCGTGGACAACTGTCCATATAATTTCTAAAAAAAATGTATGGACCGTGGACATTAGCCAACCCCCCCCCCCCCCTCCCCAAGCTGTCCACGTGGTATGTGGATGGCCCCTTAGTCGGAAGGCAGCACTCAGCGGTAACAGAATATATCACCGGGTTGCGCCTGTGGCTGCCTTCAAATTAAACAAATCACTTGCCCTGTGGTGGTCACCACGTCTCAGGCCTCTGCCTGAGAACGAACGCCAACGCGAGCGATCGGGTGAGATTTTTGCCGTACATCAGCCGGCACTTTCTCTAATAGAAAAGTTGGATCATTTTGTTCAGAAGAATATTACTGTCGGTAATATTACAGAGCTGCGATTGCATTATATCCGATATGGAATTGAACAATTGTTCTTTTGAGGACAAATAAAGCACTTAATTTGAAGAGTTAATAGTTTTGGGTACCAGTAGCAGTATGGTAACAGCCTCAGCGGTAGGTGCAGCCGGTACTTCCATGAGGCGGATGTTATAAGGAAGTAAATGTAAGCGGCAAGGCGAAACAGTTCGGGTGTGCTTAGACGCGCGTCATTTTTCGTTGTTGATATTATTCCACATGAAACGGAGCGCTTTCGTACGATAGCGGCGGTATTAGCGGTAGATGCATTTGCCAACACTTATTCCAGTAAAGCCGTGTCTAATTTTCAATGTGAAAACACCTTTCTATTGTGTTGGCCGTGCATATTAGGCCTCTGCCAGGCTAAACACGAAAAGCGGCGTGAACCGTTTCGCCCGGCCGTAGGTTAATGTGCAGCCGTAAGTAGAGCTGTGTAAAAGTATTCTACTTCAACCTCGCGGTCGTGGCTTTGCACACAACCCTCCTGTGATTTTTTTTTTATTCTAAGCAGTGACTCCTCATTTAATCAGTCGAAGAAAACGGGTTTAAAACTCCTGAATTTTGTTCAACATCGAAAATCTGACAATATTGCAGCTATTCAGGAGCTATTCGAGCACCAGAGAACGCTACCTAAAATAGGTTCAAGGAGATTGGAATAGTGTCCTCTTATTGGGAATTTTAATTGACAATTTTTAAAGTTTTCTAAATCATTTTCATAATCTGAAAACAAGTGCTGACAGAGAGAAAGATAGCGAACAAATTGCTATACTTTGGCCGTATTTCATCTTACACATTTCGAGTATTTCGTCTCACCACACAGGAGGCTACATCAACTACTTAAAATGCTTAAAATAGGTTTCCAACCTTATTGCAGACTGCAAATAATATCCTACCTCCAGAGTTTTAGTTGAATGAATTGTCACGAACGTCTCTAAATGCATTCTACTGATCATAAAAAATTTCTTCATTACCCCCACAATTTTGACAAGTAGAAGTAATTTCATTACTGCCGGAGATATTTTTTACTTACCAACGATAACCTTTGGTAAGCCTGTCGTCTTTATTGTGACTAATTGAATTTTTTTTTTCAGTTTTGTAAAATAATCTCCAATATGAGTCTGTTTTGAGCGTTATCGCAAAGTTGGTAGCTACCAAATGCTACCAGTTGCAGTGCGCTATCTGCGAAAATGATAAGAAAAACTTCTGTAAATTAATTGTTTCTACTTTGACAGCCTGTTTGCTCGGTGTTTTTTGTAACTTAATTAGATTTATTTCTGGACATGGTCAATCTCTTACTTCCAACACAGTTCAGAAAACTAAAATTTCGTATAGGAGTATGCATTATTGGAAATTAATGAGGCCATTAAAAATGATTAACGAATGACGTATACGAGGAAGTCACGCGAAATGGTGAATATCGTAGTGTTTCAGATAAGATAGTGCTTTGTCGAAGTCTGGGAAATCTGCAAATAACGATAAGGCATTTGTCCGAAAGTTATGGTGTTAAAGTTGACTGTGCCATGTCCTGCCTTCGTTCATCCATCGAGTAATAATCAGTTTCAGTTGGAGGTTTGTCCGTATCGGCTGGATGCAGTTGGTTGTGAAAAGTCGCTGTGTATTTGAAAGTGTCCGTTGGTATGTTTTGGTTGACACAATCTTCCTACATGTGAGCCACACTCAAAACAAGCACACGCGAACTCCCAGTGATTTGGAAAATTGTGATCGCTAACCAAGAAATTATTTAATATAACAGTATTTCATTAAGGGTCTACTTATGACAGCCTGTGTAGCTTAATTCATCATACTTGCATAAGAAGGCAAGTGTAATGAATAAAAATCAACTTTCCCTGCTCGTTAAAACTGAATTCGCCACGATCGCATTAAAACTGTAAACATTTCGTATAACTCGCTCACAAGTGCGACAATTTCGAATCGTGATGTTATTACAAATAGAAGTTCGATGTGTTCGATGCGAGACGAAAGTATATATGTAGATTATTCCACCGATGACTCAAGAGCATTTACACCCAAAACGGCTATGTGAATGAAAATGTACCGATATGTTGGCTGATATACAAGATCGCGTTTATCATAAACGGACGTAAAAAATGTTTTTAATCAAAACAAATCATATTAAAAACTCCAGTTTTGTCAGAGACAACAATTCATTAATTTTTTTTTGAAAATAAATTTGCAAAGCTTCAAAATCTAAATGTACTCAAACATATTTTCTTTGATTTTTATATTTTGTGTAAACTTAAAAAAAACAAATTAACGATAACTTTTCATGAAAAGTTTGGTCAAACATTTTGTTGCTGGAATATCACTTTATTCAGCGTTAGTTGAACAAGTGTTGCGTTCAATGTTTGTAAGCATTCACAAATTGCAATTCAGTTTCGGAGAACTGTTTCGGTTTGTATTTTATAGGCTTCCTATACAGCAAAGCAAAGCCTCCAATGAATTTTTTTCTTCGACTTTCAAGATACAATCGCCGTTCGATAACTGCAAGTCTTTTAACTGCAACGCTTTTTAACTGCAAGACCGATAGCTGCAACAACTTTGCAGTTATCGGACCGCAATCCGTCAAAGCTGATGTCAGAGTCATATTTAACATTGAAGTGACAGATCTCGCGGGGGGATTCTAAATGCATTCGAAAATGAAAAATGTTGAATCTCTAGAAACATTTCAAGAGGACTTTTTCATTTCTCTCGTTTTTTTTCGATTTCGTTTACTTGTCTCTTCATTCTAGATGGGGGATTATAGATCTCCACTATTAATCAATGAAACAAAATCACCATGAACCACATAATCACTTTCCGTAATTATTATAAGAGAAAGAAATTATTCCTTGTGCATTGTTTGGCTAGCTTTCACTACTCAGCGAGGCAGTGCATAGTAGATCACAAAAAATATTTTGTGACCTAGCGTTTAATAGACCATTTTAGGAACTGACAAGTGTCACGGATCCTGCTGACATTGATGTTGCTTTTACTTGCGTTATGTCAGTGGTTTCGAGCTTTCTGTCAAAATTTCATTCATGAATTAAGTTCAAAAACGTCTCGTAAAATGGTCAATTGTAGTAATGAACTTTATCTTCGCCTACATATTGGTTACGTGAAGTAGTTACTAAAACGCAATAGATTATGATGCGGAAATATGAATATCAAATTGATTAATCGAAAAGCACATTTCGACATCATTAAAAACAAAAATGGTAGTGTCGGATCCCCCTCTAAATTTTGGCATGTGTCAGATGTTGCAATTATCGAACGGCATTCGATAACTGCAATGTAAACATGTTGCAGTTAGCGAACGACGACTGTAATTTGAAACGGCTTGCTAGTTCTAGACAAAACAACTTATCGAAAAGTAAGACACTGTTGAACGCCGTTGAAAGTTGTTTCTTACATCAGTTGTATAGTATATGCAGACAGTCTACTTTTTGTGAATAAAATTAATTTTATTTTTGATGAACGTTGTTGTCTGCTAGTGAATATCTAGTTGTATTTAGAACTTCTAATAATGAAACAACGTCTTACCGACGACCGAGACGAAGACCTGTGTGGCCTTTGCTGTATCTAAGAGTTAATGAAATTGCACTCGATCCATGGCTGCTCGTCGTTACTCTTGCATGCTGCGTATGCTGTGGAGATCTCCTTCCACTTGGTCGATCCACCATGCACGTTGCGCGCCACGACGCCGCGTTTCTGTTGGGTCGTTGCCTGGGCTTCCGCCTGACATCCTTACGACATGTCCAGCCCACCGTAGCCTTCCGATTTTGGCCGTATGGACTATAAGGGTTTCCTCCAGCATGAGTATGCAATTCGTCGTCTTCATGTCACATCTTTTATCTGTACCCCACCGTAGACTGTACGCAGTACCTTCCATTCGAAAACCCCAAGGACACGCTGGTCCTCCACTAGAAAGGTCCACGTGTCGTGACTGTAGATGACTTCCGTTCTGATAAGTGTTTTGTAAATAGTCAACTTTGTAGAGCGGCGAATTTCGTTCGATCGAAGTGTTTTGCGCAGTCCAAAGTAAGTGGATAATCGGCCATAATGCGTCTTTTTATCTCTCTTCTAGTGTCGTTGTTAGCGGTTGCTAGTGAGCCCAAATACACAAACTCATCTACCACCTTGATTTCGTCACCGTCAATTAGAATCCGTGGTGGGAGGCTAACAGAGACTTCCATTGAGCCACTTTTTCACATGTATTTTGTTTTCAACGTATTTAGGACTAGTCCGACCCGATTGGCCTCTACCTTAAGTATGTTGTACGTTTGCGTCAACGCCTCATAGTTGCGTGCCGTAATGTCAGTCGCGTCGGCGAAGCCAAGTAACTGGCCGGATTTCCTAAACATCGAACCACCTGCTCTCCTACCAACACCTTTCATACCTTATCTTACCTTACCAAACCCAAGCCGTGCTGTACGTAAGAGTCGTCTCCATTCCATTCGGTCCATGGTTGCAGTTTGCCATCTCTGCATTCTGCGTAGGGTCCGTAGGTCGTTTCACCTGATCAATCCACCTTGCCCGCTGTGCACCTCTCCGTCTCGTCCCTGACAGATTGGTCTCAAGCACCATCTTTACCGAACTGTCGTCCGACATCCTTACGACATGCCCAGCCCACCGTAACCTGCCAATCTTAGCGGTGTGGACGATAGATGGCTCCCCAAGCAACTCCAACAGTTCGGTGGTTCATTCGCCTTCTCCACGTTCCGTTCTCCATCTGCAGTCCACCGAAGATGGTACGCAACACCTTCCGCTCGAAGACCGCAAGGGCGCGTTGGTCCTCCACAAACATAGTCCATGTTTTATGCCCGTGAAGAAATACTGGTCTGATTAGTGTCTTGTAGATGGTTAACTTGGTGCGGCGACGAATTCTACTCGATCGGAGCGTCCTTCGGAGACCAAAGTATGCACGAGTTCCTGCCATAATGCACCGATGAATTTTTCTACTGGTATCGTTGTCGGCAGTTACTAGTGAGCCCAGGTCTTTGATGCATTGATGACCAGTCCAATCCGTTGGCCTTCGGTCTTTAGTCCGATATACGTATCCGCCATCTTCACAATGGTCCGTACCACAATGTCGATATCGTCAGCGAAGTCAAACAGTCCGCTCTTCTAATGACACTTTTCAGTGCAATGTTGAACAGTAGGCACGAGAGACCATCACCTTGCCCTAAACCTCTTCGGGTTTCGAAGGGGTTCGAGAGTGCTCCCAATACTCGAACTACACTCGATCCATCGTCGTTTTGACCAACCGCGTTAGTTTGTCTGGAAATCCCTAGTCATGCATAATTTACCATAGCTGGTCTTGATCGATTGTATCGTATGCCGATTTGAAATCGATGAATAAGTGGTGTGTGGGCACGTTGTATCCGCGGCATTTCTGTATAACCTGCCGAACCGCGAATATCTGATCCGTGGTGGCGCGGGCACCCATGAATTCTGCCTGGTAGCACCCCACGAACTGTTTCGCAAATGGTGATAGTCGACGGCAGAGTATTTGGGAGAGTAGCTTGTAAGCGACGTTCAGCAGGGTAATTGCCCGGATTGTTTTCCAGCCGGCCAATCTCCTCCTCCACTTCCAGGAAATCGGGAGCCGGTTATCTGTTGTCTTCTGCTCGTGAATCAAGATCAGTTGCCATACCGTCCTCGCCCTGCATCGCCGTTCAGATGCTCATCGAAGTGCTGCTCCCACCTTTCGATCACTTCACACCCGTCCGTAAGGAGATTGCCGTTCAAGCTCCTGCACATATCGGCTTGCAGCACGTAGCCTTTATGGGAGCTGTTCAGCTTCTCGTAAAACTTCCGAGTGTCGTTAGCTTGGTACAGCTCTTCCATCGCTACACGATCTCCTCGTGCTGGCGCTTCTTCTTTCGGAGGCCTGAGTTTTGGCTGTTCCGTGTCTGTCGATATCGTCCCACGTTCGCTCTCGTACAGTTCTCGTCTGTGCTGCGTTCTTTTCCTTGACTAACTGTTTGCATTGGCCGTCAAACGAGTCATTTCTATGATTCGGAGCCCTTGTACCTAGTAGCGCTACAGCAGTGTTACCTATGGCGGATCGGATGCTCCTCCAGCCAAGAATAGCTGCGCCAAGCTGCTCTTTCGTGAGTAACGCTGCCTTCAGCTGCTGCGCGTATTTCTGCGCAACCCCTGCGTCCCTCAGTTGCTCAATATTTGGTCGCGGCGTTCGACTTCGGCGAGTTTTATACACCGTCGATAGTTTTGAGCGCATGCACAGAGCTACTAGGTAATGGTCCGAACCTATATGCGCACTACGGTGAGTGCGAACGTTGATGATATCGGAGAAGAACTTGCCGTCGATTAGAACGTAATCGATTTGGTTCTCTGCCTGTTGATCTCCAGGTGGATTTGTGGATATCTTTGCGGTCTGGTTACCGGTTTGTACATTGCCTCCCGTCCTACCTTAGCATTCAAGTCCCGTCGCGGGCAGCTATCGTAGACCTGCTCCAGTTGCGCGTAGAACGCTTCCTTCCGTAGTTGAAAGAACCGGCCCCTTATCCTCAACTTGCACATCCTTGCGTTGATCGGCTGCTACCCGATCACGCGTTGGCGCATCTTGCCCAGTACTATAAAGCCGGTTCCCAGTTCGCCGGTGGTGCCACAACTCTGGTAGAAAGTAACCGCTCGGTGCCCGCTTTTTCATGCCTTCTGTCCGGTCCAACAAAGTTCCTGCAGCGCTACGACTTCGAAGTTGCGTGGATATAGATCGGCGTAGATAATACTGTCGAATCCTGGAAAGCAAAGCAATTTGCAGTTCCATGTCCCAAGTTTTCAATCGTAGCCCTATATTTCGTTGCCTAGGTCCATGCCGATTGTTCCGATCCGTATAATCTCTTACGTTGTTTGTAACATATTGTTTTCCGGGCGGTTCGTTGAGCCTTCCCCAAAAGGGGACCCAAGGGGAGTCTCGCGGGGGGGGGGGGGGGGGTACCATCATGTCAGCTTTGTTTAAAGTCCCACGCTGATACCAGGACGTTGATGAGGCGCTCCTAACATGGAGATCAGACGCTGTTTCGAGCCGTACCATCTTGGTAAACAGACACTCGGGTTGGCGAAGCATTTCCTCTACCGCGGGGGTATGGTTTACGCGTCAATGACCGCGTCGCACATTTTCACTTAGTTGTTGTCGGCTTCACCAACCAGTTGTGTCCATGTTTAAACCGGCAGTCTAATGTGATTGTTTGACTCTTGGAGGTGTGAGATAAGAACTTGTGAGAGTCATAGCGGAATTTGACACTCTTTCCAGGTTACCATCTCACCGTTTGAAGCCCAGTTTTAAAATAAACTACACACTCAATAAACTGATAAACTCAGGGCAATATTTTACATGTTTTCGGCAGAATTTTCGAGAACATCGGTAAACGAAACTTCAATAGTTGCTGGTTTACGGTAGATTGATACATTTGGTGAATATTCGTCTCAATATCTTACTGACAATTGCAAAAAAATGGTCAAGTTTTTTGCAGTGGAAAAAATTATTATTGTTGCCGAAGCGATGGTGTAAAATCTAGAGAAACATTTCAAAAGGTCCTATTCGATTTTTTGATCGATCACTTTCATTCAATCACCAAAACTCATTAAACAGCTTTTATGACGTGTTATTTGTACAAGTTGATAACGGAGGGATCACTCTTGCCTTCTGAACGAAAACCACGCTTGGGATAGTGACTCTCCCTGAAGCTGAACCATTACCAAAATGAAAAGACCCTCCGGAAAAACGATGAAGTCACTAGAGCTGAACCATTACCAAAATGAAAAGACCCTCCGGAAAAACGATGAAGTCACTAGAGCTGAACCATTATCAAAATCATAAGACCCTCCGGAAAAACGATGAAGCAGATAGGACCTTTGAAATGTTTACCTATAAATATGCAAGTTTCGGTTTTTCTTTTGTTTTTAAGAGTTACAAGCCTCAAAGGAAAAATTTAATTAGGAATCAGTTTGAAAAAAAATAAGACATTGTTTAGGCGAATGACAATTTTTGAAGGAATTTAATGCTCTATAATGAACACCAGACGAAAATGATTTCGAACGAAAAAACTGAAACACTGTAGAACGCTTTTAACTCCAATGTTTAACAAGAAAACCTAACGTGATTGCCGACTATGTTTTTAAGTTTTTTAAAGTGCACAAGACTCGGAACAAATGATGTCTGAACTATTTCCAATACATACTTATACACTCCATTTGTTCCTGGCAATGCATCACTTTTAAGCGCTTGGATTCTTTCGCTTTAAATTTTTGATGAAAAATCCCTCAAAACACGATCTCGGATAGAACCAAACTATCTTCTAGATCAGAGACAGTCCCATCTGATTGGCAATTCGGTGTGGAAATGCTCAACGTTCAAAAACGAGGGCTACAAAATATGCTGACACCCTATAATTGCTCCCAGCTTCGCTGATACGATTTCCATTCATCCATGGAAAAATGAATTGATTTCTCCGTGGAGAAGAAGCAAACAATGCTTTAAATTTGTAAACAAAACTCCTAGCAGAACTGTTATTCACTGCAGCTGCATTTTGTGAGTGTGGGTTGCATTCGCTGATAAAGCGTTGTTCATCTTCTACATAACAAGAATTGAGATTTGGTTCATTGCATGATGGAATGAATTCTGAACATGTTGAACAAGAGTAATCGCGTCATGTGGTATGTGAAGGATCCCTAGTGGTGGGGCGGATAATGCACGGGCTAGAAAGAAGTCGTTGGAAGTCCGCGTTATTGCAGTCGCGTGACATGCAGGAGCATGACGAAGTCATTCAAGCTTACACGTAATTTTCAGAGTTCGAGCGTATATTTGGCATGGACCTCGAGAAGGTGAAGTGTGTTTTTTGTCATAGATTTCCGGATGATGAGGTGTACGAGTGTAGCAGCCAGCATCTGGGATGTAAACGATGCGTGGAGTCGTATGCCAAGAAACTTTGTAGTCAGGTAAGTTTTGTTTAATATCTAAATACGATTGTAGCTTGATATGGCATGTTACATAGCTAAGAACGTTTGTACGTTACAAGATTTAGATAGTGTAAAAGAAAAAATAATATTTTACCAACCGTGTTTAAAAAATTACAGTTTTACATCATAATAACATCACAACAATCTGCGAAGCTTAATGAAATTTAAAAAATGCGTTTTGTTGATTACACGTGCTAAGCTTCTTGCAATTTGTTATCACTTTTATTACATTCTACTAGAATGTGGAGAGGAAACATGCTTGCTAAGAAACAAAACATGGAGCAAATGCTGCATTCGGAAGATATAGACGAAGCTAGGCTGGGTCACCGCTTGCTTTTTAGACTGTAATTTCCCTCAACGCTTAAAAATATTTTTACGATTTTAAAGTTCTGTTAAAATTTTCGGAAGAAAGAAGTTTGACCTACACTTATATCTAAAGCCTGTAGTACACTCTTTGTCTAATGGTCAAATATTTGACCTTCTAACATAATGGTCAAATTTATTTGACATCATGGTTGTTATTTGCCCGTGTTTGCCCCATGTTAAAATTGGAGAGTGACAAATAATTATCTTTGACCAAATTTTTATCTGTCAAAAAGTGACAAATATTTGACGCTCGGTCAAACTACACAGGCTTAAGTCAAATAAGTTTTCTAATTTATTTATTTTTCTCGTGAGCTGATGTAAAATATGTAAAAAATCATTAAAATAATTATTGAAAAGAAAATATTTAAGGTTCATTTAAAGCTGACACGAGAGCAGAGCAGAGATGCATAACGTTTTTTATGGGTTCTGGTCAACAGATCTCGTCGGATGGATGAATTTCTACAGTTTTGTAGAATTGTATTTACTATACTCGCAAATGTTAATTTTTTTATATACTCATAATTTTTAAGAAAAATATCGCAAATTGTTAAAATAATAAATGTAAATTTTTTAAATATTTTTGTGTTGTTTATGTACACAGATTTATTTTTAGTCTTTTGATTATGCCATCCTAAATATTGTTTACCATGTTTCGTTCTAGTGCTTAAAACTTTTCGACAAGAAGAAAGCAAATCCGATTGAGCAGCTGGTGAAAAATGCTAAAACGCCATGTCCCTATAAATCAGCGGGTTGCACCTGGGCTTTCAGTACGGCGGAAATGCGCCACCATACGGAAGAGTGCAAGTTTCGCCCGTATCGCTGTATTGCGACTAAGCTGCAAATTATAGGGTAAGTTTGTACAGAAAAGAGATCAGGAGTAGTACTTATATTAAAAAATTAGATTCAAGAGATTTATAGCATTTTGAAATTCTATTTCAAAACATACTGTTAAATTTCGTAATTTAACTCTTCTTAAAAATAACTTGTTGGCTCTTTTGTTTGTTACGATCGATAAAAGATTAACAATTGGAAGATATTTATTATGAGAATTACATCCATTTTTTATCAAATAGAAACGTTTGTAAAACTAATTTCCATTCTTAAATTTCAGATGTAACTGGACCGGTTTGCAGTATGAAATCGAGAGCCATCTGCGGAAGGATCACGTTGTACTTGGTAATGCTTTTAGCTACTACCAAGAATCAGCGATCCCGTTTTCGGACACAAAGTCAAGAGGAAGCATAAAACTGGTGGATGCTTTCAGCAAGCAATTTTTGTTCTATTTTTTCTCGAATGTAACAACACAAATGGTATACTTCATGATTATATACTTCGGTCGCCGTGAAGAAGCCCGTCAGTACTATTACGAATTTGACATTCGTTCACAAAACGACAAGGATATTCGACGTATTAAATATGTTGAGCAATGCACTGCCGATTGCGATGATTTGCTGAAGATGATCGACGAAGAAAAGTGTGTGGTCGTTTCGTTTAAGACTATAAAACACTTTTTGCAAGATGACTCAAAGATTCCTTTCCGCTTTATTGTAAAGAAGATTGACAAAGAATCGGAACCGACTGTTCGTGAGCGCCGGATTTCAGAAAATAACAGTCAAGAGAAAAAAACTAAAACTCCCAAGCCAACTCCATTTGTGTTCCCGACAAAGGGACAAATGAAAGCCAATGTTAACCGCAGCTCTCCCGTCGGAGGTACATCAGCTGGAGCAAGTGGAGGCCATCAGCTGTCTCCAAAGTCGCCGGCTGCACCGCCTGCGCGAAAGATTTCTGCCCCTGCTAACTTATCTAAGTCCAGCGCGACCAATTTTAGTTCGGAACAAAGAACTCCCATTGATTTCTCGTCGATTAATAGAGTGGCTTCGACTGGGGAAGGTTCACCAATTTTAAAGCAGGAATCTTCTCCGTTGCTGACCCCGTCAATCAATCGTAATGATGCGGTGAGTAAATGGAACTTTTATTTCATTGATTTATGAACATTGCTTCCAAATATCGTTTAAGCCAATGCGTTTGTGAATGTCGGTTAGCTGTGATAATGAAAATATGATGTCTGAATCTCACAATTCTAAAAGCTTTGCGTCCGAAAAGTCCGTTGTGTATGCTGAATGTGGCAAACTATCTCGTGGTAAGGAAACACGTAAATATACCTAGATAGAAGATATCTCAGCCGTAGATGCTTGTCTGACAAACCAGCACTCTTATGTACTAATGTCGAATGTGAGAGACCGTCAGTAGGGTCGTAGAACTAGCCTTGCTGGTGTATTTTAGGCTTTAACAACTGGTTGCGATTTTCTGAAATCGGCTTTGCTTTTCCTAAAACAGACGAACTAGAAATAATTAGTGTGCTTTCGAGTTTCCGCTTCGATACAAAGCCTTGCTTTTCACGCTATGCTCGTGCTGCCAATGCATTTTTCGTGCTTAACCTGACTGGCGCCCACAACTGGTTTCTACTTATCTTGGTGTCTCTTTTCATTTTGTTTTCATGATTTTTTCGGCCAGTACTGGCCATACTAACGGCCACATCCTCTTCATCACTTTAAGCATGCATGCTCTCACGATTCAAGCAAAAACACAAATCTTCCTCATGAGTCCACAAGCATATCCACCTGCACAAGTATTACACACACTACAGCACAGTAATTTAGTGAATCATACGATTTTACTTACATTCTTCATGTCTGAACAACATCTGCCCTTTCTGGATCATTCAACCGAGTAGCCGCCGTCGTACAATACCCTGACGGGTATGTGCCGACTGTCCACTCAACCGTACAAAATGTCAGAAGATCGAATATACTTACAAAGATACCCGGAGGATTGTCTAGGTAAACCGTTGTTTAAGCGGTAGCATAGTAAGTAGTCTAACGATAAGTAATAAAAAGGCTTTTTTCAAACTTGTTTTCACTTATCCGAACGGAGCTTAAAATTAATTCCCTAAGTTCAATGTGGTGTTTGATCTCCATGTGAGTCTTAATGCTTAGTGGAACTCTAATTAGAGTTTTTTTATGGTTCTTCAAAAGGACAGGATTTTTTATCCTGAATTTTGAGTAGAGTTTTAAAAAAATTGCTCTTTCGAAAATAGGGCTTTTTACGCCGGTAATTTACCTCGAAGGTAACCATCTTGACCGAATAGAAACGTGGAATTCGCCAAAATTGAAAATGAAGTAAAGGGTGAAAGGAAGAACGCACTAATGACTCAAAGAAGTGCTCTGAAAATGTGAGCGCCCCGTGTCGGGCTGTGTCGCAAGCCAATGACTTACATCGCAGTCTTCTTAAAAGCGGACGAATAAGCACTCGTGGAAGGTACCCGGACGAAAACAAAGAAGACATTGGCGAGGCAATAGAACACAGAAATGGAGTACTAAAAATTCGCGAATTTCACTCTTGATGCGATCCTATAATGTCCCGACTGTAATGAGAGCTGATCAACTCGAACCAGAATTTCATGAGACTTCCGTGCGATTAAAAAAGGGCAAAATTCTTTTTCGAATTCGCCTGCTTGTAAATTTACCCATTCAAAGTCCTATCACAGACAAACAGACGTGCCTCTTCGAACAAAAATCCTGAAAAATCTTCATCTTTATTCGAAACGGTACACTCATGCGTCACCATGTGAGCTTATTGCCTACTAACTTATTTTCGTAAAACGGTTTTTGTCTTTACTAATTGGTGCGCATTAGGGTGGGACAAAAAAAAGTTAACTCCCATGCACTTTTCGTGTTCCTTATGGGTTCTATAACAACTGTGTAACTTTTCAGATCGATCGGTGAAACGCCCGATTTGCGCCCGATTTTTAAAGTTTCCATACGATTTTATATGGGAAAATCCACTTTTTCAATACTTATTCTCTAGAGATGTCAAGTTGACTCTTAAAAAAATATCAAAACATGATATTTGTAGGAAATTTTCCTGGAAAAAACTCTCCTGGAGACCGTCAGGCGCTACGATGCTTGTAGAAACAGCTATTCACCCCAAATTGATTGAATGTCTGACGGACGGCTCACCATTGAAATTTTCCAGCAACACTGCTACAACATGCTGCTATTGCAAACTTGCTTAGGTATGAGAAATAATTTCGCGTGGAATTAATTTTCAAAGTGTGATTTTTGCTCATAGTATCTTCGGGAAAGCCTCCAAGATAAATTCAAGCGATATTTGCAACAGCAGCATGCTGCAGCAGTATTGCTAGTAAAATTCAATGGTGAGCCGTTCGTCAGATATTCAATCAGTCTGGGGTGAATATCTTTTTTCACAAGCAAGGTAGCGCCTTGCGGTCTTCAGAAGAGTTTTTCCCAGGAAAATTTCCTATAAATATCATGTATTGATATATTTTTAGAAGCCAACTGGACATCTCTATAGAAAAAGTTTTGAAAAAGTGGGTTTTCTCATATAAAATCGTATGGAAGCTTTAAAAATCGGGCGCAAATCTGGCGTTTCACCGATCGATCTGAAAAGTTACACAGTTATTATAGGACCCATAAGGAACACGAAAAGTGCATGGGGGCGAAAAAATAACACCATCGCTTTTTCCCATATAACCGTGTGCCAGTCTAGTGCGCATGCTTGCTTAAACCAACACAAGCGGCATAACTCATGGTTTTTGTCTTTGATAATGAATGTGCATGCTTGCTTACACTAGCTACGCTAGCGGCATTTTTGCTCACTAAGCAAAATTTCAAAATTATCGTTATTTTTCTGGTCGATGAAATCGTCATCGAGTGGCACGCCTATTTGTCTGTGGTCCTATATTTTTTACGACAACTGCACTGCCCATAATCGCATATTTGTAACATTTGCAAAATTGGTTGTTCGAGCAATTCGCACTTTTATATTTTGACCTTAAATGCATTGTTACTAATATATTCTCGCAAATAGACACTTTAACTAAACTTAGTATCATGAAGAAAGCACTACTTTACACTATGTATACATTGAATATTACTTTTGAAGTCAAATTGGTTGAAATTTTTGCCATGATACATTTATGCCGTCACTTTCAAGCTACTTTTGGAATATATCACATGGAAAAAGAAGTTTTTCATGTATTCAACAAGCATGAGCTGAACATCAGAAACGGATCACCGGTGGTTGGTTACCGGACCAGAATAACTTCCGAGTTCCAAAGGATGCAGATGTGGATTTGGATGGAAACTTTTTCGACAAAAAAGTTGAAAAAGTTAAGTAGTGTGACAATTATGCGGTTATTTACGCTATGTGACAAAACAACTTGGTATTTTTTACGACTTTTTTCACACAAACATAAGCATATTTTTCCAGATGTAAAAAGTACATACTATTCTAAGCATTTCCCAATAAAAAGCACGAAATCCATAAAATGTCGAATGTTACAATTATGCGATCACAGGCAGTGCAGCAGCTCTACCTAATTTTCGTCTTGCGGAAGAGTTTATCTATAAAGACAAGTTCATAGATACCCGCATCCTTTTTACTTGCAGCGTAAAATTCGTAACTTTTCACTTGAGTTTTATCGGCTTTCGTTTAGAGATAGGTCTCACAAGTTTCGTCTCCTGGGAAAAAGTCCCCTTACAAGAAACCATCTAAATTTCCAGCTCAATCGTGCAGCAGCCACTTTCCACACCCAAAATTCCGTTCAAACAGACAGACAGACAATCAGATAGATTCAATATTCCGGTGTAAAGTGTGAAATAGTATATTTTCCCAAAATTCCTTCGCCGGCATACAGTGCTGATACTAGACACCTTGTTCCCCGTGAGAGAAACAACAACGTCCGCGTAACAGCGAAATAAGTAGGTAATAACAAAAAAGCGATAAATTTACCCCTTTTTGGTAACTATAGGTGACAGGGACAGAGTCGAGAAAAAAACAAGAGAAATAGGTACAGTGAGAAAAATTGGGAAAGAAATTGGTTTCTCTCCGGTCTACTAGTAGAATAGGCTTAAGTAGAATTTGTTCGATAAAATCTATCTAGCAACGGACTTGATTAGAGGTGGTCGTTATTTTCTCCGCACCAACGGAAACTTAAGTATTGCAAGTCTTTGGCAAAGATTACCTTAGCCTTTGCAATCGGACTTGCGGAAGTCGTGCCGCAAAGCGATCCAAGTTTCACTTTTTTACCGATGGAAAAAAGCATGAAATTTGTGATTTCCAAACATTTTTTCGACATCAAATGTCTTAGAAATGTATGAAACTTCGAGATGTGGTGTTGAAAATGATTTTAAAGATCGACTTTTCCGGGAGTCAGAAAGTTTCCGAACTGGAAGACTCTCCCAGAAGGTCGATTTTTCACAATTTGTTTTTTTTTTCTCAAGACAACACCAGATCTTGAAGTTTCCCGCATTACTAAGACATTTGGCTTCGAAAAAAATTTGATTTTGGTAATTTCATGCGAAACAATTGAACTTCTTTATGAGAAATGTCAGTGCATTTTTATTGATAAAAAAGTTTAAGGTTCACATCCCGAAGCTCGATTGCTGAAATTTTGCATGAGGACATTTTTCGAGATGACGCCATACTGCTAAATGAAACTCGAAAGAAAAATTTTTGCACCCATAAATAAACAACAATGTTTCCCTAATTTTGAAAAAACAAGAAAATGGAATTAAGGGCTCTTGAGTTGGTTGTTCATAAGACACAACCGCAAGGTAACGTTGAATTACGACAGCCTGTCTAATGTCAATGTATTGGTTTGGGGAAAAAGAAATGTCGTATTTCTGATCGAAATTTGACGCTGTATTTAACCTACTTAGAATTATCCGATTTAAGTCAAATATGCGCCATTTTGTTCGCAAACTTGTTGCCATTCAGAATGCAACTTTATTATTCCCCTTTATAAAACCGCCCCTCGTTATTTGCAAAAAACTCAGACAGCCAGTTTTCGCAAGCCCCTTTTGAGGCCAACTTAGTATCACCAAGAGCGTTTTGCATGGACCTGAAGAGATGGTAATCACTCGGTGCCAGGTCCGGACTATACGGTGGGTGCGATAGAACATCCCATCCGAGCTCCCGTAGCTTCTGGTGGGTCATCAAAGATGTGTGAGGCCGAGCGTTGTCCTGGTGGAAAACAACACCATTCTTATTGACCAATTCTGGGAAATAATTTTCCAAAATCTTGTACAACGACACCGGTACGTGGATGCTCCTAAGCGCGAGCGCTATGGAGTCCCAACTGGCGCTATTGAATGCATTCTTCACGTCAAGCGTGACGATTGCGCAATAGCGAATGCCCCAACTCTTACGCTGGAGTGCTACCTCTGCCGCCTTGGTGACAGAGAGAATAGCATTCAGCGTGGATCTACCTTTCCGGAAGCCGAACTGGTTACTTGCCAGACCGTTTACACCCTCTGTGTAATTCACCAGTCTGTTGAGGATAATCCTCTCAAGCACCTTGCCCGTAGTGTCCAGCAGACAGATAGGTCTGTATGCCGATGGGTCCCCTGGCGGTTTCCCAGCCTTCGGCAACAGCACCAATCTCTGTCGCTTCCACCTGTCCGGAAAGAGGCAGTCATCCAGGCACTTCTGCATGACTGCTCGAAATAGATCGGGGGCCACTTTCATGGCCGTCCTGATGGCCAAGTTCGGGATTCCATCCGGTCCCGGTGCCTTGCTCACCTTTAGGGAGTTGGCGATCACGATGAGTTCCTCATTCGTAACCCTTACCTCCTCTACAACCTCGGCACGGCTGCCGTCTTTCACGGATTGGATGCCCGGCAGGTTGGCCGACCATCCCTGGTCTGTGTCTGAGATACTGGAACGTCGGACGTGAGACTCAGCAACCGGAGGCCAAGCATTTGGCTCGTGGCGTGGAAAGAGTCCCTCGATGATACGCTCCAGCATCGCTGGTGATCGCTCTGCAGGCGCCAACACGCCTTTGGTCTTCGCCATTACGACTCTGTAGGCGTTGGCCCACGGATTCGTATTGGCACTCGCGCATAGCCTATCGAAGCAGGCCCTTTTGCTCGCCTTTATCGCACTTTTAAGCGCCGATCTTGCAGATCCGAATACTACACGGCGCTCTACCCTCTGTGCATCGGGACGTGCACGTTGCAGCATCCGTCTTGCACGGAGGCACGCGCTACGAAGGTCCGCTATCGCGTCGGTCCACCAGTATACCGGTGACTTACCATTCCTAGGTTGGCGGGTCCTAGGCATGGTGGCGTAGCACGCCCGCGATAATGTGGCAACTAATTGGTCAGCACTCGGGCGGAGCCAACTGCCCTCCTCGCGCTCTCTTCTCATTGCTTCTGCAAATACCTCGGCATCGAAATGCGATGTCTTCCACCCGCGGACGGTCGGAGTATTGGCTCTACCCGTCGCCTGCCGCCTCACGTTATGGATTACGCTATAGCAGACCGACTGGTGGTCACTATAGGTGTAGCCATCGTCTACCCTCCAGTTCACGATCAGTCCTGGGCTGGAGAACGTCACGTCGATGATCGACTCCGCACCATTTCTGCTGAATGTACACTTGGTTCCAACGTTGGCCAGATCTAGGTTGAGCTTTGCCAAAGTTTCCAACAAGATCTGACCCCTCCGGTTCGTGCGGCGGCTTCCCCACTCAACAGCCCAAGCGTTGAAGTCACCCGCCACTACTAAGGGTGTTAGTCCCGTAAGCTCCATAGATAACAAATCGACCATCTGGGTGAACCTTCCGATAGACCAACGCGGCGGAGCATAACAACTGCAGTAGAACACTCCGTCCACCTTGGCAACCGCCTATCCTTCATTTGAGGTTGACACAACCTCCTGAACCGGGAACTTGCTGGTCGTGCATTTGGCCGCCGTACTGGACTTATCTGCAACCCACTTACCGTTTCCGGGAGGAATGCAGTAGGGGTCCGATACGATTGCGATGTCCGACCGCGACTCAGACGCTGCTTGGTATAGCAGCTGCTGTGCCGCATAGCAATGGTTCAGGTTCACTTGTGTCACCCTCACGCCCGTGGTTTCGTGGCCGCCTTACCGGCTGGGCACCGTGGGCCTCCCATAAAGTGCTTGGCGTCCCGTTTTCCAGTACATACCAAGCACTTGGGAGGCTCCCCGCAGTCTTTAGCTTTATGGCCAGCACCACCACAACGCCCACATAACTGGCTCCTATCGGGCCCCTTGCAGGTCCAGGACTTGTGTCCTCCCTCGAAACACCTGAAGCAAACGTCCGGCTGCTGGAGTATGCTCAGGGGACATACTGACCAGCCAACCTTAAGTTGGGCTGTCTTCAGGGCCAGAGTTGCATCGGCCGATGCAAGCCGGAAAGTGGCCACCTGGGTCCCCGCTGGACACTTACGGAGGCGAATTACCTCAGTGGCTACTTCCACTCCGCACTTCTCCTTGAGGGCCTGTGCAATATCGCACCTCTCGGTGATTTCATCCAGGTTTTTGAGCTGGAGAGACGGTGGTGGGAGCGGCACTATTCGCTCCGTCAGAGCTGCTTCCGGATAATGTGGCTTTTGCGAGAATTCGGCGGCCCAATGCCTGAGTCTCACCACAACCTAGGCTAGCTCTCGCTGATGGTCCGGGACTGCTTGCTTGCAGTGAGCACTTCCGTGGCCTACGGTAATCGCCAAATACCGACCCGTGGTGGCATACAGCTCTGCCAAATATATATATATATATATATATATATATATATATATATATATATATATATATATATATATATATATATATATATATATATATATATATATATATATATATATATTTATATATATATATATATATATATATATATATATATATATATATATATATATATATATATGTATATATATATACATATATATATATATATATATATATATATATATATATATATATATATATATATATATATATATATATATATATATATATATATATATATATACATATATATATATATATATATATATATATATATATATATATATATATATATATACATATATATATATATATATATATATATATATATATATATATATATATATATATATATATATATATATATATATATATATATATATATATATATATATATATATATATATATATATATATATATATACATACATACATATATATATATATAATACAGCTATACAGCTCTGCCAAATATATATATATATATATATATATATATATATATATATATATTTATATATATATATATATATATATATATATATATATATATATATATATATATATATATATATATGTATATATATATACATATATATATATATATATATATATATATATATATATATATATATATATATATATATATATATATATATATATATATATATATATATATATATATACATATATATATATATATATATATATATATATATATATATATATATATATATATATATATATACATATATATATATATATATATATATATATATATATATATATATATATATATATATATATATATATATATATATATATATATATATATATATATATATATATATATATATACATACATACATATATATATATATAAATATATATATATATATATATATATATATATATATATATATTTATATATATATATATATATATATATATATATATATATATATATATATATATATATATATATATCGCACGCGCTTATAAGCCTTGGGGCTAATAGCGTTCTCGATCAATTAGATTAGTTGAGAGAATTTGTTATCGATATTGTTTTTTGGCACATTTTGCATGTGTAGGATAAGTACAACGATACACCGTGGCGGGTATGAAGTGATCAAAAAATGACCACGTGGTTTAGGAACGGCCAATGTCGGCTTTAAATAACCGTATAGTATCACCCGACGCGTTAAGTATAGCATAAGATATGTTTAAGTGTTACCAATTATTGACGAAATACGACATTTCTTTTTCCCTAACCCAATATTGTTTTGCTAGAGGCTTACACTCGGTTGGGGTTAATCAGTTTAATGATGTGTAGCCGTAAGTTTTAGTGAAATTCTTATTTAATTTTTTTTAATTGATTTCGTTGAAGAGAAGTGTTGAATTGAAATTTCTTCAACGAATGACACGGGATCATTGTTGTTCTTTTGTTATTCTAACAGTTTAAAAAACAAGACATAACGATTATACACGCAAAATTTGGAATGTGCAGAACCACATCAATATTGTGTTTTAGATATTAATACACAGTGTAACAAAAATTGCCTTTTTTTGCTGCATTGGCTTCTATATATAATTTTTTTGTGTATTCTGATGCAAAACTGAATTTCCCCGAGTTTGAACATATTTCAACTTAAGGGGCAAGAATGGCACCATTTTGAATTTTTGAGAAACCGGTAATTTTTGTGGTTTTTTCGACGCCATTTTGTTTTGAGGCCAAATATCAAAATTCTAAGAGTTTGTCCATATATTAGCATCTTTTTACCCATCTTTTGAAACAAAAAAACAGATCTTAAATCGGACAAAAACTGAGCTCAAAACGGTGATTCTACGAAACCGGGTTTGGGATAGTTTTAGTATATTTTTCACAGAGCAAAATAATATCGATTATTTTTGAGCATTAATGGTAATTCGCTAATATCTTAAAGTGGTAGTCAAATTATATCTTATTTTGAGTAAAAAAGTCTCAGAAATCGAATGGTAGGTGTCTGATCTACGTAAAATATCAGCGGATAAACCTATTTTAGTATTGTAGGGGAATTGGGGCAAAATCGACATTTTGCTGACATTTTACGTAGATCAGACACCTACCATTCGATTTCTGAGACTTTTTTACTCAAAATAAGATATAATTTGACTACCACCTTAAGATATTAGCGAATTACCATTAATACTCAGATATAATCGATATTATTTTGCTTTGTGAAATATACTAAAACCACAGACAAACAGACGTGCCTCTTCGAAGAAAAATCCTGAAAAATCTTCGTCCTTATTCGTAAAGTTTCACTAGTGCGCCACCATGTGAGCTTATTGCCTATTAACTTCTTTTCGTAAAACGGGTTTTGTCTTTGCTAATGGGTGCGCGCGCTTGCTTGAATTAACACCCGTGACATTACTGACGGTTTTTGTTTTTGATAATAAATGTGCACGCTTGCTTATAGCGACACTAGTGGCATTATTGCCTACTGAGCAAAATTTCAAAATAATCGTTATTTTTCTGGTCGATGAAACCGTCATCGAGTGGCACGTATGTTTGTCTGTGCTAGAACTATGCCAAAACCGGTTTCGTAGAATCACCGTTTTGAGCTCAGTTTTTGCCCGATTTAAGATCTGTTTTTTTTTCAAAAGATGGGTAAAAGGATGCTAATATGTGGACAAACTCTTAGAATTTTGATATTTGGCCTCAAAAAAAAAATGGCGTAGAAAAAACCACAAAAAATACCGGTTTCTCAAAAATTCACAATGGCGCCATTGTTGCCCCTTAAGTTGAAATATGTTCAAACTCAGGGAAATTTATTTTCGCATCAAACTTAATCAAAAAATCATACATAGGAGCCAAGGCAAAAAAATTGTTGCACTGTGTTATTATCAGCACATTTTCTGTACTATTTTGGAACCAATACAACGCATTTAGTGCTCTAGCGAATGTTTAATATATTGGACGGCTCAAAAGCATTACATTTATGAAGTATAAAGGGGTAATATCCACCAAATGCTCAAAAAACAAGGCTTTTTCCATGATTTTTTTAAAGGTTTTAGAGATGTCAAGTATATAAACAATATATCGTTGGATTAAGCAACTCTTGGAGAGTAGAAAAAAAATATATTGCTACTTTTTCTACAAAATGGCGGCTGTGCAGCGATTGCCGTAAACCGCTTTTATTCAAAAGTTTTCCCGCGGCGAGCAGTAGAAGTCGTGCCCAACTCTACCTATAAGCAAAACAATTTTTTTTCATTATCTACATAAGTATCGCTGGTGAAGTACACATGATTATATTTTTAGAATTTTTCTTCGTAAAATGGCAACGGTTTGGGAAAAATGCTTTTTTTTACACTGTAAAAAATCGACACGTTACTGCCAAGTGGATTACACTTTCTTTTGTGGTAATAGATGAAATATTTCATATCTACGTGGAATACACTTGCGTTTCAGTTCACAGCACAAAATCAAGTGTCTTACACTTCGGTTTGCCATGTAATGCATACCAGAATCAGTCATTTTACACTCAGATTTCAATCCTTATACACGTCAAATGCCAAAACACGTTAAAATACCGTGGTTTCCCATAAAAATCGATATGAGTCGACATAATAGAATGATGAGGTTCGTTTATTGACATTCATATGTGAAAAGCATTAGAGATTAGCGTGCGATTTATTTTCAGTGTATAACTTTTGTTGCTGTTAATCAATCGTTAGAATCGTGTGTACTTTACTAGATAATCTAATGAAGAAGCTACAGTTAAAATTTCAAGTCAATCGGATGTAAACTTTTTCAGTTCTACTGCTCGCCGATTTTGAAAACATGGTTTTGAGGAAAAGGCGTTTAAAGTTTCAAAATGCTATAAATCTTAACAATCGCAATAATAAAGCCTCTAATATTTTTTTACCTTCAGTCAGCTATCCCTGAACCGTAAAGTTGTCCTTCCTAGGCTTTATTTTCCTCTTCTTCCTTTTTTTATCTGATGTAAGGCTGCGCATACCCTCTTTCGAAATATCAGACATTCGATGCCCAGCGGCTTTGACGCGGTTGGCATCCGACCCCACGCGAAACTCAAACTTGTCATAAGTATAAAAACTCAAACAAAGAACGTACGCATCGAGAACGGCTGATCGACTAAACAAAGCAAAATTGTGAGTAAACACGTGCTGTAGAGACTCTGTAACGGTCAAAACTTGATGTAGCGACCTCTGTACTTCAAATTTGAAACACGATATCGATCATAGGTAACTTCTACTAGTTCACAAAGCCTAAAAATTAAAATAAAATCGAGCATCGCCAAAATAAACGAAAAATGTTATTTTGAAGTATAAAAGTTGTTCGGTAAAAATTGATTTAAACGAATTTCGAGTTTAGATCAGTACTTGGGCGATGTAGATTTTGATTCTAGGATAGTTTTAGGATGAATTTAAATTATAACAAAAAAAATTTTTTTGGTGGATATTACCCCTTAACCGGTGCTAGTATTGTCATGATGATTTGTACAGGTACTGGTGATATTTTTCAGAATGCTGCTATCGTTAAAGCAATTCAACGCATCCGCATCCGCATCATAAATATAAAAATCACATTATGATAGCCGGACAAAAATACTAATATGTCCAGACATGTCCAGCAATGCTATGCAGTGCTGTGGTTTGGTCGGTTGGTCTGCTGTGAACGCTGTGATGAAATGAGTTCCCTGCTTAACCTAACTGCTCTGCCGGTTACAGGTCGAGCCAGTTTCTGATAAGTCAATCGTACATTGCTTTTATACGTGACTACAAGGAATTAAACTTCCGGTAAGTGTGTTTTCGTTGACTAGAGGGAGTAAAACAACAACAACAAATCGGTTATAAAGTCAAATTATTTGTATATTTAAGCGTCGACTGTGCTGAGGAAGATTGGTTGATGCTTAAGTCTGGTAGCGAACGGTCCATTATGAATATTAATTAAATTAAAATTCTTGAGATTTTGCTCAAGAATATCACTGGAAAGTGCACAATTTTTAGCCTGATGCAACGGGCCCAAACGTCAACTCAGATCACCATCTCGTGGTAGAAAGGATTGGCGCCTGGCTGGCCAACGTTTGCAAGTCAATCACTTCGAGGAAGATACGGTTGGATACTCAGAGGTCGTCAGCTGATGGACTTGCTGCTGAGTAAACTCGGAAAGTCGATAACCGGATTGACGAACAGTGGTGGCACATCCGTGATTCGGTAGCAATACAGCGGGAGAGCTCGCCGAGAGATCGTACGAGTGATCGCAGCAACCACAAACAACACGTGGCTCTATGCGGAGTGTCAAGGGATGACGGACGAGAAAAAAAACTGTGTTTTAATGTAACAGATTTTGGTACAGATTTTTGTCGGAAATAATACAAACGAACAAAATTTTTGCAGCTTCCAGTACAGATTAAAATGTAAACACAACGCGTCAGAACAATTTGGGGAATCAGGTTCTGCTTATGCCTTGATGCAACCAGTTTCGAATTTTCTTAACTATTATTGTCTTTGTCTAATTTGAAATATGTCTAATTAGTTTTAGGTTATATCAGAAGGTTGTGAATGAAAAGGAAGTAAACCAAAATCTTTGTTTTTATTTTAATTTTTTTTTCATGTGACGTCATGCAACGTTATACCCCCTCTTCCCCCTACGTCACAAATCGTCACGACTTTGTAACCCCTCCTTACCCCTATATGCGTGGCGTACTTTATGGATGTCGCCTTAAGGTAGCCAAATGCCAAATGTTCGTTTTTGTAGGCGTGATCCCCTAGTTTAGTCGGAACGAGCGATGAGTAAGGACAGCATACATCTGAGGTCGTTTTTTTTAAAACGACAGAAATGATTTTTCAGCTTTTTGTGATTCAGTCTTTCGTGTTTTTCAGTCTTATGTAGCTTTCAGCCTTTCGTGATTTCAGCCTATCGTGTTTCAACCTTTAGAGTTAACCCGTTTCCCCATACAAGTTTTCATACAAATTTGAAATTCAATGCGCCAAGCGGAATCGAAACCAATGGACTTCCGGTAGGTTTAGGATTGTTCGGGCCCCTAAATGGAACAAAAAAAAAACTGGTTCTGGAAAATTGATTACTTTGTCCCGCCCTACTGTGCATAGCCCAAGTGGAGCAGTAATAGTTATAACTTATCTATCAACGCACGGTTTTGATCCGGAGTTTCAGTACTCCGTGTGAGCAAAAGAATTGTGCATTTAAGAAAACTTTTTACTGCGGTTTTTGCGAAAATAGTTTATTCGGAAAAATATTTTTCGGGGAAGTGGTACATTCGGGGAATTGGTACTTTCGGTTTCGGGAAAATGATCTTCGGGGAATCGGTACATGCGATGAAACATCTTTCGGGGAAGCTGGTTTCAAGATAATGGTTTTCGGGGAATTGTCATACAATCATTGAAGGTGTTTTTGACGACGAAAAGGATAGTGCCGTCGACCAGGGTACCAGTGCGGTTTCCGGGAAGGGTGATCTACAACGGACCAAATGTTCACAATCTTTCTTAAATTCAGAGATATAAACATATGAACTCATCAACTTATCTGGACTTCAAGGCGGTATACGATTCAGTTAGGCGCAACGAATTATGGCTTTGGAATTATGCGTCAACAAGGTTACCTAACAAAATTGATAAGACTGATTCGTGCCACCCTTGATGGTTTCTCCTAATGCG
Source organism: Wyeomyia smithii (assembly GCF_029784165.1). Classification (NCBI taxonomy): domain Eukaryota; kingdom Metazoa; phylum Arthropoda; class Insecta; order Diptera; family Culicidae; genus Wyeomyia; species Wyeomyia smithii. The sequence goes on along the minus strand of NC_073695.1, from coordinate 192,888,798 downwards.
CCAGAACGGTCTGAAGCAAGGTGACGGGCTTGAGATTATCTTGGAGTGCTTTGTGGATGAGGGTAATATCGTTGGTATCACCCACAGAGCAGGGACAGAGTGGATCATCAACATTAACTGTGATAGATTGGAGTATCTTTGAAGTAGTCACTAAATTTGTTTATGTTGGTAAACTCAAAACGTGTGATAACGTGGTGATCCACGAGGTGAAGAGACGGATAGCAGCCGCAACAGGGCCTTTTACGGTTTACGTAGCTAGCTGAGATTCCGCAGCTTGTATGTCCGCTCGTAATTTACGCCTTACAGGACGCTGATTCCCTCAATGGTATTCTACGGTCATGAGTGCTGTTCGATGAAGGAGGCCGGCCCGTAAGCACTTAGAGTCTTCAAGCGTAGGATTCTGCCATTAAAACTGGGGAATGGAGTGTTGTGGCGCAAGCGCATAAACAACGAGGTGTACCAAGCATACCAACACGCGGATGTCATCAAGCCATGTGCCACGTGGCACGAATATCGGAGGAGCGATCATAAAGCGAAGATAATATTCAGCAGAGAGCTCAACAAAGGTCGGCCACTCCATGGTAGAGCTTGGTCTAGTTGGATGTGTGGTGTGGACTAGGACACCCAATGGGACACCCGAAGCAATGTTCAATTCTAAGAGATGGCGCTGTAGTGGTAGTGGTAGTAAAATCGAAATTTCAACGAGAATTTCGGTTAACCTTCATTGCATCCTAAAAAACTTACGTTGTTTACCCTGGTGTGTGGATTTCCACACATACAACATTCTAATTTGTTTTGGACAAGAAACAACTTAATTCTGCTCCAAACTTATTTTTTTTCATTGAGTGCATACATACCTGAAGCTATAGGTACCAAATAATCCTGTTTCGAAAATCGAATGAGGTATGTATGTGTGCGGAAGTATGTGTATGTGTGTATATTTTCATTCTTACGACCATAATATCTCGATTTTCTCAGCATCGGCTGAACCGATTCGATTGTTCTTAGTCGCGTTTGAAAGAGCTAAAAGTCTAGTTATTTGACGAAAAATATCGTTTTGATCCGAAGGTTCATTCAGAAATGACGTAACAAAATGTGGTCAGCTTATATAGGAACTGATAAACTAACCGATTTTTTCTATCAGCGGTTTGACTGATTTGAGTCCTTTTGGTGCTAGATGCGTTTGTTAGGATTTGGAGGGTAGATTTATATTCAAAAACATACTTAAAATTAAATGATAATTTCCAAAGGTACGTTGAAAAAAAAAAAAAAAACAAAACTTGTGAAAACGCCTAGTACATTGCAGTATCTTGGAGGTAACTAATTGAATGATAATATGTGTAGTGTACAAAAACAATCTTGAAAAATACATTTGGATTATCTCAGCAATGGATGTATTGATTTGATTTTTTTGGCTGCAATTGGAAGGGCTTGAAGTTGGAGGCCATTAGGTCATCATCGGACATTTGTTTGATCCGATGGTTCATGCAAAAGTTACAAAACAAAACGTGTTTACATGATATGAGACCAATTAAACATGCTATAACAGCAATTGAACAAAAACAAAATCCTAACATCGGTTTGACCAAATGAAGCAATTTGGTGCTAGGAATGTTCGTAAGAATATTCTGAAATCTATGCTAAGCAAAGTAAGCAAAGCCTTGGTGCTACATTCCGATTCGTTCATTATACACAGACTTCGCAGTCAAATGTTTAGTGTAAAGGACAATAGCGGGGCTAGCGCTACGATCCTACTAACACTAACAGTTTCTCCCGAGCCGAGACTCGAACACACGACGACTGGCTTGTTAGCGATCTCGGGAGATCCATTCTAAATTTATTTCAATATACCTAAAAGTGCGAGTATACTTGACTCGCAGTAGACATAAAACTGTGTAAATGTTGAACACTGCTCAACCAGGCTGTGCAAACACTAAATAGGTACTTTTAGCATTAGCGTATTCGTAACCCATATGTGTGAAAATTCTCACACTGGGATGAAACAAATAAACACATACTTTTACACATGTCCCACGTAGCCTTTTGATTGATTTGGTTTTGATACGAATTACAAGAATGCACCTTTATACATTTCTAAAATCAGTCAAACCGTTTAAAAAAATCAATTAGTTTATCAGTTCCCATGTAAATTGATCATCTTTTGTTACGTCATTTTTGAATGAACCTTCGGATCAAAACGATATTTTTCATCAACTAACAAGACTCTAAGCTCTTTCAAACGCGACTAAGAACAATCGAATCGGTTCAGCCGTTGCTAAGAAAATCGAGATATATTGGTCGTAAGAATGAATATAAACACACATACACATACTTCCGCACACATACACACGTTATTCGATTTTTGAAACAGGATTAATTGGTACCTATAGCTTCAGGTATGAAAGCACTCAATGAAAAAAATATGTTTGGGGCAAAATTAAGTTGTTTCGTGTCCAAAATAAATTCGAATGTTGTATGTGTGGAAATTCACACACCAGGGTAAACAACGTAAGTTTTTAAATATCTCATCAACCAAAAATTTTTTTTGCCCTTGGAGAAAATGTATTTTGTGTAAGATTGCTGGTTTAGGAATTGTCAAGAAGTTTCATCAAAATCGATCGAGAAGTTTTCGAAAAAAATCAAAACAAAATTCATTTGTGTGGTTTTCCACACAAGGGTTCAATGAAGGTTAATGACCAAAAAAACCGCTATTAGTTACCCTGTTTTTATATTATTCTAACTTTCTAGTAGTTACTTTTACTGTATGCAATCTATTTATATCAAAAAACTTGATTTTCTTATACAACTCCGTTGACTCAATATAGTAGTACTGCAAAATCACGTTTTTTGATAAAAATAGATTGAATATAGTAAAAGTAACTACTAGAAAGTTAGAATAATATAAAAACAGAGTAACTAATAGCAGTTTTTTGGTCATTAACCGAAGTTCTCGTTGAAATTTCGATTTTACTACCACTACCACTACAGCGCCATCTCTTAGAATTGAACATTGCTTCGGGTGTCCCATTGGCGGGGGTGTTGGGGGCGATTGTAGAAGACTAGCCCAAGATCGCCTTCCACCGTCTTCCTCTTTCTTTCCTTTTGATAATTCTGCTTGCGTAAGTGAAGCTAAATATTTTAATTATACTAGTTAAACTAAATGGTTACTAAATGAAAACTTTTATAATGATATGACAGGTAATGTGATGCAAATATAACAAAAATCGAATGGAGCATTTTCTAGTTTTTATTGTTTATTCATCCCAACTGAGGAAAACTATTTTAGCTTAACATTATTACTGTCCGAAATTCGTTTGAAGTTCTTTCCAGCTACAACTGCGTCATTGTTTGTTACATCAAAGTATTACGTTTGAAAATTTGTGCTATGCTAATGTACGTATGTTCTAAAGAGATGGGTCATGATAAATTATTTAAAAACTATCAGAACAGATAAATGGGTTATCGTCGTAACTTTGACAATCTCACTTAGTTTCTCGTATAACTTTAGATTTCTTGTATAACTAAATCGGGGCTCGTAGGGTGTAAGCTTAATCCATTCTAAAACCGATCTTTTATGTATTGTAAAATCGAATGTCATTGGTGTATGTTGGTTGCTACTAAGCAAAGGAAATTATATTTCGCATTGTTTATCGTTAAAGTATTTATGGTTTTATGATTAAGCATCATATGTTTTAGCGATTGTACGCAGTGGCATAGAGGCGTAGTGTTGCTGGAGAGAACGCAAACAAAAAATGGGTCTTCTGTTTATAAATGTTATGACATTGTAAACTCGCATATCACAGCGTACTTAATTCAACCTTTGCTTATCGTTCGTTATGATTTATTTTCTACATTACAACCTAGAAATTGGTAATAAGTGAATAAACTTAGTGTGATTATTTTTTTACAACTGCAGTTATAGTATTGTACACAATTGGTTCTAAGCCTAGTTAAACCTGGAATAAATTCTAGTCAATCGATATTCGAATAGTCTAATGCTGACAAAAATGGGTTTTTAGGTTAGCTAAATCTATGCTGGAATTTTTCTACTGCGTGTTGAATCAATTTCAACTTTTGTCAACTCACGAAAAAGCTCTGTCTGATATATAGTGCCAAAATTCCTAAAATTTATTCCTAAACTTGGTCTATGAAATATTGCACGAACTTCAAAAGTTTGTCATGGTGATGGAAAAATACTTTGATTCCGGCAGTGACGTGTTTTTCTCGTTCTTCGCGAGTATCTCGCTTTAAGCTTTTTCAAAAACTTATTCAACTTTAGATGAAATTGTATAATTAGAAGCTAATTTAGTCGTATCGAATGAAAAGTCTCAAGTTGTTTCACATCAATGTCTCTCCAAGCGCTCCATTTAGACTAATTACCACTAGTAGTGCTAGAACAAAACTATGTGCGAAGTTCCACCTCACCAAAGTGCAGGCCGCGCTGACCTGCATTTCCTCAGTGGTAGTGTCGATGATTGGCTCTCGCTGGCACTTCATCCACTTGTGTGCCGACGAGTGCGGATCTGCGTGATCGACACTCATTCGCAGATCGTTGAATCGCCAGTAGCCTTTACCTTTGAAGAAGTACGTTTTTCCGTCCCTGTTTTGAAAAGCCGAATCGATGTTGTAGCCGACGCCCTTCCACATCGACATGTCTCTTGGGTAGTCCAGTTCTACGTGGTTCGTATCCTCGTCGAATCTGAAATGGTGTGATTTGGTTAGCGAATGAAGGCAGAAAATGCTTGCTTAGCGACTAGCTCAATTGTTTTGAAATACTGTTTTCAGAAAAAAAAAAAACAATTGGATTTCATAACCCTTGTTTGAAGTCGCTAAGATATGTCAACTGAGTCAATTAAGGTATCGACGAGTCGATAGAATAGAATAGAATAGAATAGAATAGAATAGAATAGAATAGAATAGAATAGAATAGAATAGAATAGAATAGAATATAATAGAATAGAATAGAATAGAATAGAAAAAGTAACCTCTCAGCTAGTCTCGAGGAAGATAACAAACCAGTGAGAACTCACCTCCAATATAGTCGACCACTATAAAGATACGTTCGGTTATTATAGCTCCAAACGAGTGCGGCATCGATACGTTCGATGCTCTCTGGCAGTCCCAAATGTGTTAACGGTTTCGGGTATCCCGGCTCTAAATGTTGAGAATTGAAGACGTAGTATTGCTTCCCTGTTGGTATCAATAGACTCAGTTATTCACGCCACATTTCAAAATAGTTTTATAAGTACCTATGAAGAACAATATTTTCTGATGCTTGTTCTCGTAAACGCTGTCGATTCGTTCGAAATCCTTCGGCAGCCCGAAGAACATCCGATCGATCTCGATTGGTGGTCGGTTCTGGACGTCGTTTTCGAAGATTCGCCATAGATAGCGATCTTTGAAGATGAACAGTTCATTGCGGATGAGCGTGATGGCGTCGTAGCTGGTGTCGCACGGGTTTGGTACCCGTGGCAATGGCGGTCGCGTAGCCGGATGCTGTGTTCGAGGATGATGATGGTGATGGTGATGATGATGAATTTTGGTTGGTGTTGGAATGTGATGCGGAGCTTCGGTATCCGGTTCACGGGTGTACGGTCGCTCTTCGTGGTGAACACGAGGAGTCGGATAATCTGTTCCGACGCCCCGTGGTCGATCTGGGTAGTAAACACGTCGTCGGGGGATTTCGGTCGTCGTAGTAGTTTTCCACGGTTGAACCGGAACGTTCGGCGGTAAGTCTTCCCATGGGTGCCCATTGTGGTCTTTTCGGGGGTAGTATCTTTTGGTGGATGGTCGGCGCGGCGGAGCAGGGGTAGTCGTTGTTGTAGTTGTAGTCGTCGCTGGGGTGTGCCTTTCCGGATTTCGACCGTAGGTTTTCTTCTTGGGACCGTAGATACCCTGGATTCCTAGCCGATCATCTTCCGGAATGGTATCTTTACCTCGATAGGATACGTGATGCCACGGGAACATGATGGCATCTTTCACGGATGAATGTCCTAAACCTAGCGAGTGTCCAAACTCATGAACCGCAACGTCAAAGAGACGAGTACCTGAATGGAATAAAAGAAGCGTTGATTCGGTGTTTCACAGCAAACTCGGTAATATCAAACTCACCATCGGTTCCGAGGGGTTCATTCAAAAGCCACGTTTCTTCCTCATCAAAGTGTGCGTCCCCGCCAATACCGGTTCCAGGGTAGAATGCATGTGCTAGAATTTTTCCAGGTCCATCGAATCTGTATCCATCGCCGTGGAATTGACGGGCGAATAAAACCTGAATATCCGCTTCGCTGCTATACACCTCGCGAAAGGTAAGATTTGCATTTTGAGCCCACAAGTCCAGTGCTTCGTGTAGGACTCGCCTCACCTGACCAGCATCCAAATCTACCATCGATTGGTTCACCAAGCTGAAACGAATTTAGAAAGAAACATGGTGAGAATAGTTTAATTTGTTAAATTGACATTGGTTCGTGATATCTGAGATTACAGTTTGTCAAATAACTTTATCTCATATAAACGATTTTGTTCCATCATCAGCCAACCCAACAAAAGCTCGGATCGACATTGCGCTATAATAAACGAAAACTATTTTGACTAGCCGGCCCCATTGAGCGGCATTCGGCACTTATTTATTAGTGCCAATTACGAGAGAAATGGACCAATTTAGTGACGGTATTCCGATATCAAACGGCAGTGTCGTAAATAAATGGAAAAATGGACACTTAGCGACTGTATGACATTGGCATTGCATGGTCAAAATATATATGCTGAGCAGAAACTTCAGTTGGTGGATTCACATAGTAAGTGTATGCTGGTACAGATTAGAATGTAAATTAATGAATGAATGTTTTGATCAATTGGTGAAAAGTAGATTTGGGGACAATGTTGTCATTTAGTTTTCGCGGTGGAGTAGGTTAAACAGAGAAATAGGAATTGTGGAGAAGCAGTTAAATTAATTACTTTCGAATGGTTCAACGTATCAAAACGAATGATTCACCCTTAGTAAGCAAATTTTAAACTGGGCTTCATGAGAGCTAATCTTCTATTTATATAAAAGACATTTTTTGTATGTATTGTAGTGTTATTTTCCCTTCTTTTGGTAGTCGAATAGTAGAGTGTACACGATTTCACCGTTCCAACTATAGCTCCTTCAGAGTTTGAAATTCCGTTTTTTTTGCTTCTCCCATTTCGCTAGTAACCCTTCCGAACTTTCAAGCTATGAGCGATGGTTTCCGCGCTGAAAGCTTCTTGAGAGGAACAAAAATCGACAAGTTAACGTCACTTTTGTGCGAACAACCGTTGCGCCTGTTCGCTTTTAAAATAATGAGCTTGTGTGTCTACCGCAAAGCTTTATTGCAACGTATTTAAATTGAATCCTTTTGACTCAACATCGTTAGGAGATGGTCAACCGTTTAAACAATGCCGAACTGATAGAGTGGTTGCAGGAACGAAATGTCGAGTTCCGGAAAATTGTCCCTTCTGACCAAATAATTTACATATTTATAGTGATTCTGTCGGAACAATCTTTCCGGAAATTTATGTAATCGACCTAATAGATGAATTTCCGAGCTGGAAGAAGTCCATCAGCACCAGGGGGAATCTATCTGTCAAACACCGTGTAACCAACATATTCGGCAACATGGCGTTTGTTTTGGTTTTTGTTTCTTTTGGTTATGAATCTGATCAATGTGAAATATTATAGAATTGGAACGTGTTTTTTATCAAAACTCGAGAAACTGTGAAAAACTTTCATGTGTTGTGTAGTGATTGTGTAGTGTAGTGTAGTGAGGTTAAGGTCGATTTCCGATACACTAATAAGTTTCGGCCCTAGACGGTTATCGTATTCCGACAGAGTTTTAGTTGATAACATAGTTGAAGAGCTGCTATCCGCGGGCATTATTTGACCGAGCAATTTCCCGTTTTCATTTTGCATTGTCTTGAAGAGTAAACAATCCGGTGAGTAGCGAATGTGACTGTTTGAAGCGAGTTGAGGGAATGAAATATTTCTCCGTTTTGAACTTGAAGAAGGGCTTCCATCAAGTAAACATGGCTCCGGACTCCGTTCCGTATGCTGGCTCTGTAGCACCTTCTGGACAATGTTTCGGGTTACGGAATGCTCCGGATGTATTTCAAAGATATATTAACATGGTTCTGAAACCATTAATAAGAGAGGGCACTACCGTGGTTTACATGGTTGATGTTACGCTAGCAACCAACACTATTCCAGAGTATTTTGATCCCCTAGGCCGTGTTCTTCGACGTTTGGCGGAGTTCCGATTAGAAGTTAAGATGAAGGAATGTCAGTCCTGCTTTACCGAAATCGAGCATCTAGGCTTTGCAGTCAGTGAAAAGGGGGATAAGACCGAACAATTCCGCTCATCTAACCAATCGCTTTCTGTCTTTCAGTTAGTAAAATAAAACATGTTATTTAGTTTTATTCAATTTATTCCCCATATCCAAATGCACGAACTTTCGTCTTAACACTGCTCATAAGGTCTGGTACAGCGCTTGGACCCACTGTTCTTTGTGTAGAAATCCATTCTTCATATTCTTTTCCGATTTTACTTCCTTAAGATGATTCCAAAGTGCCTTCTTCATGATGGTCCAGTACTTCTCAAATAGGTTGTTTAGCTATTCACGGATTTTTGATTTTTATATATCAGTTAAAAGAGAGTAATTTTCTGAGCAAAACGTGATTTTTTTAAATTTTATATCACTGTCTTTTGATTTTTTAATGAAGAATAAAAATCGCTCTAAATTGCTACAATGACAGTTGGTACATGGTCGAACTGTCGTTGTAGTGATTTCGAGCAGATTTCGAGCAGTTTTAATTCGTGATTAAAAGTTTGAAGGACAACGATAGAAAATTGTTGAAAATCAAATGCTCATTTGATATAGTCGGGTTTCGGGTTTTCAGACCTAAACCCGACATTTTCAAACCCGAACCCGACCCGAACCCGACACCTTCAAACATTTTCAAACCCGAACCCGACACTTTAAAAAATTTGCAAACCCGAACCCGACGGGACCATCTATACCCGATTGGCCGCAGTTAAGATGCGTTCGGGGGATTGAGATGCTTCGGTGCAAAATTGACTTCGTCCCACTTCAGAACATCTTCCTCTTTCGAGCACGAGGCTAAATTCAGCTAGAAAGTTGTAGGACCATTGTGTAACCTTAGAAGTGAAAGGAATCGCTTTTGGAGGTATTCCTTCAAGTCCTGCCCATTGACCGTCCCGGTTGTCACGAATGGGGTGCTACGCTTGCCACGTACTTTTTGGCAACCTTCTGCTTTCTAACGTCCTTATGATGAGTGATGAAGTACTGGAAGCTGCCGGAAGTCTACTTTAACATCTGTCTCGTTATCTATAATGAGGTGATATGGTTTCATCATCTTCTGGGTGTAGAGCTTCTGTGCACGTGTATTCGCCACTGTATTCTGCCGTTCATTGCGATTCGGCGCCTTCTTAATTTTATACGTGTAATCCTTCAAGTTTTGTCGTAGTTTGAACTACGCTTGTGTTCCACTATATGAAGAATCATTTTGGCCCCTTTTTTATTTCGGTCGATGGTCAAACGCTCCTTGTACCGATTTAAAACGAAACTTACCGTAGATTGAACCAGCTTCCTGTTGATTGCACGATGAGAAAGATTCGGATTTCCGAGGTATGCACAGTGCGTTGAACATATGGAAAGCTTGGACAAAAGTCAAAATCCTTCGTATAAGGCTTCATTTCAGCACAATTTTTATTTAAACGACTTTTTTTTGAAAAATACTTTACAAAAGACCAAAACATGATTTATCTCCTAGGGTAAGTGAACCAATTATGGTACTAGTGAAAATTTTAAATGTGTGATATAGTTTGATAATATTATGGACTAGAGAGTTTGAACAGTATTACAGTATTAGTATTACCAAACTGCTATCATTGTGTTGATTCGATCGATTTTTTTCTGTATGGACTTCCTCACTGCGACCAGAATCGATGATCTATTGTGAGATATGCCCGGGTGTCTGCTGTATCCCGCTTTTCTATTTTTAGCAATACCGCTAATGAGAAGTGGCATGCTTATTATTATTTTTTCTCAGTGCTTGTGTGTAATGTGATACTCTTTCTTCACACGCTTACTGTTTCTCCTATACCGAGCCTCGACCCTCCTGCCAAATATCACCAATGATAATTCCCTGGAGAAGTTTCGTCGTGCGTCCTTCTGGCCAGTTTTATCGATAAAAGGCACCAATTTTTTTTAAGAGGAAGTCACGCAAAGTTATTGTAGATTTCAGCGTAAAGGAAGGGTAACTAGTGGGGAGCCTGAGAATAAACCCATGCTTAAAGCCCTTTTTGACAACGAATGGCCTGATTCTACTAAGATTCGAACCCACGACCATCCGCTTGACAAAGCGGACTCTGTAACCTTGCGGCTACGCAGCACCCTGTAGATTCACAACTGGCTCACTGGCTTTAGAAGCATCTTCCAATCCAAATACTTCCACCTTTGTCGAGCAAACTGCATAATTTTTACTGCCAATTGGTTGCTGATGCCACTTCTCAAATTAGGTTTCGTATATCTGGCGCGCAAGTTGACCTACAAAAATGCAAAAAAGTCTAAAATTCGCACAAATTAGCAGTTGAAGTTAATGTCTATTGTTTCTTTGCCTTTCATTGTAACTTTCAACATAAATCTCAGATTGGTAAAATTTGGTAGATTTTTGCACGACTTGTTTGAAAATTTTGATGTTTTCCAGTTTTTTTTTTGTGAATAACTTTATGTTTACCAACTGATTCACGATATTTCTCAATAAAAATCAGTCTAAATTCTATATAAATGGATTATAAAAACCATTTCATATGTAATCCGTGCCAAGTTTTGATTAGAAGTCACTTAGTTTTTGTGTATCAGAGAAAAAGCGTCATGCGCCAATTTCAGTCTTTTGAAACACGTGCTTTTTCACTCGCTAACCTTTGTTTCTGTTCCCGCTTACTACGCGTGTCAGAGACGTCAGAAACTTGCACAAATACACTCATACGATGGTAGAAGGTTGCACTAACATAAAAACATAGTTTAAAATGACGAAAAAAATCATCAAATTTTCGACTTTTGTCTATGGGTCAACGCACTGTGGGTATGTGCGCAAAATTTCTTTACACCTCTTCTGTTCTTCCGACTTAATCTTCGCAACGATGGCACTAGCAGCCAGAGATGCCAGATGTTTTTAAAAATAGCTCCAAAAATCGGAAAAATCTGCTTGAAATCTGAAGAAAATCTATCCGCATCTCAAGGAAAATTGCCTCGCGAAGGCAAAAGTCTGTAAAAATCTGCACACGCTCTGAGTAAGTTGCACTATAGGCTGTTCCAAAAAAAAATTGATGTTGCAAAAGTCAAGGCTCAACCCTAAATTGAAACATTATGTTATTTATAATATTTCTGTAGAACATTTCGACTTTCTGAAAAATGTCCAAACGTTGTTTATGAAAAAATGACTTTTTTAAGCTACAAAATCACAAAAAAGGTGTTCTAGACATATAGTAAAGTGGGAGGAATAATCCCTAAAGAAGGAGGGAGTCAAAACTTAAGGTTTTTCGGGCATTATTGGACTTTTTCAGGAATTTGATGACTTTTGGACCCTCGGTTAGTTTTTGGAGACCGGAATATGATATTCGATGCCATTTTTTAATCTAAGATGGCGGTTTATGCGAAGTTATACAAAACTGTAGAAAATGGTAGTGGATATCAAATGACATCTTAAAATTAAAATCCGCTGTCTAATGAAATTTTTAAATTTAAGACTTGCGCTTTCTAGAAATCAGTGAAAATTGATTATATACACTAACGTCGCTTTTTATGCGGTGGATACGTGCCACGTAAAAAGAAACCGCGTAAATTCCGGAATCCGTGTAAAAAACGCGTAAATTCCGGAATCCGCGTAAAAAGTGACCTTAGTGCACCCTGCAAAATAAATATACATCCAAAGACCAAAAATTGATGTTCGACGCCATATTTAAATCCAAGATGGGAACTTCCGGTTTCAAGAAAGCTGGACTAAATTGATGATAATTTTTTAATTCTCTCATATACTGATAGTATTAGAGCTGCCTTGACGCTAATTCGCTAATTAGCGGCTTCCGGTTTTTGCAAAGCTGTGTGAAACTAAAAATGTACAAATCATATTGATGTCTCTAGAACTAGGACTATATCAAGGAACAGAAAATTGAGCTGATGCCACTTTGAATTCCAAGATGACGTTTCCTGATATTCTGGCGGCTTCCAATATCTCTGTGTTTCAGAGTTACTCTCGAGTTCCTCGAGAAGCACTGTCGTAATAAAAAAATCTACCAGCTCTTCGCTACTAATCTTTATGGAAGCCCATTCTCGGTAATAATCATGGAAGCATTATTTGTCTTTGTGATACTTTGTTATTAGTACACATTGCTTTAGTATATCCTGCTACTAGCACTCCAATAAATCTGCGTTTTACCTATCCCTGTTGAACAACATAATGAAATGACAACGTCATTTCATTCACGCATCTCTTAAGCTAGTAGATCTAGCATGGGTAAGCTGTCGACATAATTCAAATTTTAAACCCATAAATGATGGCACACCCTTGGAGCTGTAATGGTCGTAAGTACGGCGCCAGTTTTCCACTCATCTACTGGGCGGAACAACTTTTCATTTTCTGTGACGGCAGCAGCTCCAGCAGCAGCAGTGTTTGAACGGAGCAAAGCAAAAGACGACGATGGTTGACACTTGTCCCTTGAGAAGTGTGAACAGGAGAAACACACTTTCCGTAAATTGGACTAGCGAAGTAGATTCTGGTACGGAACGCAAGAATAGCTCCATATCCGCTTGCTGGCTGCGAGTTAAATTATAGGGAAAATGGCACCGGAAGGGTGCCGTTGGAGAAGCATTTTGATTTTAATTGAAAATTAACAAAATTATTACGCTCGTTTGTCAGTGTTTTAAGTGCGATGCGTTTCTTCTGCTCAGGAACCGGAAAATTGAAGATCACCTCCACTGCGGGGAAGAAACTGGAGGGGACATACTGGTCACATATAAAGATTTTCTCCTAGCGCTTCGATCGATAATCGGCTAGAGTTTGTCTTTAAAACCGCTCCTGAGTCGTGCATCGAGTGCAGCAGCTGAAAGTAAAACAGATTTTAATCACCTTTCCATTAGTTAAAATCCCTTTCGCAACAATTCATTCCCACAAACACAGATCTAATTTTCCGTAATCCGGTTACTGCTTCCGCTTCTATGAGTTGTAGGTTAAGAGAGCGAACTGCTTGTGTTTTTTCTCGCTACGATGAAACAACTGGATGAAGGGAACGGTAGGTTAACGGCAGGGACCAGCCAGCCGCCAGTAGTTTGCTGAGGATTATCCTTGCAAATTTTTTTGGTTATGACTTTCGTTGTACTTAGTGTCAACGAAACACTTCCATTTCGTCGGCTCACGCAAAGTGAAAGCGGTAATTATTTAAACTGTTTTGCTCTCTAATTGCTTTCTGTGTCTTGGGGATCTTCGGAATTATAGCCAATTTATCATCGCTGGTGATGATTTCTTGTGGGACTTGAAAGAGTGCTTGTTTCTAATTTCCCTAAAGAGGCGGCACCGGAAGGTCTTTTCCACTTGCAACCAGTGAAAGGATGTCTAGTAAGTACGCACAAAGGAATTGATGAGGGATGAACAGAATCGGACGCCATTTCAGGGTGGCAATAAAATTTGTTCATTTCGCATTCAGCTCTAGTGGGGCATGCACGTACCGTACGTATACATACATAGTCGTGTGATGGCAGTGTAATATATTCTCGACTCACTTAAATTTATTTGAATTCTTCTTTTGCAATGAAGTTTGAAGTGTGGACGTTCGAGAGCAACTGTACTAAGCTGATGCGCTCGTTTTTTGAGTTTTTATAGTTGGGATGACAGTAATAAAACCGATGGAGATGAAGGATATTGGGGAGCATACATATTTTACTACGAGCATTAACATTATTACAATAAATTGCTTCCAAATGTGTTTCATCGTTTCCCTTGCCGGAATCCGTCTTCGGTCGTAGCGATGGCGACTATCGTAAAAAGACAAAATGAACGACTTTGTGCACAATGGAGAACCGGGAGCTTGCTTTTTATAGTCGGCTGATAATAACTGCGTTTACTTGTTGACTGGTGAAACCACAAGTTAATCACAATAATATCTCGTCAAGCTGGTCAGTTTCTATGAAGTTTGGGTGATGTGGCTACAATCCACGATCTTGGATGTACCGACTTGGGTAATAAAATTGTTGCGCCAAGTATCTATGGGTTGAAATGTATTGTCCTTATCCTTGTGAAGCCGGTCTATGTAATAGAAAAACCTGGCACACGGTTGTAAAAAGTCCTCCTACCAGATTATTTTTACATCTTAACATAAGGATTAAGCCTGCGTATATTTTATATTTATTGCTATTAAATAAATGTTGATGCTGGTTGTAACAACACCAATCGTCAAAATCGGTCCACGTGAAACGTTCATGTTCACTTTTTTTGTTTATAATCTTGAAAACAAATCTTGAACCAACACTCCAATGTTTTACTGTTTATTAGCGTGCCAATAGATTCTATGAGGAAAATTTTAAATTAGAATTTGGGCTTAAAAACTTTCGTATCCTCGAAAAAAGTCTTCTATTCAAATTTCAGCTCAATCGGACTTCAGAAAGTCGTACCTTAAAGCGGCCAAAGTTTAAATTTTTTGACTGATGAAAACAAAATTTATGAAATTATCAAAATCGAATTTTGTTTTTGAAGCGATTGGCACAACAACAGTCCGACGACCGCCGAAAAATGAGCGAAAATAGAAACAAATGTACCTTATTCTGGAAGAGAAGCTGCGGCATGACTGCACTGAAATTTTTCATGGGGACTTTTTACGAGCGGACGAAACTTTTGAGTTCTACCACTGAACGAAATTCGAAAAGTCGATTTCAATTGGAACCCTACTGTTGATGCCACGTGATAAACAACAATTCGAATGTTGCTCTCGAATTGATCATTTACTAAACTATTCAACGGTTTAATTAAACAGCACGTGCGTTGTGCGGTAAGCGGCATCGTTATGATAGAAAAAAGTACTTCATCTCTTACATTGTGTTTTGCTATATTCTTTTTAACAGTTTAAAAATTCACATTTGTTTATCAACATTTTTAACAAACCAAAATTGAACCAAATTTAAATCAAAACCCTTGAGACTATATTGTTGTTATCCACCTCTGATCAGCAACTCCTATTCCCCATCTACTACAGTGGCGGTTTATAAGTAGCAAGTCAGTTTTGTGCTAACAGTGGAGGTGTATCCACAGTGCGATCAGCACCACAGCGTGAGAAGTGTTGGGTATAACTGTAGCAGTTACGTGCAATTAGTGGCTTGACGCTAAGTGTCAGCGATCGACGGATGACAAGAACTGCGTCAAAATGCAAATGTTGGCTACGGCGGTGAAACGCAGGCTTTGTTTTGCTCATCTTCATCTTAAAGAGAAAACAGGGGTGACATTGCGCATTTCGCTTCGAGTAACTCGAATCGAGAGAAATCAAACTCGTTTCGAGGTGGAGTTGGTATTGCGTATTATTTTCGACACCCCAATTTTATTGCAGTTTATTTCGAGCAAACATTGACTCGAAAATAAATGTCAGATTTGTCTAGGGGCTGGACAACTTTATTTTCATAAAAAATATTTCGGTAATATTATACGATATCGGTTGATAAATCTTGATATTTATCGTTTATCCGACACATTGATATCACACCGGCGCCTAATAATGCAACGATAAATACTTTATAATATTTAATATTGGAAATATTCCGCCATATATCAATAGTGTCTTGCCCCTAGAGATTGGTATTTTTCACGTTTATAATAAGATTTGTCCTTAAAACAACATATTAATCTTTGAATGTTTTACTACGATTCTTCTAGTGATGAAAATGGTTTTAGGAATATACAAAGACGTAAACAATAATACATGAGTATTAGGCTTACATTAAATGAAACAAAGTTAGTTTTTTTCTGATGCAAAATGAATTGATGAAATGATGAATTTTTTTTTCATGGTTACGTCAACATTTCAAGATAAGGCGGGGAGCACTCAAACCTTTTAGAAGTACAATATTTCATTTTCCTCCAAACTGCACTAGTACAATTCCTGTTCCGTTAAAGTTAGCTCCTACTTTAAATCTATTCGCTAGTGGATCCTACCAAATTAATGTTTTTCCGCTCCACAGATGTTTAGTGAAATTATTTATGTTTTAGTCAACAAACTTAGGTACAAACGAACGCCTTCAACTTATCGACCATTTTTTATCACTTTCGAGTTAAAAATTGCTCGATCAAACCATTACGTAATGCCATTTTTGCTCGAAGATCAACTGCAATAATACGCCATCTACTCGTTTCGAGCTCGAATCGAAATCGCCAATGTCAAATGTGGTCGAAACGAACAAAAATCACTCGAAACGAAATGCGCAATGCCACCCCAGTTTTCTTCCCTCTTAACACCTGTGAGCTTACATTCAATGTGCATCACACAATCTGCTGTAGAGAGAGCGCAGAGTAATAGTTTCTCTGACGAAAAAACGCTCCTAATTTGACAGAGCAAAAACCCAGTTAAACTCTTGTAAATTGCTCATCCGCACACGCAAGAAAAATGAAATAAATTGCTCGGCGATCAACTGAGCATTGCGTTACCGTTCTCATCGCTCTGGGGTGCGGCAAAAACAGTATAAAATCGAACTTTCTGCAGAATACGCACCCATGGAGAGTTGTAAATCTTCCTATAATATTAAATTCGAAAACGGTTAGGATGTGGCTTCAATGTGAACCTGAATGTTTTGATATTTCTCGTAAAGGAGAAGCTAACAAAAGCCACTCCCTCTTAAACTGAGAGAGCAAACAAATATTTACCCCTAACACGCGATGATTAAGAGTGAAAAGGAACTCTGCGACTGAAATACTCTACGCCTAAATATGGATAATTACTCACTCTGTGTGAGAGAAAGTCTAGTTCTCCAAGGGGTTTGGCAGGTAGAGAAGTAAAATTGAGCAAAAATCAAGAGAACGGAAGAAGTCTGGTGAAACGTCAGAGCGGAGGGAAATATCGAGCAGCTAGTGCCGCTAACAATGGACTCCATCGCCGGATAAAATGTCAACATTAGGAGCGTGATTATGCGGAGACGGACGATTGCTTCTCCAGGCACGATGCGAGGAGCTTCTACAAGAAGATAAACGGAATCAGCCACCGAAATGTATCAGACTCTATTATGCGCACCAACAGATAGTGGAATCTAACTGCAGATAAATTGGAGGTGAACAGCTGTAGGAAACAACATTTCAGTGTGCTATTGATCGGCGAGGACAACAGAAAAATCGAAAGGAGCAGGCCGACTGTTGAGAATGATGCACAAGCTGTGGATCCACCAACCATGGATGAGGTGAATAAAGCAGTAAAAGAGCTGAAGAACTTCAAACTTCTTAAACTCGAGAGCGAATAGCTGTATCGTATCATCCAGCGGATCACACTGAGATTATGGTCTTCTAAAGTATTGTCCTTAGACTGGTTGACAGTTCTCATATGCCTAATCTATAAAAAAGGCTACCGTCTTGACTGTTCCAATTATAGAGGCATAACTCTTCGCAATACCGGTTACAAAACACTCTCCCGCATTCTGTTCCACAGATTGCAGCTGTTGCAGGAAACCTTTGTTGGCTAATACCAATAGAGTTTTCGAGGGAGACGCTCCCTTGCGGACCAAATGTTCACCATGCGACAAATGCTCGATAAATGTTGAGAATTCAAGTTATAGAATCACCATCTGTTCCTATACTTCAGGGCAACGTACGATTCAGTTAAGAGAAATGAATTGAGGCGGATTATGTTCGAACATGGTGTCTCAACAATCATCGGTGATCATTGGCGCTCAACCATATCTCGGCGGTAGAGGAAACGCTTCGTCAACCCGAACGTCTGTTCACCATGATGGTGCGGCTCTGTTCTCCATGCTAGGGGCGGTTTATCAACGTTCTGGTACCAGCGTTCTTCTAAACAGTACTGTCACGATGGACCTCCGGCAAGACTGGCGGTTGGTGCAGGCCTTACACGCCGGCTGTAAAAACAATCAGTATAGGAAGCAAATAATGTTAATGCGGACCGGAAGAAACGGCATCGCCCTAGGCTACGAAAACGGATTAACAATTCAAAACTCGGACTGTGAAACTGCAAGTCCTGCTACCGAGTACGCGCAGAGCCTTGAGGCAGCGTTGCCGGATGAAGGAGAGCTTACCGAAGCCCCTCTGGAGAACTGCTGGAGTTCTGTGAAAGCGAAGAACCGACGTGCCAAACGATTCTAGACGAGTAGAATGTAGCGCTGGCATTGATGTTACAGCAAAGGACCCGTCATTACTTGAATCGATACAAAAAGAAACGAGGAAATGGAGTAGCTGTATAGAACGCATCCCGCGCAGGTTTTGTGCCGCGAGTAGAAATGTGCCGGGATAAAGATGAAGGAGTTTTTACGAATGAACGTGAGGTGACCGACCAGTGGAAGCAGCACTACAACGAACCCCTGAATGGCGCAGAGGCAGAGGACCAAGACAGTAGGAGGAACGACTTCGTCAGCACAGCGGATGAGGGAGACATCCCGCCCCCACGATAAGTGAAGTGAAGGATGCTATCAAGCAGCTCATAAACAACAAATAAGCTGGAAAGGATGGCATCGCAGCTGAGCTCATCAAACTCGGCCCGCATAGGTTGGTTTCCCGTCTGCATTAGTTGATAGTCAGGATCTGGGATACAGAACAGCTACCGGAGAAGTGGAAGCAGCCCAACATACAAAAAGGGCGGCAAATTGGAATGTTGTGAGAACTACCGAGCGATCACGATTCTCAACGCAGCCTACAAAATGCTCTCCCAGATCATCTTTCACCGGCTCTTACAGTTAGCATGAAGGTTATCTAACCGGTTCTGTAGATGGGTGATCGACACCGGACCATTTTTTTACGCTGCGGAAAATCGTCCAACAGTGTCGCGAATACCAAGTCCCCACGCACCACCTATTCATTGATCTTATGATACTATCGACCGTGTAGAGCTGTGGAAAGTTATGGACGAAAATGGCTCAAGCCCAAGTTTTTCCTGCCTCCAGTTTAACATTGCGCTTGAAGGTGTTATGAAACGTGCGGCCTTTAATATGCGTGGTACGATCTTCAATAAATCCAGCCAGTTCATCTGCTTCGCTGAGGAAGTGGACCTTGTCGGGAGGACGTTCCAGGCGATTGCTGAACCAAGCTGAAACGTGACGCAGGAAGGGTTGGATTAAAGGTGAATGCGTCGAAGACGATACTTGGTGCTAGTAGGGAAAACCGAGCGCGATAAGGCTCGCATAGGCAGTAGCGTAGTGATCGACGTAGATGAGTTCAAGGTGGTTGACGAGTTTGTGTACCTCGGTAACATTGGTAACGTCAGACAACAACTGTAGCAGAGAAAACCGCAGACGTATTGTATTGACGTATTGCCATGTATACAAGACGTTGAGGTTTGACAAACTTCGCCGCGTACTTCGCCACCGTCCCGTAGTACTCGCAAGCACTAGCCGTTTTCGAACGACGTGTGCTTAGGACCATCTTCGACGGAGTACATGAGAATGGCGTATGAAGGCGAAGAATAAACCACAAGCTTGTGCAACTCTACGGCGAGCTCAGTATCCAGAAAGTCGCTATAGCTGTAGGAGTACAATGGGTGGGATATGTTGTAAGAATGCCGGACAACAATCCCGCAAAAATGGTGTTCGTCTTGAATCCGGCCGGTACAAGACGTAGAGGCGCGCAACGAGCTAGGTGATTGGACCATGTGGAGCAAGATCTCGGAAATCTAGGACGCTCAAGAAACTGGAAACAAGCTGCAATGGACCAAGTGCGTTGGTGTAACATTGTGACGCAGGTGAAATCCAGAGCAGGGCCGGATTTGGGAGTTGGGGAGGGGGCGGGGTAGATATTTTTGTAGGGCCCTTTTGTCTAAACATTTAGAAGAAAGATTATTGCAAATTGTGCAATGATTTCACGTTCCGCTGGAAGGTGACGAGCAAAAAGAAAAAAGGTCATCACTTCATCTTCCCGTCTGTTATGCTTTTGGTGGTGGTGATGCGTGTCTGTGGCTCAAGGCTAAGGGGGCCCCTTGAGTCGAAAGCCTCGGGGCATTTGCCCCTTCCTCAAATCCGGGCCTAATCCTGAGAGATGTTTCACTAGGAAAGTAAGTAAGTATGGTGTCCTAACAAAACTGATTAGACTTATACGTGCCATCCTCGATGGTTCCATATCAAGCATCAGGGTAACCGGTGAGGTATTGGACGTTTTGGCGGCGGTAGATAATTTGAAGCAAGGTGACATCATCTTTACGAAGTCTCACATGCTCCTAGGTTTTACAGACGATATCGAAAACATTGGTAATTACTGTAGAGTGGTGGAAGAGGCCTTTGAACATCCTAAAAGATAAGCTGTGAGAAAACAGACTTGTCATAAACTCTGCCAAAATGAAATAATGGTGGCTGATAGAGAGCGTGGTTGATGGGGAATCATTTGAGGTGGTCGGCGAACTTATTTATCTACATTACTGACATGCGACAATGAGGTTAGTCATGAGATGAAGCGGCGCTGAAGATGAACTGGGCCTTCTACCGATTGCGTAACCAGCTAAATTTTCGCAGCCTGCAAACCCGTACAAAACATGCAATCTATAAAACACTGGTTCTTCGGGGGGCATTCTATGGCCATGAAGATGGGAAACTGAAAGAGGCTATCGGCGAACTCTTGGTTGTTTTGAGCGGACGATCTTGCGTTCAATCTTTGGTGACAAACTGGAAAATTGTGTTCGGCGCAAATGCTGATTTGATAATAATTATGATTGAAAATCTATGAAAACTTGAATTTAATGAAATTATTTTTTTATCATCGTATGTTATTTAAACAGACCCTTTATAAATGAAACATAAAATTGTTATCAATTTATTCTAGTATTGAAGCAGATACACAATATTTGTTTGGTAAATGGTTCTCTAGAATGTTTCGTTCAAACAATGTTCAATTGCTTCGGTGCTGTGTAAGTTTTTTTGCGAATAAAAATTTTCAACTAAATTTTTGAAGTTTTGAATCTTGTAGCAAGATAGAGTAAAAAAAGTTCTAGAGCTTCTTGGATGAACAACTTTCGTATATATCTGAAATTCATAGTTTTCATGTAAATTGAATGTTTTGACTGCAAATAATTATTCCTCGAGATTTTATTAGAAAACATTTCCTTCACCTTTTTTGTTGTTGATGGCAGTTAAATTTTCTTTTTAAAATCAATGGGGCAGCACAATTGCAACATATTTTAATGACAATGTCTTCGAAAATGTTGACAGGATGAAAAAATCACAGAAGGGTTGTGTGCAAAGCCACGACCGCAAGCATGAAGTAGAATACTTTTACAAGAAAACCCGGCTGCTTGCGTGTCAGTCATTTTTTAATTTGTTGTTCAATTCAATATCGGATAAGATACCGATCACATCTTGGCGTTATCACTGACAGTGCGAATAAAGTATTCCTTGTGATAAAATAAACAGTGAAAAGCTGATTTAACACAAACTAGACGGTTCATGTGTTGTCAAAATGAGACTTTTCATTGAATGCATTTACTAGTGCCCGCTATCGCACAGAGACTGCATTTCACTACAGTGCCTCACTGCATCAGCCGCTATCGATGATAAGATCCGCTGCAACTAGTGCGCTATCTATAGCCATGCCACAGTTGTGGCCGCTATACGCTGCCATTGGTATCCAAAGTCCCTGCATCAACTGGCCCAGCTGCTATCGTTGCTGGGATCCACTGCAACTAGTGCGCTATCAACTGCTACGCCACAGCTGTGGCCGCTTTCCGCCATCGCTGATATCCACTGCACTGCTAGTGCTGCTGCTAAGGGAGGGCGACTGCTGTTGTCGCTGCCTATAACTATTATGAGCGGCTTCGGCTGAAACAGGCTCTTATATAGGGATGAAAAACCTATCGATAGTAGTAGGATATTATCGATAACTATCGATAGCCATTTCAGTCGATATTTCCCATCCTTACTCTTATACAGACAAATAGCAAATTTAAAATGACAAGGTCTATGATTCTGTCGACCGTGATTGGGAAGCAATCATATTAACGACTCATCAGATCAGTCGAATTCTGCGCTTCAACAAGGATTGACCATTCTCAATAATAGTTGCTGGTCATGATTTGGACTTAATAATTTTTGAATTTTAATTATGCGAAAAATTATTTTTTATGCTTTATGCAAATATATATCTGTTACAAATTTCTTGAAAGTGTAAATTGATTTAAGAAAAAATATTAACTCTCCAATTAGGTTTTTATTTCATCCTGAAAAGGACA
Organism: Wyeomyia smithii; assembly: GCF_029784165.1. Lineage (NCBI taxonomy): Eukaryota > Metazoa > Arthropoda > Insecta > Diptera > Culicidae > Wyeomyia > Wyeomyia smithii. The sequence continues at coordinate 192,866,362 of NC_073695.1, read as the reverse complement.
ATTTGTTGTTTAATTCAATGTCTGGTAAGATGCCGATCACATCTTTGCGTTGTCACTGGCAGTACAAATAAATCATTCCTTGGGGGAAAATAAACACTGAAAAGCTTTCCAGAACGTTCTTTTCATTGGATGCATTTGCTAGTGTGCCTGCTATCGCTCAGAGACAGCATTTCACTAAAATGCCACTCAGCATCAGTTGGACCTGCTTATATAGATGCTGAGACCAACGTCAACCGCTGCGCTATCCCCGTTGCCACAGTAGTGGACGCTTCCGTTGCCATTGGTATCCGCTGCCCTGCATCACCTGGTCCTGCTATCGATGCTGAGACGCGCTCCGCTATCCATTGCCATACCACAGCTGTGGCTGTTGTCCGCTGCACTGCTACTGCTGCTGTATCCACTGCTGCTGCTAAGGGGGGACTGCTGTTGTTGCAGTTTAGAATTATAATGAGCGGCTTCGGGTGAAACAGGCTCAAATATAGGCCAAATAGCACATTTCAAATGGCAAGGTCTATGATTCTGTCGACCGTGCTTGGGAAGCAATCATATAACGACCAATCAGAGGCCGAAGTTTTCGTTTTGACAAGGCTTGACTATTTTCAATAGTACAATAGTTTGAAAAATAAAATTACAATTATCTGCATTTGGGAAGAATCTTAGAAGGTTTGCCAGTCTATTGCTGCAAGAACGAAGGAAATCCATCGAATACTAACCGATTTATAAGCATTTGAAATTGGACATATTTTTCACTTTTTTCGGTTTTAGATTTTCATTTCACATCCCTATGTAGCTGAACTTCCTGAGAGAAATATTCTACTTCAAAATAAAGAAAACGAGAGGCCATATTCAGCAGAACGTGAAAGTTGAAGATGCCTGACACGAATTCCAATCTCTTGGCAGGCAAACGGGATCCTTTTGACACCGGTGGATTCTACCGGTAAGGTTATTTGTCTGTGTACGTTTCCGTGCCGTGCCGCTAGGTGGGCAGGTAGCTGGCCTTTTCACAGTCGAAGGTCGAACCTGTCAACCTGAATGATAACATTTTGGAACGTTTGGGAAAAGTTATTTGACACGAAAGAAGGACGAAGGGTTGGCAACCCTTTTTTAATATTCAATCAAAGTTGCTCAAACTTTTTGGGGCCAAATTATATTTTACCTGAATCTAGTGCTCGGCGAATGTTGGCTATTGCTGATGATGGAGTAAAACGGAATAGGTATGTGTTTTTTGATGCTGGATTCCAAGAAGTCAGGTCTAGTGTTCATTGATTATGATTGATTATACCAGATTTTATCTCATAAACGATGGAAAAAAGTAATGCACTTATGTTATTAGACATTTATTGATGTGTCTGAGAAAACCCATTCTGGAAAACTTTGAGCGTATTTGCGATACTACTGCATCAGTCAGTCCGTTGAAAATATGGAACTGTCGTAGTGCAGAGTTTTCCACTTTTACAGAGCTGGAACCAAGATTCGTGTCTATTCATGGTTAAGTCATTAATAAGGTTGCACACGCGCTCGTCATTTCCTTCATCCCAAAGGGTGATGGAAACATCGACAAAACTGTGGATTTACTGGGTCTTTTGCGAACATTTTTCCGCTCGACATACTGATAGAATGACGCTGCAGCCTGTTTAACTGCATATTGCTGTGCAGTTCTTTGGCGTTTTTATTATCGCTTCACTGACAAAGACTGACGGATGCTGGAGATAAAATAAATTCTCGCACGCGCGCTTTGAGCGCCATTTTTGTCTTAATCGATCATTAATCAATTTCAAAACAAATTATGAATGATGTGTTCTTCTCAGCTGCATTCGCTTCTCACTAATTGCACGCTGACGCTGAGTCTACGGATGGGTACCTAGTGTCATAGTTTGCGAAGAATGTTACACGCGTAGTTAGACATCGAGTGCTTATTGATGTTGCTCCACAAAGTTATACAATTTACCATAGCTTGCAGCGCATATCGTAAATTTATGCAAATCAACTGCTGCACGTTGTGTTTTTGTTACTTTCCCCCGAGTTGACATATATTTTATCTATTCCATTTTATCGCTTTCCTCTCGAACTTTCCAATGTCATCATTATATTCGTTCCGTACATGAACAGCCAACAGAACGCTAACTAACTTTTCCGCTAAAGCGAATAAATTACATTAAAACTATGCAACTAACTAGCTTTGCTGGGTTCGAAACCGATGCCACCCGATGATGAAGTTCCGGAACTAGCAGAATTGTTGTTGTCGAGCAATGAAATTAAGTACCGGAGATTGTTGCCGTACTTTTACCACACGTCCACAGGGCAATTCCGAATCAACGGTAGCAAACAGGTGGCTCATCACAACATCGCACAGGGATCGGTACCAATCGTTTACCAATCGTTATGACTGATGGGCTGAACCATAGTCTGACTAGAATAATCGGCAGAAGTTTATCCCATAACCATTTCGCACTAGCTTTGAAGTGTATTACTCATTGCAAGTTAAACATTGGACGGAAAACTCCGGGTTGTTTGAGTTGAATAGTTGTACACATTGGAACTAGTATGACTGGCAGTCTGTCTGGGACCATGAAAGGAAATAAGCTGTTATCATCCGTTCTACCGTTTATTCTGGTTTTTACACATTCGTTCGGAACTGCCTCAGGGTGTTAACACGTCATGGTAAATTAGACGTATCGAGTTGCAGTCGGGCGAGTGTAGAAATGTGGTGATGGCGGGTAACACCTTTCCTAATTTGTTATTCCTCAATTCGAACGATTGATTTCCGTCAATAGTTGTTTTTCATCTCACATATAAGTTTGTATACTTGGTATTTTTGTGAACACTGAAATGTGCATGTAAGATTTCGAATGTAAATAGTTCTCATACCGTATTGTGCCCTGTCAAATAAATGTTGTGTGAACAAAAAAAAAAGTTCTCATACCACAGTACCAAATGCAATAAATAAAGTGTCGTTGGATAGCTGAAATTCACAAGATTTTTATGGCATTATAATCATCGTTACCATTTATTTATAATGTGGTGAAAGTTGAGGGAAATAATAGCCGTTGAATATTTTCCGAACTAACGCAGACATTCTGGAAAACCAGGAAATATTACTTTATTTAAAACACCTGGAAAACCCAGAGAATATTTAGAAAAATCAACCCAGGAAATTTCACTTTTAGAGTTGAATAGACATCCTGATAAACTGATCATGAAGTGACAGCGTAAAGATATTTTACAATGGATATGTGAGCATTATTCATGCAAAAATATGCCTATATCTTCTGCTCGTTTGTAGCAAACCCGAGAATTAACGCGATAAGATGTTCTGCCTAAGGAAATTTAACTTGTTTAGAACGAACGAATGCTTTCCGGTATCCTACATTTACAGAGATAACATCATTAGTGCTAATTTGCCTGGGAGAATGCGAGACATGTACTTGTTGCACGCGCCATTTCGCTAATTCGACAACTAGCTATGTTTATTTTTAATTAGCGATTAGTGAGTGTGTTAATTTTCGAACTAGTTCGTCGAATTGAGAAATAACGTAATGGAGAATATTCCCCTTCAACTTATTTCGAATATTACTTCGATACTGCAGTGACTAAATTTTGCTGTTACAACAAATTGGGGATTCCTTCTGCATATGTGCATTAATTGTTTTTTTTTTGGAATTTAACAGTAAGTGTTGTGTTCCTCAAGAAAGTAACATGAGCTCTTTGCTGTTCGTGGAATTTTTCAAAGAGGCGACAGAATTATACTTTGTCAAACAGAGTAATGAAAAAAACTACCAGTCACGCTAAATTCACAATCACTGACCCTTTTTTTTGTTCACACAACATTTATTTGACATGGCACAATACAATATAATGTATAACGGCACCAGCATATCGAACCCTAAAATGTTGGGTTACTTTTTATTTTCTCTACCATTCGAAGTAATAACATTCAAAGCACATCAACATCCCCACTGGCAAAACGACTACACCTGGACGACCCTTGTATTCAGCTTAAGATAGAAGCTACCAGCTATCTGCAATTTAGAAACTTCTATAATGTCAGCCCAATAAGTGCTGCCAGACCATGCTGCAGTTCAAAATGTGTAAAATAGAAAGATTTGGCCGGAAGCTATTGATGCAAAACTATAGTCCAAGTGCCACCGGGCATCGCACGAAAAACCAGCATCCAACTAGAGCAAGCCAACAGTAGCACAGCTACTGTCGTGCCATTCACTTCGGTGAGTAAAACGTTATGCACACCCTGGCATTCCACGCACGGTACACCCCCGAGGCGGGGAAAGTGTTTGCAAGCTTGTAAGATAATTTGCTTATACACTTTCTTTAATCGAGAAGTTCACTCCTGTTTTGCTGGCATAGTATAGCCAGTATGAAGCGGTCTGCTGGTAAACTATCCGTCTAATACCGGATAGTTGGGGAACTTTGTTGTGGCGTTGCTCGCACAAAACATAGTTGAAACAACAAAGAGCAACTCACAAGCAGCAGAGGGATACAAGGTAGAGCAAGAGCAAAGGTATAATCATAGCTGGATTAAAAAAGGTATTATTAACACATTTACCTGCCAGTTGATGCTGTTTTTCCTCTGACCGTCCGGTGGCATCTCTTCCCGTGATGGTGCAAGCTGATATGATTTTGTTAGTAGAAGAGGATTTTCTTCACTCGAATGAAATGATCGGTGTAAGATTATGTACCCATTCGGGAAAATGGTTGTATGATACGGAAACGGATGCTTTCTTCAAAATTTGTAATTTCGGTTTCTCATCCTTCATATCATTATTTTTCTAATTTTTCTTTGCAGTAATCTGTATTCTTAAAGTATTATTTCTTTTTGAATTTACTTTTACTAAAATTGTAACAGTGCAAAAAATGTACAAACTTGAATTGAGGGCAAAGTTATCCGTTACAATTCATTAATGTGCAGACTGACGTAAAATCGTATTTTCATATATAACTATTAACATTTCGTGTTTAGTATGGCGTTCTTCAAGCAGGTAACATGGGTTTTTACTGTTCATTATATGTTTGATGTTCATAATATGTTTAATCATATGTATTTCTAATCTCCCAGATGGTCTCGGGGTACGATGCTGGCCTAACAAGCCAGTCGCCGTAGGTTCGAGTCTCGGCTTGGGAGAAACTGTTAGTGTCAGTAGGATTGTAGCGCTAGCCCCGTAATTGTCCTGTACACTCTCAGTCGGCTGCGAAGTCTGTGTATAAAAAACAGAAGGACAAGTTCCGAATCAGAATGTAGCACAAAGGCTTTACTTTATATGTTTAATAAAGACAGCTCAACGTAGTAATCGTTTATGATGTCAAAGAATGCAATTAAAGATCATCGACAACAAAAGAAAAATGAACATCACAAATAATAAAAATACCGATGAAAATGGTTTGAAGTGCAATTTTTTATACAAATATTGGGAAATTCCGAAGCACAACAGATTACAAAACTAGTTGAAATATTGAAACTTACAAAACAAATATTATTTGTAAAACATGTAGATTTTACAAAATTTCATGAACGGTTTTTATCAAATTAAAAAACCTTCCAATTAAATGCATGGAGTTTAGAAATCGTAAAATAAAATTTTGAAGTTGTTAGGATTTAGAATGATTTACGGGTACCGAGCGTTTTCGGCAGAGGTTTTCTTCGGTATGTTTTCCGTAGCAGTCTTATGCAGAAACCTTCCGACGAAAACGACTGTTAAAGACGTTTAATACAATATATTAGGAAAAAAATAAAAAATAGTTACAAAAAAAAAGAAAATAAAGAGATGCAAGAAGAACTTAAATTATAAAAAACACGCGAAATTACAAAAACTAACAGTATAAAAAGAATGTCATGAAGGATGAGCATTATATTTTTTTAGACTTTCAGAATATTTCGAATATTGCGAATATTACAAAAAATATATGTTTCTATGATCACATCTTCTATCGGCAGTAAATACCTTTTTTAAACAACATGTGAAAAAGGTTTTTTATATCTTATCTTAAATAACCAATGTTATATTTTATATTTGAGTAAATTCTACTTGGAAACATGATAATAATATTAATAACTTTAAAATTTTTGTATTCAAAAGTAAACATATTTTTTCTCAAAACTAGAAATAATTACGTTTGATTTGATTTAAAAACATCAAAAATCGAAAGTTCTAGATCTTCGAAAATAAGATATATGAGCAATTCATACGGGCAACCAATTTAATCGACCATTTTTGATTTGGCTAAAACTTTGCATAGACGTTTCTATAGGCAAAAGATGCCATTTTGTGGTATTGGTTTAATTTTTCGGAACACTTTTTTTCTTGATTTCTCCATGATTGGACTGGTTGCATTTGTTTAGGTAATCCTTCGTAGTTTTTATATAAAAAAATTAGATTTAAAAAAAACGAGCTTTCTTAGATAAATAATTTTTACTTTTTATTCTAACTTGTTTTCAAAAATGATTTTTTTTCAGTATAGGGGAACTGTTCCGTTATTCATCTCAGCCCATATATTTACTAATACAACAAGAAAACACAATTGCAAACAGGAAAAAAACATATATTTTCTTACTTAATCAATCTACTAATCCATGGAATGGATTCTTTTAAGTTCACTTTAGATTTCTCAAAAAGTAGAATTTTTCATCATTAGCATCATTCATCATTAGCGGACCACTTTTAATTTTAATCACAAAACAAAATCACTCACTATACTAAGAATACTTCAATCTTTGAAATTTCCAAAAACAAGCTTTAATTAGCAGAAATATATGAGATGAATTTTTGCAAATCCTAAATTTCAACTGTACGTATTTTCATCTGTTTTCACTTCGTAGAAGAAAATCAAATCTTGCCAAATCAGTTTCTGTTAAAACGAAAAAATCATACTGAAAACGTTGAATTATTCCGACATAACTGACATAAATCGACAGCACTGCAGTGGTTACCTGGGTTACCAATTTTGCACGTAAACAACTACAGCGGATATTCAGGTAACCTACTACGACGGTTCGCGGCTATGTTCATTCATGAAAAAGTAATTCATTCATGGTTAACAGTGTGATGAATATCGGGGCGTCATGAGATGAATAATTGAGCAGTGATTTGAGTTTTGAGATGAGTATGGAAGCGTTGTGAAAAATGGTTTGATTACAAAATTCAGGATAAATCTAGCTAGGTTTACTAAATTTCCAATGTTGGGCGATTCCACAAGAGCATGTAGGAGTATTTTGTTTATTTGTTCAATGATTGCGTGAAAATTCGGTGTTTAACTCGTGTATTTTCCGTGAACATTGGCTTAATGAGATGAATAATGGAACAAATACCCTATGTTTATTTGGAAAGGCAAAAATTATTATCTACAACTCTGCCGAAATTGTTCCGTGTCAAGTAAATGTTGTGTGAACAAAAAAAACCCTGCTGTGTGACGTCTTTACACCGATCAAACAAACCGTTTTGATCCTAAAAGATATTTGTAATCATCAATATCTCCCCAAAATAGCATTTTTCAATAGCTTCTCAAAAATGAGTCGTGTTCCAAAAATAAAACCAACAGCACAAAATGGCATCTTTTGCCTATAGAAACGTCCATACAAAGTTTCAGTCATATAAAAAATGACATTTTAAAAAAAATATTAAAACTGGGACTTTTTTTGTGGAACTGCTGCTGAAAAAACGTTTTATCAGTCATTTTATATCGGAACAAAGTTCTTCAACTGTGCTTAAAATTGCAGATAGTAATCTTCATCAAAAATAATCAGATCCGTATTTTTGTTTGGGCATTAGAAAGGCTAGTTGCTAAATAGGGTGACCAGAAAAAAACTTATTTCCGTCGATCTGGTTCCACCATTGTTGTGCCAATATCCGACGCGGTGACGGAGATGACTCTACCCAGGACCTTAACTTATGATCTGTTGATTAAAGGACTCGCGCCAACGGCTTTACTTCCTCATGCGATGGAAGGTGTGATCCCAGAGATTTTTTGCCTCAGAAAGTCTCCTTCTATCGACTAGGATTGAAGTACAGATATATAAAGGGACAGAAGTACAGAGGCACAGAAGTACAGTGATACAGAAGTACAGATGTACATAGGTACAAGAGTAAAGAGGTGCAGAAGCACAGATGGACAGAGGTACAAAAGTACAGAGATGCGAAAGTACAGAGGTACAGAAGTACAGAGATACAGATGTGCAGAAGTACAGAGATACAGGAGTATAGAGACACAGCAGTACAGAGGTACAGAAGTACAGAGGTGCAGAAGCACAGAAGTACAGAGGTACAGAAATACAAAGGTCCAGAAGTACAAAGGTACACAAGTGCAGAGGTAAAGAGGTTCAAAAGTTTAGAGCTGCAGAAGTACAGAAATACAAAAGTACAGAGATCCAGAAGTACAGACGCACAGAGATACAGAAGTACAGAGGTTCAGAAGCACAGAGGTACAGAAGTACAGAGGTACATAGGTACAGAAGTACTGAGTTACAGAAGTATAAAAGTATAGAAGTACAGAAGCACAGAGGTACAGAAGTACAGAGGTACAGAAGTAACACAAAGGTACAGAAGTACAGTGGTGCAGAAGCACAGAGATCCAGAAGTACAGAGATAAAAAATTACAGAGGTACAGAAACTTTTTTTTTAATACTTTATTAAGGTGGCTTTCAACCACAGGCTGGTTCGCCACCATGGGTTCAGAAACACAAAAGTGCAGAGGTACAGAAATACAGAGGTCCAGAAGTACAGAGGTACAGAATTAGAGAGGTATAGAAATTTTCAGGTACAGAAGTAACACAAAGGTACAGAAGTACAAAGATACAGAAGTACAGTGGTGCAAAAGTACAGAGATCCAGAAGTACAGAAAACTTCAACAGTAGAGCAATTCCACAAAAAATATCACAGGTTTAATAATTTTTTGAATAGTATTTTTTTCTTGATTCCCCCATGATCGAATCGGTTTCGTTGTTTAGGTAATCTTTTGTAGTTTTTATAAAAATAAATCAGATTTTTAAAAAACGAGTTTTTTTTAAATAATTAATTTTTAATTTATTTTTAGAGTTTATTTTTTTTTTTGGAAAGACAAATTTGTTTCGGAACACTTTTTTTCTTGATTTCTCCATGATTGGACTGGTTGCATTTGTTTAGGTAATCCTTTGTAGTTTTTATATAAAAAAATTAGATTTTAAAAAAATGAGCTTTCTTAGATAAATAATTTTTACTTTTTATTCTAACTTGTTTTCAAAAATAATTTTTTTTTCAGTATAGGGGAACTGTTCCGTTATTCATCTCAGCCCATATATTCATCTAATACAACAAGAAAACACAATTGCAAACAGGAATAAAAAAACATATATTTTCTTACTTAATCAATCTACTAATCCATGGAATGGATTCTTTTAAGTTCACTTTAGATTTCTCAAAAAGTAGAATTTTTCATCATTAGCATCATTCATCATTATTTTTCATCATTAGCGGACCACTTTTCAATTTTAATCACAAAACAAAATCACTCACTATACTACTTTCATCATTAGCGGACCACTTTCAATTTTAATCACAAAACAAAATCACTCACTATACTAAGAATACTTCAATCTTTGAAATTTCCAAAAACAAGCTTTAATAGCAGAAATATATGAGATGAATTTTTGCAAATCCTAAATTTCAACTGTACGTATTTTCATCTGTTTTCACTTCGTTGAAGAAAATCAAATCTTACCAAATCAGTTTCTGTTAAAACGAAAAAATCATACCGAAAACGTTGAATTATTCCGACATAACTGACATAAATCGACAGCACTGCAGTGGTTACCTGGGTTACCAATTTTGCACGTAAACAACTACAGCGGATATTCAGGTAACCTACTACGACGGTTTGCGGCTATGTTCATTCATGAAAAAGTAATTCATTCATGGTTAAAAGTGTGATGAATATCGGGGCGTCATGAGATGAATAATTGAGCAGTGATTTAAGTTTTGAGATGAGTATGGAAGCGTTGTGAAAAATGGTTTGATTACATCTAGCTAGGTTTACTAAATTTCCAATGTTGGGCGATTCCACAAGAGCATGTAGGAGTATTTTGTTTATTTGTTCAATGATTGCGTGAAAATTCGGTGTTTAACTCGTGTATTTTCCGTGAACATCGGCTTAATGAGATAAATAATGGAACAAATACCCTATGTTTATTTGGAAATTGTTATCTTCATTTTTGCCGAAAATGTCATACCGATCAAACAAACCGTTTTGTTCCTAAAATATTCGTAATCCTTCCCAAAATAGCATTTTTATACAGCTTCCCAAAAATGAGCCGTGTTCTAAAAAATTAAACCAATAGCACATAATGACATCTTTTGCCCATAGAAACATCTATGCAAAGTTTCAGCCAAATCATAAATGGTCGATTGAATTGGTTCCTAGTTTATTTGTGGAATTGCTCAGTACAGGGTAGCACCGTAAAAGTGATACACTTTTTTTACGCAAATAAAAAAAGATAAATTTTTCTTCTCTGGTTCTTTTCATAGTAGAGTAGCAAAAATACAGTTGAATCAGTTCAACTTGAATCTTTCGCTTTTCTATTTGATTATGGCCCGCGAATAAAGTTATCGTAAGCCGCACGTACGGCTTCGATCTGTAAATGACCAATGGCTAATGCGATGGCACTGAACTTTGTTGCAGGAAAAACTTTATTCTTCAAATAATTTCTTGGCATAAGGCAGCAAATGATCTTTAATGTTGTAGAAAGTACTCTTTATAATTTCACATTTCTGTCGATGAAGAGCAGTGGCAATTTTTCTATATTGAATATTGCTCCCCAAACCATAACAGCTGATCAGTCGAGATCTGGCAACCCTGTCATATGGCAATATTTCTGTGAATCCGGAAATCTTTTGCTTCTTGAAGCTTCGTATCCAAGGTCATTTTTGATTATTTAGTGACCCATGTTCATTTCACGAGCCATTTTTTTGCCGGCCGGGCTGGATTTCGTCGTATACGTTCTTTAACCGCTTCGACCACCGCTGCAATCCGCATACTCCTTTATCACCCGGTTTCTGCTTGGGTACAACTGTACCAGTTCCCTCGAATCGTTTAATGGTCCTGTTGTACACGAAAAATCTGTTTATTTAAGATCAGATGTGACAGCTTGCTTTTGATCTGTATATTGCTCATTCCAGGAAGATACAAAATTTTGATTTATTGTCTACTTGAACAATATTCCTCTGAAAAAAGTGGAACACTGCCTTTATAACTTACAAGTGAACTACAAACATGTGTTGCAATCAAAACTAACACAGCGTATTAACAGGGTAGGTCCACCGATGTGTAAAGAGGCACTCAAATGTGTGTGTCACTTTCACGCTGACACCCTGTATAAAAGTACAAATATACAAACCCACAAAAGAAAAAACGTAAATAACATCTGAAAGTAATAAACTCAACATGAGTTTGATCAAAATAGAAATAAAAATTGTTGAATCGCTCCAAGACAGACATGAAACGAAACTTTTTATGGAAATAAATCCAAAAGCTATCTATACAAAAGTGTCGAACATTTTGTACAACTTGTCACAATTTCATTTTGTTCTAACTTTTGATTTCATATGATTTCGACAGAACATTTGTATGTTGGTGCAATTTTTTCGAGTTTTGTTCAACATGTTCATGACTTGAGGAATGTTGGAATGAGTGTTGTGTACTACAATGTGTGCTTTGTTCAGCAAGTCCTAAGCTGAATACACTTACGACCGAGCAGAGCGTATTTCGATATGGTTTCCGAGCGAATTTTCCCGTTCGGCTACAGAACATCGCAAAGCTTTCGTAGTAATGTGCTGCACCATGCATCACAGTGATTCTAATAGCATTAAACCTCCATTCATTTTCTCCCCATCACTAGTGGTGCAATAAAGCGAGTAACCAGTTCAGTCAGTGTGCAACATTTTCACCAGCACCGCAGCCCGCGCTATCCATTAGCGTCTAGTCTGCCGCTGACAAGATACTGTCAGGGCTAGTGAACCATGGAACATCACGGCAAGTCAACCGATGTACTCTACAACAATGTTGAACATTACCTTTATTCACTACCCACCAGGTCGCAGGGGCACTCACGGCTTGGCGGGAAGCTACTGCAACTGGTATCCCGTATCTCTCAAAGATGGTGTTCTGTTGCCTCGTTGGAGCCATCATCACTAGTCGTTGTCGTCGTCGTCGTCGTCGCCGTCCGATCCGAGCATAAGAAGGATCTGCCTCACTAGCTGTAAGACACTGCAAGCATATGGTAGTGGGGCGTTTATGCCCGAGCTTGCTAACAAAATTATAAATAACATTTCGTAAAAACGCCTGGCAGAGATTTTGATTGCATTTCTTCGCACGGCATTTACTGTTCTATAGTTTGTCGAGCATCCGATAGTCGTTTCGGCAGACCCTTCTTCTGGCGCTATGAAGTTCGCTACGAGGCACCTCTTCCGCCCGCACTAGGAGATGCAAGAACGAAACTGACTGGCTGGCAAAAATCGTACTTGATAGATGATACATCTTGGTTACTTCATTGCTGGTTTGGTGTAAAGCCGGCATACATAGACAGGGCTGAGAGAGGCGACTGCAACTTGAAATGTAATTTTCTTTGACGTTAAACTTTCATCAACATTTCTAATTTCCTCTCTCCTAGAAGATAGTGGCTGTCCGCAGAGCGCAAATAAAATTAAAAGGAAAGCTGAACCGATGCTGCTGTAGCCGGCTCCAGAGAGTCTGCTTGGGGTGTTGGTATTTCAAAGCTTTTGGTTTTAAAGAAAGATGTGAAATTCAATAACGACTGTCCAGCAGATTTTTGGCTTTTTCAAGTTCATCGTTTTTCGGATTTCAAAGATGATTTACTTGCATGAAGGTACTAACAACAATTTAAGCACAATACAATGTTGACAATCTATGCGATAGAGAAAGAACCTTTTGTCAAGAAAAGTCACTTCCTCTATACGACGTCCGTGTTTGGATGATAATCAAAGTTTAGTGTCGGATAAATTCCGGTAGCGCAATGTAGCCGCTTATATTTGCTTGTAGAATACTTCAGTTAAACCAGAGCTGTAATCGTTCAATTTCATTCTATAATGTACTAAAGATAGAAAATGGTAGACGGTTGTGTCACGAGCAGCGGTTTTCGCTGCCTGTGGTTGTTTCTGCCGCAATCCGTGCACGGCCTTTAATTAGACACTTAATTCGACAATTAATTAATTTTGCAGGCACAATTTGTACTAATTTAAGTTTGATCGTTCGTTCCGATCCGTTGGTTGGTATTGAGCGATTGGAGGTGCGGAACGCTGTGACCATGAAAGTGAGTTTCGAAGAACGAGAGCGACGATTTTCCGAAAGCTGCCAAGTGATATTGGCGCACCCAGTAATGACTCCCTCCTGTTGATTATTTACGGCGAATGGAAGGGGTGATGCCGCAACTTTGGATGTTTTAATTAAATAGACGCCCTCCGCTGTCTGTGGGCATCCCGGCTTCTTTGGCGATTTTAGTTTCTTTATTTGGATTTGGAGCAACGCGGGACCGGAGAGGAAAACAATTTTGCGTTTATTATTTCCGTAGTTGTCGTTTTATTGGCGCAGGATACAAATTTATGTTCATGACATCAGCTAGGAGCGGTTCGACTCATCTCGAAGTAGTCGCGAATAGACAGTATGGCGAAGCAGTAAAATAATCCAAAAAGCGGCAGATGTTGAATGTTAATTACAGATGCTTTATTTACGTCGCCATTTTCTTAACCCTCTAGTGCCCAAATTAATTTCAAGACGGGCTTCGGTAAAATCACTATGAATCATTATAAACACTTTTTAAGTATTCATCGAAGCTTTTTAGAGATTTGACTGAAGCCCGCTAAATGGCGGCTTTGGGCACTAGAGGGTTAATTTTATGCTTCCTGACGAAAATGCTAATGGTTCTGTGGAAACTATGCAACTATGCAAATTTTTTAAAAATTATTGATTTATTTTGAGTTCTGATTTTCCTTAGTTCTGTTAGTGAAATGCAGGTATCGGCGACGAACGAATATCTTTTTTTTCCGACTGAAAGGATCTAGTAAAACTGAAGTGAAATTTTGCTATTTTTTTATCAGTGTGGTATAACATGCCAATAATAAACTATTTACGAGATCATTTGTATCAATAAATCACAAGGGGAATTTTGTTTCGCTTGCTATACAAAACTTAATCTTTTATAGTTTTACTAATTCATTCTGACCGAGTTACTCCACCACCGAGAGGATTGGAATTTCGACGCCAAAATCGTCCAACTCAGGAGCGGTGTATAGATATGTAGAATAAGAAAGCTTAAAACATTTTTCTCAACACGATTAATAAAACATGAGATAAGCAAACTGCGAGACGAGCGGATGAAACAAAAGCCTGCGCCAGGACGATTTTGCTAGTGGTAGTAGCAGCTGCTACTGCGAGGGATACTAACTTTCTGTATTTTGGTTTTAAGCCTGCTGCCGCAACGATTACCAAACGGTACAACTGTGTATAGAGGTATAACTGGAGGAAGTGTTGTTTGATGCATAAACAGCTGAGAGAATTGCCCCGTTTTTCATGAAACCGAAAAACCAACTTTCTTTTTCTAGAGTGTTGTATGCGGCATTTCCTAGTTTTGCGGGCATGTACGCTCGTTTCACGTCGTATGAATGTATCTGTCGCTTATCAATTATTCATTTATTTGGAGAAATAGAGTACGGTGAATTGAAATTCAGTCAATATCGGCTGAAAGGGATATGGAACTTTGTTATGTATTTTAGCAGAAAGCTGCATTTTTAATCGGATTATTTTTAAGAATAAAAATGATTAAAGCAAAGTGAAACAGAGTGATTTTTATTGTTGGCATCAAAAAATGTGCTCAGTGCTATTTCGATACTAGAATTGTGATTGAGGACTGAGGGCATGCTGATAATCCACCGAGCTGAAACTTCTCAAATTATTTCCGTTTCGCTTTATTTGTACGAATTAGAAAAATGTCGCTAGGGGCAATGCAAACGCGTGGGGAGGCTGAGCCCTAGCCCATATGGTAGCTGCGGGCCTGTTATTGACGTATTCATCTATGAGACAAGACAAATTGTGTACCTTTGGTACCCTCGTACACGATTTGAGCCTCGCTCACGGGTAACGTAGCGGTCGAGATCTTGCAGCTCAACTAGAAATTCGTGCTGAGCTATACACTGATTTAACTACAAAGGTAAAAATAGAGCGGAGTGAAGCCTCACAAATTGTGAGCCGTAGCTAGTAATGCTACGTGCGGATATCGTTCAGCTGATGTAACACGAATGCATTGCAGACTGTGTCGTTCAGCTGAAAAAAAATGAGAGAATTAAAAGTGAATTGAAATTTTAATTCCATTTTCAAACGAGTGAAAAAAGTAACTAAAAATCTATTGGAAAAGCAGCGGCTATCCAATCACGAGTTTGCATTATGTTTTTGATGCTTATTTTAGAGGTATCTTCTAACTAGCTTTGTCTTTATTACAAGTTGTCACAGATTCGCAAAACGAATGCACGAAAAATAATTCTCATTTATGTATTTATTTATTTATTTATTTATTTATTTCGTCAAACAAAAGTAGACTACATATGTTTAAAACTTACATGCTATATGCTATTTATACTAGTGGGAGCAAAAAAAAAAGAGATTATACATAATTGAATAATAATTTCTTCACTTGACGGATTATTACAATGAATGTTTTCTATCGATTTAAATTGCGCGTTGAATTGAAATATTGTTTTAATTTAGTTCTCGACATAGAAAAGTCAATTGCTTCACAGTGTTGGTTATACACTAACATCATTTGATTAATTGGCCCGTATTTAGCATAATTGTTTCGTTGATGATTTAAAGAAAACAAAGTCCGAGTTCGTAAATTTCTAGAAGGTACATAAAGATTGAGTTTTGATAATATTTCGGGTGAAACGACACGTTGAGATACGATATCGTTAACAAATGACATCATTGCGAATTCACGACGGGCTTTTAATGATTGGATGTCAATAAGTCTGCAGCGTTCGTCATATGATGGTAGGGGAAATGACGTCCATCGTAGATTACGAAGTGCATATAACAGGAATTGTTTTTGCACTGATTCTATTCTGTTTACATGTGTTGCAGAAAACGGAGACCATACAATGCTACAGTATTCTAAAAGTGACCTGACATAGGAATTATAAAGTGTTTTTATTGTGTATGGATCTTGGAAATTATAGCAGAAACGTTTTATAAAACTGAGCATGTTACTAGCCTTGTTAATAATTGTATTGTAGTGATCAGTGAATGTTAATTTTGAGTCGAGAATGACTCCTAGGTCCCTAACTCGTTCACTTTTCTCTACTACCTGATCTCCTAAGGAAATCATATTGCTTGGCATGTTTCTTTTTCTGCCAAAAGCCATCGAACTACATTTTTTAACGTTTAGCTGAAGAAGGCTTTTTTTGAACCAAATGTAAAAATATTTTATCTCGTTACGAAAAATATTTACATCATCAGCGTTTTTTATTTCAATGAAAAGTTTAATATCGTCGGCATAAATAAGAATTTTTACATGTTTTAGAATAAAGGAAATGTCGTTTACAAATAATATAAATAGTAGAGGGCCCAAGTGAGAGCCTTGAGGAACTCCTGAGGTTACCTGAATAGGTTTCGATATTCTACCTTTAAATTTGACTGTTTGTTGACGATCTGTCAAATACGATTCAATCCATTTGAGTAATTGTGGATGAATTCCAATTTTTCGTAACTTGAAGAGAAGCAGGGGTATATCAATGCGATCGAAAGCTTTACTGAAGTCAGTATAAGGTTTCAACATAATTACCTTTATCCATTGCGTTCAAAAAGAAGTTAATAAACTCGAGTAAGTTAGTTGTTGTTGAGCGCCCTTTGAAAAAACCGTGTTGCGTTGGGGTAATTCTATTTTTTATTTGGTGGAATAACTTTTTGTTTATTATTGCTTCAAAAAGCTTAGGTACACAGGAAAAAATGGCTATGCCTCGATAGTTGCTAATGTCGGTTTTTTTACCAGATTTGAACACAGGCACTAGATATGAGTTTTTCCAGAATTTCGGGAAGCAACCGGATTCCAGCGACATATTGAAAATCAAGAACAGTGGGGAGTTAGCTCTTCAGCTAAATGTTTCATGAATGCTGGCGGAATTTCGTCTGGTCCCGGACCTTTAGACGCATCCAGAGTTTTTAAAGTATCTTCAATTTCGCGTGCGCTGACATGTTCAATATTGAAATAGTTGGGAAACTCAGGAAAGTTGGTGAAGAATGTATAGTCACGATCAGATTCGGAGAAAGTTGTATAATTTTGTTGAAAAAAATCAGCAAATAGATCAGAGATGTATGCCGGGTTCTCTTCAACTTTGTCATGCAGTTGCATTTTTGAAGGAAAATTTTCAGATTTTAACTTTGATTTAACATATTTGAAAAAAATTTTTGGACAGGATTTGATTTCAAGCTCAGTCTTTAATGTGAACTCTTCAAACGCGTTACTAATGGCATCGTTTAATTCGCCGCAAATGTTAAGATAAGTTGTTAAAGCATCACGATTTTTATGAGTTTTGTATTTTTTATGTGCTTTTTGTTTTTTGTTTTTTAAGTTTTTAATTTGTCTATTGTACCAGACTGGGTATTTGGAATTGCCATGACGTCTTATTCTTTTCAATGGTATTTCGCTAATAAATAAATCAGATAATATGTTATAAAAATTTTCTATAGCCGAATCGACGTTTCCGTCTTCAAACAATACATCTTGCCAGTTGATACTATTTAGTTTATGTTTTAATTCATCATAGTTTGCTGACTGATAGTCAAAAACATCTTCGAATTCATATTCTTCAGGTCTTTTATTCACATGCACAAATAAAGAAAACTCTATTGCTGTATGATAAACTTCGTTCTTCCATAATGGTTGTAATGAATTCGTCACACAAAAGTCTTCACTAATGTTGGACATTGACAGATCTAGATAATAATTTTGTCCATTTTTCACATGATTTATTTGATTAAGACCAAGACTAGAGGTTTTATCAAAAAGAAGTTGCAGCGTTTCGTTTTCGCCAATAATAGGAAGTAAAATGCTATGGTTATCGATGTCCGGAATAAAATCAATGTTGCGTTGGTTGAAATCACCGTATATGTGGAGTTTTACTTCAGGTAACAGCTTAGATGCAATATTTTCAACAACATGAAGAAACTTTTCAAAGATTTCATTCCGCGCATTATTTGGAGGGAAATAGACAGAGACAAATACGTGTGTCTCTCCTGCTAGTTCTGCTTTCACCCAAACATGTTCGAACTCTTTGAACTGAATGGTGTCGATAAGCGTCTACTGACACCGCAATCAACACACCACCACCGGATTTCATTTCAGATAATTGATAGTTACGGTCATTTCTATAGACATTATATCGGCAACCGAAGACTTCTTCGCTGCGAACACCCTCATCCCAGCTGGTTTCGGTTGCTAAAATAACAGAAAATGAACAGGATAGTACATTTTTTTGAATTTCGTTAATTTTGTGAGCGCCTCGCATACGGTTAAAATTTTGGCAATATACAGAGATCTCGGTAGCGGTGGGGTGTTCGAGTGTAGAAGCTAAAGAATGAGAGTCATTATTAACAGAAGTGTTTACCAGAGCAGAGCAGGTCGCGTCATTTCCTACATCTCTAGGTTGAACAAAATTATCACCAGCAACGGTCCTCTGATGAGTGAGTCAATTGCGTTGAAGACACGAGTGCCTAGATGAGCACGCAATGCATTGTGAAGTAGGAAGGTGTGCAGGATCGCTGATCATCTGGGGTTGAGAAAGTGAAAACTCGTCATTCGCCGGGTATGGGTTAAGAGTTTCGCCTCTTTGAAATTGAATCGTAGGAATGAAGTTAGATTGAGGTCTGGAGAATCGGTCTTTCGCTGCTGCAAGAAGCACTCTGTCAGGTGGTAACAGTTGATTTGCATGGAAACGATTAGAGTTGGTGTGTTGTTGATTATTGTAGAAGTTGGTGACGTTATTCTGTTGCCTGTTGGCCATGTTATAGTTGGGGCTATAGTTATTATTCCAAAAACTGTTGTTGACGTGACGGTTGTGGTTGGTATATCTACGGTTACTATTGGTGCTGAAGTTGTAGTTGTTTCGATTGGTACTTTGATGGTTATTATCGAGATTTCTGTTAAAGTTGAGGTTGCGATTCTGGTTCTGATTGTTGTTGTTATTGTTGAAGTAGTTCTTATTGTTGCGGTTGTTGTTGAAATTGTTGTTATTATTGTAGTAATTGCTGTTGTAGTTATTTCTATTGTTATTGACAGAGTTGTTGTTATTATCGTTGTTGTTGTTGTGAATGATATGGTTATGCCTAGGGTTGTTGTTTCTGTTGTAATTATTTCGCCTATAATGATTTCGTCTTCTGGCCCTCCGTTTTCTTGCTTTGTCAGCTTGTTTTTGCTGCTGCATAATACGGTGTAATTTTGTATCGTACGCTGTCCAGTCCTGTTTCCAAACTTTTCTCGAGCCAAGGAAACGCCATCCACTGTTTGGAAGATCATTTGAAGGCTGGCCGGCCATAGTTATTTCCTCTGCCACACTTGGATAGCCAATGCTGTTTTCGATGGGCATCATTCTTGGCGTGTACTCAGAAATTCTGCTGCTAATTATTCGAAATTCTTCCAAGATTTCAGGAACACTACATTGAGTCTTAGAAGTGGCCACATCGATCAAATTTTCATTAAAAGCTTCAAGCTGTCCGTCGACTTTATTAGTTATTTCATCAATATGACTGGTCAGCTTATTTGTAATCGAGTTGCTAAGTATCCCAAGCGACTCAGTCATGTTAACTTTAGCGGAAGTTATAGCATCGTCGAAAAGTGTCGTCACGTGGTTATTGATTTGTCTCACTACTTTTGTAGGAGAGTTCACTTTTTTAACAAACGAAAGCTCCTGTTTTAGTTCATCGAATAGAGTTTCTTGTCGTTCGAGTGCCTCTTGAACGATTCCAATTTTCTGCAATGTCGACGTCGATTTGTGTATTGCTTCGCTATGCTTTTTCACTAAGTCAGCAAGAAGAGCCTGCTGGTGTACCAGGTGACGAAAATTTAATTCCATCGCGATTCGCTCCTGGCAATCATTGCAGGCTGGCATCATGTAGGACCTAATCTGGTCTTCCTTGTTTCGTTGAACACCTGCGCACGCGGCATGGAATCGTAGGGAACACCCCTCACACTTCCATAAGTTCCGGTTGTCCGAAGACCCAAAACCGCACACCACACAGTTTCCACTAACTAACGATGTCATGTTTACAAAAAAACTGTTAATTACGCACAAACTTACTCGCGCGGAGCTTGAGTTGACTTACTGGCACAAAAGCACCTACAAGCGAAAAAATAATGTAAACAAAAAACAAAAATTTGAATTCGCGCGTGGCCGAGAGCTAATTAAAACACGTCCGTACTGGTTGACGATACACAATATGTAGGATACCGGTGAAACCGAACCGATGGAGCTCTCTCAAACGCAACAATTAAACACGCATCGTGTCATGTTGTGACTTGGAAGGAAGAGAATCAAATTTTTCCTACGTCGGCTGGAAGCAGATACCAAGAGTGCAACTGTTGCGTATTACAAATAGCTGATGTGCGACTAGGAAAATTTAAAAGCATTAAGTTCGCAATTCTGTGGTAATGTCAAACTATAACCGTCTTTTTAAAGGTCGTCCACACTCTACGTGAACAGAACAGAATCGTCATTCTAGATCCCCCCCGCCGTTTCCCCGCATGGACAACCGTGGACATTGAAGAAACCCCCTCTTCCCTCCCCTTTGACCATGTGGACATTTTTTCACAAACAAAAAAAAACTTTTTATATTTGTGGTTTATTCAGGGATTCGACAGAAATAAGCCCAGCGAAAGAATAATAACAATAATATCAGATTTCTGCTACACAAAATTCAGCTTAAAAGCGCTGAGAAGCACACTAGGAGAAATACATAATAAATTGTGCTGTAAATGGTTCCGAAGTTGGAAGAGACTAAAATCAAAAACAATTTCCGATTTTGTTGGAAATTTTTGTTAAAAAAACTGAAATGTTGATCTCATATTGGTTGATGCAAAAAATTTAATAACTTCTCTTCAAACCAGCGTAGAAATCCAAATACCTGCAAACGAATTTATAGTTTAGAAGGAACTAAACTAAAGATGCAAACCGCTCGAATCAAATAAAAGATCAAAAACAAAAAGGATTTACAGACAGTTCAATATGGTTTAAAGCTTCTGTAGAAGCTTGAGATAAAAAATAAAATCTACAAATATTTAAAAAATAACAATAATCCAAAATTGAACTCAAATTACATGAAAACGTGTCGATAAGCAGACTGACTGAAATCATTATAAACAGAAAGTAAAAAAAATCAGTTTCTGGTTAACAAGTTCTCGGGAAAACTGGAAAATCTAAAAAATCAGCAGTATCGGGAAATGGCCAAAAACTACTATCAAAAGTTTATCCCAAATTAACCTCAAAAAACTTTAAACGTTTTAAAAGGTAGAAAAAAAAATATATAAAAGTTAACGCAGAAAAACTTCCCGAAAATCCAGCAGAAGTCGAAAAGAAAAGAAATTGAATATATATTTAAATGACACGTTAAGGAAAACATAACCAAAATACTAAAAACGCATCGAAGTTTAGATCAAAAACAGAAAACAACTATAAAAAAAATATTCGTTTATTTATTTGTTTATTTATTTATTTATATCATCTGACGTAAAGTCTTAATGAATGTTAAAAGAGCCAGTTTCTACAATTAATTAATCTATGTTTCAAAATATGGCTCACCATACTCAAATAAAGGCTCTACACTCGTGAAAGTTCTTACACTAAACGCAGCAGGTTCATAAAAACCAAAGTTTGTACGATGGTATTGGTTTACAAGCATAGAAGAGGGCCTTAGCATGCGTTGTGATTCACAAAAATTCATCATGGACAGCAGCTTCTGGGAATCCAGTTCAGAATTCAAAATCTTGGCGATAAATACAGCCTGCTGTAACTTACTGCGGCGGTCAAGAGTGTCAAGTCCAAGTAGGAGGCAACGGTCCGGATAGGGTGGTAGGTTGGTAGGATCACGCCAAGGTAAATCCTCGGGGCCAGTAGGGTGTTGTATCATGATCGGACCAGTCAGAAAATGTACCATGATCGGACCATTTTTTTATATGCGAGATTTTTCAACTATTGAATAAAAAACTGTATCAAATATGTACCCGCATCATCAAAAAACTTCTTCTGATGATGTTCAGAAGGTTTCATTTAGATTACTTTAGTATAACTGTTATTAAAAATGTTTTAAAAACTGGTCTATTTTCGAGCACAATTTGCCCTTACAATTGTTACCAAGTCTTGTTTTCAAGCAGTGATTTTAGAATCGAATATTTAAAGATTGCAGTATATTTTCCAGTAATATGCTTCTGTAACTAACCACACTAACGACACTAAGCCACTTAACGAACCGAGATGAGGCACCAAGACGGGAGATTCTGTTTAACAATATTTTATGGTCGATTCGGTCAAAATCAGCTTTGAGGTCCGTGTAAATGACATCGACTTGTACATTACGTTCGAGTTCTAAAATGCATTAGATTTGTTGTCACAGATCGTCCATGCTGGTCCGAAGAAATGTAGTTGCGTGCGCTACTACACACAACAGAGCTTACAACGATCTCGAAAAGTTTAGACGCGGCAGACAAATTGGTTATTCCACGGTAATTTTTTACATTACGACAATCACCACTTTTGAAGACCGGGAACATATAGGAGTGCATCCAGACCTCGGGGAACTTCCCTTCTACCAAAGACTTGTTGAATATGGTGCAAAATGGAGCGGCAAGAATATCAATGCAACGGCACAAAAGCACGGCCGGTATTCCATCGGGACCAACAGTGTACAAACATTTGAGTCTCTTAGCGGCGGCAGTAACCATATCATGTGTAACTTCGAAGATGTCAAGATCAACAAGATCTGCAGGCACATTCGCAGTGGCGCGAGCAGCATCGTCATTCGAGGCACAATCGGAGGCGTTGAACGTTTAAAATCATGCTTCGATTCATTTGGCCGTAAACAACGGAGTTTGTGCAAGCCTACGTTTCGTTTACGTTTCGAAACTCTCAAACTATGATTATTCCAAGCAGGGGAAGATGATTGTCTAACAAATGGCAAATTATCTGCAAGCCATGATCCAACAAGTGCGCAAAAATTTGCTGCCATCGAGTCCGCATTGTTACTGTCTGGCCACAGTGCTGGCCAATCAATGTTCGATATATTAAAAGCATTGAAAGCTTCAAAAGAAATTTTCCTATAATTTAATACTCGCCTCGCGGAAGGGAGACTAGAGCCAGCAGTCGCATTTTTCGTTGCGGGAGTTGAGATTGTCAATGGAGGATCGGGGCAAAACACTCCTCTATGGAAATTTCGCAATCCAAGTTTCAAAACACCAAATCAAGCACGCGTCCAAGGTGATTTCGAATCAAATTTGCCTGGTTTAGATTCAGAAAATCCATGCCGTCAATGAGAGTAGCACTTGCATTCGGTAGCTGCGTAGATCCATCATGTTTAATGACATCATTACAGTTATCCCATGCTATACGCGGTTGATTATAGTCGCCGCATACCATTAACGCGCAATTGACAGCGCTGCTCGCAAAAAAAATCTCGAACGGAAGCGACGTGAGCATCAACGATAGTACTATCGTTACTCTTGTCAGGAGGAATGTATATCGCGCATAAAACGAGTTTTAGGTCATGGATTGAGGCCTTTACGCATACCTGCTCAAGACAGTTTGCATGTACAGATTCAACGATTGTGCTAGTGTGATACCGTGCGACAGCGATCAAAACACCTCCGAAAGAACGTTTATTGCTGTTCATTGGACTCCGATCGCATCGAAATACGTTGAAAGCATTGCCGAATAGTTGTGGTGAGAGTATACTGTCATTCAATCCCGTCTCGGTTAGCATAATCACTTCGTAGTTGCAGTCATTGGTCGCCAAAATCGTCAATCTTCGTTCTCAATCCACGCACGTTCTGGTAGTACATACTAACGTTGGTCACATCACGAACGGTGTTCTTACAAAAGACGAGCACTTACAAACTTACTTACTTAGATGGCCGTACGTCCTAAGACATGGCCTGCATAACCTGGTTCCGCCAAATTAATCGGTTCATGGCTGCCTGCCTCCAGTTCCGCGGGCACCCGGTACTCTGCAGATCGTGCTCCATTTGGCCCACCCATCTCGTTCGTTGCGCCCCTCGCCTTCTCGTTCCCGCCGGATTTGAAGCGAACACCAATTTTGCAGGGTAGCTATCCGGCATTCTAGCTACATGCCCTGCCCAGCGTACTGAATACTGGGTTCATCGTAGAGACGCGCAAGCTCGTGGTTCATCCTACGCTTCCACACTCCGTTCTCCTGCACACCGCTGATGATGGTTTTTAGCACCCGACGTTCAAAAATTCCGAGTGCTCGCAAGTCCTCCTCGAGCATTGTCCACGTCTCATGCCCGTAGAGAACG
Organism: Wyeomyia smithii; assembly: GCF_029784165.1. NCBI lineage: Eukaryota > Metazoa > Arthropoda > Insecta > Diptera > Culicidae > Wyeomyia > Wyeomyia smithii. Next base: position 192,841,803 of record NC_073695.1, on the reverse strand, counting down.
ACCGGTCTTATTATGCGACCGTAGTTTTTTATGAAGTCCATAGTAGGCACGACTTCCAATGATAATAGGTCTCCTTATCTCCCGGCTCGTATCGTTGTTCTCAGTTACCAGAGAGCCGAGGTACACAAACTCGTCGACCACCTTGAACTCATCCCCGTCGATTGTTACCGTATTGCCTAGGCGTGCCCTGTCGTGCTCGGACCCACCTGCAAGCATATACTTAGTTTTTGACCTATTAATCTCCAGTCCGATCCTATCTGCTTCACGTTTCAGTCGGGTATACTGATCTGCCACCGTCTCAAAATTTCTGCCGACAATATCCACGTCATCCGCAAAGCAAATAAATTGACCTGATCTGTTGAAAATCGTGCCCCGCATGTCAAACCCCGCTCGTCTCATAACACCCTCTAGCGCGACGTTAAACAATAAGCAGAAGAGACCATCACCTTGTCGGAGCCCACTATGAGACTCGAATGGGTCCGACGTTCCACTCGAAATTCTCACAAAACACTTCACATTCCCATCGTAGCCTTAATCAGTCCCCGGGAAAGCCGTTTTCGTCGAGAATTTTCCATAGCTCTTGTCGGTTTATTGTATCGTATGCGGCTTTAAAATCGACGAAAAGATGGTGTGTAGGGACTCTAAACTCACGGCACTTTTGGAGGATCTGCCGCAGTGTAAAGATTTGATCAGTCGTAGACCGTCCTTCCATAAAACCGGCCTGATAGCTTCCTACAAGCATGCTGGCTCGATAGTTCTCGCAGGCTAGTTTGTCGCCCTTTTTTATATGGGGCAGATAACCCTTTCTTTCCACTCCTCCGGAAGTTGTTCTGTTTCCCACATCTCGACGATCAGCCGATGCAGCGAGCTAGCCAGTTTGTCGGGGCCCATCTCAATAAGCTCAGCTCCGATGCCGTCTTTTCCGGCCGCTTTGTTGTTCTTGAGCTGCCGGATCGCATCCTTAACTTCGCTTATTGTTAGGGGTGGCACATCTTCGTCGTGCGTTGCACCGACATTGCCATACAGCACATTTTTATAAATATTTGACAACATTATGGGTATAATTACAATTGATACCTCATACATATGAGTACTTCGGAAATTGGGATAGTATCCAAAGACCAACAAACGACCTTACTGGCCATTTTTAACATCAAAATGGCGACTTTCGGTTTCTGGAAATGAATTAAAATTGGCGGAATACCATCGAATATAGGTATCTCGGAATCGGGATAAGGCTCAGAGACTTAAAATAAACTCCAGACTTCATTTTGAAACTCAAGATGACAACTACTGGTTGAAATTGACCAAATACCTCCTCATATGAGTAGTTTCGGAATCAAAATGATGTCCAGAGACCTGAAAACGATAGCAAAAAAAAGTTGAGTTCAAAAATGGCAACTTCCGGTTTCCAGAAATGAATCAAAAATGACCAAATACCACCCATAGGGGGCCCTTCCGGAAATGGGATGATCCCAAGAGACCGGAAATCAACTGCAGACGCCTTTTTGAATCCCGATTTACGGTTTCTGAAATACAGTTAAAATTGACCACCCTATAAGAGACTTTCGGAACCAGGATGGTGTCCAAAGACCTGAAAACAAGCCCAGCGGTAACTTGAAATTGGTATATTCAGATTCGGGATTCCTAGAGACCGGAAATCAGTTTTACACGCCATTTTGAAATTCAAGGGGGTGACTTCCGGTTCGTCAGGTGTTGTTTTGAGGTCTCTGGGTCATCTTGGGTGGTATTCGACCATTTTTTAATCTTTTGCAGAAACCAGAAGTCGCCATTTTGAAATTCAAAATTGCCGCTAGGGTCGTTTAAAGGTCTCTGGACATCATTTCGATTCCAAAAGTACTCATATGGCTGTGGAAGTCACCATCTCGAATGTCCAAATGGCGTCTGCAGTTGATTTACGGTCTCTTTGCATCATCTCGATTTCGGTAATATCCATATTCGATGGTATTCGGTCAATTTTGGTTCTTTTCTAGATACCGGAAGTTGCCCTTTTTTGAATCCAAAATGGCGTCGGGGGTCGTTTGCTAAATTCTGAACTAATTCAAAAATCCAAATGAGAGCCCTAACTATACCAAGAAACTTTGTAGAAGATCGCAAACCGAATGGTCACGAACTGAGAGCGCTAATAATTTCGTTCTGCTAGACTCCAATCTTGGCCCAGTGTGCATTGCATTGTAGTCTTTATACTGTTTATTTAGTGTTTTTCGAGCCGAAATATTACTCGTGATAAAAAAAAATCCCCACCTATGAAATAACAAAATGCTCAGTTTGCTCAGCCGAAGATGAGTGCAAAGATTCTTTCAAATCAAAAATTGTCGACGAAACTTTCGCGTATTTTCAGGTCATTTGGCATTGATTGCAACAGATACGCTTTTTTGAACAATAACGAATGGTTCATTTCAGATTTCAGCAATACGCGTAGTTATTAGCTTATTATGAGGTTTTACAATTTTATTTTGCTAGAACCAACTTCTTCTCGTGACCTCTCTCGGTAATATCACTTAACCGTTATTTATTATTGTTTTATTGTAAGCTTTCTATGTATAGGAAGTGTTCTTCACAGTTTCCGAATGGTAGGACCGTATCTCCTATTCTTTTTCTCTCTGCAGCCATCGCAAAGTTAATTACCTGAAATGCCGTTAAATATTATCACGGTCAGTCTTGATTCACCATCTGCATTGGTAAAAAACAATATCGCACGCTTAGCCTTGGGGCTAATGGCGGTCTCGATCAACTAGATTAGTTGAGAGAATTCGTTATTGATATTGTTCTTGGCACAATTTGCATGTGTAGGATAAGTACAACGATACACCCAGTGCTGAGTCGAGAAAATGTCCAACTCGAAAAGATCCTCGACTCGATCGGGAATCGAACCCGATATCACAACCGTGTGGGAGAGCTAGCCGACAGACATCGCTAACCACAGAACCACGGGGACCACAACATTGGTATGGAACATTATTCAGGAATACAAAAAATTAAAAAACACTTCCTGCACTGCTTGACAGATTCCGGTAGCCAGAGACAGTACAGAAGTAGTCGAGAATCTCATTCCACACCTTATCTAACTAACGGTGTTATCAGCCAGGCCAGCATTTGTTGGTGTTTTCCGGGAGCAGAGCATGGCGTGCTGTTTCTCGATTGACTCAGACTGACTGACTGACTGACAGCCATCAACAGAAACCGTTGGTTGTAATGAAGTTATCTCTCACGATTTTTTTTTCTTTTTCACACTGAATATTACTCCTGTGACTCACTGTGAGTCCGTCTTCTGGTGGGCTGACAGGCTACGAATCGGTCGCTCACTCAAGGAGGTTGTGATGATTCAAATAAGCATCACACCCAGGTTGAGTGAGTAATCGACGGGCAGCCGGAGTCTTCGACTGGACCAAGCAGCACAAAAACGACGATTCCGGGGCGGAGATTGTGCCGAGAAGTTAAACAAATATTAATGAGCTTTTCCGACTGCCATTACAACACAACGAAGGACGGCAGCGGCGATGGGTGTGCGTTACGGTTTGGCCGGTTCGTTACCTCGCTACCGTGTCTGTCGAGATGTAAACATTTCGAAGCTTATAATCGAATGAAGAGGTAAACTTTGTTTCCGGCGTTAATTATAGATAACGACCAGATAATTTTTAATAGCATTTCACCGGTACGGATTTGGGGGTGGTGTAACGAGTTTGCAGTTATGCATTGCAACAGCACTATTAAAAATACAATAGTGTTAGATAAGTATTTTAGAAAATAGTTACTAGTGAATAATGCAAAGATTTGTTTGCCGAATTGTTTTTTCTTTGCATTGAACTCGATATAAAACTCCATCAATTTGACTAGAATGACTAGTGAAATGGGCTCTCCGGAAAAACCGCGTTCACTGAAACATCCCAAGTATTTAATTTAGTTTTTACACAACGGTACTCTCCATTCACCCTGGCGGCACTTCGCTATTGCACGTGAATTTTATCTGTCTAAAAATGCGAGCGAAAGTTCGAAACAGGGTGCGCTCAACAATAAAATGCCTACGCATTTTTGTTCCGCAACTTTTCCCCACGACACGAACGGTGTTGCGGCGATGCGTCTTCTTCCTGATTGACTGCTCTGTTCCGTTCCGTTCGGCTACCGGCTGTGTAAACGAACGGATGTTTGTCGTCACGCTGGGTTTATTCCGCTTGGCATAGTCGCGATAGTTGTGTACTACGAAAGTTAAACCCAGCATGTACCTAACCTGGTTGCCGTGAGTGTGGTGCCTAGTAGGGGAAAACTTTTTCCCTGGACCGGTTTTCGTCGCTTGACTTTTAACTTTGCGACTCCGTTCCGGCAGCAGATTACGCCCGGCAGAGTCGGCTGCTCCGTCGAAGCGATGGAGTGTTGAAATATTGAAAAGGATTTAACTTTTAATTATTATGAAGAACTTGGCACACAATAATGCTCGGTGGTACATAAGCTGTCAAGTGTTTTGTATGCCCCAGGCCGGGGTCGGAGGAACAGAGTTCAGCCGGATGGATGCGGGTGAGGATGATTTAATGATGAATACTTTGCCGGTGATTATAAAGTTATCAAGTGGTTCAACGCGATAAAACGGCATTAACTCTACCGGTAGTGGGGCCGTTTTTTGCTGTGTGAAATCCTCCATTTGGGACTCGGATGCCACCGCCTCGAGCCTTGGCATGAGAATTTCCACTAAAGCGTTTGGCGTATAGTGGAGGCGGCGATGGATGAAACTTTCCGAAACCGGTGGAAATGCGATGCACGCCAGATGGTTCTTACCTGCAAGACAAAGAGAGAGAAAGAAGTTGGAATTAGCTGTGAAAAGCTGCTCGGAATTTGTTTGCAATTGTCAATGAGCTGGTTTTGTGAAATTATGAGACTTTTGCCGGGTGAGTTCTCGTCGGGTTTAATTTTGGCTTCAAGTATTTGCTAACAGCTGGAAGTTAGTTTTGGCTGCATTGTTCAATTCGCGAGAAAGACCGAGATGTTATGCAGCTAGTAGGTTCTTCTGGTTACTGAGCTACTGGTTTTGTCTCATACTGCATTATTATTCCATATTTGATTAACATTAAACTGTCATCATTGTAAAACTATGCAATGAAAGTTTGATGTTTAATGTAATTTCCCAACAAAATCTTTAATCTATTGGGTTTGGTTTCATCGATGAGATACTTGAATATATTACTAGAAATTTACATTTGATAATGTTCATCGATTAAATATCCATTTCACAAATGCGGCTACCTTTTCGATATAAGAGCGGCATCCGCAGAGGAAACCGTAACCCAGCCGAAAACCGAGTATCCACTCTGTGGGGTATCGATAAGGGACCACAGCAGGAACCACTTGACAATCGTCTTATCAGCTCCTTTTCACTTTTCAATGCAGCCAGCCGGCTACTGTTCTATTCACCGGCGTAACCCTCACCGGATTCCGTGATATCTATTTGCCATTGTTCTTGGGTAGCATATTCTCTGCCTCAGCCCTCTCCCGCCACCGCACCACCACAAAAGGCAAACTATTCAAGACCATCTGGCAAACAAAGCCACAATCTCTATAGAGAAAATTTGCTTGGGCCACCCACCATCAGCAATGAGAAGCACTCAAGTCAAACCAGGAAACGCGGCAGAATTCTGACGATGTGAAACCAAGATGCTTTCAGTGCTCCCGTTCATCATGCGAATCGATTCTTTTGTCTGTAGAAATTGCATTGTCTGGAAATTGCCAAGTATGATGAGTGCTGGCTACCGTGTACTCGCTTGCTGACTCGGTGGAGGAAACTCACGCAGAACACAACAGCAGTCAGCCGCAGCGGGTTGACCTCGGACAAGTTGTTCCTTGTAAATCTTGCTATTCGTGCTATGCTCTAGTACTTCAACTTTTCGAGAACTCTGTTTGAATTTGCCAATTTTCAATGAGAAATAGATCGCACCACATCCCCAAACTTCCCTCTTCGCTGGGATGGCCAATTCAAAACAGGCATTCAGGGAACTTTTTGACGTCCTTCGAGTCTTTCGCAGATGGTCATCAAACAATTGAAGTGATAAAGGATTTTGAGAAAGTTTCCTGTAAGTTAAAAAAACGTTTGCTGCACACCTGTGCAGTTTATTATTTGCATACTAATTCCCAAATGTGCCCTGTGCAAACGCAATCCTTTGCGCTGTTCGATCACTATCAGTGATGCAATTATTCGACACACACATCAATTTTCATTACCAACCGACATTTAAATTCTCATTACCCACTATGAGCGGTCTCGTATAAATTTTAGATTTAATCCGCAACTTGGCAGGATCCCATTTCACGCCACGCTGCATTAGATAAGCACAAACAATAAACCGATCAGTTTGAGCGCATATTCACACACCTAGTGCCGGTGGATTGCGCTGAAATGGGTGTAAACTTTGCTGTGAGCTGGATTAGATCCGTAAAATGTTTGCCTTCACATTAGCGCTCCAACCGAACAACAATCACCACCCAGCAAGCGCACATTCCGCCAGGATAACGTGGTTGAGCCAAAAGGGAGTGTGTTAGAAGTGTTGGGTCGTTATGATTTTCATACCAAAGTGCACGTAGAATACACATATACACACTCAAAATATACGCTTCTGTTCAGTCCATATAAACTCAACAATAAACCGTTACAGTTGCAGTTGGCACCCGCAACCAGGATCACAAGGAAACGTAAAACTTTTCCTCGCTGACACTGAATGAATGTGCAGCGAGAAGGAAAAGTTCTATTGTTTTCTGTAACGAGCCAGGGAGCGCCTACCTTGCAGTCAGAGTCGGCGGGCCTGTGCCAGACTTCCAGGATCTGCTGCAGCGATAATAATACGAGACAATAAAATCACCTGTGGAATTTGCTATCCGGAACTATACGTTATTAATGCTGTGCGGAAAATTCTGCTTAGTTTTCACATTCTACTGTTATTTGAGAAGCACTAAGCAAAGAGCGAATATCCTGATTTAATAGGTTTCGCTATCAGTGCTGTGGCTCAAGCGGCACGTTCTTTCATAATGCAACGAACAAATCAAAAATATCAATAATGTTATCAATGTCACCGATGTCAAAAAATGACAAAAAATGACAAAAATATCAATTCGTTATTATAGGGACATGTAGAAATAGCGCACCATAGTCACTCACGGTTGTGAAAGGTGATAAAAATCTCTTCCACAGGAAAGAATAGACCATTTTGTTTCCTTCACTTTGTAGAATGGTCTATTGACAAAATGTTGCGATAACAACTAAAGCAGTTTTTTTTACGTAAATACTTTAGCAGGGTGCCATTCTAAAAATCGAAAACAGAGTGAAACGACAGAATGAAAGATTTCAAATGCTTACAGCTTTGTTACCACTGAGCAGATTTTAGTCATTGATATCTCGCTGGGCAGACAACAAATTTCTCTAGTTTATGAAATCAATTTTTGAAACATTTTTTCATAATAAAGTGGTTAAAATTCATAGCAAATTCGATTATAGTTTAAACAATCGCGTGCCTGCAATGACGGAATCCAATCACTTCACCAGCACAGCTTACACTGAAGTATATAAACGATTTGACTTTGTAAACGATTTGTTGTTTTAATAAAATAACTTCGAAACATATTTGTGGCCTTGAAAAAGGCCGATTATAATTTGTGCTTGGCTGGAGGAACGAAACAACTCACTTTGAGCTTAAATATTTCATAAAAGCTATAGCTTCGAACCCAGCAATCGTACGGGAGGCTGAACTTGGCTGCTTTGCCGCTTGTTCGTGCCCCGCGTGTATCTTATATCTCAACCACGAGCTGCTGACGGTTGAGCAGTTAACACAAAACTAATGCGTTTGCGCGCATCATGAATAAGTCGCATCATGCGTAGCTCAACTTTTTTTCACTTTCTTTCATAGTTCTATGTGCGTGGCCTCTTCCGTTCTCTTGATTTTTGCTCAAATTTCCTTTTCTACCTGCCAAACCCCTTGGAGAACTAGACTTTATCTCACACAGAGTGAGTAATTATCCACATTTAGGCGTAGAGTATTTCAGTCGCAGAGTTCCTTTTTACTCTTTATCATCGCGTGTTAGGGATAAACATTTATTTGCTCTCTCAGTTTAAGAGGGAGTAGTTTTCGCTAGCTTCTCCTTTACTAGAAGAGAAGTTGGCCAAATATCAAAACATTTAGATTCACATTGAAGCCACATCCTACCCGTTTACGAATTCAATGTTATAGGAAGATTAACAACTCACCATGGGTGCGTATTTTGCAGAAAATTTGATTTTATACTGTTTTTGTCGCACCCCAGAGCGATGAGAACGGTAACGCAATGCTCAGTTGATCGCCGAGCAATTTATTTCACTTTTCTTGCGTGCGCGGATGAGCAATTTACAAGAGTTTCACTGGGTTTTTGCTCTGTCAAATTAGGAGCGTTTTTTCGCCAGAGAAACTATTACTCTACGCTCTCTATACAGCAGATGGTGTGATGCACATTGAATGTAAGCTCGCAGTTGTTAAGAGAAAAGAAAACTGTTTTCTCTTTAAGATGAAGATGAGCAAAACAAAGCCTGGTGGTAATTCGCAATGACGAGGAATTGTACGAGCGTTACTAATGGCCCAGGGAGATGTTTTTTCAAATATTCAAGAAAAAACAAACAATAGTAGACCTTATGACTTATTCATGATTTGCTGCTGCATTGTTTATAATACCAACTCTGCGTAGTTTTACGTCAGCTACGTGGTCGTGTCTGGGATACAACCTCCTTCTATTCAAATCTGGTTTTCATTTCTAAACATATTCTATGTGATGTCACAAATTTTCAACCCCCCCTCTCTTCTACAACCAGGGCTGAAAAATTTGAGCTCTTTTGCATCAAATTGAAAAATAATCACCATAAGCGTAGAGTGCTTTCTTCATCACAAGGAAATATTTCGCTTTCATGTAATGTCCAATCTTTCTTCTTCTGTTTTTTCGTCATTCGTAAAAAAATGAAAGCCAACTCATGCGTCAGGCGCAGTGAAAAACGTGTTCGTTTGATTTTCACTGTTTCAAATTTTCTGAAAATTTATTTCTCTGAGTTTCATTGTGTGAACTGTAATGTTGTTAATTTGGTTTGTGTGCTATACATTAGCACTACGCGACTAGTAATGTATATGAGATAAAACTGAAAGAAATGTTAGCGTTTCATTATGATAACGACAGCAAGCGCCACGTTGATAACGTCATTTTCACTTTACCAAAGGAACGGTGAGAATCATTTGGTTGGATTTTCAGAAAGTTTTATTTCGTGACCGTAAACGATACGCGTGAATTGGGTCCTAAAGTTTAACACGGTTTTCTGATTTTTATGTATCAGCTGAAAGAGTGTAATTTCCAGCGCAAAACGTGATTTTCAAAAAAATGTTTTTTGTTGTCCTTCGATTTTTAAATGATTAATGAAAAACTGCTCGAAATGTCGTAAATGTCATTTCGCTCACATACCGTACATCGGCGAACTGTCAGTTAAGGCATTTCGAGCAGTTTTTTATTCATCATTCGAAATCGAAGGACAATGGTAAACATTTTACAAAAATCACGTTTTGCTCAGAAAACGCATCTTTTTCCAATGAAACATAAAAGCTGGTATAGCTTTAGGACCCAATCCTTTCTTCGGAGTATAACAGCTCGTTTCAAGGATGAAATTCTAGTGTGAAAGGGCGCTGCGTTAATTGGCAGCGAAAATTGAAAAAGATTGGCTGTAATTTTCACAGAATTCAAAGAATGAAAAGGATTTTTATTAACCCTGCCTACAACACACATCTCGTCCCGATTTTCTCAACTTCCTCTTTTTTCTATATGTGTGGAGTATGGAAACCAGTCTCCGCCTGCGCTCAAAGCCAATTTAAATTGACAATCTTCAGGTGATAGTGACGCTTTAACAGCCTTCAATTGTGTCATAAAGCTGTACTAGTTTTTATGTATCATTTGAAAAAGATGCGTTTTTTGAGCAAAACGTGATTTTCTAAAAATGTTTATCATAGTCCTTCGATTTTTAAATGAAGAACAAAATACTGCTCGAAATGTCATAAATGACAGTATGTAATGACAGAAATGTCATAAATGAGCGTAATTCGCAAAATGGCGTAAGGTCGCCATTATGAAATATGCTATAATGACAGATGAAGTGATTTTCCAATTACTTACCTTACCAATCAGACGAGAGCCGTGGTGGCTCGTGCTGTATCAAGAATTTGTCGCCATGTTGCTCGGTTTTGGGCTGTGTTTCGGCAGTTCCCCAGGCGTCTCATCACCCGCAAGTCTCCTTCGATCTGGTCGAGCCATCGTGCACGCTGCGCCCCTCTATTTTTGGTGTCGGCAGGGTTGCTGAAGAGAAGTGATTTCACAGGGTTGCCGTCCGGCATCCTTACGACATGACCGGCCCACCGGAACCTATTAACTTTCGCCAGGTGTGCAATGGGATTCTCTCCAAGCAGCGCGTGCAGTTCGTGGTTCATGCGCCGTCGCCATTCTCTGTCGTCCGTCTGTACTCCACCGTAGATAGTCCGTAGCACCTTCCGTTTAAAAACTCCAAGAACGTTAAGGTCCTCCGCGAGAAGCGTTGTCGTCTCGATCCCGTAGAGGACTACCGGTCTTATCATGGTTTTGTACAGCGTCAACTTCGTGCGTCGTCGCACATGATTCGATCGAAGTGTCTTCCGGAGTGAAAAGTAGGCACGATTTCCTGCCTGGATGCGTCTTTGGATCTCTTTGCTGGTGTTATTGTCGGTGGTCACCAGTGACACCAGTGACACCAAATACACGAACTCATCGACCACCTCAAGCTCATCACCGTCCACAGAGACTTGAGTTGGGAGGCTGATGTTGTTCTCCTTGAAGCCTCTCGCTCGCATGTATTTTGTTTTCGACGCATTTATCCGCAATCCGATCCGTCCAGCTTCGGCTTTCAGTCGGGCGTAAGTTTCCTCCGCCGTCGCAAAGTTACGTGATATGATGTCGAAGTCATCCGCGAAGCCCAGAAGCTGAACAGACCTTGTGAAAATTGTGCCCCTCGTGTCGATACCCGCCCTCGGGATCACACCCTCAAGGGCGATGTTAAACACCCTCAAGGGCGATGTCTCAACCCTCTGCGCGATTCAAAGGGACTCGAGAGTATCCCCGAAACACGCACGTAGCACATCACTTGCGCCATGGTAGCTCTGATCAATCGAGTCAGTTTATCCGGAAATCCGTTGTCGTGCATGATCTGCCATAGCTGTTCTGATTTTCCAATTAACGGTACAGAAATATATGTTCGTTACGCCAGAATGCTACCCTGTCAGTCCCTTGCTTCACACTTAAGTTTTACGGCACCACTGAGTACTCGGTTAGAAAAAATGACAGTTGTAATTTTTTATTGTAAATTTCGCTTCAACCAATCTGAATTTTTTGCATAAAATGTTACCGAGCTATCACTACCGAGATTTCGGATATTTTGCACCGAAATTTCAGTTGGGTGAACTAAATTTTACGAAAAAATGTGAAAGCTGTCATTTTTTAACCGAGCACTCAGTGGTGCCGTTCTCGACAGTAAATTACCGAGACCCGGCAGTAAATTTTGAGTGTTTAGCAAGAGACTGGCAGGGTAGTAATCTGGCGTAACGAATATCTATTTCTGTACCGTTAACTGAAAAATCACTTTATCTGTCGCTACTGCTTGCTTCATTTTTCCTTGGGACATCCACCAAATGATACTAAGCCTATCACTCATAACATCAATATAATATGCAGAGCTTTCAGAAATTACTTAAAATTATCTGAAATTCTAACAACAGTTACAGTCAATGTTTGGTTATTTTGCCCGAATCCACACAAGAAATGCGCTGTCAAATGTATGGTATCTGACAGTCTTGCCATCCCCGTGGTGAGAAGATTCTTTTTCTTTTCGAACCCTTTAGCTGTCAAAATCAAAAGCATTCGAGCAGCTTTTATGTGACTCACAAAGTGCTTGAAAATGAAACAAACGTTTTTCAATTGAGATCGAAAGTTAACAGCATCACTAGCACCTGACAAAGGGTCCCAAAGCTTTAACAGTTAGTATATACCTTCTGAAAAAGATGCGTTCTCTGAACAAAACGTGATTTAAAAAGATGTTAATCGTTGTCCTTCGATTTTTGAATGAAGAATAAAAATCTGCTCGAAATGTGTTGAATGACAGTTCTTCCACATACATAAGACATACGTAACACTCGGGAAGAAATCTTCCAAAAAAGTTGGTACAAATGAACTACTCGAATGGTACCATACTTTGAATAAAATTCCTGTTTGTGAAGTTAATGAAGGCGGTGTACCTGCGCAGCCCTGCATTTGTCACGTTTCCACTCGAAAAATGCTGCATTGATTTTGTAAACAACTTTTTGACAGTTCCTTATGGGATTTTCTTTGGGGCTCGATAAAGCCGAGGAAAAGAAAACTCATTTTGTTTATTATTTGTCGAGCAATTGGACAGGACGGAGTACGGAGTACTATGGGGCAACGTGTACCAGAAAAAAACACCAGTGTTACGTCTTATGTATGTGTTTTTTAGAGAAATTTTTTAGTTTCTTAGAGAAATGGAGAATTTATAAACCGAACGTACAAGCAACATCAACATCAGCAAATACCTTGTCCTCTGCCAGTTCGTAATTTTCTAAGCAAAACGTGATTTGAAAAAAATGTTTAATATTGTCCTTCGATTTCTAAATGATGAATAAGAAACTGTTAGAAACGTGTTAAATGACAGTTCGCTCCTTATCCGAACATGGGCGAACTGTCATTTAGCACATTTTGAGCAGATTTTTATGCTTAACAACGATAAACATTTTTCTAAAATTACGTTTTGGTCAGAAAATTCCATTCTTTCAGCTGATACATATCTTCAGAAACCATGTAAAACTTTAGGACCCAAATGACAATTGACCTGAGTAAAAATTAAAGAACACTCTACATAAGAGAAATGACAAAGCGCTCACCGCTATATGGACTGTCACACCAAAACGCCCGTAACGGTTAGTGCTTTGTCATTTCTCTTAGAAACAGTGTTCCCTAGCAAAAATATTTTCTTCCTTTTTTTCGCATGCAAAAACCAAACGAATTTCGAACCCTTTAGCTGTCAAAATCAATAGATGAGCATTCGAGCAGTTTTCATGTGACTCACAAAGTGCTCGAAAATGCAACAAATGGACGCTGGAGAAGGCTGATCGACAAGAGCTCGAAATTTTTGAGCATAAAATTCTGCAACCGATACTTGGAGGTAAATTGGAAAATGAAGTGTGGTGCAGGCGCATGAATCACGATTTGTACCAGGTATACAAACATACTGATATAGTGAAGGTAATACATCTAGGCAGGTTATAATGGGCTGGATATGTAACCAGAACACCAGATGAGAGAGCCGCTAAAACTATCTTCAGCTAGGACCAGTAAGAGGCCGTCAATTCCGTAGTAGGCCTCGCACTCGCTGGATGTGCGCGGTGGAAGAAGATGCACGATTTGCTGGTATACAAGATGACTGGAGAACGGCTGCTGAAGACAGAAAAAGCGGGTCATTTCTAATGAGAACTACCGATCCATCACGATTCTCATCGCAGCCCACAAAGTGTTTTCTCAGATCATCATTCTTCGTATCTCGCTACTTGTAAGTAGGTTTGTGGGCGATCGACAGCGGACCAAATTTTCACGTTACGGCAGACGCATCAAACGTGTCGCGAATACCAAGTCTCCAGGCATCATCACCATAGGTTTCAAGCCGCTCACGATACCATCTACCGTGCAAAGTTATAAATAATTATGCTCAAACTGGTTTCCCTGCGAAACTGACAAGAATGATCAAGGTCACGATGCACAGTGGGGCAGATTGGTTTGTTGGAGCGACAAAACCTCATAACTTCTAAATGGTTGTTTACACAGTGTTTATGTCTTTGGCAATGTTATACAGCATTAAAATATCTTTATGAAAAATGTATTCAAGTAGCTTCAATTTTCTTCTTATAGATGGCGCTGATATCGTTCTTCTGAATAAATGGTGCTAGTCATTTTGTTTCTTCAGAAAAGTTGTTCATATCATCAATTGACATAAAGTTGTCGAAAACATCAAAATTGTAGGATTGACTGTTAACGAGATAGAACTATTTTTATTATTACCATTTTGCATATCATGTTTTGATCCAGAGGCCTTTTTTTATATAAATCTTGATTTTGTAATTTCTATCTTCTTGATGTCAAGACAAGAGAGTTTGGCATTTTCAGGCGAATTTTTCGGCAGGATTCCTAGTACATTCATGTACAACATGCTTAGATTACTAATTGATCTAGATCGCTCAATTTTGAAAGTGAAATTCTTTTTGCTACTCAAGTTCAAGTCTAAGCAATTTTGTGTTCTTAGATCAGTTGTTAGGATCGTTTAATTGTTTGGGTCATGCATAGAAAGGTTGAAGTCACTTATTTCACACGCATACACATTTTAAACGTATTGATCAAGATTAATGATATATAACAAAAATGATTGAATTTGAATAGATTGCAGAAACATTTATTCATCGTCTTCCATATCATTTTCAACGTAAAGGAGTTTCACGACCGCTTTTTTTTTCGTTTGGCGGGTATCACTTGAATCGAAGTTTGTTCTTAAACTGGACAAAAAGGGGTCAGTTATAACCAACATACCGTATAATACATCTTGGATGGTTTCAATTCTGTTGGACTTTTGGCTGTGCGTTTCACGAATTCGATGAAATGTGATGTCGTCATAGAAAGCTGCCGCGAAACGCATGATTTGTACTTAAAAACATGCTGTACCAAAAATCAAATAACTTTTGAAGCGGCAGAAAGCGGCAGCTAAAGTCAGATTTTTTGAATAGCTGAAACTGGCCTCTTCAAATTTGAGAAGAATATAGAGAGGGTACTCGCTGGTAAATCACTTTTTCAAATGTTTGAAATTAGTGAAAAATTGGGTTTTTTTTAACTGTGTGAAACGTTGTGCTCAATCGTGGTATAGTAGGATATACTCAACTATCTAAGTTTTTTTCCTTTGATTTAACTCATATTGAAGAGATTTCATGCATAATATCATTATTATTTGAGAGCTCCTGCATTTTGTAGGTTGGTAAAGATGATCGAAATATTTTTTTGGTTTTATCAAATGTTAAACCCCAACTTCTCCTACCTCACGATGTACTAAAACATGCGAATTCTTCACAACCTATGCTTGATTCTTGGTCTGTAGGCATTCTAGTTTCTGCAAAATATCGATTTTAAACCTAATTGCGGAAAAAATTTTAGGTTTTGTCTGAGCTTTTGTATGGGGCTGCCCCAGTGTGCGATGTATCGTGTACAGTGCTGTGTGAAGATTTCGGGTGCGTTATCAATCTCGTTTGAAGCACGCAAGGGGCTTCAACAAGGCAATAATCTTTCCTACAACCAGTTCAATACTGCCACGAGCGACCCTTAACGTGGTTAGCGATCCTCAATAAAGCCGATTACACAAAACTTGGTATCCTATTTTGTTTATTTCTTAGCAGATTTCGAAGAAATTTGGTGTTCAATCCATATATTCAACGCGAACACCGACTTGATGAGATGAATATAGGAACAAATACCCTAAATCTATAGGACAAAAATCACAGTTTGTTACACTTTTGCTACTCTTTTAGACTCATTCTAAGGCTAATGCTTCGGGAATTGCTCAAATTAGATAAATGCCTTCGGATAGTCAATAATGATGGTGATTCAGTGCCGGCTCTTGACATTGGTTTTTACATCGATGCAGCAGAGCAGAAACAATGTCGAAAAAAACGGAGGCACTTTTTACTACCTGGTGCATATTTCTGTCCACTGGAATACGGCAGTCGTAAAATTACAGACCGCGCACTTTTAACGAGCTGCAGCGTCTTTTGGGACAAACGGGCGAGCAAATTTCCCGACTCCGATGTTAGCTTTTTAGCGTCCGCCAAGCGGTTACATTGTATCCGTTCATTGTTCGGTTTGATTTTTCTTTCTGATGAGAAATGGAGTGATGCCAAGGATTTGCGGCGTTCACGTTTTGTTGGTGGCTTACGAGCGATGTGATTCTGTTGGATTGGGTTAGTGTCGCTATAGTGCATTAGGGATGCTACCGGGGTTGACTTTTATGACACTATGCACACTAAAGGAGCAGTTTTTTTTTGTTGAGGGTTAAAGCATATTCAACTTGCTCGATTCCCGGGAAAGAAGTCTGTATTTGTTAGCCAATTATTGACATGATTCATTTCCGCTTCTGATGGCACTGAGACGCTCTGGTTGCCATTGCAAGAAATTGATTTATCGCACGAAGCTCTCAATGTGTCTGAGATTGAATCCCTCAGATTTGTCTAATCTTATTAAGCTTGGTAGCGACTGAATGGCTGAATCTTGATCACTTCTGGTTCAAGTAGAGCGCCTGGAGGGGTTATGCTCGAGGTTTCTTTGTTTCAGATGGCGAAAGGAGCGGCACAACTAACAAAGCTTCTTTGAAATGGGAAAGGTATGCGGATCAAAGGAGGAAGTAAGCTGGAAAAACTTTTCGAATGAGTGACTGATCTCTTACGTAAAAGTGCAGGAAACCGATGTAAGTGGGAGCTTTATTGCAGTTCGATCGGTTCACTCTTATCCCACCCTCCTTCGGTGAATGGTGGAAGGCAAGCAGGAAAAGTTTTTCCTTTCTTTCGTGTACCAATGGAAGAATGAAAAGCATCTGCTGGGGCGGCGTTGTGCTTCTGTGGTGATGTGCGGTGTGTGCGTGTGTAGTACATTGGTTTTTGTTCTAGGTTATTAGCCAGCTCACGGTTCCGGAAGGAATACAACCTTTGTGGTTGATGAAGTGTTGCGGTGATACTTCAAAATAGGAAACAAGCGAATGTTTGGAGTTTTCGTTTCGCTTTCTCTGTTTTTTAGCTAAGCTCAGCTGTATTTCAGGCATTGGCTCAAGAACGGTTTATAAAGATTATGACAGATTCGTTGGGATGCTCAGTATGGTATATTTTCGAAGTTCAGCAATATACTGGTACTTCATAGCAGAATGGAAGAGGTTGGAAAAGTATAAATCCTGATTTTATACTCAGTATAAGAGAATTAAATGGAGGGAAATGTTTTCGCAAGTATGATGCTTCCACATCTAGTGGGAAATATTTTTGAGCTTCCAAATTGATCGTTTTATTTATTTGATTCATAATTGAGTAAAAATTAAATATTAGAAATTTGAAATGAAATAATTTAAAGCTTTTAGGAACGAAAAATTATTTCAAGTTTCTGAATAAAACACCATATTTTTTATGTTCGTTCTGAGATCGCCATAAAAAAATAACGTATTTCGTTTGATCATTCGAAAACTGTTTTTTCTTCTAATATCCTTTTAGCTACTGATGGACAAAAAATAATCACTTGCGAATCAACTGCTCTGGGGAAATCGCACCAGGCTATAGTTATGAGTTAAATAATAATTTTAGGTTTTCTTCCATTTAGCGCCCCTGTCACGCGTCATTGGCAGCAGAATCGATACGAGAAAACTTTTTCTCGTTATCATATCACGAAGAGAAGATTATTTCCCTTGCTCCTGCATACGCTGAGCTGCCTTCATCGATTATTCCACAATGATGGTCACACAAACACTCACACACACACACATACACCGGTGCCCGCTCTGATAAGTTGAGCGTGGTCAAGCCCTAGGAATCGGTGGCGTACCTCGTTAGAACCAGAAAAAAAAAATCGATCAACGGATGTGCGATAACAAACGGCGATGTATTTTTAATTGAAAAATGTGTTTGGCAAGGCAGACGGTGAAACCCCCAGGAAGCCACGTGACGTTCTCAGCTGGCCATCCCGTCAGCACCGACAGAGGTAACGGAATTAATCCCAATACAATCATGGGACCAACCACCGGGAGTGCAATTCAATCCCTTCCAAAGAGGATTAAATCGTTTTATTTCCCCGCTGACTTTGCTCGTGGCCCTCGTTTGGTTCCCAACACCCTAGTGACGTTCTGGCATGCGGTTTTTATCCTACTACCATCGTAACGGGAGCGTTTTTTTGCTGCAAATGAAAATCGATCATCGCCAACCGACATGTAAACGATCGGTTTACATCGCGGCGGCACCGCGAGTCTGAGGGGGAAACATTTTTGAGTGATTAAATTTCTCCAGACGGAGCAGCAACTACCGTGAAACGATTCTTATTGCTACCGAATCCCTTCAGCCGTTGGTTACGTGAGTGGCAGCAAATTGCAAGAGAAAAGAATATCCTGCGAATTTGCCCCGTCAGTCAGTGCACCCCAACTCAGGTTGATTCGAGGAAATCGATTTCCGCCACAGAACTCACCACACCAATATTGCATTTTATGCGTCCACCGCTCGTCCCAACTGCGGTTTTTCGACCTGAACAGCTACTTTCGAACCTGACCAGCTCGAACAAAGTTTAATTGATTCCGTTCGTTGCAGCGTCACCACCGCGGCTATCGGAGATAATTGCCAATCATTCGAACGGCGGCAGCGCCATCACTGTCATCGGCAATTTGGTTTAAATAACGGTAGCGGTGGGTGAAATTAATGTATTACCGACAATTTGAAGAATCTTTCTATGAATAATATCTGCTGAATAAATTTCAATTTGTTAGCAGTTCAGAAAAAATCATGTTAACGATTTTGAAAGACAACAATTCGATTTGTAATACTTCAACCTGTCGTGAAATTGAAAAGTGTGAGAAGCTTTCTATATACTGAATTTTTAGTGTTGAATAAATATTTCCTGTTGAATACCATGTTAATGAAATCTTTTTTTTAACCTAAATAACTAATGTGTCATAGCTGCCATGTAACTTTTGATTTCGAGAAAGTAGTTTAACTGGATTCATTTGATGATATTTGCGTTACAATGTTCGCACAAATGTTATTTGAAATAAGATAAAACTTGTGCGAATTCGAGGAAGCAACAATTGATTACGGCTACAATCATGGACTGACAGGATTTGTGTCAGGTGAAAGTTCACTCCGCCATGGCGCCTCCCGACCCATCCGGATATCCCCGGAATAAATCGGTGCGTCCACCTGCCCTTTGTGGAGTTAGACCATTCCCGCTGCCAGCGGAGCATCGAGAATGACCTTCTGGTACCTCGTATGCCCCTTGTGTCACGTTGATTGAAACATTCTCTGTCCTTCTAACCTTGTATGATACCGTACGATACGCACTCGCAACTCATGAGGCACATGAGTCTGTAGAAACTTTCCAGTTTACCACGGTTGCTGTTAGTACCTGGCGCTCTGGACCACACTGGCCCACCATACCTAAGTATGGACGAAACCACGCTGGCTCGATCGACTCGCCGTAAACCTCTAGCGTTATGTCGTCTTCAAAGCCGACGATCACAACCCCTACAGAAAACTTGATTTTCAACACCCCGTCATACATGACGTTCCACAACACCGGACCCAGGATAGAACCTTGCGGAACTCCAGCGGTGATTGGGATGCATTTCTGACCCTCCTCCGTGTTATAACAAGTACTCGATTCTGGAACTAATTTTCCAGAATCTTGTACAGCGATACCGGTACATGGATGCGTCTGAGCGCGAGCGCACCTTATCCGCAGTGTCCAGCAGGCAGATAAGCCTATATGCCGATGGGTCCCCTGGCGGTTTCCCAGCCTTTGGCAGTAAGACCAGTCTCTGCCGCTTTCACCTGTCCGAAAAGAGACAGTCATCCAGGCACCTCTGCATAACTGCGCTGAACAGACCGCGGGCCGTTTTTATTGCCAGCCGGATTGCCAGGTTAGGGATTCCGGTGCCTTGCTCACCTTTAGGGATTTGGCGATCACGATGAGTTCCTCATTCGTAATCCTTGCCTCCTCCTCAACCTCGACACGGCTTTAGTCGCTCACGGATTGGATGTTCGGCAGGCTGGCCGACCATCCCTGGTCTATGTCTGAGATACTGGAACGTCGGACGTAAGACTCGACCGCCGGAGGCCAAAGGCTTGCCGCGTGGTGTGGAATGGAAAAAGTCCCGTGATGATACGTTACAGCATCGCTGGTGATCGCGCTGCAGGAACCAGTGCGCCTTTGGTATTGGCCATTACGATCATGTAGGCGTTACCCCAGGGATTCGTATTGGCACTCGCACATAGCCTCTCGAAGCTTGTCTATATCGCACTCTTTGGCATCGATCTTGCAGAACCGAATGCTGTGCGGCGCTTGCTCGGAGGCACGCACTGCAAAGGTCGGCTATTACGTCCGCTCACCTGTAAAACGACGGCTTCTTATTCTTAGGTTGGCGAGTCCTAGGCATGGTGGCGTCACACGCCCGCGATAGCATGGCAGTTAGTTGGTCAGCAGTCGGGTGGAGCCTACTGCCTCCCTCGCGCTCTCTTCTCACTGCCTCTTCGAAGACCTTGGCATCGAAATGCGCTGTCTTCTAGCCGCCGGCAGTGTGAGTGTTGATTCTACCCGGCACTTGCCGCCTCTCGTTGTTGTCTACACTATAGCAAACCGGCTGATGGTCGCTATTAGTGTAGCCATCGTCTACCTTCCAGTTCTTGATCAGTCCTAGGCTGGAGAACGTCACGTCGATGATCGACGCACCATTTCTGCTGAATGTACTTTTGTTCCCAACGTTGACCAGATCTAGGTTGAGCTTTGCCAAAGTCTCCAGCAAGATCTGGCCCATCTGGTTCGTGAAGCGTCTTCCCCACTCAACAGCCCATGCGTTGAAGTCGCCCGCCACCACCAACGGTGTAAGGCCCGTTAGCTCCATGGATAACGAGTAGACCATCTGGGTGAACCTTTCGGTAGACCAACGAGGCGGAGCATAGCAACTGCAGTAGAACACTCCGTTCACCTTGGCAACTACGTACCCTTCTTCTGAGGTTGAAACTACCTCCTGAACCGGGAACTTGCTCGTCGTACATATGGCCGCCATACTGGACTTATCCGCAACCCAGTTACCGTTTTCGGGAGGGATTCGGTAGGGGTCCGATATGAGGGCGATGTCCGACAACGCCTTAGTGGGCTTGTTTGTGTAGCAGTGTAACGGCCCCACGCGTCCCGTAGATGCCAACCGGGTTCCGTCTCATTAGGTGACATACTTAGAACCCCGAAAAGAAGCCGGTTTCCTACCGCATTCTTTTCGACGTTGGCACAGCCTTCAGCTGTGCGCGAAAGTAGGTCAGAGCTTGCTTACTGTTAAAGCCAAGTCTTCCGCTTGGCTTGGGTGACGAAAAACCGCCACCCGTAAGCAAATTAAATAAAACAAAAAAAGCCGGCGGTTGGATACTTGATGGGTCGGTAACTCGTCGGCGCGCGAGGAGTGAATTACCGAAGTTGATTGTAAACAAGATAGAGTGGCGAGCGCACGGCGCACCACTCTCAGTAGACTTAGATTAAGTGTTCTAAAATAGAGACAGGCCGAAAAAAGGCCATTAGGGTAATAAGGATAGATAGTGATTTCGCCAGGGGAAATTGCCTCTCGCGAAATACACTCTAGAGTAAGCAGTAAGTTCGCATGTAAACTTTTAATCAGAGTAGGCAGTGTGACTTTGCACTCGTATCCAAGTGAGTTTTAAAACTTGCTTGCACATTTATTTTCGGTTTGCACGTAAGCCCTACTAACAGTGCACTACACTTGAGTTGGATTTGAGTTTGAATCCTGCATAACAACAATTGCATAAAAATCGAATTGCGATGAAATTCGCGCCGCGTCTGCTGCAACAGTTTGTTGCATTGTCCTTTGAAAGCATAAGTTCGATCTAAAAACAAAACTCATCGCGTTACATTATCGCCTGCATCGCTGGATACATCGTGCACTGCATGCATTGCACGCATTTAAACTCAATCGATCAGAGTGTGCGGTGCAAAAAAACTCAAACTATCGAGAGGAAGCAGATTCAAGTTGGATTCAAATCTGGAAAAGTGTTACTCAGTTCAACTTTGCACGAGTTCATGCCATCACTGCTTTTAATTAATCGGAAAGTAAATGCGATTTCGTACGGTCCACGCCGTACGTACAGGAATTTCGTGGTTCGGTGTAGATTTCTTCGCCTTAAGTATCGCAATTCCTGGTAGGGCGACAGGAGTTGCCCTACAGCAGACCTGTCTCATCCTGGATGGCAACGACTGGCAGAGCACTTTGTTTTTTACTTTCCCTACGAAAGAAGTGAGCACAAGTTGAAGTTTCTTTCACACACCAAGAAGGTGTTTCTGTGGCTGACAATCAGCGAGAAGGGGATGTCAAAGCTGCTCTTGTTTCGCTTTGGACTGGTCGTGAACGGGAAGATTTATAGATTTATAGCCTGCCGGAAGTTGCGTCGTTTATCAAAAAATACCATAAGGCCGAAGACGCGGTGTTCTGACCGGATCTGGCGTCGGCTCACTATTCACAGAATTTTTATGCGAGTAAGCTAACATAATAACATAAAAACATAATTACCATGGGAAATAAATCAAATTCAGTTATCTGTCTTATTTATTTTGTTACCATAATCCGAAAAAAATTCTTTTTTCTAACGCATACGTTATGATGGTTCGCACATTTTCCTGTAATCACAAATTAGGGTGGCCAAAAATTTTGATGAAATCCAGCATCTAACTTTCTTAGAATAGCAGAAGGAGTTTAACGCTGTTCTATAATGTTAAAGGGTCGTCGATTTTGTGCAACATTGTAGAAAAAATTATTTTTTTGTATCTTTCAAAATATCCTAAAGATTATAGCTAATTAACCATTCCTGTGAATTTTGGTACCCCTAGCAATTTCAAAAACATGTCAAAAGCTCCCATTAACTCCAACGCGAACCTTAACCGTGCGCCTCCTTCCACTATCGAATCGATGGAGACGCCATTAATGATTTCTCAGCGTTCTGGAGAATGAGTTTAGGGGAAAGTTTAGATCTAGAGCTCGATAGTAAAATTGTAGAAAAAAAATCTTCTGCAGAATTGTGCAATATGATTGAGTGCACATTTCCTTGTAATCACAAATTAGGATTGGCCAAAAGTTTCGATGAATGATATTCTACAATGTTGTAGCCTCGTCAATTTTGTGCAAATCTGTAAAAGAAAGTTTTTTTCAACCTTTCAAAATAACCGATTCAGAGCTTTTTTACTAAAACACAATAAGATAATTACAGCTGCGGCTCTAGAGCTTAAGCGCAGTATGCAGTTCAAAAGGAATTCATTTTCCTATCTCAATCCCATGTAAAATTCAGGCACTGAATCAGGCAATGAAATTTCTTCTAATAGCTAGTACGCAGCTAAAAGAAATCATAAACCGAAAGGAAAAACAAAGTTCACTTGCTGTGAACATTGCTGTGAAGCAAAAAGTCACTTGTTCTTGCACGGAATAATGAGCACTGACATTATTCAGGTACTGAAAGAGTCAGGCAGTTGGTTGGTCGTCTCACCCAGCGATGCCAGATTGGAAGACATTTAGCCTACATTCAAAATATTTTTCACGTCATAGTTACCGGAAAAGTTACGACAGTATTTTCCACTATCGTTTTCTAGTAGATTCTACGTGATTGTCATTTGAGTTCATCAAGACCTGGTGAGATGAATTATCCTTTGAAACTTATTCAGTAGATGCATGCATTTCGTGTGAATTCACGTAGAACTAATCTACTGGTAAACGACGAATTTGCATACCTGAGTGATTTACTACGCAACATATTTTGATAATTTCTAAAACCCGTTTCCTAGCTCATAAAAATTAGATTAATGAATGAAAATTGTACATTTCGTAAAACGTGACTGCTATCAGATATCACTCAGGTATGCAAATTCGTCAATTCGTGAATGGATAAAACAACACAAAAAATGATAAATATTACGACAATCCTGGGGTTTGTTATTGTCCGCTGCAGCTATTTTTGTTCAGGTAACTCTTCCACCTTTGAACTGAAGCTGTGTGAAACCTGTAAGCTCAAGTCTCGAGTTTATTGGGATTTTTCGAAAATTCACTTATTTGCAAAGCCATCCAGAAATTCTGTTTTATGTTCAGAATCAGACAACAGCTTCGCCATTTTGATTTCTGGTTATTTTCGCACAGAGAATTTACGCGATACATCCTGTTTGACGTTGTCAAGTTCACGTAGATAGTACGTGATTAACCATGGTATGCATGAGATTTTCACGTAGATGTTATGTTTGTCACATAAATCATGCAAAATGACAGAAAATGAACAAGTATAAGAACTTTCACGTAACAATAACGTGAAAAATATCTTGAGTGTACGATGAAGACATCCATTTTTGTGACGACAACGTGAAGACAATGGAGAAAACATGTGAAGACATTGAAAAATATGTGAACGACCCGAATTTTGCATTAGTGGTTACTTTTTTTTTGCTGTTTTCGATTTGTCGGAAAGTTTTTCCAACCTTCGGGCTTCGGGTAGCAAGACATTTTTTTATGGACCAAGAAGACTTTTGAAAAAATTACCTGGCATCCCTTCTCTCACACCAGATCGCGGTAAACAAGTGTGTTCAAGTGTTCTAGAAAAAAAAGCAAAAATCATGCGCTCACTGACGTTAGAGCATTCTCAGCAGTCAAAATTCCGTGAACCTCTTTTCTTTTCAACTGCGTACCACGCTTTAAACTGGAAAAAATGAAAGATCATAGCTATTTAGGCATTCCTGTGAATGTCAGTGCCCCTAGCCATTTCAAAAACGCAACCATGCACCTGAAGCAGAATAACGGGGCTACAACATTGTAAAACATCGTTTAACTCTATCTGCAACGATTAGAAAGATATATGCTGAATTTCCTCGAAACTTTCGGCTACCATAATTTGTAATTACAGGAAAATGTTCGCTCCACATACTGCACAATGTTGTAGAAGAAATTAGATTCTAGAATATTACTATCGAATTCTAGTTCTGTGCAAAAGTTATTTGGCGTCTCCATTGATGCTACAGTGAAAGGAGGCGCACGGTTAACGTTCGCGTTGGAGTGGGTGGAAGCTTTTGATGCGTTTTTGAAATGGCAAGGTGCACTAAAATTCATAGGAATGATTAAATATTACTACGTCCGATCTTCCCCAAAACAACCAATTGAAATTGTTCAAAACACTAATAACTACTTCTTTACTTTATCTTTGGGGATTTTATTCATTCAAGTATGAACGCAGCTTCATTGTTAAAGCTATGAGTTGCTTTAGGATTGCTCGCTGCGTATATGAGGTAAATCGTTTCACTTTAGTTCGTCATCTTTAGAAATATCTACTCGGAAGTCCCTTTCGTAGATTCTATCGTTGAGGGCGTACAACTTTAGAAATTAATTCAACGTCAGTGTCCATCGTATCTCTGCCGCAAATTAACAGCTTTGCAAGGATCTCGCACGCGTTCCATAGTTCCAACTCATCGGACTTCGTTGTACAGTAACACATTACTCGTGAAAGGTGTGGTGCATTGGGATGCACAACTAAGACAGTTCCGAAACAATGAATTAAAGAGCTGCTGTAATTCATTTGAATAGCTAATAAGCTAGATTAAACTCCTAAAATTATTGTATCACTGGAAATAATTTTGTTTGCTTTATAAAGGTATGAATACATGGATTTTTGTTTGTATCCATCAAATAAAAACTTGGTTGTTCGGTGTAAAAATTCGATTCCAATGAAAGTAGGTACTTCTCGTTCAACACCCTTTCCGCAAGAATCGTAAAGTAAAGTGAACCATAAGTTCAAGAAACAATAAATCAGTTGCGAAACATCTTGACGAAACTTAATCTCAAACAGCTTTCTCGTTTCTGACGCGCTCGTCTTTTCATTACATCGCTTTCCGTTGCATGCCGCCTAGAGCAAGGCGGCGCATCGGCGGATATTTTCTTCATCCGATTACGTTAACCGCCCGTGGTAAAGCCTATCGTTGCAGCGGGTGATGGTGGAATAACTTTTATCGCGCTTCCCCCATCAACTGTGGCTAGTAAGCGGATATCAAAGAGCGGTACACACAGAAAGAAAATCTCGACAAACCACTCGCCAAGTTATAAACCTGA
The DNA here is from genome assembly GCF_029784165.1 of Wyeomyia smithii. Lineage (NCBI taxonomy): Eukaryota > Metazoa > Arthropoda > Insecta > Diptera > Culicidae > Wyeomyia > Wyeomyia smithii. Next base: position 192,815,810 of record NC_073695.1, on the reverse strand, counting down.
GGCCAAATATCCGACATTTCCCACCGTGCGCTGTAACTTTGTTTATTAGTTTACAAAATTTTTTTCGCCACGCAATTTTCCACTCGGTTGTACATTGAAAGTGACTACTGCGAGGGGAATTCAACAGGACCCTGGCATCTCGAGTGGTGCTGGACGCCAGGGAGAAAGTTTTGCGCTGCACAAAGAAAATTCCCCGGTGATCGGGCGAGAGAGCAGCTGCTTCGTCCTGTGCGGGTGTTGCTGGTGGAAAAACACGCTCAACAACCACAGCAGCATGGCAGTCAGGGTACACCTCGCTGAACGCCTTCGGCTATGGACATTTCCGTTCACGGACGGCTGTCTAACCGCTGGACCTAAAGCGATCCGAGGGAAGACCGAAGAAGCACATGAAAAGAGTGAATCTTAGGAATTTTTTCGATGTTGATTTATGAGATTATTATTTTTCTGTCCGCCCTCGGTTGGTCGTGCGGGTTTGTGGTGGGTACATTGAAAGACGAGGGGCATACAGTTTTGCTGCGCTCCTTTCCCGTTATAAGGTGTTATCGAGTTCCTTGGTGTCATCAGGGATTTTTTTTCCCTAAAGTTATGATTTATCGATGGGGTCAGAGATAGAAAAAAAAATCGAGTTTAATAGCGATGTTACAAGCAATTTTGTGTGATAGTTATTATTAATTCTCTACATCTCGTGTTTAGTCATTTGAAGAGTATTTTATCACAAAATGTTACAATAAACAACAAGTTTTCAGATGTATCCAGCAGAGCTAATAAGTTAAAAGGGTATCAACTCTCCAATCTACCTCTGGTTGAGTAATTGGTAGGTAACCTTCATCCGTCATAATATAATAGAAGGTTCAAACCACAATGCTGACGGTTTGGGGCAGCTTGCCACAAGGCTGGACAAGATTACTGTTGAGTTGAGTTTGATTGATTATATTTGATTTTTTTTTGCAGCTTCACTGATTATACTTTACTACGTTCAGGGTTCGAGGGTAATTAATAAAACAAGAATTTACTGCAAACGATTTGATCGACATTGAAAACCATGCGCCTCCATCGTATTTCTATGCAATGGAGATGACAGTGCACTTGTAGTAGAAAATAAAACGTTCCAACTTTTTCCTTATGCTACCATGAACAATATGACGCACAATAGACTTCAATATTTCACTGACGGCAAAGCACTGCATGCACCAACCCTGAAGGTGATTCCAGTGCAAAAAGCAAGGAAGCATTCCGAGAAGAGCAGGCACCAGACTCGTACTACTCTTTCTTGTGTGGCATACGATTGAAGCCGAAACCGAAAATGGTAAAATATCGTGCTATTCAAATGCAACCTCTTGTTGCGCACAGTGACAGACTTTTAAACGACTTCTACCTGTTGGAAGAACTCGTTTCACGTGCTTACGTGAATAATATCTGTTATTCCAACCCACATTCCGCCTCGTTAGGTAGGGCTTCAAAGTGATGTGTGAAATTGGCTTTGGCTTTCGGGCGGGGTTCTGTTTGTCAATTGAATCCGGAAAAATCTCGTGCATTTTCGTGGTTTTTTTTCACGTTTTGGGGAAAACAAGAAAAAAGTTAAATTACTGCTTTCAGGACCAATCACTTTTAAGTTTCTCACAACTTGAGTAGGATTATTGTTGTAAAAGAAGACTGTTGAAGTTTACATTTAACTCATGACCATAGTCGTGCGTGAGAGAGGAAAGTGGTTTGGGTGTTCATTTTTGAAGGTGGAGGAAAAAAACTTTTGATGACAGAGTTGAATGTCTCAAGAGACAAGTAAATTATATGTAGTTAGTTGAAACTCAGGTTACAATCGTAAACGTGTTAATAGAATCTAACAAGAAAATTTAAAATCGCCAACACTTGGGCTTAGATTCAAAATAAAGGCAAGTAGTCATTTCAAAATTATTTAGAATTTGTATAACAAGAAGTTCGTTCCATTTCATGACTAGCATGGCCCTCTTGCAACTCAACCGGTGTTAGTTGGTTCTCAACCCGTAGGGCTAGACTTTTTTAACGCAAATCCGGTTATCAGTTGCAACCTGAAAGATCGAGACAAGTCCTTGAAAATAGACGCGAATGAAAATGTGAACATAACCGCGGGAAAGATTTAATTATATATTCTGATCATATTAATTACTTGGGGTTCATTAACTAAGTGGAACCGTTGTAAGAATCTCAACAACTGTTTCTGAATAATTCCAGTGCCGATGCCGATCTGAAATTAAATTACCAGTTATAGTTCCTTTCGGCACAGTATACACATTCTCACGTGAAAACAAATCCTTGTTCTTTTAAAGCGTTTAAAGTGATAACGACGTTGCTGGTGGGTGACCGTCTCTGCTTGTTTGCCCATTATAGAAACCAAAGCAAAAAAGTGCTTGACGATAACGAGTGACAATAATATGCTCCAGGCGAAATTCCAGTCCGGAAGTTTATTTTCGTTGTTGATTGTTTTGAAATTATTTCTTTTTTTTATGGCTTTTTTATGTGTCCCCCCTCCCCCCTCTAGCGAACCGGTCGGTGCTGGTTCCAGAGATTCTCGCTTCTCCATTTTAAGATTCGAACTTTGTGACAGTGTCTTGGTGCTTTGCAGAATGATTTAATTTTTCACCTGAAAATCGTGGTGATGACTCATTTTATGGTACGTTTTAATGGCGTAGAAATGGCTGTCGAGTTTATTTCGTTTCCTGGGAGAGTATATTAAGTGGAAGTCAGTCCCGGTTGATGGCTTTTAAAGGGGGATTTTCAACATGATTTCGCTAGAATACACGAAGCAGCTTAAATAAGAGCTTTTCGCAATGTTTTCATTCGTTTGTCATGACATGTTTTTAAGCACCATACATCAACCAGTGGCTTTCGACGATAAAAAACTCCAAGGCGGGAAAAAGGATAATATTGTTTTTCTGTTGTTTTGGTGCGACAAAACAGAGAAAAGTCGTTCTCTCCGGTGTCATGTTGACAACAAAGACCGTTTTCGTCTATTTTCAACGATCTAGGTTCAACTGCAGCGTTGAAGCAAAACATTTTCGATGGAACGAAAAAAACATATCGAACTGGAAAATATGCAGCATATCGTGAGTGAAACATTTTTGGCTCGCGATGCTAAGCGTGTTTCGTTTTTGCCGTTGCTTATTCCCGGAGGAAAGCATTTCCTCGTCACTACTGTGGCACTGTGATGATCCCCAAGCTGGCTGAATGCAGCTGTGATGTGTGATTTGGTGGTGAAGAAGGAGAGAGGGGGAAGGCAGTGGGTGGTTTCCCGATGCCAGCACAATAAGTGAAGATCGTATTGAGCGTATATTTGGCGTACACCAAGGGAGGCTGATTTCCTGTCGGTTGCTCGTTATTGAGCATGCAAACACTGCTTTGCTCCGGCAAATTCGGTGCTCAGAGCACCCAATGGGAAATGTGCTATTATTCACTCGTTTCGAAGCCACTTTGCCTTTCCGAGCGCCAATCGATGGCTTTATATGTGAGAAGCAATAAAAATGAAAAGAACTGTAGCTTTCAGGTCACAAGACGGTGGGAGGTACTGTAAACTTTACAGAACAATATCAAACATGCTTTAGAGAGAACAGATTTGCGTAACATTTTAAGCCAAGGAATAACTACATGTTTTGTGGATGTAAATAAAATTAAGGAACATCCAATTTAAAACGGAATTGACACAGTTCTCGGTCTAGTCTTAGATAAGGTTAGTCGGAAACTGGGACCCCTGGAGTAAATTGTAGATGTGGAGCAAAATAACCTCGAATTAGTTACTTAAGAAAAGGCAAATATCTTTAATTAAAATTTATATGAATTTATGTATACAAAAGTGAACTTATGTTTGTACAGTAAAAAAATCTGAATACCTTTTACTCATTACGTCAAATATTATCTCATTTAAATTTCAGTTGCTTCTGACGTAAGTCACGACCACGAGTGTAATATCATTTAAATTTGGGTGGAACATTATAGAATTTTTTATCATAATGGAGGCAATTATTTATACGCGATTCGACATAAGTTTGTCTAATTGTGAAAGTTCTAACATCCTTACAGAGAGGCGAATTCGATCTTCTGTTTATTATACACAGACTTTGCAGCCAACTGTTTAATGTAAAAGATAAATGCGATACGATCCTACTGATACTAACAGTCTCTCCCAAGCCAAGACTCGAACCTACGACGACTGGCTTGTTCGTACCTCGAGACCAACTGGAAGGTGGATGGTATCAGGCGCTGTTTTGATTGTGCCCAGTATGATTATTAAATATATCGGTTCGGATAGTCTTGTTATGGATTTATTATTTACGCGATGTGTTAGTTAGATTTTCCAACTTGTTTGGAATTGACTTGCTATTCAAAGGTTTGCCTCATTTCTACTTTTCCAGTACACTTCGCGAACATAACTATATCGGATCGAAACAATAAAAAACAAATGTAGTAATGTTTCGCATTGTCATAAACTACAAAAACGTAAAATACGAATAATTTTCCATGTTTCCCATGGAAAATTATTCGTATTTTACGTTTTTGTAGTTTATGACAATGCGAACAATGAAGGAGAACTGAAGATGTGACTTCGGCTCATAATAAATGTATTTCATTCAGGCAGGACCTAAACCCACAATGTTTCGTCTCCGGAATGGTGTTTTATCCAATTAGCCTGCTGGGAAGGTACAGTTCTTTTAAGCTAAAAATCGGTATCACCCTCTGTTGCACTCGTTCTATAACGCACTTCGTTCAACTACACACACTGCCTTGCGAGAGTTGTTTTTGGGAGGCACTTATGCGATCGGGATCATGTTAGTTGATGTGTGCCCGCCGGACACGTATTACGAAAGAACCCCATTCAGTTGAAACTAGGGAACAAGAACCAATTTCATTTAGATATGGGACACGTCTTACTTTAGGCATGGTGTGGATAATGTAACCTAAAAATGCCCTCCTAAAATGCGTATTATGTTACTACCCCTCAACGGATTTTAAACGCCAAATGTTTTGATCGATTGATGCTCTAAACCTATGAAATAATAATTGGCATATCTTTTCAATATTAAATTGATGAAAAGTTTGGGTGGTGAGGGTCGGACACTGGTCAGTAGACTACTCGCAGAAGCCACAAGTACCCGGAAGCTTCCACCATTTAAATGCACCAACCCGTCCATTAGAGCCGATTCCAGTAAGTTCCCAATTACGGCAACTGGTCGCAAATTTTTATGACTCGAGTCGAGTTTCGTTTTCGTTCCACGATTCTGAGCTGGCACCAGCGCCGAGCTGCCTTAGTAAGGTCGTGTGACAACCCGGACGAACACATACGATTCGCATAGATTCTCTAGGATTCCTCACATTGGATTCGTGAGCGTCCTTGGAAAAAATTCCTGAAAAAAGAGTCCTCAGGAATGCCCTGTATATGGCTCTAGGATTCTTGAACAAGAATCCTGTGTGGGAATCTTCGGGATCGTGTTTGCAATTCCTTCCACGATTCCGTCACCGAGTTAGGGGAATCCTGGGGATTCTTACTCAGGATTCTCTGCGTGTTAATAAGGGAATCGGTGAGTTAACAACCGGTACAAGGGTCTTCGTCCCGTAAAATTTGGCAGGTTTTACAGTACGTTCCGCGTTCAACAGATGGTGGGAATTGGTCTAATGACCAGCCCATTGCTACACTTATTCTTACGGTCTTGAGTAAAGTTTTATTGTACCGTTCTACGAAACCATTTTTGAATGGAGCACATGGAATTAAATGTTTCAGAGTTATTATGAAAGCTTTGCAAAAGTTAGCAAACTCGTCTGATCCAAAAAAAAAGGTCCGTTATCGCATATAAGTTCATCAGGGTATCCGAATCAGGCAATAATCGTTAGTAGCTTAAAAATTGTAATTTTAGTAGTTGTTGACGTGAGGATTTCTATCTCCGGATACCGTGAAAAATAATCTATTACTACACATATATGCACACCTTTCGTAACTTCTGTGATATCTAGTGGCAACTTTTCCCATGGTCCGTCTGGCAAGACTGTTTTAACCACTCTGTAATTGGTTCCGAGACCAAAAGACGTCCTTTACAAGATCTGACGAACTCATCAACCAAAGAACCAATTCTTACCCACCATACTTGTTCTTTTAAACGTTTCTTCATCGCAAAGCTCCTCAAATAAGGTTCATGTCCAAGTTGCAACACCTTTTTCTGTAGTATACGTGGCATTAAGATTTTCTTATCTTTAAAAATTATGTCCCCGTCCGTTGAGAGGTCGTTCGTAATTGATTTGTGGCGAGAGAGAGTTTTCTACCATCTACGAGGTGGATATGCCATCCAATCCAATAAGTTCCATGAGTTCCACATCCTGTTTAGTAGCCTCTATAATTTCATCAATTGAAATAGCCATCGGACAGCTGTCTGTTGAAACTAACTGTACCCCCTCTCACATTCCTCATCATAGCTACATTTAGAAGATGCTTTGTCCTAACACAATCTTGAAAGAGCATCTGCAATGTTCGATTTTCCTAGTCGATAGAGAACTTGATAGTCTCCAATGTTCAATCCTTGCGAAGGTTTTAATCTCTCACCGAACATTGAAACCAAGAGTTTATGATCTATTGTTATCCAAAACTTCATTTCATAGAGATAGTAATGAAATTTTTCTGGAGCCCAAACAACAGCTAGTACTTCTCTTTTCGTCTGAGCGTAACGTAAGCGTAACCGATAATATTGAATGTTCCGGTTTATGCCTTTTAATATAGCACTGGGCCTAATCCTACTGGGCTAGCATCAGTTTCAACGAAAGTCTCTAGTCCTGGATCTAAAATGCCAACGTTTGGAAAATCTTATCGCTTCCCATCCTAATTCCGTAAGCTTTGAACCCAACTTGTTTTAAAGTATTTGACCGTTATGTACTCGGCAGGGTACCCGGGTACCCACAAAATGAAATGCTTCTTGCTTTTTCGTTTCTTGACCGATTTTCGATCTTGGCCTATCAAAGGATTGGAAAATCTGTCTACTTTTAGAATCTGAGACCGACATGAACCAGTGACCGCACCTGGTTCCTGTAAATCCAGATCTTAGGGAGCGTGTTCCGGTAAGACAAATTAGTACAGTTGTCGATATAACCGACCAACATTAGTATCAAAATTCATGGAATCACTCCAGGAGTTGATTTTCATTCATTTTGAGTCCATTTGATAAGTTGTCCGAAATGGCCATTTCGGAGCAGATTCCCGACCTTGAACATGGTCCCGATGATCCGGATTTACGGGAACCATATAAGGACCAATGGCTCTTTCGGCCCCATATACTAAAAATAGACAAATTTTCCAAACTTTTGACGGCTCAAGATCGAAAATCGGTCAAAAATTGAAGGAGTAAGAAGCATTTCATTTTGATGGGTACCCGGGTACCCTGCCGAGTACTTACGTGTGAAAAAATTGCCGAGTACATAACGGTTAAAGTAATCATCCATACTGAGAACATCCTCATCGGCTCCCGCAACGACGATAAAGCCAAGATGAACTCCTCCAACTGTTCAGTTGTTGTACGCTTAGATAAAAAAGCTCTCGAATCTCTATATTCTTGGTAACGTCGTGGACTTCCCTTACAAACCTAGGCTTCTGATCTCCAAGGTTCCCACGATTACGTCGATCGATAGGTTTCTGATTTCGTTTGTTGTTTGCAAACGGTTGACTGTTGAAATGTCTTCTTCACACCCCGGCAACAGCCCAATTTAGTACATCTGTTGCACCGTGATGATCTGACTGGACATTCCGGATCTGATGGTTTCCCATACACCTGGAACACGATTTCTGCAGCGCGTTGATCTCAGTTCCGTCAGCTGATTTGAAACAGAATTCTTGAACCTGCTTATTGACAGTCTCATATTTACGTCCAATTTGCAGCATCTCGTCCAGAATTGTGTCTCGTTCCAAGTACTTTGCCCTCAACTTATCAGTTTGAGTAGCAAAAACAATTTGGTCCATAATCATGTTGTCCAATTGATTGTCGAAACCACACACCTCTTCCTGAGCTTTCAAGTGCAGCACAAACTGATCTACTTTTTCTTTCGGATTGAACGGTAGTTTCCGGAACTTGAGCCTCTCGTAGCGTAATGACATGCGTGTCGAATAAAAATCATCAAGACTGCATTGCCACTTGATATGGATATTCCAGCGCATCGTCACCCGCTATTTTTTTGGCAATATTCCTGACATCTGGTCCTCCAAAGCATACTAATGCTTTGTGTTTTTCGTTGATATCTTGTACTCCCTTAAGATCCAGGTAAGCTACAAACTAAGCTTTTCACTCTTCCCAACGAGAACTGGAGAATCCTTTTCCGAATTCGCAAAACGAAACGATGTTGAAAGTTAACTGTAAAAATATAAAACGCATTCAATAGTGTGACTAACCGCGAATGTTTTGCTGTAATTATAGCAACCATGGCATATCTTGGAAGGTCCAAAACTGAGCTAAGAACATTTTTCAATAAACATGATGTTTTGCTGTTTCAATGGTGACGAATTTTTTCCGTTGTTTGTTGATTCCCTCCAAATATATTAGGATTCTGAAGTCCCCTATATTTGGTCACAGATGTGAACTAAAATTTTCGTGAAATTTCCTTCGTTGTACTAAGAATCAGACTGAAGCTCTTGTGAAGTTCCTTTAATTCTTACAGCGGCCTGGAACCTATAATTCCCTTCGCCTATACTTTTCATCTTAGTGAACTAGAATCTAGCGTTCTTTGCACTGGATGAAATTCCGCTCATCTTAACGTTCTATAACTTCACGTTCTCTACGCTGAATGAGATTTCTACTTTTATTTTTTTTTAAGTTTCCGAAAAACCATTTTTCTTAGTTCTACAACCTGAACTTTCAATTCAACCAGGAACGGCCAAACAAACGCTAATCAAATGTTGGACACAAATGTTCACTCAGAGTTCTCTCCTTGTATATTAGTCATAATTTACGGTGATATTAAATGCTTACCGTTGACATCCTGCTGAACACTGATTAGCTGCTGCTTCACGGTTCTTCCGAAAAATGTTCACGGTCCAAAGAATTCTTTTTCTTCTTGATCCTCTATACTTTCTATCGACTGTTAGTTTACTTGATCCTCGTCGCCAAATGTAGAAGCTCAACGAAACAATACTGGTTGGTTTGGTGTCCAGATACAGAATGCTTTTATTTTCTGAACGGGTTGCTATGCTAAACATTCTGCTACATACCGTAGTGGGAAAAGGGTGCAAGAAAGTAGGAATAGGGTGCAAGTAAGGTAAAAAGTGTCAAAACGTCCGCCAAATGTCAAAAAGGCAAGGAGCAGAGGCGACGCCCTCATACTCAAGACTGACGGGTCGAAGTACTCTGAAGTCTTGAAGAAAATGAGGAGCGAAGCCCAGCTCAAGAATTTAGGGGCGGATGTGCGGACCATCCGTCGATCTCGCACTGGCGAGATGATTCTTGAGCTCCGAAAGGATGCGAAGAACAAGGATGCTTCCCACAAGGCGGTAGCCGAGCAGGTGCTTGGCAAAAAGGTGCAGGTTCGGACACTTACCTCGGAGGTTACTCTCCAGCTTAAAAACCTGGATGAAATCACCGAGGGGTGCGTTGTTGCACAAGCTCTCAAAAAGAAGGTGGAGGTGCCCACTGTGTCAATCGCCTCTGAAAGGGTCCAGCGTGAACCCAGGTGGCTACCTTCCACATAGCATCGGCAGATGCAAACTTGGCACTAAAGAAGGCAAGCTAAAGGTCGGCTGGTCAGTATGCCCTCCGGGTATACTCAAACAACCAGACGTTTGCCTCCGGTGCTTTGACGGAGGACATAAGTCCTGGACCTGCTAGGAGCCTGACAGGAGCCAGTTATTTATTTACTTAGCATCATCGGACAACATGAAAAATAAAACTAAAAAACCAACAAATTAAAAAGAGCTTTGGCTACGCAACAGACATTTAAACGTTCCACAGCTAATATTGAAGTCGATCAAATGGAATACGGAATTAAAAATTTTACACATAGCAGTAATTGGTTCGTTTTGACCATATGCAGTCCGATGGAAAAGGATTCTGAGAAAGTCAGTTGTCCGGAGAATTCTGGAGGACGCGTTAACATTGATATTGGCTAGAAACCATGGTGCATCTATTGATCCACAAAGCACCTTTCCAACAAACACAGCACGCATGTCATGTCTTCTTTTCTCTAATGTGTCCATATCCAGCAACCTGCACCTTTCTATATATGGAGGAAGCTCCACAGAATCTGTCCAAGGAAGACCTCGAGTAGTTGTATTCGATAGGGGCTTTTCTCCGGCTGTAGCTGATTACGGAACTGACACTGAGACGGTTACAAACACACCATTCATGGAATATATCAATCAATTTTTGTAATTCAATACAATGAGTAACTGAGTGAACTACGCAGTAGATTTTGAGGTCATCAGCGTACACGATTCTACATCCTGGAAGAAGTGCCAAGCAGACATAGTTGTAATATAGCGAAAACAGTAAAGGTCCAACATTGCTACCTTGAGGTACGCCTGAAGTACTCCAGAAACCGCGGGATACTGCGTTCCCTAGTTTGACAGATGATTAGCGGTTTTCAAGGAACGATTCCAACCACCGGACGAAAGTAGTAGAAGCTCCAAGATGCTTTAATTTGGCTTGTACATTGTGATCAACGCGGTCAAACGCTGCCTTAGTGTCAGTGTACACCGTGTCGACTTGTGCTCCATTTTCCATATTTTGCAGACAAAAAAAAACTGAATTCAACTAGATTTGTACTAATTGAGCGACCAGGAAAAAAGCCATGCTGATCCGTTAAAATGTATTGCGTGACACTCCTCTGCAGCCAGCCACCGATCAAAATCTCAAACAGTTTTGACCCAGCACAAAGCGATGTAATCCCCCGATAATCTGTAACATCACTTTTGTTTCCTTTCTTGAACACAGGAAAAATATAGGACCTTTTCCAGCGTTATGCAGGCGTTGCGGTGGTGCAGGCCATAAAGCGAAGGATTGTAGGGAGTCTCCCGAGTGCATGGTCTGTTTCGGAAAACGGAACGCCTAACACTTTAAGGGAGGCCCCAGGTGCCCATCCGGTAAGCCGGTTGCGAAACCACGGGCATAAGGATAACGCAACTAAACCTGAACCACTGCTACGCGCCTCAGCAGCTGATATTCCAAGCGATCACTGAGTCGCTGCCGGATATCGCCAGCTTATCGGACCCCTACCGCATTCCTCCCGGAAACGGTAACTGGGTTGCGGATAAGTCCATACGGCCGTATAGACGACGAGCAGGTTCCCGGTTCAGAAGGTTATTTCAACCTCAAATTAGGGGAACGTAGTTGCCAAGGTGAACGGAGTGTTTCACTACAGTTACCGAAAGGTTTACCCAGATGGTCGACCAGTTATCCATGGAGCTAACGGGCCTTACGCCGTTGGTGGTGGCGGGTGACTTCAACGCTTGGGCTGTTGAGTGGGGAAGTCGCTCTACAAACCAGAGGGGTCAGATCCTGTTGAAAGATTTGGTAAAGCTCAACTTAGATCTGACCAACGAACGTTGGAACCAAATGTTCATATAGCAGTAATGGTGCGGAGTCGATCATCGATGTGACGTACTCCAGCCCAGGACTGAACACGAACTGGAGGGTAGACGATGGCTACACCAATAGCGACCACTAGTCGGTTTACTATAGTGTAGAAAACAACGCGAGGTGGCAAGTGCCGGGTAGAACCAACACTCACACTGTTTACTGGTGGACTGATGCGATAGCGGACCTCCGCAGTGCATGCCTCCGCGCAAGATGGAGGATGCAGCGTGCGCGAACAGACGAACAGAGGTTTGAGCGCCACGCAGCATTCGGTTCTGCAAGATCGGCGCTAAAGAGTGCGATAACGGCAAGCACGAGGGCCTGTTCGATACGCTATGCGCGAGTGCCGCCAATACGAACCCGTGGAGTAACGCCTATAGGATCGTAAACCAAAGGCGCTCTGGCGCCTGCAGAGCGATCACCAGCAATGCTGGAGCGTATCATCGGGGGACTCTTTTCACGCCACGAGCCCAACCCTTGGCACAATTATTTTCAAGATAGCATCGAAACGAAGCGTTGAGTAAGAGCATTGTACAGTTTTAAGTAAACTGCACAAAAATTCTGGCAAAAACTTCACGGTAAATAATTTTGGAAGCGAAAATCTTCCGGTTTCGATTGTGTTTAATTTCCTGCAAATCTCAATAATAATACGCCAGGAAGATTGTGCTATTCAAGCCAGAGTATTGGGACAAAAAAAAACTTTTTCTTTTTTGTATAAATCTTGGTTCAACCCTAGTGGTTTGGCTATCAGTCAAGAAGTCTACCAGAACGAATGTTTGAACAAAATTTTGATTCCATTTCTTCAAAAACATCGTACCGATGTTTGGTATGTGTTTTAACACTGTTTCTTTTAAGAAGTTATTTCTTGTAGTTAGTCCTTTATTTATGTCCAAATGAAAATTTGGGTGGTCCTAAAAAAAAACTTTTTATTTGTAGACATTCTTCAGCAAAGTTTTTTTTTTGTAGCATCAATAATAAATGACCGATTTAGAGCAATTCTGCGTAACTGGCCCAGGGTGGGTCCCAAAAAATAGTTCTTTTGCTCTATTTTCAGTTCAAAAAGTTTCTAAAACAGCAATTGTTCATTTTTCATTAATTTTTAAAATTATGCACAAAAACAGTTTTAGGGCTTTATTTTATCAATTTTTTAAATTTCTTCAAATATTCTTCCCGCAAACCACAAAATCGCATAGAAAAGTTCATGTCCGCCTAAATTGTCTTACTGTACCACTGCACAATGAGTTGTTCTCAGTGAGAATGATGATTGTGCCAAGTATAATTATTAAAATAGAATAGCTGTAGCATTAAATGATCACTCGTTGCAATCATGAGATATTGAAATGTGTCTTAAGTTATTCGGAAAAATGTAATTAACAGGAATGGTGAATTTCGATTATTTTGGCTGCATTTACAAGTTAGTTATGGTATCTTGACATCTCTTAAATAATTTCGAAAAGCTAATTTCTAAATTTTGTCTCTTGTGTGATACGCATTCTGAAAAAATATTATTGAATTTTGAAAAGAAACCCTAAGTGATTCACAAAAATGGCATTTCGATATTTTTAATTTGACATGTATACAAAAAATAAACATTCTTAAACATTTTGAAAAGAAGTTGTTTATGGCCTTCATGTTCTAGGTTAGATACTCCTAGTTTTTCATGTCTAACGTAGCTTCTGAGGTCTAAAATAGTTATCAAGAACACCAGAACTGACTAACAAAAATCTGTTTTCAGGTTGATCTTTAATATTAAGTATCTGTGCTTTTCTTCAAAAAACATAAGAGAACAGTTGTTCGTTGTAAAAAGAACTGAAAAAGCAAATATTTTGTCATCCTGCGATCACTGAAATTTTACCAATGTTAATATAACATCTATCTCGATAGAAAGAATGATATTGGAAAACATCATAAGAAATTTACATCCCGTTTAAACGACAAGCTGTGACGTACAGTATGCAAGCTCTTGTTTTTGAGACAGAGAGATGCATTTTCAAAACTCTTTCTGAGGATTTCCTCAAAGAAACCTTATTGGGAACGAATACATAGGGTTAGTACCCAAGTAACACACGTTGGTATAGAAAAGTTGACGTTACCTTTTCCATGACATCTCTATCACCAGAAAAGCGCAAAACATGAAGGCTAATAGAACAAGTACCGATAACAGCATTAAAGCAAGCCAACTTGATAGAATTAAGTGGCAAAATACATCTCGAGTACTAATACGGCAATGCGCAAATCTGTTGCTATGACAACTGTTAACCAGCGCATGCGCAAATGTGTTGTGTCGGCGCAGTGCAACTAGATCGACAGTAGCTTTTATCAGTGGCAGTTTTAATTGATTTTAAATTGATGACAAAAAATAATTTTCAACCTTTCAAATAGAGTTGTTTCTTTTGCTTGAATATTAAAATTGTTTTCGCATAGTTTCAACGTTATCTGGATATCAAATCTAACAAAACTAGATTGTTAGATATACAATAACAAAAAACTGATTTGATATTGGTTACACTGCAAGCGTTTTGTTTGTCTTTTGATGGCACGTTTTGACCCGCTTCGAATAAATATAAAAATCGTTCATATAATTCAAATATTAATTTGATCAAGTATTTTTAAGTTGAGTGTTGAATGCTACGAATGTTGTACTAAGGAAAAGCATTTTACAGGTACGTAATGTTGTTATTAGATGGTGTATTGTCTTACGAAAAGACCAAGTGGTAGTGATTGTTATTCTTGAACTCATGTTATTAAAAAACATCTCCAAAACCAGAAAAAATGAGCTTGTTTTCGAAATGCGGTTGTATTACTGATAAAAAACAACTTCAAACACAATATAATAACACAAGTTTTTAATTGCGCTTGTAGTACACTTATATAACTACTTTCGTTGTAATCTATTTTCTAACATGTTTTGTGTGTTACTTGGGTATTGGCTGAGAGTGTTCAAGCAGTGGCGCCTATTTTAATCAGTCAAAGAAAACAGGCCTCAAACTCTTGAATTTTGATCAAGATCGACAATTTCAATGATGGCAACGAAAACTTCGATTGTCTAGCTGTCTCACGAATATAAGAAATACCGTTAATCACAACGAAATCTGTGAATAGAAACAAATGCAGCCATTCAGGAGCCACTTCGGGTGCTGGAAAAAACGCCTGCAAACAGATGGAAACTGCTTAAACAGGTTCGCGGTGATTGGAATAGTATCCCTTGATTGGTAACTTTAATTGATTATTGTTAAAGTTTGATAACTTAGTTCTACAATCTGAAAACAAGTTCTGACAGAGAAACAGATAGAGAACAGATTGATATACCACTGTTTGAATTTCACCCAACACATTTCGAGTATTTCGTCTCAATACACAGGCGGTTCCTAAAGCTGCTTAGAATATGTTCCCTACCCTATGTATGTATAACTCATGCTGATCCCAACAAAGACGACGAAAAACACGAAAGTTCGTCGAACTGAGTCAAGTATTCGATGTATGACATTCGGGACGTTGGGCTTTATTTAGAACTTTAGTTTTCGTATAATTGCTGTACCTTTTTATGTGAAAGTCGAAAAAGCGAAGTGGTCTCCTCCCAAGCGAAATATGTAATTTGTTGCCAAAAACACTTTTTTTGTTTTTCTATTGTAACAAAATAAGCAGCATAATATGTGCCTTAGAATAATTTGTTTACGATACTTTCGTATGTAAGCACATGAAACCAGAACAGAGTTTCCATCAAAACCTTTCGGAAGATTACAGCAAAATAAAACTCTCAAATTCACACCCCGTGTGACCCGAAATTGCGAGTTCAAAGCTATGCATGGTGGCAACACCGAAAACACCCGACACTAGCAGTAAAACGAAAACTGACTTTATGGGTTGAAGCACCGTGGAGACTAAGTGCTTTTTATACTTTATTGGAAATATGTTATGGGGAGTAGCACAAACATGCACACACACATATGTACACATTCACACAAGCACACAGGCCGTAAAATATGCTCGTTAAAGGCAACATTCTCGACACGTTCGAGAGATCTGCCCTCTTCCTGTTGTTGCTGGATAGGATTGTTTATTTTTATTGTATTGCGTCCTTCAGGAGGACGTTGATCAGGGAGCTGCTGCGAGCGTGATCATATACCTCCGTCTCGCCTCGCAACGATGCAGCGCTGCGGTTGGTAAAATATTCCAGGCAATTTATCGCATTTGATAAGACGACGATGATGGGCGGTTGTTACTTCCTTGTGAGAAGCGAGAGCCTGATGATGATGTTGTGTTTTTATGTACCATTAGGTAAATGTTTTGCGACGCGCCATCATTTCGTTGGTCTATTATCGATTTAGTATCGGCTGAGAGTGTTCAAGGTCGGACATATTTGCTATTAAATGGTAGTAGAATTGCTGTATGAGAAGTACTTTGGGCTTACCGTTCGATGCTTAGAAAAACCACAGAGTGTGAACGTACCTGCAAGGAAAAAAAAAAGATGGTTAGTAAAAGTCACGAAAACATCGTCAAACTTTAGAGCGAAACCATCCGCTTCTGTTGCAAAGAAGCAGAGAAGGTTATAACTAGTAGTGAAAGCAAACTTCTGTGCTAGTTTAAATGATGTTTTTTCCACTCCACTTTTGAAGTGGAAAGTTGCTTATGACGGAAAACAACATGCTGAGGCAGGGTAAATATTTCTTTCAAGTTTAAAATCTACGTAACGAACGGTACACGTCAGTTGACGTTCGTTATGCTCAAACTTCCGTACATTACACGGAAACGACGGACGAGGAAAAGGTAAATAAAACAATTTGCTTTTGCACACATTCCATTCCCTTTTCGGGTCAGCTTTTTTGCAAGATGCGACTGAACTTGTCCAAGTAGTTATTCTATCCGCCCAACAGTGCATGACAGACGAATCAGTAAGGGCAATATCGGGAACTATTTGCCACTGTTTATTACATTCACATAATATTTCGAGCAGTTTCTTGCTCGAGTTTATTGAATTATAGATGTTCAAACTTTTCAAGTACTGTACCTATACCTACTAGAGAACTGTTACTATGATCACTATTTACCAGCGCCAGCATAGCAAAAACATTCATATCAAGTAGTTTAACCAAGTAGATCCAAAATATTCAAAGTTGAGGAGATCTTTTAAAATACCATTTTTTCTGACTTAAATAAATTAACTATGCAGTGCAATCATCTTTTTATTGCTAGTGTAATTTGGTGGGACGTTCCACCTTAACTTAGTTGAAAGAAGTTCAGTAATGCCTAGTTCTAAATTCATACTCAGTAGAGAACCATCAACCAAATCAACCAAACCAAACCACCATCAAATTCATTACTGTTATTTTTCTCTATAAAATAGCGCTAGCTATTTCACTAGTTAATAATGAAATTGAAGCTACTCTGTTCTGATGGTGTCCTCCATTTCTTTGACAAGACACCAGTCACCATCGTCGGTTGAGAAGCCTGTTTTCCAGGTCCAATGCTGGCAGTTCTGGGTTTGTGCTATTATTCTGGAAATCTAACCTCCAACCGGGTGCAACTTGTGCAAGCTCGAACAGTATGATTGCGGAGCAAACTAGCGTTTCTCCATATGTACTCCGTATGTAAGGCAATTCAGTACTCAAACACGGATATCACTTTCGCCTCTGACCCTTTGGTCCGCTACCAATAATGTCCGACCTCCACAGGATGCCTTCCAGCGGAGAAAACATGGGCCGTGTGCAGCACAACTACGGCTGTTGAACGTCACTTAATTGAATTGAGTTATGAAGTGCGGTTCAGAGACTTGCAGCCGGACCTCGACGACGTTGCTACCTCACGGCACATGATGTGGCCGTGCTGAGTAAATGAGAACGAACGAGTGAACGACGTTTTGAAACAGAAGGAAATATTAAATTTCGGAAATTAACAAGGATCGCTCCAACGGCACATGTGCCCCACTGAACTGGTGTGAGCTAGTCAGTTTCGTTACTAGCAAAAGAGTTAGATAGGGAAAGATGAGCCTTTTCGAAACATTTTGCAGCCTCACCTGCTACCAGCGACGTCATTCGCCTGCGAAGAGGGTGGCTGGCTTGCGGTTTTGTTATCCTTTGCGAACTGGGCTAGGATACCGAAATAAAAATTAATAACCACAGGAAGGTTGTGTTCAAAGGAAAAGCAGCGCTTAACGGGTCTGAGATAGCACCGATGGGGAAAGTTTATTCTTTCTTCAAGCGCTCTACATTCTCCGGGAAGAAAGAGCATTGCAATGAACAGAGATAGGAAGGTTTGATATTTAAATATGAATACTTATAAACTGTATTCTTTTTTTTTTTCAAGAATAATATGGTACAGCTGGGGAAAAACTGTGGAGAAATCAAACGACTTCAAGGTTCTTATTTATTTTCCGCAGTTATTATTTCTATTAATTTCTCCTCTTATCTATTTCCGTGGTAATCGTGGCGAGACAAGACTGAGTTGAACTAACAGCACGTAATTGCCTTGGGTGTTCGCTTATCACGGCAAGTAGAAATTTTTTACAGTCATGAGTTCGTTCGGAGTTTCCCTTCAAAGTTAATTGTTTCGTGATTCCTGGTGGTGCTATTTACATGTTTAATGGCTGACTGGTTCGAGTAGAGAATACACACGAAAGGATTTAATTTAAATGTTTAAACAGTTTAAACCTTTTGATATCTATAAATAGTATTAAAATAGTAACTCCAGAGCTGTTGACAGCAGTAATAAACGTTTTGATTCTATTTCACATCTACACAGTATCTCATAACGCCTTATGCGTGAAAAACAAAAGATTTTCGGTCTCTTCTTTTAATAAAGATACAAATTTTTCACGAGATTCGTGTGTGGTTTACGGATGACTTAACTTCTTCGTGTACATTGAAGTTTGTTCCTTGTTTTACTGTTTATCTAGATTCAAAGTTTTGGTCGTATAGATTTCTTTTTGCTTTTTTGTTGTTTTTTTCATACTGCTGAAAAAGTGGGAAAAACAGCGAGTTTCTGGTGACAAATCTACGTAAGGTTGTCATTTTGGGTGAAACACTGAGAACAATAGTGATACTTTGTCCATATATTCATATATTCATATCATGGAGCGTTGCCACGCAATCAAAAACTAGATCAATTAAACTGGATCAGTCTACCGATGTTTGGAATATATCCCATCGGAGATTGCGGGTTCGAATCCCGTCTGGACGAGGGAAGTCTAAATCACACCCTCAGCCCGTGCTCAGTTTTCGCTTCATCGAAAAAAATCACATACATTGCCAACTTTATAATTTAAAATGTAAGTCATAGGACGAAAAATGTAATTAGTTCATGAAAAACCCAAATAAATGCATCTATCGGTGAGACCCAGCCTTTCTTATTCAAACTTTTTATTTGCTAAAATAGATTCACACGAACACTTCAATTTTCAGAATAAAATAACTTTGATAACATTTGCTGGATTTATTTTTCATCCTAAATAACAAATTTTTGGTAGCCAACAGTGAAACCATATCTAACATTTTAAACATAACATTCAAACACATATGAACATACATTAACACATGCAAATAAAATGAAAAAAAAATACTTTTCAAATATATGACGCGAAATTTGTTTTTGATCGTGGTACAATCGAAACGTCACTGTACTCATATTTAGGTTGG
Organism: Wyeomyia smithii; assembly: GCF_029784165.1. NCBI lineage: Eukaryota > Metazoa > Arthropoda > Insecta > Diptera > Culicidae > Wyeomyia > Wyeomyia smithii. The sequence goes on along the minus strand of NC_073695.1, from coordinate 192,796,615 downwards.
ACTCGATTATATATCATTCGATTAAATATCATTTTAGATTCGATTATTCATAGTAGGACTCTTCTTTTATTTCAAATATGACATTCTTTTCATAACTTTTAAACCACGTGTTCAATCATCATATTTCATCAATTATCCTTTAACTAGCCCGTTCATTTGATACCAATATTGTTCAAATCGGTTGTCTAGTTTCTGTGATATTGAAGTTTCGTGATTTTCACATTTTGTTACATTACAGACAAAGTTACAAACCGATTACAGTGAAATTCAACAGGGTGTTATGAGGAGGTAGCTATACCTTTCATTTGACACTAATTTTGTGGAAATCGGTTGAGCCATCTCTGAGAAAAGTGAGTGAGTTTAAGTAGTCTTCGCAATATGTTTCTTTTCAAAGCTGGATTTCACATTTTAAAACATAACAGGCAAAGTAAAAGACCGATCGCAAAACAAATAGATAGGGTCTTATGGGGCAACTAGACCTTCCATATGACACTGATTTCGTGGAAACCGTTCCAGCCATCTCAGAGACATGAGTGAGATTAAACACTCTCCAGAACACGTTTCTGTAAATAACTTTTGAACCACATGTATGATCTTTATGAAATTCAAAAGTTAAGGGTTTTTTGGGTAGCCCGTTCATTTAAAACAAATTTTAAAATCGGTTGAGTAGTTTCTGAGATAATGATGTTTCGTGATTTTCACATTTTTAAACATAACCTCTAAACTAAAAATCCGATTACAATAAAATTCAATAGGATCTTATGGGACAACTAGACCTTTTATTTGCAATTAATTTATGAAAACCGGTCCAGCCATTTCCGAGAAAATCGAGTGAGATTTGGAGAGCGTCACACACACACACACGGCCGCAAAAGATGATCTAGTCGATGTTCCTAGCGAATCGCGACGTGGCGATGGTGATGGACGACGAGACCTATCTCACCCTGGATGGCAACGACTGGCAGGGCACTTCGTATTTTACTTCCCCCACGAGAAAAGTGAGCTCCGAGGTAAAATTCATTTAACACACCAAGTTCCCCAAGAAGGTGCTGCTGTGGCTGACAATGATGTCAAAGCCACTCTTTTTTTGCGGACTGGCCGTGAACGGGGAATTTATAGTACGAAGTACTTGCAGAATTTTTGGATATCGACATTGTGGCTCGGACCTTTGTGAAGATGGCGGATACGTGCATCGGACTAAAGGCTGAATCCAAACGGATTGGACTGGTCATCAATGCATCGAAGACGAAGTACATGAAAGGGAGGGGTTCACGAGAAGACAGTGCTAACCTCTCACCTCGAGTTCAAGTTGGTGGTGATGAAATAGAGGTGATCGACGAGTTCGTGTATCTGGGCTCACTGGTAACTGCCGACAATGATGCCAGCAGAGAAATTCAACGGCGCATTATGGCAGGAAATCGTGCATACTTTGGTCTCCGGAGGACGCCCTGATCGAGTAGAATTTGTCGCCGCACCAAGTTAACCATCTACAAGACGCTAATCAGACCGGTAGTCCTCTACGGGCATGAGACATGGACTATGCTTGTGGAGGACCAACGCGCCCTTGCGGTGTTCGAGCGGAAGGTGCTGCGTACCATTTTCGATGGACTGCAGATGGAAAACGGAGTGTGGAGAAGGCGAATGAACCACGAACTGCAGGAGCTGCTTGGGGAGCCATCTATCGTCCACACCGCTAAAATAGGCAGGCTGCGGTGGGCTGGGCATGTTGTAAGGATGTCAGACGACAGCCCGGTAAAGATGGTTCTTGAAAACAATCCTTCAGGGACGAAACGGAGAGGTGCACAGAGGGCAAGGTGGATCGATCAGGTGGAAGACTCTTACGTACAGCAAAGGTCACACCAAGGCTTGGGACTGTTTGGTAAGGTAAGTAAGCCTGCAGAAGTTGCGTCGTTCATAAGATAAGAGCGAAGACATCACATCTTCATAGACTTCATTGTTGCCTACGATACTGCCGATCGAGAACAGCCATGGCAGTGATTCGTGGATACTCTCGCGTCCTTTTATTTATTTATTTATTTGGTATATTCACCAACAGGCAGGCAGGTGCCCAAATGGTGTAACTTAAAGCTAACAATTAAAATATCTTCAGAGAGTCAATACAATATTACATATTACAAACAATATAAAATTTGAACTAGTCAGATCTCGAAAAAAATAAACGATATCGCCGACGAAGAAGCGTTCGAGGTAAATTAAAGTCAAATAGAGCAGATACTCTGTTGAACAACCTTTGGAGACCAACCATTGCGCCAAAAATGCTGTAGTTAGTTCGTTGAGCAGGCAGTCGTAGCATCGAATTGTTTCGCAGAGCACGAGGTCGCACGTTTATATTTACTTGTTCCAAAAGAGCGGGACAGTCTATGCGGCCTTGTAAAAGGTCAGTGGTGAACAATGCCCTGGCTGTATCTCTACGGACAGACAGAAGCTCCAAACGAATTAATAAGCAGCGGCTTTCATAGCTTGGTAGACGGAAGCGATCCGTCCATGGCAGTTTACGAAAAGCGAATCTCAAAAAGCGCCGTTGAACTGATTCTATTCTTTCCACGCCATTGTTGTAATGAGGAGTCCAGACAACCGAGCAGTACTCCAGTATAGAGCGAGATAAAGCGCAATACAATGATTTAAGGCAGTAGATATTCGTAAAGTTTTTAACGATCCTGAAGATGAATCCCAGAACTCTAGAGGCTTTGTCGACAGTGAATGAAATGTGAGGCTTGAAAGTGAGCTGGGAATCCAAAATTACCCACAAGTCTTTAACTTGGTTTACGCGCTCGATTTCAGTTCCTAGCAAAGCGTATTTGTAGTGTATAGTCTGTTTTTTTCGCGAAAATGATATAATCGAGCACTTGGATGGATTAACGTCCATACGGTTCAGATGGCACCAATCGGCAAAAACATCTAGCTGACGTTGAAGAAAGTGACAGTCTTCAATTGTGTGAACTTGAAGAAAGAGTTTGAGGTCATCCGCGTAAGACAACCGTGGTCCTTTAATGACTAGGTTCACGTCATTAAAATAGAGCATAAAGATTAGCGGTCCTAAGTGACTTCCCTGCGGTATTCCAGACGTAGCGTCAAAATAAGAGGATTGGCAATCCCTAATAGCAACGGTTAGACGGCGACCGGTAAGGTACGATTGAAACCATTGTAAAAGATTCCCGTTGATTCCAAGATTGTCAAGTTTTGCAACGGCTATGCGATGATTCAGTTTATCGAAGGCAGCTGTCAAGTCAGTGTAAATAACATCCGTCTGAGCACGTTTCGCCATACTGTCACTGATGTACGAAGTGAGGCAAAGTAAATTGGTGGCGGTGGAGCGACCGTCTGTGAATCCATGTTGGTCAGTGCTTATGAAAGCTTTGCAGTGAGCGAGCAAAGGCTCCATGATAACAAGCTCGAACAGTTTGGCAACAGCACAGAGCGATGTGATGCCACGATAATTGCTCACATCGTTTTTGTTTTCCTTCTTGTGTACTGGAAACATGTACGCCGATTTCCAGCAGGACGGGAAGACGCCGAAAGCGACAGATAGCTGGAAAACATGCAGAAGCGGAGATATTAGGTTATCAATCTGCGTTTTAAGAAACGTCGACGGAATCCCGTCAGGACCTGGGTTTAATGAAGCTTTGAGTTTGCAGCAGGCTCTAGAAATCATTGTCGCGTCTAAATGAAAAGTGTTCAAAGTTTGACCGGACTGTGGGGTATTACTGGCGGCACGTTCGACGTGATGATCGCTCAGTGTCTCGTCAGTGAACACGCTGGCAAATTTTTCGGAGAAAAGCTGACAGATGTCCTGCGGGGTGGTTGCTTCCTTACCGTTGAATGTCATAGAAAAGGGTATACCACCTTCATGTCGTTGTTGATTGACGAACCGCCAAAACTGTTTGGGACGAGCCTTGAGCTTTCTCTGTAAATCTTGATGATATCGGAGAAAGCATCGTTTCGCAACACTTTTGTAGGTGTGGTTGATTCTCACGTAATGACGTTTTAGGGACAGTGTACGGTGCTTAGTAAATTTTTTCAAGGCAGCTCTCTTCTGGGATTTCAACTGCCGAAGTTCTCTTGTTTGCCACGGCTGTCGGGGAGCAGGATGCTGGCACTTCTTTGGGACGTATCGATCGATGGCGTAGGCCAATACGTTGGAGAAAGTTTGAGCGGCGACCTCGGCATCGACGGATTCAAAAATAGAGTTCCAGTCGAGCTCGGAGAAAAACTCAGCGATTTTCTGGTGATCAGCCTTGCGGAAGTCGTAAGATACGGTAGCAGATGCAGTGTCAAGGTCGCGTTTCGATTCGGCGTTTATAGTCACGAATAATGGTGGGTGGTGGGGGACTATTTTAACCAATGGAGCAGGGGCCTCGCATAAATATGGGGCCGTGTCCTGGGCGCTCACAAAGCAGAGGTCTAGAATGCGGTTGTTCTGGTTGGTGATATGGTTAATTTGAGTGAGTGTGGCTGAGCTATAGCAATCCAGAAGTAAAGCTGCGATAGGATGGATGCTCGAATGATCCAAGTCCGGAAAGAAAAACCCGTCTCGAAATTCTCTCCATGAAATCCGGGGAAGATTGAAATCGCCGAACACCATAACTTCGTCTGTTGGTTTTGCAGTTTCCAACACTGAGAAGACTGATTGACAATGAGCAACAATCAATTCACGCTCATGTACTCGATCCGGAGGTATGTACAGAGCGCAGAGAAACAACTTACGATCGCCCAGTTTGATCGCAGTCCAAACTTGTTCCAGGCTCAAAGAGGCAGCATCCACTAAAATTTTGGCTTCGAACTTGGAATTAACAGCCACGAGAACGCCACCACCAGTAGATTTGCGACTATAATCGGAGCTCCTATCACAACGGAAAACCTCGTAGTCATTTCCAAACACCTGACGAGAAAGTGTGCGGGAATCCAGCCAAGTCTCCGTAAGAACTATGATATCGTAGCAAAGATCCGAGACGGCAACGCGGAAATCATCAATAACGCTGTTCATACCGCCGACATTTTGGTAGTACACGGTGACCTCTTGGTGGCGGCTGGAAAGCAGGCTGCTTGTTGGTCGTGTTATCGAAGTGCCGGAAACGCAGCTGAAATGCGAAGCGGTATCAGGCATCGATTGGGACGAGTTGTAATTATACTTGCCTGCTGAAGCAGGTTGGAAGACCCCCGATCCACATCTGCCCTCAGGACCGAGACGACTGTGGTGAGCGCTGGCTGCAATAGGCGCGACTGGGGCAGAGGAACCGGGGGCTTCCATATTGCTTTCCACATTGCGTCCCGGTTGCAGCTGCATTCCAATATTGGAGGCCTCGTTATCGACGCTGAAATTTAAAAAGGTGTCGGGGAGCAAAGAGCAATCGAAACGCGCCTGAGTCGGATACTTGCTTGAGATAACAGGCTGGAAGACCCCCTCTGTTGCTCTGAACTCAGTACCGGGACGGCTCTGTTGGCGGGAACATTGACGAAGATCGGAGAGATTATCGATTCTCGAAGATGGTAGAACCGAGACAGAGTTTGTATCGCACATAGGGTTAAGACAATGTGGAGGACTTTCTCGTTTGCTGTTCAACATCGCCCTTCGAGGGTGTGATTCGGAGGACGGGCATCGACACGAGTGACGCGACTTGAGCAAGGTGGGTTCAGTTTTTAAGGTTCGTGGATAACTTAGAAACCATGAAATGTAACTTTGCGATGGCGGAAGATACCTACGCCCGATGAAAAGCCGACACCAGACGAATCGGACTGCGGATTACTGTGTCAAAAGCTGAATACATCCGAGCGAGAGGCTCCAAGAAGCAAAGCATCAGCCTCCCTACTCAAGTCTCTGCGAACAGCGATAAGCCTAAAGCGGTTGATGAGTTCGTGCTTTTGGGGTTATTGGTTCCACCGATAATAACAGCAGCAAATAGATCCAGAGACGCATCCAGGCTTCGGAAGACGGAACGAATCAGTTGCGACGATGCACAAAGTTGACACTTAACAAATCTGTGATCAGACCAATAGTCCTCTACGGAATCGAAATAACAACGTATTTTACGGAGGAGCTGAACGACCTTGGAGTTTTCGAACAAAAGGCGCTGCGGACTATCTACGCTGGATAACAGGTGGATGATGGAGAATGGCGAAAATGACGATAATCATGTGAAATCGCTTCTTTTCGGGAGATGGGACGCCTAGGAAATTAGTGAAACACAGCCCAGAATCGAGCAACATTGCGCCAACTTTTTGATATATAGACCGTTCCGATAATTATAAATACACTTACGATCAACCGTCATTTCAAATAACGTGCAGTATTAAACCAAACGTTTGCTGCGTCCTGTTGTTTACATCCAAAAGAAACAGATGCTGTCATTTTTTCTAACATTTAGTGCGAAATTTTGAAAATGCGTGGCCTTTCTCCCGAGCAAAGAAAGCGAATTGTGCACAAATGGGACACCGTGAGTGGTCTTTCTATAAGAAAATTAGCCAAAGAAGAAGGTATAAGTGTCGGAGCAGTTCAAACCGCATTGCGGAAGTATTGTGAAGAGTGCACATTTACTGATGCCCCAAGACGTGATAGAAAACCCGGGCCTGTTGATCCCACAATGGACAAAAAGGTTAAGGAATACTACAAGCGGCATCCTTCAGTATCAGTACGAGATGTGGCAAGAAAGCTTGGAACCTCGGCGAGTAACGTTATGCGTGCCAAGGGAAGAATGGGTCTGCAGACCCGTCGGAAGCAGAAGCAGTCAAAACGAAATCCAAAACAAGCTGAATCTGTGAAACCGAGAGCTCGGAAGCTTTATGACAAACTTCTGACCAAAAAATGGGGTGTGTTATCATGGATGACGAAACCTACATAAAACTGGACTATAAGACTGCCAGGACCGCAATTTAATACATCACCGAAGGAAAAGGATGTCCCTGGACCAGCGGAAGCCATTTACACCGGAAAATTCGGCAAGAAGGTAATGGTTTGGCAGGTCATTTGTGAGTGTGGGAAAATATCTCGTCCATTCATTACGAATGACACAATGAATGGTAAAATTTACGTGAAAGAGTGTTTGCAGAAAAGGTTGTTACCCATGGTTGAGCAGCATAACAATCCTCCAATCTTTTGGCCCGATCTTGCTTCCTGCCATTACTCTGAGGATGCACTAGGGTGGTATAAAACAAATAATGTCACATGTGTCCCAAAGGAGATGAATCCTTCAAACTGCCCTGAAATTCGCCCTATTGAACCTTTTTGGGCTTTGACCAAGGCAAAGATGAGGAAATATGTCAAACCAGCGGACTAGGTTGAAAAATTTAAAAAAGATTGGCTTAAAGTGGTAAAAATGGTCGGAGAACACACTGTGCAAAAGCTTATGAGTAGTGTTAAGAGAAAAGTTAGAGAACTCGCGTATCCTACGAAAAATAATCCCAACTTGAATTGAAACTGGAAAGAAAACACTTATTATCTATATTTCAGAATAAAATGACCCGAAAAATCCTGTATTTTTTGTTTTATTCAAGAAAGAAGATGTATTTATAATTTTCGGAACAGTCTATAACTTGAGCCACCACGGCTTTCGTTTGATTGGCAAGGTGAGGTACGTGTAGAAAAAATGTGACAAGAGATTCCAGGTTTTTTTTTCATTCATCTCGAAGCTTGCTAATGTTAATGATTTCAAGTCCTGCATATGATTCCTAAAATCGCATTACAACTTATTAGAGAAAAACACAAACATTTGTTTCTTACAAGCGGATGCAGGTCACGTTGTAAACACTGAATCGTCGCTTTATGTAAACCAAACGCAATTGAAGTCCAGAATATATTAGATATTTGTTTCCAGCAAGAAAAATTTATTTAACCTTATTCGATAGTACAAAACTTACGGCAATCTAGATAACCTATATTTGCTTTTCTAATTATTTTTCAATCATTTTTAGCAACTCTGGTCTTAATATAAACAGTGTTTTTTTTCAGTTAAGCATTTGGGGCTAGGATACTAATATGTTTGAGTACAAAGGACTGAGATGACCCTAAATGGTGATTTTTACGGGAGTCACTTCACGGTGAAATCATAGTGAAGTAAATAAAGCCCTACTAAAAAGTTTTAGTCTTTAGTAAAGACTGGAACGCGCAAAAATTGGTCGACTTTAAAGTTGGTGTATTTCTGTTAAAAATGCATTCAAAAAACCATGAAATGTTGCATTTGAAAGTTGAGTGTATATACAATGGTTGCTAAAATGAGTTTTCACCGGTTGCTCTCCAGTTTTCAAAATGGCGTCCAAGCAAGAGGAACAGCGTGTCAAAATTTTGCTCGCGGAGCAAGAGAATCCGACGTCCTCACACCTCAAATTGGCGAAATTGCTATATGTGGCCAAATCGACCGTAACATATATTTTAAAAGTGTTCGGGGAGCGTCTGTTGATCGCCAGGAAGCCTGGAAGCGACGGCAATCGTAATTCAGACGTTGCAGTGACGATGAAGAAGGTGGCAGCGAATTATATGCGGAATCCTAACCTTTCCATCAGGTACGTCACTGGCAAGCTCATTGTCTCCCATACTTATGTGTAGCGGGCCAAGAAATGAGCCGGGTTGTCGACGTTTAAGACGGTGAAGGTGGCGAACCTAGATTTTTGAACAAAACACCTCGGCAAAGCGATGGTCCGGAAAACTGTAATCGGCTTACAAAGTTCGACCGTGGGTGACGAAACTTATGTGAATGTTGATTTCCAGCAGCTCCCGGGACAGGAATTTTATACCGTACCAGGAAAAAGAAAGGTGGCCTAAATTTTCAAAACCATTAAACTATCGAAGTTCCCGAAAAAATACCTCGTCTGGCAGACCATATGCACGTGTGGTCTAAAAAGCGGCATTTCCATCACTACGAAGCCGTTAGTCAAGAGATCTATGTCCAGGCGTGCCTGGAAAATCGGCTGCTACCATTCCTAGAGCAACATAACAGGCCTGTGCTGTTCTGGTCGGAATTGGCAAGCTGCCACTATGGGAAAAAGGCGATCGAGTGGTACGATGCGAACAACGTGGTAGTGGTACCCTAAGACCACAACCCTCCTAACAACCCAGATTTCCGCCCTGTCGAACAGTATTGAGACTTGGTCAAATGGAATCAGTCAAACGAGCAGCAGAATGAATCTATCTGGCGTTTGGAGACGAATAAGGTCGATAAGACCACTGTACAAAATTTAATGAAACGGGTTAAGCGGAAAGCACGGCAGTTTGGATTTGGCAAACCAAAATAATAAACAAACATTTTTTCCTTTAAATATGTGAGTTGAACTACCAAAATAAGAATAGGAAGATTTTTGTATTACGAATTTTGACTGAAAGAAACGATTTTTTTGTCAACCAATTTTTGCGCGTTCCAGTCTTTATTACGGGATTCACCTAAGTGCGAAAAACGTCGCAAAGTGACATCTGCGTGAAATCTGGGTTATTATGAGTGTCAAATCGCTGAGGTGAAAACAGAATAAAGCGAATGATTTCACGAATATGGGATAAGTCTTGAAAAGTGATTGATGTATGATCTAATGATAAATATTGGATTTAGTTTTCAGGACCACACCGAATTAGAATCAGATCCGTGCCGCAAAGCGGTCAAAGTTTCAACTTTTCTGTGACTTTGAAATTTTTGAGCTGGGGAGCATTATCATTTCACTTGTCCAATTCTTAATTTTACTTCACTGTCGCTTCACGGAGCTAATTTCTGTCACCTCACTTTAGGTGGAATCGGTAATAGGTCTCAAAAAGTGAAGTGAGTGTGAGAGTGTAATATATGTTGTAGCAATAAAGCAAACCAGAGTTCAATTTGCAATCTGAATTAAACTACCACAACATGATCTACCACTAAAAATCCTCCCATTCTGCGAGAATAAACCAAACCGGAGGGTACAATTGATTTGGAAAGTATCGCCAAGTGGCACGCGGACGCGCGATCAGGTCAGGGATCTTTTCGAGCTGGAAGTTTTTTTGACTCTTCGTTGTACTTATCATGCACATGCAAAATGTGCCAAAAATTTTCTCAACTAATCTAGTTGATCGACACCGCTATTGGCCCCACAGGCTAGCGTGCGATATTGTTTGTTACCTATAAAAACCCAAAGAAAACATTAATATAGAAATATCAGCTTCACAACAGAAACTTTTACTAATGAATTTGTTGAAAAATATGATTTGTAATTTTTATATTCAATACGTGTGTATGTCACTGAAAGAAATATGTTAGGAAACGTTTGAAGGTTTCTTTAGTAAGAGATAGATCCTTCAGCGTTTGCAGATTGAAAGAAGAGAGAGAAACAAGAGCTTTAGTTAATAATCGCTAATGTAACAGGGTCGATAGGAATGAGGTAGCAAAGCATGGCTTGTGTATGGTACCCAAAATCGCATCACAGATTCCTGGAAGAGGAGTCGAAAACAAAGACAATTGTCTTCGAGAAAATTCTGTTGCTAATTTCTATAGGTTATGAGCCCAGAACAACAGTAAACCTAGTGGAAATGTCCAGTTCGAATTGCCACGATCCAAGTCCCTGGTCACCGGCTGTTGAGGCACCAGAAACAGCGAGTGACGGCAGCCGCGCAGAAATCGTGGAGGCGGTAAGGGTAACGGACGATGAAGAAATACAGTCAGAAAAAAAGCACTTTACCTGAAAAAAAAAACACCAACAGTCGATACTTCAAAATAGACTCGAGTGATGCTTTGCCAAAAGAACTAACAAGCACAAAAAACATGCCGGCATCCAACGAAGGCATAAATCATTGTGGCACAATACGTACTAATTTTCTCACTATCTTTCCACTCCTGTCATGTGGACTCCATCTTAGCGGCGCCTGAACGAGCACATGTTCGGACCGCACCAGCAGTTGATGAGGTCACTTTTCCGCCGTAGCACGTCGCAGTCAGACCGGAAGGTGCGATGCAAAAAGCTTTTGATCTATAATTGCATGTTTTGTTTGCTCACTGTCGACAGGGAGTTTTGTGGGGTAGGTTCGAACAGGTCCACCGGTCGATCAGTGTCGTTGCTCGCAAAGCACGGTCTGGCACTGGCGCTGGCACTGGGTGCTGCAAGAACAGCTTTGTTAATTGCCTAACTTGTCATTTTCGGGTGCATCCTAGCTCGTACAACCCACTCGACGGGAATGTACCTACCAGTGCTTTTAAGCAAGAAGAGCCCTCAAAATATACTACAGCTACTAAAACCGAAACAATCCTGTAGGGCGTTACCGTGTTCAACAGGTGATGTGTTATATCAATGTCTGTCGTTTCTCGCTTGCGGAAGTAAAACGTAGACTCACTAAATGATGGCGAGCTTCATCCGCACATTTATTAGGCTTTTACCCGTTGGTATTTACGGACACGAGATGTGCATTGGGTAAAAAAAACAAATATGACTATGTGCTAGAGTACTGGGGGTAATATATTCTGCTGCAAAAAGCCTGAAAATGTTTGGGTGAAGCATATTTTTTAATTAACAGAATTGCACATCAAAACACAAAATTGCTCAACGTAAACAACAATCGTTCAAGTTTAATGACCCAAATTTCGAGCAACCTTGTCTAGGCAGAAGCATCCACAAAAGCCACCCGATTCCTCCGGAATGCTCCGTAAATCGTCCGAGCAACCGCAAGCGATCCCATTACTCAGATAATCTCTTAGCGCAAAACTCGTTGAAACATCAGGAAAAATGAATAGCATGGCGAAGGTAGTACGAAGGAAAAAAGTTGGCATATGAAAAATCCAATTAAAGTCCACTCCTTCATGTTCCCTTTGCCGGTCGCAGCCGTTATCCTACGGCACGTGAATTTAAAGATTTCCATCACGTGCTGCATCCTGCCACTCGGCACTTGCATGCCAGCGTCACCGCGTCCGGCCACAACGCCTGTCTGCGTAATCCAACAATCTAATACTTTCTATCGGACGGAAACGCCCGAGGTTAAACCATTTCCTGAAGTTTCAATCTTGTTCTCTTTCGCGCACTGATTTATTGTTACTATTGGACCTGTTCGCCACCGATGCCTGTCACGATTCGACGCGGTAACAAGTCTTCATCGGATATCGTGATTTTTTGTAGCAACAGTAACAGCGGCAGTTAGGTTCAATTTTACAAAAAAAAAAAAAAAAAAATGAAGCGCCAATACGATAACCTTTAGAATGCCAGAAACGAGGAAGATCACGTTCAATTCGCCTACTGACCAGATGTAGCGAGAAGGAAAACTTAGTTCGCCTCGGGGTCAAACGAATTTGCAGCGGATTGGGACCGGGTTACAGCTTCAATCCAATCGGACGACTTGGTTTCCTGTGCACTGGCAAGGTTAGCTCGAGTGAGTTCCGATTGAAGATGCTGATGAAGCTTGCACTTTACACAGTGCATTAGCTAATTTGTATAGAGTTTTCCGTCGATGAAATGCTCTCGGCAATTGAGAAGTGCATCGGAGATAAGTGAGCAAAAAGCTTCAGCGATCAAAAACAAAATGAAAAAGTTAAAATCTGAAGGATAACAGTTAAAAGGTAAGAGGTAAAAGGTAAAAGGTAATAGGTAAAAGGTAAAAGGTATAAGGTAAAAGGTAAAAGGTAAAAGGTAAAAGGTAAAAGGTAAAAGGTAAAAGGTAAAAGGTAAAAGGTAAAAGGTAAAAGGTAAAAGGTAAAAGGTAAAAGGTAGAAGGTAAAAGGTAAAAGGTAAAAGGTAAAAGGTAAAAGGTAAATGGTAAAAGGTAAAAGGTAAAAGGTAAAAGGTAAAAGGTAAAAGGTAAAAGGTAAAAGGTAAAAGGTAAAAGGTAAAAGGTAAAAGGTAAAAGGTAAAAGGTAAAAGGTAAAAGGTAAAAGGTAAAAGGTAAAAGGTAAAAGGTAAAAGGTAAAAGGTAAAAGGTTAAACTGTAAAAGGTAAAAGGTAAAAGGTAAAACGTAAAAGGTAAAAGGTAAAAGGTAAAAGGTAAAAGGTAAAAGGTAAAAGGTAAGAGGTAAAAGGTAAAAGGTAAAAGGTAAAAGGTAAAAGGTAAAAGGTAAAAGGTAAAAGGTAAAAGGTGAAAGGTAAAAGGTAAAAGGTAAAAGGTAAAAGGTAAAAGGTAAAAGGTAAAAGGTAAAAGGTAAAAGGTAAAAAGTAAAAGGTAAAAGGTAAAAGGTAAAAGGTAAAAGGTAAAAGGTAAAAGGTAAAAGGTAAATGGTAAAAGGTAAAAGGTAAAAGGTAAGAGGTAAAAGGTAAAAGGTAAAAGGTAAAAGGTAAAAGGTAAAAGGTAAAAGGTAAAAGGTAAAAGGAAAAAGGTAAAAGGTAAAAGGTAAAAGGTAAAAGGAAAAAGGTAAAAGATTAAAGCATTTGAAGGATAGAGCAAAAGGTTTAAAATGTTAAAATGTGATAGGTAGCGGCAAAAGATGAAGGGGTGAAGAAACAGGAAAAAATTAGCAAATTGATGACTAAATTGGTCGATGAATTTCTCCCAAGAGATAAAGTGCATTGAATGTGCCTTCATCAGACAAACAGCCGTGCATTACGACACATTATACGGTATCACACATGAAGACTGAGCTGAGTGTGAAACCTGTTAGTTATCCTGTCTAATCTCGGCTTTTCTGGCCCCTGAAAGTAACTGCCATTGTTGGTTTAAAACCGACGTTGGATGCCAAATAGCAGAAGAGCAATGCATTCAAGAAGTAAGCTAAGCTACTAGACGCATGCTGGTCGCGTGTGGAATGATAGACCCAAAGTCTACTTGTTATGCTGTACGCTTGGTGGAGAATTTCATCAGGATGCTAATGATGAGCCTCAGCAGCGGCTTCACATCAGGGCTTTATCCTGCAACCAGGGTTTGTTTTATAATAAGCTTCCCTCAAGTACTTTCGTTTTGTGTGAGTTATGTTAGCTAGTGCTGGTGTATTCAATGTTTGTCACAATTCACCCCTTTGCTGGTTGATGTACAGTTTGCTTTACGAGATTTTGCACCAGTAGATAGAACAGCTTTAGTTGTAAATTATTCCACCTCATTTACGCTGTTATCTAGGGCTTTGTTCACGCTGTTCTACATTTTAATTTTTAAAACTTTTTGGCAAATTAGGATACGGCAAATAGGAATCCGAATACTAATTTGTAAATTGTATCTCATTCCAACCTCGATAGAGTAACCTTTCTGCTAACCTCTAAACTCATCTTTGCACTGTATTTGCTCTGTACGACTCAGGATGCTTTATATAGAAGTATAATTAACCGGAAATAACGTACATCAATTATGCTCACCCACCTTGCTCAGTCTAATACATTCATTGAAACTGATTTTTCATTCATACCCTCCATTCACACTGAGTGCAGAACGCACTCGTCCACGTTTTCCAAGGACATGCGAACACACATTCATCATTACGCTAGAACCTATGGACCATGTTACAATCAGAGAAGCGAATAACGATTTCGCATAAATGCGAGCTCAATTTATTTTAATTTATTTATTGAAAATCCTTCTTGGCGGGCGTAAATACAAACATGTCACATCACCGGGTTTTGACTACGCGAGTGCTTTTTCGCATACCAACTGATGGGCGGGTGTTGCGGGAAGGCAAATTGAAGTCCTGTTCGACAAATTGGCAGCGTATAAAAAAGAGAATAAATCCGATCCTACGAAGCTACGTCCGTGACCTGCAGCGGGAATAACTTCCTGGGTGCGGAGTGAACCGAACGAATGTCTGCCCGGTTTGAAAGAATCGTTCAATCGAGTTTTAATGATTGAGATTGAAGAATGGTTATGTTCACGTTTAATGATGTAATATTTTCACCTCGAGCGCTCTCGCCACGGTACGGTTCCGGGAAAAGCGTGAACGTAAACGTTTTATTCGCTATTCCGGGTTCGAAGATATGCGATGCTGACTCGATGTGTTGGAAAAATTGTACACGAATTCATCGCTGATCAGCACGCTAATGAGGCTAATGAGGAGGCTTATCTGTGATTAGCGTACATGGGAGTTTGGTGTTGATTATTGGTGCTATTATGATGTGTGATAAAACACGCAATGTTATTCAAAAAGCAACGTATGCAGTAAATATGATAGTGAATAGAATAATTAGTACGTTGAAGACGCATAACGAAAATATGTGAACACACTCTCTAATAATGCCTAAACTGATAAATGTTGGGGAAGATTAGCGCAACGTAGCATTGTATCAATAACAATATATGTTCGATGTTAGACATGTTTAATGTAGGATGAACTCCAAAGAAACTTAAAGCTTTAGCCAAATTTTGGTAAAAAGTACATGATGCAAATAATCATTTGTAGGAACCAAGACAGACACAAAACAAAAACAGAACTTATGACAGCTCATTAGTTACAGACAGGTTACCAACAGGATCGTTAGAACCTTACAACGTTGCGTGATGTTGTACACGGTATTAAGCAATTACTTAAATTATAAGTTAAAAAAATCCTTGCTCCAAAATAATATGAATGACACCTAACACCGTCTTGAATTGTTATTCGATTCTGCTTAGTTATTGAAGAAAGTATTAGGATCAGACAGAGAAATCATTACTAGGTATTGAGCTTGATGTTTACTCCCAGAAAATAAGCGAATCAATTCGTTTCAGTGATACTACGAACGCACAAACGGAAAATCTTACAACAGCATTTATTGATAATGAACGCGAACTTTGACGTTTACAGAAATAAAATGAAGTTGCGTTAATAAAGGGGAAAACGCAAACTTTGACCGAAACGGGAGTGAAAAGGACGTTGCGTCAATGGAGGGGAAAATCCCATTAGAGGAAGACTTCCTAAGGCGATCATTCTAGAAACGATTGTCGTACAGATAAGATGGCTGAAGATAAAGCGAGTGTTTCAGGGAATCACGACATTATTGTATCTTGTTAATTTCAATTTATGTCTAAAAAATCAGAAAACAAACATCAAGTTTTGAATTTAAATAAACAAACTGTTGAGTTTTCTTTTAAATGTTTCTATGATGAAGCATATGGGATTTCAAGATAATGTTTGAAGAATTGGAGTTTGTTATGAGAATACGCCTTTTCCACAAGTTTTTCATGACTCTGCAGGAACAACCAAAGATTCATAAAAATGTATGATGAAAACAGCCTGGTTTACTTTGTGACAGAAACAACATTAACCGAATAATTCGCAGGACGAAATTACAAGAGGAACTTGCTTTGTCAAGAGGAAAGAGTCTCATCGATACCTCGTTCTTTATGTCAATACCGCGACACAACCTCGCTTCTTTGAAGAGGCCTATCATACGTTTTTTGTCAAGAAGAAAGTCAACAGGTTTACTGTGGTATTCAGCGTTAAGGGGCAGCTTTTCAGAGCATACTTAGTAACATTTTTATTCATTCAAACAAATGTACGATTTCATTACAGTTGTTAATTACATTGTATTTTTTTTACATGCCAAACATTATTTCTAGTGGTTTAGCAATGAAAATTCCATTGACGCGTTATGCGATTTATGAAGCCATTTTTTGCATAATTTGTTGTTCTTAAATACCGTGAGGGTGTATAAAGGCTGAGTTTATTTGTTTATTTGTTTAATATCACATCATCTGACAAACTAAACTAAATCTAGTATGTACAGTACACATAACCACTTTTGTAGAAAGTTTATGCTTGTCGACATTTACCGACATGTTAAAGTCAAATGAGGCTGCAACGGTGTTGAAGCTTGCTGACATAAAGCGAATGGGATCATGTTGTTCATAAGATGCATTACGCTGGGGCAGAGAAAGAAAATTCCTTCGTCTTAATGATCTTTCTGGAGCATATAAATCTAATCTTTCTAAAATTCTTGGCGCGTCAAACTCACCGGTCAGAATTTTGAATACAAAGGTAACCTGTGCATCAAAACGTCTTTTATGCAGTGTTTCCATACCTAAAAGTCGGCAACGATCCGAATACTCCGGTAGCTGCTGCAGGGCGTAACGTACGAACTTCCGTTGCACGGCTTCAATTTTTGTTGTCCAATTTACGTTGAATGGACACTACGGAATTCGTTTCAAGAACAGAACGGACCAGGGAGATGAACAGTGAACGAAGGTACAGTGGATCGCGGAATTCCGACGCTATCTTGAAAATAAATCCAAGTTGTCGATTCGTCTTTGCAATAATCTCGTTGTAGTGCGCCCTGAATGATAGCGATGCGTCTGAAGTAACACCCAAGTCTCGAACCTGGTTAACTTTCGTTAACGTTTGGTCAAACATGGTGTAGCTGAACGTTAGGATCATTTTTTCTATGGAAAGAGATTACGCAACATTTCTGGATACTAATTGTTAGCAGGTTGTTGGTACACCACTTATAAAAAGTGTCGATGAGCCGCTGGAGTTCGTGACAGTCTGCGATGCTTCGTATATTCCGCATTAACTTGACATCGTCCGCAAAAACATACGGCTTGGTTCTGGCAGTAATAAAAATGCGTCATTTATAAACAGTGCAAAGAGCAGTGGTCCTAAATTACTGCCCTGCGGAACGCCCGATAGATTCGAAAAGTGTGTAGAATGTTGTGATCCGATTTTAACGTACAGCGTTCGATTTACCAAGTATGACCTAAGCCATTGCACGAGAGCAGAAGCAACTCCTAATGTCTCCAACTTGGCGAGCAGGATACCATGGTCAACGCGATCAAACGCAGCTTTTAAATCAGTATAAACTACGTCGATTTGGGCACCTTCAGTCATGTTCTGTATGCATGTAGTAGTAAATTGTACGAGATTGGTAGTGGTAGAACGATTCGGATAGGAGCCGTGTTGGTCCATCGAGATGTAATGCTTGCAGCTAGCAAAGAGTGCGTTGTAAATTATAATTTCGAATACTTTTGAACAAGCGCAAAGAGAAGTAATGCCTTTGTAATTCTGTATATCGCGTTTGTCACCTTTTTTGTGAGCAGGGAACATAACCGACAATTTTCAACTGGTAGGAGAAGCACATCGCCGGAGCGACAAGTTGAATAGTAGATTAAGCGGACGAAGAAAAACAGCTGTTCATTTTTTCAAAACGCAGGAAGGTATGCCATCAGGGCCAGGAGCGAAAGAGGACTTAATTTTTTGTATTGCAGCTTCTACTTCACGGTTGGTTCTCAGGAATGGGCTAAAGTCAATTAAGTCTCTGGGAATACAATCGAGAGCTGAGCTCATCTCTGCGGTTGTAGCAGTAGATCTACGGAAAATCTGCTGGAAGTGTTGAGCGAATAGTGCGCACTTCTCTAGAGCCGTGTTACCATGTCTATCACCCAAAAACATATTTTTTGGCAGGCCCACTTCTTTTCTCTTGCTGTTGACAAATGTCCAAAAAAGCCTAGGGTTCCGTCTTAGACAGCTCTGCATCCGAAGTGCATATCGTTTGTACAGGTAGCGGTTTGAAATTCGGTTGGAGTTGCTAGCGTGATTAAACGCTGGTTTCGTTAGAGGGTTACGCATTCTGCAATAGTTGTAATAGTAATGCAGCTGAGTTTATGCGATTTGAAATAATGTCATTGACGAAGAATAACTTTGCAAGTTCTCGGCGTTGCTTGAGTGTCTGCATAATAATAAGCATGCAACGTGCTTCATATGATGGAAGAGGCAATGTAGTCCAATTCAGTTGCAAAGCTCGCATAAAAAGAATTGTTTTTGGATATATTCTATGCGTTCTTCATGCAGGACAGTATAACGATTTCAAATGAGATAACAATATTCCACAACAAGTTTAATGGAAGTAATATTCAATAGTTTGGTAGTGCACGGATCTTGAAAGTTGTGGCTGAAACGTTTAACTAAGCCCAGCATACTATTTGCTTTTCTGATGATAGAATTATAATGTTCTGTAAAAATAAGCTTGATGTCTAGGATCACATTTTTGCATTTTTGTACAGATTGATATTCTAGAGGTGTTACAATATGTGACGATTTTTCGGCTAAATGCATTGCGTTACATTTTTCGACATTGAGTTGAAGTAGGTTTTCATTGCACCAAGTGTAGAATAAATTGATATTTTAGAATTTTCCTGCGTCGTTAGAATAACTGATTTTCATGGGGAGTTTCTGCGTAAATTAATATTACTTTTGTTTTGTTTTTTTTTTTAGAATGAAGGAAATGTCATTTACTTAGAAAAAGAAGAGAAATGAACTCAAATGTAAACCCTGGGGCACTTCAGAGGTGATTGCAATGGGTTTTGAGAGTATCGGCGGAGTTTGTCATCATATCCTTTTTGGTTGTAAATAACTGCTCAAATTATTTAACATTATTGGAATAAAGAACTCTGAAAAAAACGTTCTAAAAAAACATTTTCTACAATTCGGTCGAAGAAAGATTACTACTAAAGGTGTCTAAGCTACAATGCTTCAAATGAAGAATATGGGTCATTCCATCTCAATATCAAGTTTGAGTGGCAATGCTGCCTGATAGGTTGTTTTTGCATTTGAAAAATGACCATAATACCGCTGAGTGACAAGTATTTTGTGTGTAAAACTTCCTCAAAAACACGATGCAATTTTTAAGTTTGAAATCAAAATATACTTATCTGTCGAAAAATGCAATTTAGTTTTTCAACTGTAAAAATAACATATCTGGCAACACTGCCGGGGTTATATTTTTTTAGATTTCTCGACTAATTTCCCTCAAATTGTGTCATTCAGAATGACCACTATCACGAGAGTTCCAGAGATATTAGTAAACCAATAATAGAAATTATAAGCGAATCAAAGAAAATTTTAATTTAATTGTCAAAAATGCTGTAACTCGAGTTTCGCTCATAATATCTCGGGGCGATAAGTGTTTTTCATGTAAAATTTTCTTGGGAACACGATGAATATATATAATTTAAAATGAAAGTATACTCATTTGACGGAATCCATAAACTACGTAACGCTCATAGAGAGGAGGGTGGGTATCCTGAAACGTTACGATTTGTTACATAGAGAAGGGGGAGGTGGGATCAGCGTTACGTAAAAAATCTCTAGAGAGACTCTCCGAGAACGAGCTTTTTTCTGAAACAAATTTTTCTACTATGTCACGTAATTTTTATTAGGGGGTGGGCGTTGGCGTTACGTTTCGTTACATACGGGAAAGGGGTAGATTCTAGGGGTGTGCGAAACTGACTTTTCTGGTGTCGAAACGAAACGAAACGAAATTAACCCTTAATTTCGGTTTCGCCAAATTAGTCGAAACGAAATCAAGGTGGATTTCGAGTTCTCGAGACGAAACGAAATTGGTCTCTAAATTTCGCGAAATTTCGCGAAATTTCGAAAAATAAAATAAATGTTTCTGAAACATAGCATTACAATGATTTGAAACGTTGGAGCGTACGCTAACGAAGTACCCTTCAGCAGCTGATCGCAAGGTGCTTACGAAGAGTAACGTAGGTGTTCAGATATCGATAAACCGACAATGACGAGAAAATCAAAAATGTAAAAAACTAAAATCTTGATGCACTTATTTATACAGATTATATTGCAGGTAATAGTAGCGCGATAGATACAAATGATATAAAGGTCAAACTCGAAATGTCTTTGTAAATAATAATTTAATAAACTTCTGAACTGATTCTTTTGGTTTGAATGCAACTATGTTTAAAATAGTAAAGGTGCCGCCACACGGACGCTGATTCCCTTAGTTTCTAACTCATAGTTGATTGTAAAAAGCATTTTTTTCATCATAACGCGGGATTGTACTGTCAAAAGCTATAACATAGAGACTCTGAACTACTCCGGCATGCCCGAATAGTTCATAGCCTACTATTCAGTGTTGAAAAAATGCTTTTTACAATCAACTAAGACTTAGAAACTAAGGGAGGTAGCGTCCGTGTGGCGGCACCTTAATCCTTCTTTCATAGCACTTTCGTCATTCATAATCCAAGTTTTGTCCTAGAGCTCGAACTGGAAAACATGAGAGATGGTAGGTAGGGTTTTCAACCATTCCTGTGAGTTTTGGTGTCCCTAGCAAAGATAACTTTTCCAAAGAGTTTTTCCCTATGCAAACGTAAAAGCGTCGAATCCGATAAGCAATTCCTCGGCGGCCTTCTGATGCATTTCTGCATTCTCTAAAAGCAGCAAAATTTACAGGAGCTGTAAAGCTGTAAAACCTTTGGAGGGCAACCATTTTGAGCTTTTGTCGACCAGTGTTATTGATTTTTTTTCAACACCGTTTAGTCAGACTAGACTAAGTGACATCTTTATCAATTCGAGGAAAATAAAATTTAAGTTAATCATTCTGTAAACTTTGAAGTTTTCAATATGTTTGCACATTTTGTAATATAACTTAAAATTACTTTTTAACTGAGCAGTTTTTTGTCATTTTAGATTTGGCTTAAACTTTGCATAAACGTTTTTATAGGCTGAGCAGCTATTTAAAATGCTTTTTTGGGAAACATTAAAATTAATATAGAAAAGCTTATATTCAAAAATCTTATTTTTTTTGTATAAAAATTACAAAAAACATACCGAAGCGATGAAGAAATCAAAAAAAGTAGTTACATTTTTTCAAAAAAAAAAAAAAAAATTTACAACATGTTTATTTTTGGAAGGACAATATTTTTATCTACAACTTTGCCAAAGGCACTATGCCAATCAAACCAACTGTTTCGATTATAAAAATATTTTAATTACCCACAGAGTGCCCAATTGGAGTTTAAATTATTTTTTCAGCTAAATCGGTTTGTTTGACTGGCATAACTAGTGTCTCTGGTAAGGTTGTAGAAAATAATTTTGCACTAAAAAAATATGCCCTGTGACTTTCTGCGATACCAAAAATAATAAAATGCATTTGGGACCATTCCTAAACTAAGGGGTCATATTTTGATCCCTTTTATACTCTCCCACTCCCCCGTGGTCTTTCGTGTTCTTTTGTTTTGTGATCTTATTCTGCAAATATATGTACAATAAAGTATGAAAAATTTATAAAAAAATGATGGTTTACGAAAACTGATTATTAGTTATTGCGCAAATTGTAAATAGAATTTTCAGTAATATCATTTTCTCAAAACCAAAATAGATAATGGTTGTTTAATTTTTAAAAATATTTCATTGTCTTTAACAAATATAATAATTTCCTTACCTGAAAGTAATTTAAAATACGCTATTCTGTTGAGTATATTCAAAATAATTTTTAATTTGTTGTTGAGTATCAAAATAAATAAAGTTTTTTTAAGCAGTTTGATCATCTACGATCAATTTTTCGCTTATAGTTATGGTAAATTTTGTACTCATCTAAAAATCATCTAGAAAAATATTTAGTTGATAATAAGTGAAACCTTACTTTTAGTGATTTTCAGGTATCGGATGTGTAACTTAGTTTTTTTTTTAATAAATTACAAAGTTTTTGAATGTCGAACAAAATATAAACATCTTTCTTTCTTCCTTCAGTTCACGAACATCCAGGTCTTATATATTGTTTTAAAGACCAAAACGTTGATTTTTTTTACCGGTCGTTGAGTATTGAAATATACTTCCAGGAAAAATGTCATAAATCCCGACGCATTGCAAAATAGAACTATTATTCTTAAGAAGTAAATGCCATATAAGGCAAAGCCTGTTTAAAAAAAAAATTTCTTCGTTCGGATCAGGGGCGACTCGTGGCTGTTGAACCTACCTGTTCAACTAGAAATTCTGAAAATCAGAGTTTGGGGAAGTAATTACAATTTTATCCGCGAATAAAAGCAAGTAATTCCCTTTGTTACTATTTAAAAATAAAACTAAAAAACAAGAAAATAAGAGCATGAATTTGGATTTTAGATTCATTTTTGCCTGACGTCCCCATGTGCATTGCACAGGTTGCACCTATGGACGAGTCGCCCCTGGTTCGGATAAATTTGAAATATGTTTAAAAAATTTGATTACAGTTAATTGCTGAGAACTCTCAAACTTTCCGTGACACTTATTAATTATCAAGTCGTGTCAAATAAATTTAATAATTAAAAAATTGCGAAAGCTTCGTCTTGACTTAGTGGCAACAATAAATTATAAGTCAGAAAAAAGACTACATGGTCTATTCGTTAACCTTAAGGTTCTTTTGATAACCTCCCCCCCCCCCCCCCCTGCCTCCCTATATATGACTACGTGGTTTGGGAACGGCCCCTTTGAAACAAACCAAAAATTATTTTTCTTTCAATCAATCAACAGTTAGAATGGAATGTTGTAATGCAACAAACAAATAGTTTTCTTTTTACTCAATTAAGTTATTCGTAATCATCCTCGTTCTCTTATTTCTCGTTTTTTCTAACCTTTCTTTCCTTCTACCTTGTATATTCGTCAAGTGCAAAGTCAGAATCACTTTTTCGCTATAATCTGAACTTGTTTTTGACATTGTAAAATTTCGTGTCCCCTAAAACAAGAGTAACATTTCTCAGTTATGTGTTCAACAAGAGCGAACCATGTACTTTTTATTCATTCATTGATGAAGTATACTTTTTTGGTGACACGTTTAAAATATTTTCGATAAGGTACCTGGTAATTTTGAAACCTATGCTGACTTTGAAGTCAGAGTGTTTTGAAACAATACTAAAAATTCAGGCAATTACAACTTTTTCTGCTTGACACATCGATCACTCTGTCTGCACACTATAAGGCATGATATCTGGTCAGCCTAGTGATAGCAATAAACTATCTGAAAAAAACACATTTAAATACACTACGGTGTGCGAAGAGGAGTCCTCTAACACAGAGAAATCCGAAAAAACGCTTAAAAATTTTTACAAGTCAAGTAGCATAGAGCCGTAAGATAGAGCTTCAGAGTTTTAGTTTTGACAGAAATTGCTATGCCCTCTTAAACGAAAGACAAAGAGTGACCTCTTTACCTTGTGCGCTGCAAATATAACCACATTTTGATGTACGTAAAAGATGCGTAAAATTTATTCCTTCAAACAAATTACTAGATGCCTTGTAGCGCATTCGGACGGCTTCATATTCCTCGAATATGACTTCAGTGATGACATGAATTTTATGCTCTGCGTGAATAAAAAATACCTCCCGCATGATGTTACGGTTTTGTCTTTAGAAACAAAAATTACCGGCTGAGAGTTTATTCTCCTATGTCTGACTTAGTATACCAGATATCTGTTGAGATATATTCAATTTAATTCATAGTCGCAATGAGCACAAACCAAAATAATGTAATAATGTGCATCGGAAATTTGGTCCGAAATTTCGCGAAATTTCGTAATCGTCGAAATTGGAAGATTAATTTCGCGAAATTTTAGGCGGAA
Organism: Wyeomyia smithii; assembly: GCF_029784165.1. Lineage (NCBI taxonomy): Eukaryota > Metazoa > Arthropoda > Insecta > Diptera > Culicidae > Wyeomyia > Wyeomyia smithii. Next base: position 192,772,458 of record NC_073695.1, on the reverse strand, counting down.
TTTAGCGAAATTCAACGAAATTTTTCGGCAATTTCGCGAAACCGAAATTTCGCGAAATTTCGGGAAATTTCGAGTTTTGCGAAATTATACGAAATAATTCGAAATCTCGCACAGCCTTAGTAGATTCCAAAAATTGGGTTTTTTTGCGTTACGTTATTTATGGATGTTGCCTTTGCCGAAAAATACAATTTTATTTTTCAAATGTAAAAACATCCTATCTGGCAACACTGCCACGCAAAATTAATTTTTTTTCTATCTTCAAATAATTTTCTTCAAAAACTATGTATCAGTTTATTTCTGAACATCATGTTTTGTAGTCATAATTGAAAGAGAACAAGGCTTGACGTAAATGGCATTTTTCCCAAAAAAGGGAAAAGTCTCATGAATGAAGAGTGGATCGATCGGCACCAAAATTGGGGTTTTTGCATGATTATATGAACAATTCCCCAAACTTTGAGCTGAATCTCAGAAAGTCGTTGACATGAGGTGCGCACACTTGCTAAAATACATGCGTCTTCTTTGATCTTTTTTTGTTATTAAAAATTTGCTACATACTTTTATTTGAGTTTAAAAAGGTTTTTACTCTACGATTGTATATTTCGTATATATACTAGTTTTATTCTTATTTTTTTCTAGGCATTGAAAACTGTACACAAAAAAACCTGCTTCTTGACGCAGTATCACGTCCCATTGGAACATTTTGGGATAGGGATGAAAATTTAACTTAAAACATTGGGAGCCTCATGAAAATTGCTCAACTTCAACGGTTTATAATTTAGTCAGGTTTCAACAATTTTCCTTCAATCTTACAGCAAGTTGATTGAAAAATTAGCTACGAGTCTACTAAAACATGGTAAATTGTGATTTAATAATAATTATTATTATATTGTTGAAACATGTAGAGCCTTGTTTTGAACGACTATTTCGGCCATTTAGAGCTGAAAACAAGGCCGAATTCAATCCAATCCAATTTTCAGAACGAGGATGATATCCAGAGGATGGATTTTCACTCCAGATTACATTTTGAATCTTTTCAGGGCCACCACATTATTTCCAGAGAGTTATTTTATTAGTTATGAAAGTTTTTTTTTGACTAAAACATATTGATACAAGACAGTTTATCGTAATTTTACCGTCCTCCATTCAAAAAAAAATATTCAAATGAAGAAGTTTGCTTTGAACTTATCACTTGCGGTCACTTCGAATGCAACAATTCAAATGATGTAACAAGTAGCTTCATGAAGTTCTACGTCAATTTCGCGGTCGTGGCTTGGCACACAACCCTTCTGTTATTGTAATGATATTTATCGGTGGACAATGTTCAAATAATAAATATCTTTCAATGATTGGTCGTTTTTCCTGAAAAGGACAATTCGTTGTTTCATAAAAAATTGGATACGTTGATCAGAAATTACTGCTACGATGTGACCGTCCGTCGCACCATCTGTTAGTAAGATGATTTGTTTGAGCAGAAGCAGACCGATGAGTGGATTACGTACGGTACACTTTTTGGCTCATCTAATGATACGTCATTCAAGTTGCTCAGCCTCAATATGGCTCAGTTGTCCTCGCCGGGGCACGTTTGGAGGATATTTTTCCTTACGTTTTTTCTTACTAATTGTCTTTCTCACGCACGGCGCAGCTTTCGGCACTTGTTCTGCATTTCCTGCAGCTTCTTCTCCGTGTACTTCGGTTCTTAGAAAAGAGCGAAAGAACGGACGGCTCACGAAAGTGAACCACGGTTCTTTGAGCACACCAGAATCGATGGTTCACCCGAAATCGAAGTTTACCGAGACAACACGAGCTGTCAACGCACGTAAATCATTGTGAACCATGAGCCGTTCATAATAGTCGGTTCGCAACGGTGAGTGAGCGGTTCAGAGCCGCTCTTGGAAAAGAGCCGTTTTGCCCACCCCTAGTCTGGATACTCGTTTTTATGATGAGTCAACCTTTTTGACCAGCTTCATGGTGCTGGGGCCAATTTTGTTCTTGGCGGCATCTGTTTCCGCTCCGCCGTGTTTTTTTTTATTGTTGGCCATTTTTCTTTCATCATAAAACCAAGCGATCATGTTATGAATCATTTTCATGTGCTCCTTTATGAAACAATGCCTCAATTTTGAATGCAATCCAAGCATACTAAAGATGCGCTCCCAGAGAAAACTCTATTCCGCGACCTTCATCGTAAACAAACGTAAACACACTGAGCATGAGTAACACCCACAAAGAAGAGAACAAAACCACACACAGCTGTTTGTCTCTGGCGCGTGTAGTGGAAAACGTGACATGAGATTAGTCCCGCTACTTTGGACTTACCCGTTACATATTTTTCAATGCATTTTTGGTTGTCCTGAGAAGGACAGTTTGCTTTATTCAAAATCAGATACGTTGATCGAAAATTACTGCCGTTCGTCGCCCCATCCGCTAGTAAAATGATTTGTTTGCAGACTTTTATTTAAGACCTCAAGTCGACACTGTCAGGAACGGAAAATCTGCTGCTAACGCTGCTGCAGATGTGACCGTCCGTCGCATCATGCACTAGTAAAATGATTCGTTCGAGCAGAGGTAGGAAAACGTGCATTCCCGTTCAACTAGGTATAATGATCTGTTAACCGTGTTAGGGGAAGCAAGCATTAAGCTCAACTCTAATTGGTTGGAATCTGTGTTTCAATAAGGCTTGAAAATTTTCAATAATAGTTCGCATAATCAATTAATAATTTTTCGCATTTGTGCAGATGTGTAGCTATTTTTTTAATCGATTGCTGCAAAAATGAAGGAAAACCGTTGGAAACTAACCGAGTGATAAGTATTCGAGATTGGACAAGTTTGATCTCAGTTCCGTTTTTAGGTTTAAATATTACACCTTTGTAACGGAACTTCTTCAAAGACTACGTCTCAACCAGGTTTCGTTTTGCTCACCTTGATCTTGGATATGCTGCTGGACAATTTCCTCCCTTACGTCTTTAGTATTTATATATACGTTGCTTGCTAATCTGCCTTAGCCCGTGCCCCAGCATATTGAAAAGTGGAGAATTACGAGGCAAGGAAATTACCAATTTCACTTGACGGAAGACGACGACGATGAAAAAAAAAAACAGTTGTTCTTAGCTGAGCAACTTATAACGCTTTCTTCTGAGTTCTGACAATTTCAACTTGAATGATCATTTGAAGTGAGAATATCATTCACAGTAAAATAACACCTTACATAGAGAAGCATTGCTGAAGGCTTTTATCCCTCTGATTGACGAAACCAAGAAACCTTTCGGGAACGAGTTTTCAGAAAATGTTGTAGTTTTGGTGTCCACTTTAATTTCACTTTTGTGTGGAATTTAATTGAAACAACCTTTCATTCATTTATCATCTGAGTGGGACTGATATAGGATTATTTTTAAGATGGGACAATTTGACCTCATTTTTTTCTGGCTTTTTCGAATAAAACATTCTTTTTCGTGTTCTTAATCGATAGTAAAGCAAGAAATAGATGGAATCTGATATATAACTCAAAACCGAGGAAAATCCATATGAAACTGGTTTGTGATTATAGGCAGAAACTTTTGAAACTTTTGTGAATAGCTCATCTGCGTAGGAAAGTTAAGTGGAATGAATTGATTCTGTACACGAGAATTGTGTGACTGTTCTTATCGCCTTCGGATGCGACAAAAACGGAGTAAAATCGAGCGTTCTACAAAATATTTCTACGTCTGAATTCGTTTGAAGCCCTTCTAAGGAGCATACTAAGAGATGTAGCATTTGAGGGGTTAAAATGATGTATGTAAGCAAAAATCAAGAGAATGGATGAAGCCTTTAAGAAACTAAGTATTTTTACGAACGAAAACATTTTTTAGGCTACGTCTCACTGGAAGCATTGTAGCTTCAAAACCTTTGGTTTCATATTTTGAAACAAATTGTGAGGAATTAATAATGCTAACACAATTACACACTGAAAAAAGAACATATTACATTTTTGTGGGTTGAAATAATAACTTATGTTTTGGTAAAAATTGAAAAGTATGGAAATTTCAAATTTTGTTTCGCAGATTGTGACTCAGAGCATTTTTCAAAATTGATTGATTTCAAAAGCTCAACTTCAAATAACCGTCAAGCATTATTCTAAGATGTATATCTATCCTAGAATCGCTTTCTAGATGCTTCCTGTTTCAGCTCAGCATTTCTAACGCATGAGTAGTGTCATTAGTAGAAGCCACTTGTTCTATGAGTTGTTATAAAAAGGTTAAGTGCTCTAACCGTTCAAAAGAAGCGAAAGGTTTTTTTTTGACGTAGTTGATTGGTTTTCACAAGTGTTTTGATACATACTTTTTAAGGAACATCGAATCAATTTTAAAACAAACAAAAGCAAAAAAAGCAGAGGTGCGCCTAAGGGGTCATCTACAAATACGTAAAAAAAATTTCAATTGATTTTTGAATTTTGTAAGGTCTGTCAACTTTGAAATCTTACGTAAGATTTTGTTCAATTTCTCTTCTCCACCTCCGTAAGCAAGAATAAGAAACTGTGATACTGCCCTCCCGCCCTAGCCCTTACGTTATTCAATGATGACCCCTAAGTGCATAAACTCACGCTTGGCGTAGAGCGGATTGATTTAAGTTTCTTGTACGCAAGTAACATTGATACACTCTGACCGACCCCTAAGGTTCAAACAAAGAGATATTTTTCTTCAACGTCAATCCCAAAGTTTCGGCTCATTGCGTTCACGTTACGTCCCTCAGACCCGGTTTTGTTTTCACAATTAAGTCGTAAACATATCTTCGTAGTAGCGTCCTTCCGCCGGAATGAAAACCTCCCCAAGTCCAATCCCATTTTCCCTCGACTAAATCGCTTGAAACCGATCGTCAAATGGTAAACAATGTTCGCCTTCGGCAGTTGTCTGGTTTTCTGTAGGAGGCTTCCGGGCGAGAATCACGAACCCAACGAGCGAGCGCATAAGCACTCGACCGTATAATAGGTTACGCTTTTTCGGTATTCGGTTTAGGCCTGATTGGCCAATCGGTATCTTGCTGAGGTCATTTATCCCAACAGCCTCACACCGACCTAATTTGGTGGCAGTTGCGTCCGTCGGCACATGAAATAAAAGTGTGGAAGAACTTTACGTGCTGGAGCAGGATGAAAGCCCATTGAATGGATCGGGTTCCGCTTGAGTAATGCTCGGGTGTCCTGTATTGCTGTGTATGCCGTGCTTGGAAAGGCCAAAAATGGGTTATTTTATATTTGCGATGGACGACACATTACCGGTAAATGGATATTCGCTTTATTTGAGCTTCCTTTTTTTTTGCTAGAATCATATACGAAAAAGAATTGGCTATTGGTTGCAACCAGTGCACATAAGATAGTATACCCGAAAGTTTTTTTATTTCGCGGAGTATGATTGATTTGATTAAATGTTGTCGCAGTTTTGCTGTTGTTAATATTTCCTCGATCTATTCTGAAAAATCGCATCACCGTAAACATAGAAGGAGGTAATGAATTTTCAACACAGAGATTGGTACAGTTTCATGGATGGTTAAAACTGCTTCTTTCATAGAACACAAATTGGGCAACGATCCATAGGAAGTAGCAACAGTAATTTACTTGATCATAATTAGATTTGCAAAGTTTGAAAGCTAACCAGGTGAAACGAAATCTCGTTTTATATACAAGTTTTCAATCCCTTTCGGGATTGCTAAGTTAGTTTGTTCGCTCACTGACTTGTTCAACTCACTGACTGACAGTCGATGAGGATGAGTAAGACGGAGGAGTAAAACAAAAACAATGTACCTACTGAAATTTATTAAATTCCGAACTGGTGTCGATTACGTTTCATCTGACAACGGAAAGGTATCTCAAACACTCAGCAATCTATTCACTTCGCATTCCTTAGCCCAGCGTGGGGTGCAATTTCTCGAGTCAGCATCTCGAACGCTACCGCACAACTGCACCGTACAACATCAGCATCCACCTTCTCTGTATGCACCGACAGTCAGAGGCAGCTTTGTGAAATAACATTGGCTTGTTTAGCGTTTTCCGAACGAATGCGCAGAATGTGTGTCGAAGCGGTGCTGGGTACGAAAATCGGAAAACAGCGCTGACCGACGACGACGCTGTGCACTGAGAGGTGGAAGATCTGCAGAACGCCAAACAGCAGCGGAAGCATTCGAACTTAGGAAGCATTACCAGGGGATGAAAAATTATTGCCCTGCAACCAGATTGGCGGTGTCGAGAAAAATCGCACTTTTCCACGGGGAACCCACTCACGGTGGGTAACCTGGAAAATATATACGACATGCAGGATCAGGTCGCCTAGATCAAGATCCTCCAAATTCGCTTTCTCTCTCTTCTTGGCAGTAACATTGGTTTTGGTCTGTGTCATGTGTGTAATGGTAGCGGGATGGCTTCTTGAAAGTCAACACGACGATGGTTACAATCGTTCGGTTGTTCGTTTGTTATTCTTGGCAGCATGGGTGAATTTATGAATATGTGCATTTATTTATTCGCACACGATGGGGGGATTCAGTTTTATGATAGCTTTTGGCTGCATTGGCGTATTTCCGGTTTGGAAGCGACAAAAGATGGAAGCGGTCATGGGGTCGAAAATGTTTCTTGGTCGCTTTTGGTCTGTCTGTGGAAGATTTGCCACAAATTCTTATATCGCTATGAGCAATTGCTTGAATGCAATTAGAGAGGATAAGAAACAATGATTCAAGTTTTGAGAAGTTTGAATTAAACCGATAGTTTGAATAGATTTGATAACTTGTTCAAATTGTTCTATTTGCTTTAAGGCGTAAAGATGGCGTACGATTCAGTTAAGGTAAATTATCTACAGTTGATCATGGTTTTCTATGATTCTTGATTGACGTATATTATCGTCGAGAGTATCAGCGCTGTTTGAAATTCTTTTACTCGCTCTTTTGTTGCAGACTTATCACCTTCTTCGCGATAGCGCAAAAGTTTTCCCTTAGCCTGATTCGCAATAAAACTCAATTCATTTCACATGCGACTTAGTCTATTCTCAATATTAACTTTTCGTTATTAACTTCTCATCTATGGAATTGAGCAACCAAAACTTGCTACAGGTGCAGTTAAAATTAATCATTCTTCCACGACTCCACCAGTAAATTTCTGCATAAGATTGATTTTATATTGTCAGAGAAATATCTATACCTGTGTTAAACATAACAACAAATAAAGAAACTTTTTCGAATTTCATAACGCTTGAAGTATTTTTTGTCAAGATTGTATATTTCTTTCCTAGCAGACGCAACAAAGAGTATTTTTACTCGAGCTTGTTCGTCGTTAGAAGAGATGGGAGCATGGCCTTGGAAAGTCATCCAAGTTCTAATCGACACCATAATTGACTCGACGTCAAGTGACAGAACAAGATTGGGGAGAGTAGGAAAACAACCCGAAGGCTTCCATTTGCTGGCATAATGCTGGTAATGAGTGCGATCGGAGTGAACAAGTCGATAATTGATCTAGAACTTGTTCTATTTTGAAAAGTTAGTAAACTGAATTACAAAGATTAGGTTAAGCGTGATAAACGGAAAAGGTGGAATGTACTAAAAATGTGAATAATTTATTTATTTCATATCAGAATCAAAACTTGGAAAGTCAGCGGATAAAATAAAATTTAAAGAAAGGTCTCTGAAATTTGTGTAGACCCGAGAGTTTTTCAAACATGCGTGCCAGCGAATAAAAATATTCTATGAACTTCGAAGCATTTTGTGTGGAAAACTCACTGGAACTTTGTCACATTCTGCATATTGTTTAACGGTTTCACCCATTCCCGGCGACATCTAATCTTTGATCGTAGCTTAACATATATGCTTGAAGTTTTGAAGGACGAAACTATTTAATACGGTCAGAGAACAGATCACTTTATGAAATGAAAATCAGTTTATGTCAGTTGTGCATGTAGTTGTTGAATAATTCGAGTTTGAAGGTCATTTTCGAGGTAAAAACTGATTTCTCCCCGCCGGGAATGGTAAATGTGAGTTTCATTGTTCTCGAAAGTTTCTTGGGCATAATAACAATGATAGCGAAACTACAGCAACAATAGTTGTTTATTGGTTGGATCTCAGACTGCAAACATTGTTGAAGATCATATTCTATTTAATGGTGTCTAACCTAATTCACAGTGGTGGGCACCGCTGACTGAAAATTAAGCGACGGTAATTTCTAATCCGCTAACATGAAAATTGAGCTCAATAATCGATAAACGCTAAACCCGACTATTTAGTGTACAGGACAATTGCGGAGCTAGCGCTACGATCCTACTGACACTAACAGTCCCTCCCGAGACGAGACTCGAACCTACGGCTTGTTAGGCCAGCATCGTACCTCGAGACCATCTGGGAGGTTACTGGAACCCTATTCTAGAGTAAAAAGACAAATAAGACAATTGAACGTTGTTTGATTGAAACACATGTTCCAAAAGTAACTTTTGCAATGGTATGCTCCAGGCATGGGGAAAACACAGCACACCAAAGCGCGTGGAGCCCATCTGCTAACAAACACACCACGCACTGGCACGGCACGCAGGGCTATTCGTATTACCCTCCGTCGCTAGCTAAAGACAAAACACTGCAGAGCCATTCGTGAACACGCGAGCCGAGGGCCCGCAGTTTCGGGGAACACACAAGCATTGGTCGCCACGACGAGATCGACAATGGTATAATATTGGAAAGCTTGACGGTAGTCAACGCATACAACCACCTGCAATATTTTTTTCATATGTACTTTTGTAAACATGATGCGTTTGAGAAAACACGTGTTAGCAAGCGGGCTTCCGAAGGCTCACGAATGCGGGAACACTTGGGCATTTGTTTGCCGAAGCTTCTGAAGGTCTGTTTTATTTAGAACACTGTGGGTTTCGGTTTTGTATACGCACTGAATGGCAATGAAAAAAACCCTCCGTGGCATCGCCTAAAACACACACGCAAGTGGTGTGGTGGGTTTGGACATGCCTGGTATGCTCATCATCCGAAGTAATTTTATACGCTATTAGACACTCACAGTTTTTTGTTGCTTCTCTACAAAATTAGCGAATTAGCGATTAGCGTAACGAAGGTCAAAAATTTGGGCCGCTAACAGTCCGCTAACCAGTTCAAAAATTAGCGAAATTGCTAAATCGCTAATTGAATATTAGCGTCGCTATTTAGCGATTAGCGAATTAGCGGAATGGTGCCCATCACTGCTAATTCTTTTTTTTTTTTGAATTAGCTTATTAAACAAAGCTTACCAAAGCAAAACTGAAAAATGTTGAGAGAGAGGTTGTGTATGAGACATGACCGCAATGTGAATAACGACAGCCTTTCTTATAATAATGTATCTCTTGCTATAGGTTAGGGAACACACTCGGTTGGAAATAATCAATTAGATGGTATCATGCGCTGTTTTTAGTTCTTTTAAACGCTATGATCACGATAGACTATCTTGGTGCAATATGTTTATGTCAGTTTTCATTATCCAACGTTAAAAAATTTTCTAAAAATAATTCGGAGACCCAAAAACGACCTCCGGTTCCAAAAATACGCATATTAGGTGTATTCAACCATTTTATGCCGTTTTCCAGAAACCAGTATTCACCATCTTGAACTTCAAGATAGCGTCTAGTCGACTAGATAGCGTAAAATAGCGTAACTGGTCGATATCTGCGTTCAAATTAAAGCTGCACATTTTTCAACAGTACAATAGTCATCACAACCATTTTCCACGCGGACGCGTTGTTAATTTTCCAATCGACTGCTGCAGGAATGAAGAAACCCCGTTGAAAACAAACTGAGTTATCAGTACTTTAAATTGACATTTTCGTGATGGTTTCGGTATTTCAATTTGCATCCCTATTCCAGAATGATACGGTTCATTAGTTTGACATGCTAAATTTAACTTAATATAGCCAAAATTATTTTCTGTTTTTTTTTCGTGTGTAAAAATCTAATAATTTTTATGTAAAAAAATAAAAACATTGGAAAAAAGCTTATTTAAAAATTCTCGAATACTGATAAGGAGTAAACGCGTTTTCAAGCACATGAAGCAATTTAGCAAGCAGTCAGTGCTTTCAGAATTAAAAATAATCATTATTCAATCCTATGTGACCGTTTGGAAAAGTAACTTCTATTCGCCTGTTGAACAGTTTCCAAGTCTACAAATATTTGAAGCTGCCAATATAGCTAGGCCTTAACAGTTTTTCATTTTATGTTCTCTGCTGCTTAACATGGTAGCTCTTTCGCAGTAGTTCCGGTCACGGTTCATATTTAGGAATGTTACGAGCCCAGCTGACGCTTGGTACAGCTACGCGATGTTAACCGGTCGGGTTCTGCACAGCCGGCTGTAAGCATGATTTTTTTTCTCATGGCTCGAGGCAGGTCGCCCCCTTGCAACTGTCATGCATACTTCCGCAGGATACTCGAACGTGAATAATTCGTTTTGAGATTTGACAAAATTGAGCGTTTAATTTTATCTCTCAACTAAATTCAAATTCTACAACAGTATTAATTCAATCAATACATACTCCAAAAAAAGCTTAAATTTTAGGAAAAATATTGGAATTCTCCTTTTTTTATTTTTAATTGCTCAATTTATTTCTTTTGTTCTAATTATGTTTGAGTTTGAATATTGATTTCGCATAGTCTTATCTCGTTTTATTTTACTGTTAGAATTTAGATCCATTCAACTGAGGTTATCAGGAACGACATATTTAATTGCGTATTGTTTTTGTATCAACTTGGGTTCTAAACTTGGCCTCGTTCGGAATTAAAATATCAAAAATCTGATCTTGTGGAATAATACGACTAAGGGTAAGGGAGGGTATTTTCGGCGGTGATTAAAATAGAATCTTAGGGGTTAGGAATGACCAACGAAAATATTTTTTTGAAGTATGGTACATTGAGATTAAAAGAGGCATAAAAAAAATTAGCTTCGTAGGTTGTTCCTAATCCCAGAGATTCTATTTTAAAAACTGTCAAAAATACCATCCCTTACCTTATAGCAAGTTTTGTTAGTATTCCGGTAGAAATGGATTTCAATCTATTGAAAATTTCCTTTCAAATTTTGATAACACATGTAACAAACATTATAACAGTTTTGACTCCATCAAAGCATCAGATATCGCAAAAATGTGTCAAATATAGCCTTAACACCTCGCGTCTTCATCGCTACCACGTGATTGGTCGGTTTATTAAATATCCAACTGTTCCCGTGAAAGACATGGTCTCCAATGCAAACACTGCCCTTTTCAGGACAAGCAAATCTACAATTGAATAGTTAATGATTTTTCTCCTTTATGAATACATTCAAAAATGGAAAAAGTTTTAGAAAATTGGCTTTGTTAATTTTCCTTTTTATTTTCATGAAAAGAAACTTTGAAATGTTAATACCATGAATGTTTTTGTTGAAGGTTTGACCTTTATTCTCAGCAAAATACACCGACTTTTGACTAAAATCGGATAATGTTTCTTGATATATAAAGTAAGGACGCAGCGGTTTTGCAGCTCATTCATTAAGTTTAAAGCGATTGAACCGGATGGTTTATTTTTATTCCAAAGATTAACGAATATAAAAGATCAGATTGTCAGCTAGGAACCATCGTGCAAGAATGTTAATGAGTCTTCCATTTTTTCTAACTTTTTTCTAATGTCCGAAGTCACCTTTTAAGAAACGCAAAAGACTATTTCTGTGTATCACTTTTTTCGCCTTGATTTTTTTTAAGAAAAACGGTATTTTTTGAGATCATTGATTATAATCATTCAACTATGGGACTGCCTCAATGTGACTCAATAACAGTTTTTCTTTTATTGTAATTTTTTTTTTTACATAACACTTTGCTACAAATGAAAAAAAGTTATTTATTTTTTAAGAAAACCAGAATTTTTGGCTTCTATCGCACAATTATTTCACGGAGCTACAAATGATGAAAAATGCTTCTTGCTTCCTTTGATGTGACTCAGTGTGGGTTGTAGCTTTAGTCAAATGTTACTTGCGCGTTCACTTGAAGTTTTTCAAATACCCCGAAAATTATAAGTTATGTTCAAAACCCTGTTTTTTACCTTAGCTCACATTTTTATGTTTAATACGGTTAGTTTTCAACCGATTTTTTATATTTTGGCTCTTTTGAAAAGGCGAAAAATAGAGCATTTGAAACATATAAATGTGTCTGAAAAGTTTGCCTATATGTGATTATTAGTTTTAAAATAAATAAGATGGTTTATGTTATTTTCAATTTTTTCCAAATTTATTCGCAATTTTTCACACATTTTTGTAATGATGGAGCTTCAATTGCTGTAAAATTTGGAAAGTTTTTTTAGTATCAAACGAAAACAATAGGTGTTGTTGATGAAAATCTCTTATAATTTGGCTGAGAAATGACTTGACGAAATCTAAGTAGGGGGAAGTAGGTAAAGACGGACACTGCGGGTAAGATGGACACTTTTAAAATTTCACAAACTAGAATGTATTGCGATAGTTGAGTGATGCGAATACCTTCTTTGTAGTGTGTTAATGCTTTTGAGATGCATTGGCTGTTTTCAGCAAGCGAACGCGTTCTTTGATGTAATTTTCATTCCATGGGAAATAGTGGAAAACTCGTGAAACATATGTGTTTTCATTTATTCCCGATAGTAAAGTGTTTAATTAGTCTTTCCTCGGTTTTCAGGTGAAAATCTAGCAGATTTTCGATGTTCCGATAAAGAGCTACGATAGTTTGAAAAATTTACAGCCAGGTTGGGCAAGACGGACACACTAAGGTAGGCAAAGATGGACACACGAATTTTGCAAGAATTTTCATATGTAATATTGGTTGTGTACTACAGATGTTTACAAAGTACACCCGCGAGAGAAACCAGCAGATAATAATCACTTCGCAGTTAGATTAGGCCATTCAGACCGTAAATTTTTGCCATTCAGACCGTAAATCATCATAAACAACCCTTCCAAACTCTTCACGTGATGTATTAATTGGACTCTAATAACGTGGAGTAGTATATGGCCATAACTTAACACACAAATCAAAAGAATCCGTAACGTACTACATCTTTTTAGTGAGTGTCCACCTTTACCAACGTAGTGTCCGTAGTGTCCGTCTTTCCCAACCATGTCAAAAATCAGCAATTTTTTATCATATTTTTAAAGACCCAAAACACATAAAACTTTGGGCAAGTTCACTTATACCAAAAATAATTATGACAACAAATGATCCTAAGTTTCAATTTGTATGACTACTGCAATCTAAATAGCAATACCTGAGTAATTATTTAGGTCAAACCTTAGGGTGTCCGTCTTTACCTACTTTCCCCTACATATATGGCGGAAAACATCAAGTCATATCTCAGCCAAAACATTTACTGTTTTCGTTTGGCACTAAATGTACTTTTCAAATTCTACAGCAATTAAAGCTCCTCCATTACAAAAATGTGTAAGAAATTGCGAATAAATTTGGAAAAAATTTAAAATAACATAAACTAGGTATCTTATTTATTCAAAACTATTCATCACATATTGGTAAAATTTGAAAAAAAAAATCATCTTATTTTATTTAATATAAAACATCTTACTTTATTTAAAACTATTCATCACATATAGGTTAACTCTTTAGACATATTTATATGTTTCAAGAGTTCTATTTTTCGCCTTTCCAAAATAGCCAAAATATAAAAAATGGGTTGAAAAACAACCGAATTAAACATAAAAATGTGAGCTAAGGTAAAAAACAGGGTTTTGACCATAACTAATAATTTTTTGGGGTATTTGAAAAACTTCAAATAAACGCGCAAGTAACATTTGACTAAAGCTACAACCCACACTAAGTCACAACAAAAGTTCATGCATTTTTTCATCATTCGTAGCTCCGTGAAATAATTGTGCGATAGAAGCCAAAAATTCTGGTTTTCGTAAAAAATTTATTACTTAGCCAAATATCAACCGATTTTTGCAAAACTACTTTCATTTGATTCGGAATTGAATATACTTTCAAAATTAAAGTATATTTGTGGTATGTTTCTCACAAAAATAGACGGCAAATTTAAAATTAAATTGAAAAATTGCGTGAAAAAGTCTAAAAAATTAGATTTAAACTCAAATAACTTAACATATTTGATTGATATTAGTGAAAACCTGTATATATTTTGAAAGCTCTATTTGTCCTCTTTCTAAAATTGCTAAAATATTGAAAATTGGTTGATAAATGACTGAGTTAAAAAATATTATATGCGCTGAGGTTCAAAAAACCGTATTTTGACCATAACTTCAGATTTTGGGGGTGTTTGGAAAATTTCTAGTATGAGCGAATGTTATACTCAACAAGACCTACAACCTACACTAGGTCACTTCAGAAGTTTTAAATCGCTGTAGCACAGTGTAATAGAATGTATAGTCATGGACTATTGTAGTAACAATTTACTTGTTATTGCAAAAGCAATACCGAAAAAACTCTTCCTTTTGTTATAAAATGAAATTTATCACTTAGAAAGCAATAAGACTTATCTCCATTCAAGTAATACTGTCGAATATTCTGCATGAGTTACTAGTTTCTCCATCTCTAATTCTAATCTCTAATCTCTAATTCAAATCAATTCACAATTCTTGTGAACATAACGTTTTACTTTTTGCACTACATTTACAGCGAATTCTAAGGTATATAATATAATATAATATAATATAATATAATATAATATAATATAATATAATATAATATAATATAATATAATATAATATAATATAATATAATATAATATAATATAATATAATATAATATAATATAATATAATATAATATAATATAATATAATATAATATAATATAATATAATATAATATAATATAATATAATATAATATAATATAATATAATATAATATAATATAATAAAGCGAAGTTTTGTCAACTGATCAAAAACTCATCTGACTGATTAGAATAACTAGGAGATAACTCAAGTAAAAGTTAAAATGTCCATTTCAACCTATTCAGTTCTTAACACTTTCGACCAATTAGTAAGCTGCTGTTATTTACGCAATTCAGTTACCATTGCACAATGGTCCAGAAACCGAATTTAGGGGGAAATTTGGGTCTAGAGCTCTATAGCAACATTTCAGAGAAAAACTTTCTGCTACAAAGTTGTTACATATGATAAAGCGCTCATTGAAAAATTATCAAAAATTAGGGTTCATTCAAGTATCTAACTTTTTTATCTTTGTAGATAGAAGAAAAAATTGTTCTACAATGTTATAGCTCCATTAATTTTAAGAAGGGTAAGGAACGGCTTAAGCAGTAGCGCCTATTTTAATCAGTCGAAGAAAACAGGCCTCAAACTCCTGCATTTTGATCAATATCGATTGTCTAGCTGCCTCACGAATATAAGTAATACCGTTAATCACAAAGAAATCTGCGAACAATTGCAATTGAAACAAATCGACCTATATTGCAGCCATTCAGGAGCCACTTCGGGTGCTGAAAAAAAAACGCCTGCAAAACAGATGGAAACTGCTTAAAATAGGTTCGGGGTGATTGGAATAGTGTCCCTCGATTCGTAACTTTGATTGACGATTGTCAAAGTTTGCTAACTTAGTTTTACAATCTCAAAACAAGTTCTGATAGAGAAAACGATAGCGAACAGATTGATATACTACTGTTTGAGTTTCACCCAACACATTTCGAGTATTTCGTCTGAATACACAGGCGGTTCCTAATGATGCTTAAAATATGTTCCCTACCCTAACTTTGTAAAAAAAGTATTTCTCTATCTTTGAAAACAACCGATTTATATTGAAAAAAACATATTTTACGCTCTAACTTTTTTATTTCAAGTTTCATCTCAAAACTGTTTTTGAACAACTTTTAGAGCTTTTTAAGAGAAACAATTTGCAATGCTGACATCGTAAATATCTCAATTTTACTCAAAGTTATTTTTATTTTTCATCAAAAAATATGCGTTTTTCATTTGTATGTCATTCATTTTGGGGCAAACATAAAAAATATCTCTTGGTCTCATTTTGAAGGGCATACTTGACTCTATAAATGGAGGAACTTTTAGAAATATGTTATTTTGAAAATTTTAGTAAATTCAATTTAAAAACAAAACGAAAATTTCAATAATTTTATACATTATGCATATAAAAGCACCCAGATTTATTTTATGGTATTTTTTCTTATAACTAGACGTAATTGCCTTTAATTTGACCCAAAAAGATCGAAAATCGATCAACTGGTTCAAAAGTTATGATTTTTTTTAAATAACATACATCGAATATAGTCGTTTTTTATGGTCACCCTATTTCGAAGTTGGTCCCCTTAACAACCCAACGAAACAATACGGGTTTGATTATTTTCAACATAGATGCATCCCTGCGATTTTGAACACAATTCAAGTACTTTGCGTGACCAACTTCGAAATAGGGTGACCATAAAAAACGGCTATATTCGATGTATGTTATTTAAAAAAATTCATAACTGTTGAACCAGTTGATCGATTTTCGATCTTTTTACGTCAAATTAAAGGTAATTACGGCTAGTTATAAGAAAAAATATCATAAAATAAATCTGGGTGCTTTCATATGCATAATGTATAAAATTATTGAAATTTTCGGCTTGTTTTTAAATTGAATTTACTCAAATTTTAAAAATAACATATTTCTAAAAGTTCCTCCATTTAAAGAGTCAAGTATGCCCTTCAAAATGAGACCAAGAGATGTTTTTTATGTTTGCCCCAACATGAATGACATACAAATAAAAAACGCATATTTTTTGATGCAAAATAATCATAACTTTGAGTAAAATTGAGATATTTACGATGCCAGCATTGCAAATTGTTTCTCTTAAAAGGTTCTAAAAGTCGTTCAGAGGCAGTTTTGAGATGAAACTTGAAATAAAAAAGTTAGAGCGTAAAATATGTTTTTTCAATATAAATCGGTTGTTTTCAAAGATAGAAAAAAACTTTTTTTTTACAAAGTTACTTAAAATTAATGGAGCTATAACATTGTAGAACAAATTTTTCTTCTATCTTCAAAGATAAAAAAGTTAGATACTTGATCGCATCGAAAATGTTGGTCACCCTAATTTTTGATAATTTTTCAATGAGTGCTTTATCATATGTAACAACTTTGTAGAAGAAAGTTTTTCTCTAAAATGTTGCTATAGGGCTCTAGACCCAAATTTCCCCCTAAATTTGGTTTCTGGACCATTGTGCATTGTCTCGTAAGAAGGCAATAAATTACCTGTTTGTATCATTTTCTTTTTATCTACTACAACGCCTCTAGTTTTCATATCGAGAATCTTTTGACAGTGTTTTGATCTGGATGTTTGTTCATTTAGTGGTGAAACTTAATGAAATATTTTGGCAAGATTGAAGCTACCGTTCGAAAGTTTTCAATGATTAACGTGGAGAATCCGACGTGGTCTGAAGGTAAGATCGCAAAATTCCTGCAATTCTTGAAATTGACTGTAATTACCGTACTTAAACGTTATCGAGAGATCCTTACGTTGGCTCAGGTAAACCAAATCAGGCGTAGAGGTGTGATATTTGACCGGAGTCTACGAATAAAGGCGATTCGAGCAATCTAGCAATCCAGGGCTCTCCGTGCGCGATTCGACGAAAAAATCCACGGTGGACCACTTCCGAGAAGGCCTGCAGTCGTATCATTTCAGCAAATACCCCGAAAGGACGCTGAAACAAAACCTGGTTGCCAAAACCCGTGCAAGAAAGCTGTACGAGCAAGTGTTGACCATGTAGGTGGAAATGGATTTCGGGCAAATACCCTGTAACGATTTTTAACGTAGAATTACGATTAAGAAAAAAAGTAGAAAAATCGAAGGCGTCATGAAAATTGTCTACTTTCGAATGCTTGGAAGAGTTACCAAAGGATTTTCTTCATTCTTACAGCAATCCTTTGAAAAATTAGCTATGCGTCCATCCAGATACGGAAAATTGTGACTTTGTGATGCTAACTATGGTACTATTGAAAAATGTAGAAACTTGTTGAACCGGCAGAGCAGCAGCTGAGTTTAGCGCAGCAAAGCTGAGCATGCGACGCTATTATTGTTGTGTCTTGTTTGCTTGCTTGCAGTGAGATGCAAACAAATACTAACTGACACTGGCCCAAAGTATAACTATGACCCTATAGTTCAAATATGTATCTTCGAAAATTTCGAATAACTCGTACGACTATGGCACCAAGGTAGTAATAATTTTAAAAATGAATCTTAACGATTCCACCCTTCTCGCTGGCATCAAAAGCAGGACGGAAACCATCAAGAAAGCAATTAAAATCCGAACTCTAACTCGTTGAATTTTCATTGCTTCATCAACATAATCACCGCTACTCGCACAGCAAAGCGCGCACATCAGCAGCTAACCAGCTTCGGTAACTGGCGGACACCGGTAACAAAACTGTTGTATCCTCCTGCAACTCTGTAGTGGAATGGGCTACAGAAGAGGGCTCCATGTGACTCTTGTCAACGGGGCATGGCTAAAATCCTCCAGCAGCCGGAGATGAGACTTCACATCGAAACAGGGCGGCAGTAACCCAGGAGCACGGTGACAATCACTTGGACACATTTTAGAGTGGTACGAAAGCAAAGGTGTCACTTTGTTGTTATGCTGTTGCTGTTGCTGTTAGTATTGTTGTTACTAGATGCAATGCACTGAAGAGAGGAGTGAGTGGGTTTTAAGATTATTTCCTTCTTTTCTCAAGGACCCCAACGATGATGGCGACGACGTGCGCTGACAGCGGAAAGAAAAAACTGTCTATTCACTACGGTTAGGAAGGCGGAAAATTGAGTTGACACGGGGGGCTGAGCAGGAGAAAAATGCATTATGCATGTTTGGTACATGTGCGAGTTATGCTGCAAGCTACAGACACACACGCCTGTCAGATATGCAACGTATGCTACAAGTAAGAAGAACGTATTTCTCCGCTTCCTTTCAACGCCCTCACACTTTGTTCTCTTGATTCACAGGACTCTCGGTGCAAGTACTCGGCTCGTTTCTTGTAAGAAGTACACTCAAGTAACGGCCAGCTTTGCAAAGAAGACCATGTTCTCCGGAGATTTTCAGCGTACTTCATCTTCCGGTGATTTTTTTTATCTTTACCAGTGAAACTTTTCACAAATTTTGCAGTCTTTTAGTCATGAACCACAGTGACAAAATGCGACCGGAACCTGCGCTAGGGCATAAAAAAACTGGCGGAAAACTTAGATGGGTAGAAACCATAAAGAACGGAGATTGTTTCTCATCATCATCTACATTATCGTCGTCTTTGCCATCGCCGTCGTTATCATTCTGTCGTCTGTCGTTGTCATCGTCGGTCACCGGGTGTGGCAATGCTCGAACGACATTCCATCCCATTCAGCCGGCGTAAAATACGGAATACCGCCTCGGAGCACTGCTCATTTTCTCCGTTACTGGCTGACCTTCGGATGAATTTGCAACCGGACGAAAAGTGTGCAAAAAGTTTTTCAATTTGCCATGTGCATTGTTTACTGGGCACGGGGATTTTTTTCGGTGCTGATGCGTGACGACTGTTGCGGCGGTAACTATGCATAAACTTTGCCGAGGACATTGTTGAACATTTGTCGCTCTGCGAAGAAGGACCGTGTTGATTCAGTCAGTACCGACACTGATGACGACGGGTGCGATAGAGAGTTGTAAAAAATTTTGGCGCGAGGAATGGAGCCCCATTCTCATTCGCGAAATGATGTTAAAAACTGAGTGTCTTCCTCATAGTTTTCCAACGTTTTTTTTTTAAATTTCACGAATTGGAACGCCAAAGGATAGGTTTTCTGATTGCCGTTGGGCGGGAAATTGACTGTTTTCAGCGTTTAATTTATCAACAGTCAATCATTTTGGATTTCCTGCTTCGGTTGTATTTCGCCTTCTAGTTTCGGCCTATGGAGAGGAGCAAACTTTTCAGGCTCGATTTCGGTTGGCAGTTATATCTACGAATTATTTGTTCATGCGAATAGACACACATTCAAGAGGAAGAAAATCGTTTGACGAGATTGTGTAATCAATTTGCGAAATTGTATTTTTATTTCCACTCCGAAAACGGTGTTCGGTTTTGGATCAGAGGAGTAAATTGATTGATTCGGAAATTGGAAAGTATTATTATCGAACTCATTTTATCGCGTCGTTAACAAACCAGTTTCGTTTTTCTTATCAACCGTTACAATCGTCTTGAAGAATATTATGTGTTGTAGCAAAGTTAGCAGTCTAAAGGAAATAGGAAAATTGTGTTATTGTTTTGTCCATTTATGTTCCGAAGGCAGAACTATACTGCTTTTGTCTCGAGCATCAAGCTCGGCACAGGTAAACATCATTAGTTTAATAGATGCAAGAATTTTGATTAGTCTCAGTTGTCTTTTTTGAATCATAGACAGTAATTTTTTTATTCCAGAAAAAAATACACGGTAAGACAAAAAATGTTTAAGAAGAAAAACACAAAAATGCTTTAAAAAATACTTTGAAAAAATTTGATTTTTTCTGCGAAATTTACACAGTGTTAGCTGATATAGATAGTAACTTGAAATTGGAGGAAAATACGAATAAAAAGGTTAAGTTTTTTCAAAAAAAAATTGTTGCAGTGATGAGTCCACACAGAAAAAATGACAAGACAGAACGAAACTAAAGCTTGGCTTTAATAAGATAATAAACTTTTTAACAGCTTTTTTACAAAATAAATAAGCTAGAAACAGATATTGTCAAACCAGGGACCAAACAGAACAGAAGACAGTGCCACAAGGTAGTGATAAACAGTAACATTATAATGACAGAAGAGTTACAAGAAAACAATAGAATAAATTCAAAAACAAGTCGCTAGCAAGACAAAAGCAGGACAAGACAATTACAAGACAGTGACAAGACGATGACAAAACAATGACAATACAATGACAAAACAATGACAAGACAATGACAAGACAATAAAAGGACAATGATAAGGCTATGATAAGACAATGACAAGACAATAGCAAGATAATGACAAGACAGAAGAGAAGGCAAAAGTAAAAAATAACACTGTGATAAAACGTGGAGTATAAAATGATCTGATAGTAACAAGACAGTGACAAGACATACACAAAGCAGTAACAACTCAGCTGCAAACCAGTAACAACACAACCTAATAAGGACTTAGCTGTGATAAAATAATATAAAAACAACGAAAAAATAAACCAGCGACAAGACAGTAACTAGACAGTAACAGAAATCAAAGTAGAACAAGGCCTTAGTAAGACAATAATAAAACTAAGAAAGACAGTGGCAAGATTGTGTAACATGAAATCCCAGCTAATATAGTTTCAAGACGGTGACAAAATGTCAATGATATAACAACAACAAAACAGCTACAAGACACGAATCAAAAGTTAATAATACCGCAATGACAGGATAACTACGAGACAGTAACAAAACTAAGACAAGGCTGATTCAAAACTCCTACAATACGGTGATAAGTAGGGACAGTGGTAAATCGCGATTTCGCGGAAGCCGCGAATTCCGCGAAATCCAGCAACGGCCGCGAAATTAACAAAAAAACCGCGAAATGCCGCGAAAACTAGCAACACGAACCAATCTAAAGATTAATGGGCACCTCGATGGCAACGGGAGGCCTCTTTTTACCCAACCAATTTGATGGAATAGTACTACTGCTCTCTTCCAACGAGATTTTGTCTGCCTGGGTTGAATTGTTTTCGGCCGGCTCAGTTACTAAACCCTCTTCGAGCAAAGATTTTGGCGATTGGGGCCCTGCATGATAGGCATTTTTGCATTTTAAAAAATACGCAACAGTGTGATTGATATTATAATATTGGTAAGTATTCTTGCACTTTTCCGGTTTGCAAAAAAATTATCGATTCCCAGAAACTCAGTAGATGCGAAATGCAACGTGAGTCAGAATAACTTGAATACCTAATACGTGTCTGCCGACACCAAAATATGATATGATTGAAGACAATTTAACACAGTAGTCCTCACTGCAAAGATATCATGAATTGTACGGTTAAATTACAGTACCTACATTAAAATCAATAAAACAGGTTTTTATATTATACTACCAAGAGCACTTTATTTGGCGTTTTCTAAAGAAAAGGTTGCCGCGAAAAAAACGCGAATTTTGAATATTTTCTATTGTGCCACCCGCGAATTTTCAACTTTTCTGCCGCGAATTACCACTGTCTCTAGTGATAGGATACCAGGATAACAATGACAATTCAGTGACGAAATAATTACAAGCCAAGGACGAAACAATGACAAGACAGAAACATTACAGAAGCGCGACTGCAATTAGATAGCAACAAGATTGTTACATAAGACAGTGAAGACAGTCGTAAAAGAATGAAGTGATAAAACAACAATAACGAAATAGTGATGGCATAGTAACTTAACCAAGCTTTTCCGGATAATTTTGATTTGAAGTAATTATAAGATGAAACGGTATTAAAGCCACAAACGGCCGACTTTGATCCACCACTTCGAATTTTCAGAAGCACAAGACTTGAAAATAGATAATAGATTCCCCGTGAAATCGCTACTTTATGTTTGCTTCATAGCAGCAAACATAAAATAGCGTTTTCTCAGGAGACGCGTTATCTATTTCTAAGTCTTGTACTTCTGAGAATTCAAAGCGGTGGCTCGAAGTCGGCCATTTGCGGTTTCAATTCCGTGTCGCCTTAAGGAAAGATTTCACGCCAACTCGCCAAAATGTTGGCACTTTCTCAAATAAACTTCGTGGGCGGGTAGGCCTTACTACCGAGCAACTTTGCATATACAAATTTTCGAACCTGTAATAACATTTGAAAAGGGTTGAAGTTATGTTAATAAATCGATATCGATATTTAAACGATGACAAAAGATGGAGAAAAGTTATCAAGGGATGACTTCTAGGAAATTGCCTAAACTTTTATGCAGAAATAATAAAAAAAAAGAATTTTAAATACTACATTGAAAAAAAAAAATCAGAAAACAAAAAGTGAACGAAAATATATGGAGCTGCTTGAAAAATTTTTTGTAAGAAAAACTTTTTTTCCTCGAGAATTCCCACTGTGGTTTATTCAGAAGAGTTTTAGGCAACAAAATTATTTATCTGAAAATATTATTTCGAAAGAAATCTGAGATAATCGATTTTTTAGTAGTTTTTATTTTTGAAGATAGAAGAAAGAGTTGTTCTACAATATTATAGCTCCGTTAATTCTGAGTAACTTTGTAAAAACAGTTTTTTTTTTGTATTTGAGAATAAACGGTTTAGATTCAAAACACAAATTTTTATCTTTTTTTATTTCAATTCTGACATCGTGAATATCTCATTTCTAGAGAGCTTCGCAGCCGCAAGGTTACAGAGTCCGCTTTGATAAGCGAGTGGTCGTGGGTTCGAATCTTAGTAGAATCAGACCATTTGGTTGTCAAAGGACTTTAACATGGGTTCATTCTTAGGCTCTCCACTACCTACCCTTCCTCCAAGCTGAATTCTATAGTACCCTTGCTGACCTTCATCCTAACAAAAAAAGTCCCTCTTTAATAAAACTGTTCTGAGTAATGTATAATAGTTCACTTCAGGGAATTGTAATTATGACGCGGTCTTGGCTGGAGGAACGAGGTTTCAATAAGACTCCTTCCTTTTGACAAAAATATAAGCCCTATTATAATAAACCTGACCAGAGGTGTAGCATTGAGTGCCTCTTCAGGGAATTGTGATTGTGACGCGGTGTTGGTAGGAGGAACGAGCTTCGATAAGACTCCTTCCTCTTGACAAAATAAGTCCTTCTTATAATAAAAACTGATTTCAGAAATATTTACCCTCTACAGGGAATTGTAATTGGCGATATTGGCACGAGGAACGAGGTTTCGATAAGACTTCTTCCTCTTGACATAATAAGTCCCTATTAGAATTAACCTGGCCAGAGAGGAACGTTAGGTGTAGCCTCAGTTCAGGGAATTGTAATTTGGCGATATTGGTAGGATAGAAAAGAGGCTCGCGGGATAGTATAGCAGTAAGCTTGAAATGAAATGGTAAATTCTCACACACAAGCACGGATATAAATAAAAAAAAGCGTATCATTCACTTCAATAATGATACTGCCAATAATATGAAGTGCGGAGTACAGAAAACATCTGGGCAATATCACAATAGATCAAAATGTCTCTGGTCGCAGTGATGAGTCCACACAGAGGAAAGATCTCATTTCTACCTAAAATGTTAACTGGTTTTCATAAAAAAATATGCGTTTTTTATTTGTTTTACATTCTTTTTGGGGCAAACATAAAAAGTATCTCTTGGTCTCAATTTGAAGGGCACATTCGACTGAGATTTTTTAAAAAATATGTTATTTTTTATATTCTAGTAAATTCAATTGAAAAAACGGTTCATTCGATGTACATATATTACAGTCATACCTCGATATAAGGCAACCCTATTTTTATTTTCGTTACGTTATATCGAAGCAAAATTTTTTTTTTTAATTTCTGTAAGAATGTTTATGGTTACTAAAAGATGCGCGAAAACCTATTTTCCATAACCCATCAGTGTTTTTAAACCTTTCTGATGCCTATTTAGAAATATTTTCAGAAGCAAAAAAAAAATTTTTTTTTTAATTGATGCAAAAGGTTACTCAAAGATGCAAGAAAACCTATTTCCCATCACCTATCAGTATTTTAAACCATTCTTATGCCCATTTAGGACAATTTTCAACAAGCAATTTTTTTTTTATTTATGCAAAACTGTTGATGGTTTCTCAAAGATACGCGAAAACCTATTTCCCATCACCTATTAGTATTTTTAAACCTTTTTTATGCCCATTAGAGACAATTTTCGCTTTGGTTTCATTGGTTTCAAAACTTACTACAAACATTTTTTGAAGAAATTTTTACCCCAAAAACAGTTGCTGTTTTCAATTTCAATACATCTTAAAAAGTTACGTTATATCGAGGTAAAAGTTACGTTATATCGAGTTACGTTATATCGAGGTTGCCTTATATCGAGGTTGCCTTATATCGAGGTATGACTGTATTTTCAAAAAATTATAACTTTTGAACCAGTTGATCGATTTCCGGATCTTTTTGAATCAAATTAAAGGTAGTTATTTCTAGTTTTCAGAAAATACCGAAAAAATATATCTGTATGCGTTTACAAGCAAACGATATAAAATTAAAAATTTTTGCCATGTTTATAAATTGAACTTACTCGAATATGAAAATAAACACATTTTAAAAAATTTCTCCAGCCAAATTTCTAGAGTCAAATGTGACTTTCACATTGAGACCAAGAGATATTTTTTATATTTGCCCCAAAAAGAATGATAAACAAATAAAAAACATTAATAATTTCAAGTAGAATTGAGATATTAACGATGTCCGCATTGCAAGTTATTTTTTTACTAAAAAACCCTAAAAGTCTTTTTAAGGCGAAAATTGAAATAAATAACTTAGAGAGAAAAATGTGTTTTTTCAATTTAAATCGGTTTTTTTTTTCAAAGACAGATTTTTTTTTTGCAAAGGTACCTAAAATCAACGAAGTTATAACATTGTTATATTTTGATATTTTATATTTTTGAAAAAATTCTAAGACCGATTTTTTAAAAATTACTTTTTGTTTTTGAACTGGTTTTTGTCAGGGATCTTTCATTCCATTTTTTTATAAAATCCCTAGAATTCATCCCTTGGGAACTTTTCTCTACTCTTATTAGTATGTGCAAAAACTTTCGATTTCTGCCTTTATCTTATACAATTTTGCGAGAATTGGGTATTAATTGTACGGAAATCGTGTTATGTTTTGTAATGAAATTTGTAGTATAGGATTGTTGCTTTTTTGCGATTTTAAATGCCAAAAATTGACTATAACTCTGAAAGGGACTTTACTTCGATAGTCATTTTTTAAATAAAAAACATCGCAATTTTGAAAATGACAAAAGCAAACGAAAATTAAGTGAAATCGTCAAAAACATCTAAACTTCATTAAAATCAAAAGTAGTCGAGGGAATTAAAAAACAGCAGAGGTTCTGCTAAGCAAAGCCTTGGTGCTACATTTCAATTCGGAACTTGACCTTCTGTTTACTATACACAGACTTCGCAGCCAACCGTTAAGTGTACATGACAATTGCGGGGCTAGCGCTACGATCCTATTGACACTAACAGTCTCTCTCGAGTTAAGACTCGAACCTACGACGACTGGCTTGTTAGGCCAGCATCGTGCCTCGAGACCAGCTGGGGAGGCAGAGGTTCTGCTACTACCCGGAATAGAGGAGAGGGGAGTCAACGGATCGTTCTGGATAAATATTTGAAAAAATATAGAAAAAGATCAATTTTTTGATGTTGCGTGTTGAGAGCACCAAAGAGTAGAACTCCTTTATCTCCTTCATTTTTCGAACTTATTATATTGCAGATTTAAATTTGTGTGACCTATGCATTTATATATAGAAATTTGTATATTTTATGATACAACGTGCCCCCAACAGTATCATTACTGTAGGATTATACAGGTTTCAAATAGTAGAAACTCGGCTCCAAAACTGGAAATATTATAATTTCCGTATTTCTTTCAAGTAAACCAAGCATATTTGTGCGTGGCGCCAACCGTCATCTCAGTAAAATGCAAAACATTATACAACACGATATGAATCCGAACTGAATCCGAATTATATAACACGATATAAATCCGAATTAAATCAACATGCCATAAAAATGTTAATTCGATTGGGAATCATATCGTGTAGTATAATATTTCGCATGTTTCTAAGATATACAGTTATTAAAAAAAAATTCTGTTACGCGGAAGTTTCAGGAGGTTAGTTTTTCACGGATTCGTCTAAGTGTTTATAGAGTAAAAGACGAGAAAATTCTCCGCCCTCCGAAGGATGCGGAATGAAGAAATACCGCGTTTTTTAAGCGGATTTTCGAATTAACACATTTTTTTATGAGGTATGTATCTCCCAAGTTAAAAAAACCTGACTGTACGCACACGCATGTCAAATTAGGAAGTTATACAACTTTGTGCTGTATTTAAATAAACCACACACATACTCACATTGAGTGGCCTCAACAGCAGTTTCAATGTCTGTCAAGTTAAACTGGTATCAAATTCTGTTAGGCTAGTTGTGCTTCTTTAATTCGTTGGATAAAAAAAGAAACACCCGGAAACACTTGAATAGAGACGGGTAGAAAATATTTGTATAATTGCATTACTTATCAAGATGAATCTTGATCTAGAAGCAGTCCACGCAATTTCGCAAACCGATGCTGATCGATCGTTTCCGATTTCGCTGAAACTTTTCACTGTTGTTCTTTTTTGATAAAAAGGTCATTTTATCATATCGGTTCTTCGTGTAGACTCGCGATTGCTGTTTCAAAAGGGCCAAAATGGTGACTAATGGATAGAAATATATCAGAATATATGATAGATCTATATCAATATATGATAGATCTATATCAGAAAAATGGCTTGTTTGACTGAAACGGTGTCTTCAGCAAAGTTGTAGGTAATAAAATTGCGGTTCAAGAAAAAGTATATACCTACACCGCAATTTTTTTTCTGTTTCAAATTTTTCAAATTGCCATAAAATATTAAATATCTCAGAAAGTCTAATTTTTTAGAAATCTTGTTTATTTTCACATTGAAGATGACAATATATACTACTATCTGTCAAAATTTGATGATGGTAAAATGTAAAACAAAAAAGTTATGAACGTTTGAGTATTTTGACATATATAACTTACATTTAGTCGACTTAATGAATGAATTTGAAACCATGGCTCTCACCTGAAACAAAACAAAAAAAAAGAGAAATTAGAAATGGAGAATAATTCAGTTATTTGAATATCGTGTTTTGAGTTTTAGTCTATCATAGGTTTATTATAATTTTAGATTTAATTATACATGGAAATATAATAATGAAAATTTGTAGAAAACTGCATTGCATCGAATTACATATGCATAGAACTAGTTATTATTCAATTTAGAAGTGGTTTTCTGTTATGAGAAAAAAAATTGGGTACTCTAGAACTTGAAGTTACAATAATAAGCTATCAAATTTAGTAAACTTAAAAAAATATGCCTGAATCATGTTGGAGCGAGAATCTACAATTAAAAAATAATCGAAAGCTGTAGCTTTAACTGGGTTCCAACAAGAAATGCTTTCCAGACAATACTTTTCTATACCAACTGAACAAAGCAACGAAGCTGAAAATTTTGACTGTCACTTAAAACAATTCAAAAACCCTTTAAACATATTCGGAGGCAGTATGACAGTTGGTAGAAGTGGCGGTGGTGGGCGACATCCAACCCAACAACCATCAGCAAAAGTAAACTTGTCAATTGTGTGAAGCTGCTGCTGAAGAACGCTTCCGAATTTTCACTCCAGTGCTGCTTGGGGAACCGTGTCGTGTCGGAAAAATAATTATTATTGCCGGTTGTGGGTCGACCGGAACCGGACGAGCAGTGGATGCGGCGTGGTAAGCAAAACAAAACAAAAATTGAAATCCGTCGCACTTGTTCCAGGTCTTTGGCAGTAGGATAAATGATAAAAAAAAAGAATTCAAACCATCTATCAGGGTTTTTTTTTTGTTTGCTGAGCTTAATACATTGTTTCTTTAATTCGTAGGATGCGATATCAAAGTCCAATTCTGTTTTCACAGAAGATGTTAACGTTCTAACATTGTATCTTAAAATCATTAGATGATTTCTATCCCATTTATCAAAAAATGGCAAAAAATTGAAACGAAGTTCCGCTCTGTAAATATTTGGCCTTACGAATGGCATGTAGGGGTTTTTGGGTGTTTTTTCGCGAATTTCAGGCATCGCGTATATGTACGTTTGCATCAACATAAACACTTGCTCCCTACTCTGCCACTGCAACTGCAAGCGACGACAGCAGTGCCGTGGTACCCCGCGCGTCGAGGTGGTAATTGCAAGCATGTATCCATATTTTGTCGGCTGGGAAACGTACAACCAGGATAGGCAGCAGGAAGGGATGTCAGAATGTATGGTTTATTCTGGATTTTCTTTCTAGCGATCTTTCCGTTCGATGTGGTATGTGGCCCTGTGCGATGTTTGGCTGCCGTCACACTGCTATGGCACTATTGTGTGCTGATGGAAAATGAATTTCTACTGCCGACTTAACGAGGTGGAAAATTAAATTTTTATTTTTTTGTATGGTTCATAACGAAAACATGCAACGCGCGCCTCACACAGCGAAAGACTGGCTTTGTTTTCGCACGGTGTCGAAAAAACATTGTCCCTTTAGTTTGATAAATAGATTTTATAAATTTAGCTACTTTTGAGTAAAATGGAAAGTCAATTTCATCTATAAACTCTGATTTCCTGCAAAGTTGAAGCATCAGAAACATAGAACTAGAATAAATGCGTTAGTGCACGATGGTACTCTATAACGTATGGTAAAGATTTGGGTACTTTTAAGAGAGACATGTAAACGATAGGTTTGCACAACAGTGGAGTGTTTATATATCAGACG
Source organism: Wyeomyia smithii (assembly GCF_029784165.1). Classification (NCBI taxonomy): domain Eukaryota; kingdom Metazoa; phylum Arthropoda; class Insecta; order Diptera; family Culicidae; genus Wyeomyia; species Wyeomyia smithii. Next base: position 192,743,039 of record NC_073695.1, on the reverse strand, counting down.
AAACCGGCGAGCAATTACTATGCGAACTCTCACGTAAGTTGACGCGTTTTGGAAATGGCTAGAGATACCAAAATTCATAGGAATGATTGGATAACCATAATCTTTAATTTCTACCGGTTCAAAATTTTGGAGTGCACTTTTTCAATTCCAGTTCAATTCCATCGACCAGTGTAATAGACTATTAAAAAAACGTCACTAAATGTTTTTAACTTGAATTAAACCTTTTATTGATCATTGTTATGTAGTTAAAAAATTGCCGCTGTATTAAGAAACAACAGATATTCAAAGTCTGCGGAGAGAATTCGATATTTCTCCTCAAAATCAAAAAAGCGTTTTCGGCCTTTTAATCCACAGAACTTTTGCTTGTTCCATGGAATCGATGGTTTATTTCAATGAATTTAGCAGTTATTTACTTATTGCGAATTCGCCACCAATTCATTCGCTCAGATGGTTGGAAACTTATAAAAAACGGTAGTGGAAAATGACGCCCATGTACTGTTAAAAGCGTTTACTTTTTCATCGTGGTCTCAAAGCAATGAACAATCCACGGCAGAATTGGCAGATATTTTTGGTTTTAATCCTATCTTCTCTTTTTTGGCATGCATTACAGAAGTCAAAATGCCATCGGACCGCAGTTGCATGAATTCTCCGTAGTATTGAATACTATTTTTCTACATATGTTAACAAAGGCACTTATGAAATTGTCGATCTTTGGCAGCTGACTAGGTTTCCAATAAAATCTGGAAAAATGCGAATAAATGATTGGAAAAAAATCTTGCAGTCATTTCGGGGGACAAAGGGTAATTTTTTCGGATAAAATTCTTGAGATATGCAACATTTCAAATGACTGCGATATTGTGTAAAAACGCGTTAATCAAAAACTTGTCATAAAAAACCGCGTTATGTCAAAGATTCGCGTAAAAAACGCAGCAATGTGAAATTCCGCATCAATTCGAGAATTCGAGTAAAAAACCGCGTAAAAACCTGACTGTATGTCCATCAGAGTAGGCAGCGTTATATGAAAAAAAATACCACAAGGTATACAGCCCTAGGGTTATATGAAATGGTGACGTGAGACTAAACATTGTAATTAGAAGGATTTTTAGTTACAATGGTTACAGAATCTGCAGACAGCAACAATTCGTTTGTTCTGTGGTTTAAGTTTTTTTTTATACTCAGCCTCCCCATGAACTTTCTTTTTAGAAATATATTGAACAACACTCGAGAGAACTTCGATTACAGTTAACGATATTGTGTAGTCTCATCAGAACGAAGTTGCTTCATCCATCAGAAGCCATTCGTTTACATGGTATACAAGTAGTATTACCTATAGGACATTGCGTCTATGGACGGTTCAAGTAGAACTGTCCCATACTGATGAGTCGAAGACGAAACGCACGGATAATCTCGATATTGTGTAGTGTTTTTTTATGCGAACAACATTTATTTAACAAGGCACAAGCGTGTCGTTGTTATTGTAAAAGCACCAAGAATTTCTCGCAATGCGTCTGAATCAGAATTAACTCTATTTCATCATAAATCAAATCCAACAATACCTACGTTATCATGATACATGATTTAGTCTTATTTTACTCTGTTCAACTTAAATTTATTACATAAATCTTATTATGGAAATAATTTCGAAGCCGTTACATAGGTTCACTCATAAACATAAGAACATTTGTTGAACAAAATAATCAACAAGTTCCAGCGAAAAATCATTGTTATGACAATTACAAGGAAGTTAAAGTTCGAAATGATTAATTTCTGTTTTTTGTTTGCCATTTTTTTCTCACTCGCCAACAATTACATTCACTGTATTACGAAGAACGCTAATATACGTAAGAATATTATTTATTAAGTTGAAAAAAAAAATCATCTAACAATGTTGAAATGTGAACAAAGATTCTGGCTGGCTCTTAAGCTTTTATAAATTTGTATTTTCAGAAATCTACTCTTTCGATCACGATCATTTAGTTAGTGAATATCGAAGATAAAATGCAAAAACAAATCTTATGACCGTTGCAAAAATGCTCAATTCTTATTTAGTAGTTTATTTTTTTCTAAGGTAACCATATTCATGGGATAAACTTTTAGTCACTATCAATGCAGCAGTATTGTAGTTTTTCCTTGATTTCACGGAAATAGAAGTCGTGTACCCCTGCGATGATAGACAACGAGAGACCAGCGGCGCTTTGCTCCACATAATATGTATATTATACTGTACAGTATTGTTGCTTTTACCAGCATGTTTTCTTTCAAGACATCAGATTTTATTTTGCTCTGACAGCAGGTTTAGAAATTGTTCAAGTAGAAGGGTTGTCTCAAAACTTTTCGAAAGATCTTTACCTTCGAGACTTCAAATTAGTCAAAGTTCATGGAAGCAAATTTAAATTGACCTGTTGGGACGGGGAAACTCTGTCAATTATTTTTTTTTATATTGAAACAGAAAATATCACGGAATGGTTGGTGTCCATTTACATCGTCTGTGCTAGGAATGCTCGCGTGTGATTGGTTCATTGTTCGCGTAAATTTTCTTGTAACTTTTTATCAATTTTCACCGTTGAGCAGTGAAATAATAATGTTGACTAGCGTATTATAAAATTGTTACACGTTTTATCTATCCAACAATATATTAGTTATTGTTATCCATCATGTGGTTATGCTGTTATTATCGTTTGAAATCTGACGTAACATTTGCCAGTTTCGTTTCCTATTTTACAGATTGCATCCCAGTATAGAAAACAAAGACGTAGTCCCACGTCAAAAAAAAAAAAATGAATGCCAGAACCAAGTTTTGTTTTGTTCTCTTAGAGGCCCCAGACAATCCTAAATTTATCGGAAGTCGATGAGCTTTGTCTCAGCTTGGCTTGGAAATGATTGCTTTCAAAAATGTATGAAGATTTGTATGGGAAAACCTACTTTTTTGCATTTTCCTTTCTAGGGACCTGTGGTGTATGTAAAAAGTATATTGGTGCAAAAAATTGCTACACGCAGCGCTCATGTTGAGCAAGAACTGAGCAGTGAATATTCACTAGAGTAGAGTAGAGTAGAGTAGAGTAGAGTAGAGTAGAGTAGAGTAGAGTAGAGTAGAGTAGAATAGAATAGAGTAGAGTAGAGTAGAGTAGAGTACAGTAGAGTAGAGTAGAGTAGAGTAGAGTAGAGTAGAGTAGAGTAGAGTAGAGTAGAGTAGAGTAGAGTAGAGTAGAGTAGAGTAGAGTAGAGTAGAGTAGAGTAGAGTAGAGTAGAGTAGAGTAGAGTAGAGTAGAGTAGAGTAGAGTAGAGTAGAGTAGAGTAGAGAAGAGTAGAGTAGAGTAGAGTAGAGTAGAGTAGAGTAGAGTAGAGTAGAGTAGAGTAGAGTAGAGTAGAGTAGAGTAGAGTAGAGTAGAGTAGAGTAGAGTAGAGTAGAGTAGAGTAGAGTAGAGTAGAGTAGAGTAGAGTAGAGTAGAGTAGAGTAGAGTAGAGTAGAGTAGAGTAGAGTAGAGTAGAGTAGAGTAGAGTAGAGTAGAGTAGAGTAGAGTAGAGTAGAGTAGAGTAGAGTAGAGTAGAGTAGAGTAGAGTAGAGTAGAGTAGAGTAGAGTAGAGTAGAGTAGAGTAGAGTAGAGTAGAGTAGAGTAGAGTAGAGTAGAGTAGAGTAGAGTAGAGTAGAGTAGAGTAGAGTAGAGTAGAGTAGAGTAGAGTAGAGTAGAGTAGAGTAGAGTAGAGTAGAGTAGAGTAGAGTAGAGTAGAGTAGAGTAGAGTAGAGTAGAGTAGAGTAGAGTAGAGTAGAGTAGAGTAGAGTAGAGTAGAGTAGAGTAGAGTAGAGTAGAGTAGAGTAGAGTAGAGTAGAGTAGAGTAGAGTAGAGTAGAGTAGAGTAGAGTAGAGTAGAGTAGAGTAGAGTAGAGTAGAGTAGAGTAGAGTAGAGTAGAGTAGAGTAGAGTAGAGTAGAGTAGAGTAGAGTAGAGTAGAGTAGAGTAGAGTAGAGTAGAGTAGAGTAGAGTAGAGTAGAGTAGAGTAGAGTAGAGTAGAGTAGAGTAGAGTAGAGTAGAGTAGAGTAGAGTAGAGTAGAGTAGAGTAGAGTAGAGTAGAGTAGAGTAGAGTAGAGTAGAGTAGAGTAGAGTAGAGTAGAGTAGAGTAGAGTAGAGTAGAGTAGAGTAGAGTAGAGTAGAGTAGAGTAGAGTAGAGTAGAGTAGAGTAGAGTAGAGTAGAGTAGAGTAGAGTAGAGTAGAGTAGAGTAGAGTAGAGTAGAGTAGAGTAGAGTAGAGTAGAGTAGAGTAGAGTAGAGTAGAGTAGAGTAGAGTAGAGTAGAGTAGAGTAGAGTAGAGTAGAGTAGAGTAGAGTAGAGTAGAGTAGAGTAGAGTAGAGTAGAGTAGAGTAGAGTAGAGTAGAGTAGAGTAGAGTAGAGTAGAGTAGAGTAGAGTAGAGTAGAGTAGAGTAGAGTAGAGTAGAGTAGAGTAGAGTAGAGTAGAGTAGAGTAGAGTAGAGTAGAGTAGAGTAGAGTAGAGTAGAGTAGAGTAGAGTAGAGTAGAGTAGAGTAGAGTAGAGTAGAGTAGAGTAGAGTAGAGTAGAGTAGAGTAGAGTAGAGTAGAGTAGAGTAGAGTAGAGTAGAGTAGAGTAGAGTAGAGTAGAGTAGAGTAGAGTAGAGTAGAGTAGAGTAGAGTAGAGTAGAGTAGAGTAGAGTAGAGTAGAGTAGAGTAGAGTAGAGTAGAGTAGAGTAGAGTAGAGTAGAGTAGAGTAGAGTAGAGTAGAGTAGAGTAGAGTAGAGTAGAGTAGAGTAGAGTAGAGTAGAGTAGAGTAGAGTAGAGTAGAGTAGAGTAGAGTAGAGTAGAGTAGAGTAGAGTAGAGTAGAGTAGAGTAGAGTAGAGTAGAGTAGAGTAGAGTAGAGTAGAGTAGAGTAGAGTAGAGTAGAGTAGAGTAGAGTAGAGTAGAGTAGAGTAGAGTAGAGTAGAGTAGAGTAGAGTAGAGTAGAGTAGAGTAGAGTAGAGTAGAGTAGAGTAGAGTAGAGTAGAGTAGAGTAGAGTAGAGTAGAGTAGAGTAGAGTAGAGTAGAGTAGAGTAGAGTAGAGTAGAGTAGAGTAGAGTAGAGTAGAGTAGAGTAGAGTAGAGTAGAGTAGAGTAGAGTAGAGTAGAGTAGAGTAGAGTAGAGTAGAGTAGAGTAGAGTAGAGTAGAGTAGAGTAGAGTAGAGTAGAGTAGAGTAGAGTAGAGTAGAGTAGAGTAGAGTAGAGTAGAGTAGAGTAGAGTAGAGTAGAGTAGAGTAGAGTAGAGTAGAGTAGAGTAGAGTAGAGTAGAGTAGAGTAGAGTAGAGTAGAGTAGAGTAGAGTAGAGTAGAGTAGAGTAGAGTAGAGTAGAGTAGAGTAGAGTAGAGTAGAGTAGAGTAGAGTAGAGTAGAGTAGAGTAGAGTAGAGTAGAGTAGAGTAGAGTAGAGTAGAGTAGAGTAGAGTAGAGTAGAGTAGAGTAGAGTAGAGTAGAGTAGAGTAGAGTAGAGTAGAGTAGAGTAGAGTAGAGTAGAGTAGAGTAGAGTAGAGTAGAGTAGAGTAGAGTAGAGTAGAGTAGAGTAGAGTAGAGTAGAGTAGAGTAGAGTAGAGTAGAGTAGAGTAGAGTAGAGTAGAGTAGAGTAGAGTAGAGTAGAGTAGAGTAGAGTAGAGTAGAGTAGAGTAGAGTAGAGTAGAGTAGAGTAGAGTAGAGTAGAGTAGAGTAGAGTAGAGTAGAGTAGAGTAGAGTAGAGTAGAGTAGAGTAGAGTAGAGTAGAGTAGAGTAGAGTAGAGTAGAGTAGAGTAGAGTAGAGTAGAGTAGAGTAGAGTAGAGTAGAGTAGAGTAGAGTAGAGTAGAGTAGAGTAGAGTAGAGTAGAGTAGAGTAGAGTAGAGTAGAGTAGAGTAGAGTAGAGTAGAGTAGAATAGAGTAGAGTAGAGTAGAGTAGAGTAGAGTAGAGTAGAGTAGAATAGAGTAGAGTAGAGTAGAGTAGAGTAGAGTAGAGTAGAGTAGAGTAGAGTAGAGTAGAGTAGAGTAGAGTAGAGTAGAGTAGAGTAGAGTAGAGTAGAGTAGAGTAGAGAATCTTTTTACGGACGAGTGTTAGGTGATCGAAAGATGGAAGCAGTTTTTCGATGAGCATCTGAACGGCAATGCATAAGAGGGTGATAACAAAATACCAATTGATCTTGGTACACGTGTAGAAGACAACAGCGCTCCAGCTTCTGATCTCCTGGAGGTGGAAGAGGAGATTGGCCGGCTGAAAAACAATAAAGCTGTTGGAGTGAACCAACTTTACAGCGAGTCATTGACAAGATTTGCGAGTAAGAACGAGCACTGGAAGAGTGGATGGAGGGTACTGTGTGTCCCATATACAATCACGCTGCTAAACGCCGTCTACAAGGAACTTTCGTTGGATATCACCATGTCGAGTTTACGGGGCACTACCTCACGGGATTTATAAGTGCCTGCGCCAGCATGCATCAGATATTCGAGGTTATACAGATTTTGCAGAAATGCTGTGAATACAACGTGCCCACATATTTTCTATTCGTCGATTTCTGATCTGCATACGAATATTAAAATATCGGGGGCATTCTCGAGCCCCTTTGAAACTCAAACAGTTAAAGGCAAGGTGATGGTCTCTCGAGCTTTCTGATTGATCTTACTCTGGAAGATGTAATTAGATGAGCGAGGATTAACACGAGTGGCACGATATCTCAAAAGTTGGTTAAACTGTTTCGCTTTGCCGAAGATACTGACAATTGTGGCTCGGACTTTTTTGAAGATCGAACTGAAAACTGAATCAAAACAGACTGGTCATTAATGCAGCGTAAACAAAGTACGTGCAAGAAAGAGGTTCAAGTGAAGACAGTACTGATCGAGGTGATCGGCGAGTTTGTGTACATGTGATCACTGGTTACTGCCGACAACGATACCAGCAAAGAAGTTCATTGGCGTATTATGGCAGGAAATCACGAATACTTTGGTCTCCGGAGTACACTCTGATCAAGTAAAATTTTCCGCCGCACAAAGTTGACCATCTACGGGTCCCTGATAAGACCGCTAATCCTTTACGACCATGAGACATAGACTATGCTTGTGAAGGACCAACGTGCTCATGCTATCTTTGAGCTTCGGTGTACTACCGTTGGAAAACGGAACGTGGAGAAGGCGAATAAAACACAAACTGCAGGCGCTGCTTGGGAAGCCATCTATTGTCACACCTCCGCTAAGATTGGCAGGTTGCAGTGGGCTCGGTATGTCGTAAGAACCAACCCGACAGGGAGACTGAGATGTGCACAGCGGACAGAGACAGGGATCGATCAGGTGGAAGACGACCTACACAGACTGTTAGTCTTGTGAACTGCAGCCTTGGACCGAGTGGAGAAAGTTTCGTACAGCAGAGGCCAAATAACATCCTAGGTTAAGTATAAGGTATAACCAAACCTAGTAACACTAACTCCTTTTTGTTATACAGATACAGAGGATTATTAGGCATCATTTCAACTGTTATTTTTTTGTGTAATTCAAGCTGATTTTAATCAATCACGGGCTTCACACCCACGACCAAGTTTTTTTTGCTTTGCTCACTATTTGCAATTGTAATGTACTTATCAGAATTTCATCAATTCTGGGATTCTATATTTTTTGCATTGGAACTTTGGAGCACTGTTTAAAGCATAATTATTTAAACTACAATAATCTCTTCTCAAAAATCAATTATGCTGCTCAAAGAAAGTGATACGCAGACATAGCTCAGCTAGTAATCATTTGTTTCATTAGCCTTTCGCTATACAAAACATAGTTTTGGAAAAGTGTTGCCAGCAATCGGACTAGGATGTGCAATTCTCATCCGTATCATCCCAGAATTGATAATCATAGTCTGGTCCGAAATAGTTCATCCTTCAATGAGATTGATCAGCGCATTTTGCACTGCCCTGCTACTGGGCAAACCACCGTTCATCGTTTGTCGTTTGGTTGTTGGTGGTTGGCTACAGCGTTACGTATCTTCCATGCAGGCGATATTATCCTTCGTATTTGTGACTGGGATAATTGTTTCCACTTCGGAACGAAGGGTCGAAACAGTTATTTCAACATGTAGGTACTGTTTTGTACTGATTTCTAACTCAGATTTGGCATTTTTTTGTTACCGAAGGTAGCTGACGAAAGTAATCTCGGTGACCCACTTGTACTAGGAAATCAAACATGTTTCGAATTCTTCTCAGTACCAGTTCAACCCTGAACATATTCCATTCATCGCACCGGTAAATGTATAATCGCCGGATCTGAATGCAGGAGGACGAGATTGTTTCCAAATAAACATTCGCTTAGGGATGAAACAATCTGACCGAAAATCTACGATGGAGCGAATGGAATGTGTTTCCTTCTCACATTATGCTTCTGAATACTGGTTTCGCACATACGAAACCAAAAGGAAAGGACGACAAATGTTCCGTTTCTGCCCGGCACCACTCTGGGTGGGTGATTTTTGCGGAAGACAAAGTACAATTCAGATTGCTATCGGAGATTTGTAACTGTTTGTTCCCATTTCAACTTGCACATGGAAGCTCTTTCCGGGTTTGTTGGGAAAGGAATAGAGCCCAAAATGAAATTCTTTTCCGTTTTTGTATTGGATCGGATTTGTGCACTCTTCATCGTTCACGGATTGTGGGATTGTTTTGTTGCTGGAATAGTTGCGCTCTCGAGATGTGTCCAACCAACCAGGCGTCTCCATTAGGCTATTGATACCCGCTTTCCATGTGTTTCTATCAGAGCCAGTTTCGGGTTCTACTCCAGAAGAGAGCAACTATTTCTCTGTTATTTATGCTGCACACGTGACAAGTGTTATTCGTTGTAGGTATAACTTTTGCCGCTTCCGGCGGGGAGTGCATTTCAATTACATCCGATGCAAACAACGTCGCGCCATCTTCACCGATCACGTCCGCACGTTTGCCAGTAGAGTTCAGTTCTTCAAACACGAAAAAACACTTTTCTTTTCTGCTTCACCTGCAGTGGCAGCCACTTCCTGGTTTGTGACTTCTCATTGGGTTTGCCGTTCTGCACTTTTGAATTCTCATTCGCCCAGATTCGTTCCGAAGCCGCCATCCCTCGGGGGATTTGCTTTGAACATGAGTTTTGCTGGCATGCTTTCGGACCAGAAAATTGTACAGCGATTCCTCTCTTTCGTAAAGGTTGCTAAGGTTGGCAGCCTGGCTTGAAGTTAAATTGAAAGCAAAGTTTTTCGCCAATGTCGTTCGTCATCGGAAGCTTCTACTTGTTGGCCCTTCATCACCGTTCCCCGGCTCTTGTGCCCTAATCGACGCACTGGAAAACTCTTTCGGATTTTGTACAAACTAGTTTGAGGTTGTGTTGGGTTGCTTTTTTGCAGGTAAAACAGTATACTAGGGCTGAGTGCCAATGATTTTCCCGTGAGACGGACACTGACAAACAGAGCTTGTTTTCCGCTGAAATGACGATGGGGAAATCGTTAGTTTCCAACATATACACGTGATTTCTGGTACAACTACAGACGCAGGATAGAAATTACCCCTGAAAAAAATATTAAAATTAAAAAAGTTTTCATCTCTGTTAAGATAGGACATATCACTTTAAAGAAAGTTCCTCTTTTCTAAATCAAGAAAGGTATATCAGCAATCAAGAATAGCTTTAATCACATCAAAGAGTATCCTTTCGTTCTATCGGATTCAATCTACGCCAAGTTTCTCAGATTCGTAAATAGCAAACCAACAGAGCAAATGAAACTCAGGAAAAAAGCAAAGTGAGTCTCATCGTATATCAATTGAGCTTTTCTTAATCGTGCTATTTGATTCTATCATCGATTTTCTTTCTGTGATTCATTATCGTTTTCTAACACGTTTAATTTGGCTGAGACATTTTGATCTCATTTCATTGCGCTAACAAGAAAAAAATAAAAACATATCGGATGCTGATAATTTAGTGAAGACACAACAAATACAGCGGGATTAATTTAACCCGACATCATAACGGTTTATGTTGCCCGCAATGACTATCTAATCTAATTTGAATTCAATAACTGCAAATACCAAGACATCGTTCCGTTAAGCGGATTACCCGCCAATACAGGAGTCTCCTGTTTATATTAATTTCTACAAACGAAAATCATGCAGCGGCTAACTCATCTGGTGCCTCCGTGACGCCAGTTTAAATACTTGCTCCTGACAGCGAACGCTAATGAAGATAGACAGTCTGCCGCGATAGCTCTATCAGCGAAAGAAAAGCGATCTAAAAATATACTAGAATAACCGCGCCCTAAAAGGAGGCTATATCTTCCTCTCCATCCGGAAGTTTCCCAGGCAGGTAGAAAGCCAGGGGGCGAACCCACCGTCATCATCATAATCATCATCATCAGCTCCGTCATCCATTTCCGTATTGGTTGTTAAATTCCCGCTCTTCGGCTGTTTTGAAATTCCTTGCGATTTCACTCGATATTAGAAGATTATTCAAATATGCTAAACCCTGTTTGCTTCGCTTCGTCGGTCGGGCCTTTCTAAGATGAAGGTCGTCATCGTTGCTCAACCGCTGGATGGACGATTTTCGTTCACCCAAATCTTCACACTCATCGACGCCGGTTAAGCTGCCGAACGGTGAATGATGAAAATCATGTTACGCATTAATGGCGGGACATCCTTCCTGCTCTACTAATCATTGAGCTTTAAACGCTGGGACCTGTAAGCAAGGTCGAAGACCTACGATTGCCAATATCTCCTCTCGCGTTTGGTTGATTAAACACTGACGAGCAGCAGGAGCATTTTATCGATCGACGATACGTTTTAATTTACGATACAGCTGTCGTTTCGGTCGCAGTTCTTCTTTACATGCTGTCTTTTTTTCAGGAAGGACAAAGTTGATCCCAAGTTCTCAATGAAAAGAAGGATGTTTATGAGAGGAAGACACAAATAGAGTCTTACGAATGGGAAAACGGCTTCCAAATCGATACTCTAACCAGTAACTAGCGAACCTATACATTAGAGAAATGACAAGACACTCACCGTTAAGGCAACTGTCAACATCAAAACGGGCGAGCTGTATTATTTTGCATTGCCGTTATCCGTTTTGATGTTGACAGTTGCCTTAACGGTGAGTGTCTTGTCATTTCTCTAATGTATAGGTTCGCTACCAGTAACGATGACGACGATGTTGAGGGGACAGCGAACGGAATGATAGTGGAACGGAAGAAAATATTGTGCGAAATTATGTTTTGCTGAGATTTGGCATGTACGAAGTGTTTGATTGCCCTCCCAGCAGAGATGCTGCCACCACCCTGAAACATGTAAACGTGAAAGAGGTGAACGTATCAGGGTGATATCATATAATGATTGTGTATGCATTAGAGCGAAAAAGTGTTCATTCCGTGATGATACTGTGTTAGTGTCAATGTCAATATGCACTACGTTGATAAATTATCTGTCTTTCGGTGCCAGGGCACGCGACAAAGACAGTTACATTACAGATGATTCCCAAGGATAAGGACTTTATGGTTCAAAAATCAAATTATGGCAATTGAAGCGACCAAGTGTCAAGAAAAAATTCAGTTTTCCAAAGTTCTTTCAATTTTCCTAATAAAAATCGGTAATGTTGGATAGATTTTTTTAATGGATCTAAATCTTTTAGCATGATATTTTCCAAATTATTCAAGAATCATAATAAAACATCTCTCTTCTTATTTTGATCTTGAGGTAAGTCTAGCAATTTTTTAGTTTTATTTCAAGCGGTAAATGTAGTGATGATGATGGTAGAAGAATGAATTAACTTAAAATAGGACAGTAAAAGTTGTGGGTTTGAGTCCTCTCCGCAAATTTTTTTTTTCTGCTGCCCCATTTCCAGTTATTTCATGCTTTTATCCTTAGATCCACTATGCGGATATTTCGCGTAGGCGGCCATGAAATTGTGGTGTCATATAAAATTGTGAAATGCATCTAAGTCGTATAGAATGCTATTAGAAGTTTCAAACGAGGCCATTTAAGATAGCCTGCGAAGTTGTAGAAAATCGTAACCACTTTTTTACAATGTACGTAAATGGCCTCCAGATTTGTATCAATTTGTATAGTACGTGTTGTGTGACTAATGTCCGAATAAAATTTTAGATCTGACGATGGCTGAATAACAGTAGGCCAAAACATCATGTAAAACAAACACAGTGTGTATAATTCTCCGAGAAAAATCAACCATCCAAAGAGAATAAAATTATACGGTGACAAAAAACCCCAATAATAAATCTTACGAAGGAGCAGAAAAACGCCTCTTTGATCTTAAATTAGTATCCAATAACCTAAAAACGCAACTATCAACCAGAAAAAATTCCAAACACAAGATAGAAACTATAGTTATAATACTTTGATGGAAAAAATCCACTGCCGAACGAATAGTAGATGCCCAAGTTTTCTTCCCGTATATCTATCTAGTTATTTATTTTTAATGCATAGGGCTCAGTATACTGCCTCACCAGGGCTGTGATACCCACATCGCGTGATGGGGCTTCCACCTACACTGAGGAGATGCAGCAGTATTGTCATTTAACCATTATATTACAGCGTTTTCCAGGAGGCACCACGTGTAGGTACACTACATCACCCCCCAAGAAAAAAAAATGAGAAAAAAGAACAATAACAAATTTAATTTCAAATGCATAAAAACTCTCGTGAATCTAGCTGAAACATTTGAAAACACTTCATAAGGCTTGAAAAAATCAAAAGAATGAATTCCGAACTCAGCTCAAAATGGTGAAAGCCCATCTATAAAAGCTAGGCAGATCAACTATGGAAATCATAGTTTAAAAGTGGCAATGTATGTAATTTTACGAAAGTGCGAGAAATGAATGAGAACAGAAGGTGTAACTTTAACTTAGATTTTTTAAACGCTTTAATTGAACAGAAAAGGTTAAAATTATGATCAAAATTTAGCCAAAAAAGGCTGATGCTTCTTAGTTCTAGAAGAAACAGATAAAAATAAAAATTCGTCCGAAAAAATATAAAAAAATCCTCTGAAAGAAAAACGGATAAAGAATAAAGGTAATTTTGAATTAATTAAAAATGCTTGAAAATTTTTTGGAATCCAGAAAACCAAAATCAATGGAATCCTGAGTTTGGTTCAAATAAAAAAAAACTAATTTTAGGAGAACCTCGTAACCGCAAGGTTATAGAGTCCGCTTTGACAAGCGGGTGGACATGGGTTCGAATCTTGGAAGAATCAGGCCATTCGATATCAAAAGAGTTAAGCAAGAAACTTTTCACAGTTGATGTTTTTGTCTTTCTCCTAGAAAGGTATAGCAATCACTTGCAAAACCGAAAGTATAAAAGTGCTCCAAAGGGCCGAATGGCATATATCACTCGACTCAGCTCGACGAGCTGAGTATTTTCTGTATTTGTGTGTGTGTGTGTGTGTGTGTGTGTGTGTGTGTGTGTGTGTGTATGTGCAGATTTTTATTCTCACTCACTTTTCTCAGAGATGGCTGGACCGATTTTCATGAAATTAATTGCAAATGAAAGGTCTTGTTGCCCCATAAGACACTATTGAATTTCATTGTAATCGGATTTTTAGTTTAGAGGTTATGTTTAAAAATGTGAAAATCATGAAACATCAATATCTCAGAAACTACACAACCGATTTGAACAAAATTAATTTCAAAAGAACAGGTTACCTAGAAAACCCTTAAGTTTTGAATTTCATAAAGATTGAACTTCTGGTTCAAAATTTATGAAAAGAAACGTGTTCTGGAGACTGTTTAATCTCACTCATGTTTCTCAAAGATGGCTGTACCGATTTTCATAAAATCAGTGTCAAATGGAAGGTCTAATTGCCCCATGAGACCTTATTGTTTTGTTTTGCAGTCGGACTATTACTTTGCCTGTTATGTTTAAAAATGTGAAATCCAGCTATGCAATGGAACATATTCCGAAGACTACTTGGACTCACTCACTTTTCTCAGAGATGGCCGACCCGATTTCCACTAAATTAGTGTCAAATGAATGGTCTAGCTGCCTCATAACACCCTATTGAATTTTACTGTAATCGAACTGTAACTTCATTCGTAATGTGCCGACTTGTGAAAATCACGAACTTCATTATCTCAGAAAGTACACAACCGATTTGATTATTATTATCAGATGAGCGGGCTAGTTAAGGGTTAACTGATGAACTATGATTGAACACGTGGTTTCAGAGTTTGGCTGCCCTACACGTTCCCATTTCATTTGATTATAATTGAACTTAAGCAACCGTTATGTATTAAATTGTAAATAAAACAACGAAAGTCTATTATCTCAAAGATTACATGACTTATTTGAACATAACTAGTGTCATACGAACGAGTCATCTCTCAAACTTACAAATAACAAACTTCATAACAATTTGATTTGTGGCTCAAAAGTTATGGAAAGAAGAGAAATTCAAAGACTATTTAAAACTATACCTGCTTTGATCGATATATGTGGCCTCAACATAATTTAAATGTGGTGTCGCACTATTTAAACGTTCCAAGTTCATTGATTCCTTGCGGTTTGTTTGAAGTCTGCAAATGCACGACGAATCGGCCATAGGTTATGATCAAAGTCAAATAACAAATCGTTTGAAATGATTGGTTTTATCGAAATGACAACATCCTCTTTTTTTGGCTTCTGTACATCGCCTTGATTCTGAATATATTCATATTGGGTGGTATTTGTCATTATCAGCAGACTTTCTGGCATCAATCTGACACCGGAAATACCCATATTGGGAGGTATTTTTGGTTGTTTTCCAGAAACTAAAAGTGGTCGTCTTCAAATTCAAAATAGTGTCCAGGGTCAATGTTTGGTTTCTATGCATCATCACGTTTACGGAAATATTCATATTGAGTATTATTCGGTCATTTCCGACTGTTGCTATAAGTTGCCATTTAGCAATTCAAAATGGTGCCTGAGGTCAATTGTTAGCTCCTTGCATCATTCTGGTTCCAGAGATACTCATATTGGAGAGTATTTGTTTATTTTGGGCTGTTTTTCACAAACCGGTAGTCGCCATCTTGGATTTCAAAATGGTATTTAGGATACTGGTTAAAGAAAAACTCATATTGGGTGATATTTGGTCACTTTGGACTGTTTTTCAGAAGCCGAAAGTCGTCATTTTGGACTTTGAAATTGCCTGTGAAATCAATTTCTGTCATCTGGGCGTAATTCTGGTTCCGAAAACATTCATATTGAATGGTATTTGGTCATTTCCGGCTGTTTGCCAGACACCGGAAGTCACCATCTTAAAATTCAAGATTGTGTCTGTGATCAATTTTTTGCTTCTGTGCATCTTACTGCTTCCGGAGATACTCATATTTAATGGGAATCGTCCATTTCAGGCTGTTTTCCAGAAACCGGAAGTAGCCATCTTACAATTCAAAATGTTGTCTGAAGTCGATTTGTGGCTCCAGTGCATCATTACGGTTCCGGAAATACCCATATTGGGTGGTATTTGGCCACTTGCCGCTGTTTTCCGACACCGGAAGTCGCCATTTTGGATTTCATAATGGCATTTGGAGACAATTTCTGGATTTTGAACAGCATACTGGTTAAAGAAAAACTCATATTGGGTGGTACTTGGTCATTTTCTGCTGTTTTCAGAAACCGGAAGTCGCTATCTAAGAATTTAAAATGCTATCTGTGGTCGATTTTAGCTCCTGTGTATTATTCTATATCCGGATATTATTATATTGGGTGGAAATCGGCCATTTTCGGCTGTTTTCCAGAAACCGGAAGTTGCCATCTTACAATCCAAAATGTTGTCTGAGGTCGATTATGGAACATATTTGTTACCACTAAAAACATTCACCTGCCAATATGGTTCAATTTAGTTGATTAGTTCGCAGGATGTGCAAAAATTTGTGAAGAAACATGTACTTCCAGAAGAGGGAGGGGCGTCAAACCTTTATGGACATATTTGTTACCTCTAAAAACATTCACATACCAAATTTGGTTGTATTTTCTTGATTGGCTCTTGAGCTGTGCGAAATTTGTGTTTCATTTTCATGGGATACCTCCCTTATAGAAGAGGGAGTCGGGTTTTAAACCATTATGTACATATTTGTTACCACTAAAAACATTTACCTGCCAAATTTTGTTCCATTTGGTTGATTAGTTCTCGAGATGTGCACAAATTTGTGTTTCATCCAACTATTATGGACATAGTAGTTACCCCTTAACCCCACATGCCAAATTCGGTTTCATTTGCTTGGTTTGTTCTTGAGTTGTGCAGAAATTCATGTTTCATTTGTATGGGACCCCTCCCTTCCAGAAGAGGGAGGGGTCTCAAACTATCATAGGAACCTTTATCGGTACCAAAAACCCCTACATACAAATTTTCACGTCGATCGGTTCGGTAGTTTTCGGGCCTATATGGATCAGACAGACAGACAGACTTGACTGCATTTTTATATGTAAAGATTACAACATCAATATTTTAGAACCTAAAGAGTGAATATTCATTTATTGGATTGAAGCGTTCATGTAAATCTATTTTTGCAATAAAAAATTGAATGAGAAAGGCTGGGTCTGACCGCTAGGTGGATTAATTTAGGTTTTTGATAAAGAGGTCATTTATGGTATCAATCCTTTTTTTTTCCTGTATGGGCCTTCCTCACTGCCACCAGAATCGTAGATCTATTGTGAGATATGCCCGGGTGTCTGCTGTATCCCGCACTTCTGTTAATAGCAATACCTCTATTGAGAAGTGGCATGCTTATTATTATTGTTCATCAGTGCTTGTGTGTAAGGTGCTACTCTTTCTTACACGCTTACTGTTCTACTATACCGATACTCATTCCTCTTGCCAAATGTCACCAATTATAATTCCCTGGAGAAGTTTCGTCGTGCGTCCTTCTGGCCAGTTTTATTGATAAGAGGGACTTATTTTTTGTTAAGAGGAAGTCACGCAAAGGTATTTGTAGATTTCAGCGTAAAGGAAGGGTAACTGGTGGGGAACCTGAGAATAAACTTATGCTTAAGTCCTTTTTGACATCGGATGGCCTGATTCTACTAAGATTCGAACCCATGACCATCCGCTTGACAAAGCGGACTCTGTAACCTTGCGGCTACGCAGCTCCCTTCTCCAATTCTCCAATTCTTCATCTAGACTCGCTGTTTCAAAGGGCCTACTCAGAATGGTGACTGATGGATAAAAATATCTATATCAGAAAAACAGCTTGTTTGATTAAAAGGGTGTCTTCAGCAAAGTTGTAAATATATACAGTGTACCTTTTTTTCTGTGCCAAATCTTCCAAATTGTCACAAAATAGTAAATATCTCAAAAAGTACATTTTTTGACGTGGGACTACGTCTTTCTTCACTATACTAAGGTACATTCTGTGAAAAATGGATTGAACATGTAACGTTTTTGGTTGGCGGAATGGATGATTTTAGATGCTAATAGCGCTCAAACAACTGTTCCGATTTCAATAGTTAATATACCGTTGGAAAGCTAAAATTTACAAGATTTGTATAACATGATAATTCCAGTTACCATTTTCTTATTACTCCGTGAAAATTGCGGAAAAGTTTGAAGGTCGAATAACCACATACATTTTCCATACGATTGGTAGATTTCCCTAACGCAGACTTCAAAAACACAGACGAAATGATTTCACGTATTCAGTCATTGGCTAGAAATGCCAGCCAATTGGCATCGCATTCGTCACCCTACGTAAGCGACGATAAAAGAAAGCAGAGATGCTTCCACGTGATTGGTTCTTCCCCCAATCACCCAAGTTCCCCACACTGAGTGACGCTATAAAAGGACATTCCGTGTTGAGAGATGCTCATTCCCCGGTCGACCGTCAAAGCGAACAGTGCGGCTTCCCTTCGATCTGAGTTGGACCTCACCAGTGGTAATCTATTTCAGATATCGTTGTTGGAATACAGCCCGAAACTGGACGTGATCGGCACTGGGGACCATTGGAAGCCGTTGGAAGGGACCATTGGAAGACTTGGAAGCCGTTTGGATGCTGCCGATAGTATTTTGTGTAGGTATAATGTGTCGTATATCAAGCGTGTGTGTCTGAGTAGCATGTGCGTGTGAATGTGTGTGTGTGTGAGTAGCGTTAGCGTGTGTTTGTGTGTGAGTAGTGTGTGTGTGTGCGTGTGTGTGTGTGAGAGAGAGTAGCGTTAGCGTGTGTATGTATGTGTGTGTGCATGTGTGTGTGTGTATCTGTGTGTGTGTAAGTAGCGTAGGTGTGTCTGAGGAGCGTGTGCTTGTGAGTAGTGTGTGTGTATATAGCGTGTGTGTGTATAACGTGTATGTGTGTATAACATGTGTGTGCAAAAATGCATTCATCCGAGGTGAATTTATTTATGACAGAATACTTTTATAGGCAACAAGTTAATTATTCTTTCTATTAGTTTGTATGCTATGGTTTATGACAGGTGTATGTGTTTTTTTGTGAAGTGTTCATAGATTGTTGTGTATGGTATTTGTACGTTTGGTGTATGTTATATACTATGGCTATGGCAGAATTAAATCTTTTCACCCACCAGCAGCTGCGGTAGCTATAGCAGTAGCTGAAGCGGGTATCAGCAGCGATAGTGGCAGCATCAGCTGCAGCGGTAGTGGTGGGCAATTCCTTTATCAAAAAGCTGCCTTTGTGCATCCTCCAATGAAAAGCTGCCGTAACACAGAATCGTTTTGAAATGATGGCAAGTCTGATGGTCGTCACATTTTCAGCGTGAAAGCAGCTTTCCACTGTGTTATCAGAGGAATGCCTGATTATCACTGTCGGGGATAGCTCATAGATGCGATCAGCATTATATCCGATATTAAATTCAACAACATATAGTCATTTTGAGGCCAAATCGAATACTTAATTGATGACTTCCAGCAGCAGATACCAGCAGATACCAGTCAGCGGTTGGTACAGCTGCACTTCCTTTGGTAAAAATCTACTTTTGTGCGGTAGCGGGAGCATCAGCGGTAGGTGTATTGGCTGGCACCTCCACCATCGACAGAAGGGTCACGCCCGCAAGGTAAACTTAGAACTAACTAAGGTTGTTTATTACCCCAAGTAACCAAAAGTTCGGATAAAAGCAGATTTCATAGCCTAATCAGCTAAACTAACGATCATGAATAGAATTCTATTCAGCTCGATTTTTAAGTAACTAACCGAACTTTCAAGTTCGCATTTGATGATTAAACTTCGAGTAGCATGCAAAGCAGCTTCTAAACCGAACTAGAAAGTTCACATTAAGTTCAGTTAGCGCGCTGCATAGAACGCTATTCAGCTTGAAAACAAAACTTCAAAAAATTCAAAATATTTTTTTTTCAATTTCTTGTGTTCTTAACCTCACCTAACGTATTATTAATAATGTTGGTATAATCCCATGATAAGCATATGTACTGAAGAAATACTAGATCAGAAGAATAATGCCTCGTTTATTTATTATTAAATATTAAGATATTTTTGCAACTTACAACTCACCACATACTAGCTTCGAACTCAAGTCCTCCCTCTTTGAAGCCTAGATTCATACCACTGCACCGTCCCCGCTATACGAGGTCAGCATCGATTTTACTCGATGTGCTGATTTCTCGTCATTACCTACATGGTCATTGCTAGGAACATACCGGGTCTCTCTTTCAGCTTGAAAGTTCAGATAAAGTACACACGGAACTTTATGTGAACTCGGAAGTTCAGAAAAGGCTGACACAGAACTTTTTCCGAACTTTCAAGTTCGGCAAAAGTACACGCGCAGCGCAATGTGAACTTACGTCTGACAGTTCTTTAGTTTGTTTTGATTTTGCTGCAGTTCGCTTGTAATGTGATTGAAAAACGTTGTTGTGAACAAAAAAGGTTGTGAACGCATTATTTTCGTTCCAAACGCGAATTAAAAAATATTCTGGTAAGCAGTATATACAAAATATGATAAATTTTGAAAATCGATTAAAACTTCTTCGGTCAATAGATATGCCGTTTGCCGTAGTCGAAACGACCAACGCTTTGGGACGTAGAGAACTCTCAGTGGTGCCTGAAAAATGGATACGGACCTCTCAAACCGGCAACATCATGCTGTGGCCGAACGTGAAGAGAACCCAAGATTTGGACAAAATGCTCAGGGATGAGAGTATCTCGCCCAAAAAAGTGTGACTCAAGTATAAATGTACGGTGAAGCGAAGTAACCTAGCGTCTTATGATGTGGCGATGGGATTGTCGGCTGAATTGTCTGGTGAATACTCGTCAGACACTCAGTATGTAACCCAACGGAAGAAAAAGGCTAGTAGCAGGGGACTAAATAGCTTTCAAAACATGTTGGTACTAGACAACGGCAATGGAAAACACATGCCTTCGTCTCCACCGTCTCAGAATCCAGATTCTTTTTCTCTGCTACAACTATCACCCAGAACAAAACAACCACCAGCAGCACCCTTACAAGTAGAACCGACCGAATCAAAAAATCACGCGGCGGTAGCTCACTGTGTCACATCATCAGGAGGCATCATTGAATCACCCGAAGAATGCGTATATGCGACTTACGAAGCTATGCCGGACCCGAATGTGCTGACAGATACCACAACACAGGCATTATTAAGGGAATTTTTCAGCCAAATTAATCATCGGTTGGATCTTTTGGAGAAGCGGACAGCAGACATCGCTACGCAGAACGAATACATTCTTGATGCCTTACGGAACCTAAACTCTAGGAAAGCGACCTTTGAAGAACCTCCAGCATTCTACTTCAATCCTATTGAACGAGAGGAAAAACTCACGAAACTGGAGCTTCTGTTGGCGGATAACAACTACAGATCAAAGATGGTAAGATATAACTACCAGTATCGTTGTTTGCGGTTGTTTGCAATCTGCTGCCGCGTTTATTAATTAGTTTTTTTTTTTTTAAGCAGGGTAGCGAACGGCTACGGTAGTGGTTTTTTTCAGCAAGTTTCTGCATAAGATTGCTGCAGAGAACCTGCCGTAGAAAACCACTACCGTAGGCGTTCGCTACCCCCGTTTGTTCTTGTTTATGATCATGGCCTGTCTTAAAAATTTCCTAACAAAAACAGTTATGTTGATAGCAAAACAGTTAAGCAATAGTTACAGTTGGCCAAAGATTTCCACCATAAACAACGATCACCTTAATAAAATAAACAAAACAAAAAATCTGTACCTTCATTAGGGGTCTTCACATCGAGCTCGTATACGAATACCCAGCCGTAAACTGTGTATCTTCCATTACTCGTCAATGGAGGTGAGTATTTTTACGGCTGGGTATTTGTTTACGAGCTCGACATGAATACCCATATTATATTTTATTTGATAGGTTAAATGGTTGCGTGTGAATTGTACCGGCGACTGTGCGGAAAATCGCATGTTAGGCGTTCTTGACATGCTGATCAGCAAAAAAATGCAAACGCAATGCACCTGGACTGGAGCCAGCCGTTTAGGACCAAAACTGGCAATCATGCCAAATCGTAACATTTTGCAGCTGTTCCAAGAGATAGGAAGTGACGATTTGGAAGTAGTTACCCAGCAGCTGAAGAACTCCCTTAAACGTCTGGTCGCTACAGGGGAACGCAGAGGAACCAGACATGTTAGAAGGAAAGCGACTGACAATAATGTAACCGGATGTAATGTAATCGGGTAATGTAATCGGATAACCTATTCACGACCTGTTCGAGGCTCTTCCATCCGCTTCGAAGAAGGTGTTTCATTTGCTGTAAAGCATTTTCAAACGGATATGCTGAAAATGTTTGCAACGATCCAAAACGCTCGACTTCATCTACAATATGTAGCAGATTGTGTACGTTACTAGTCAAATACTGTTTTCCATAGAGTTCCATGAACTCAATGACAAATTTCTCCAACATCTTTCTAGTAACATGCCAGTTGGATTTGTAAATATTTGAAGATATCATAGTAACCGAGCAAAAGAATAGTAGAAAGTGTTTATAGGCATCGGATGGTAGAAAGTCTTTAAGTGTCACAATACATGCGTAATGTAAAAAACTACTAAACTCTGAGCCTTTCCAATACGACAAGTATTCCCTTCCACGTAGTTTACGATGGATTTCAGAGGGCAATCGAATACCAGCCAATATCTTTGATATTTTATCAGTTTGTTGCGACGATAATTTTGTTGCATAACCTAATGTTCCATCTCTCCACCCAAGAAGTAAACGTTTCATGACGCCAAGATCAATTAGGTGCAACCGATCTCCAACGACAATGTCTTCAATTAGATTTAGGTTCGGTAGTTTCACCAAAGGTGTGGTGGCTTTTTGATGGTCGTTGTAAGCGTTTTGCCTAAATTTTTCGTATGTCCGTTTAGCACTATTCGTAGACGTAAAAACAACAGTCCGTGAATCATGTGAGTACTCCCCTTCACCCTCACACTTCAGACAACCATTTTTGGAATTAAAATTAGCAACACCTGGAATAATATTATTTTGAAGTTTATTTCAGCTATCGAAAAATATTCAACGGGAATATAGGGTAATCGCTCCATTATTAATCTCAACAGCTAGGTGCACATATATTCATCTTATTTCTCTCATTCGTCCAATTTAACGTCAAATTTCCACAAATTTTTGAAAGTAAATCTATTTGCTTCTCGATTTTGTCAAGTGGTTGAAAGTTTTACGTTGAAAATATAGTAAAATCAGATGATAAATCGATCAAAAAGGCGTGATGCGATGAATATAGGTACTGAGATAAATATAGGAGCGATTACCCTACCTTTGAGAAACGCACGTGCGGGACTATCACAGATAAAACATTTTAACGTAACGATAATCTTGTAAGTGTTGATTGAAAAGCCATTATTCAGCACATCAATCAGTTCGTCGATTGGTTGTTTTAGAAATTCATCAAGGCTGGTTGGTTTGGTTTTACCATGAAATATACTGCCCATAATCGCATATTTGTAACATTTGCAAAATTGGTTGTTCGAGCAATTCGCACTTTTATATTTTGACCTTAAATGCATTGTTACTAATATATTCTCGCAAATAGACACTTTAACTAAACTTAGTATCATGAAGAAAGCACTACTTTACACTATGTATACATTGAATATTACTTTTGAAGTCAAATTGGTTGAAATTTTTGCAATGATACATTTATGCCGTCACTTTCAAGCTACTTTTGGAATATATCACATGGAAAAAGAAGTTTTTCATGTATTCAACAAGCATGAGCTGAACATCAGAAACGGATCACCGGTGGTTGGTTACCGGACCAGAATAACTTCCGAGTTCCAAAGGATGCAGATGTGGATTTGGATGGAAACTTTTTCGACAAAAAAGTTGAAAAAGTTAAGCAGTGTGACAATTATGCGGTTATTTACGCTATGTGACAAAACAACTTGGTATTTTTTACGACTTTTTTCACACAAACATAAGCATATTTTTCCAGATGTAAAAAGTACATACTATTCTAAGCATTTCCCAATAAAAAGCACGAAATCCATAAAATGTCGAATGTTACAATTATGCGATCACAGGCAGTAAAGCAATTGGCATCGGTGCAACTTCAGGCATTTCAACAATATTAAACAAGATAGGCCAAAATTGTAGTTTACTGCTTTTGAAAATCGGAATCCCATCAATGTTTATGCAAATTGAAATATTTAATGACCGATCTGTGAATCTGTAAATGAAAAATTTGAAGGCTTGTTTAATAAAGCAAGAAAAAAAAAGGATCTTACCGAAAAAAATCACCCAAACACCGTTTTATTCCTCCAAACCAATACTGTCCACCAGCAGTTTCAATGATTTCTGAAGTTGCTTGACGAGATGTTTTCATTAAAGTTCTTGCGGAGCGAGGCAATCTTTTTCCATCAGTTTTTCTTCTGAATATTTCCATAATTAGATTTATGGATTCATGAGACTGGTTAGTTCTGAGAGCCCAATATCTGCAGCATTCACTCAAATCCATTCGATCCAGTACATCGCAGCTCTTTTTATTTTCGAATGGTGAATTTAAATCATCGAATGATTCATCATCACTGGCCCAACATTCATCAACATCACTGTCGTGGTTTTGAAGTATATCTTCTTCTACCGGGAATTCAAGGCTTGCACCCGGTTCAAATTTTCTTTTAACCTGGACATTTCTGGGTATCTGAGTGCATGATTGGTTTTCTGTAAGGTAAAAATATGTTTACATAGCAAAAGAATTTAAGCACACCAATAATACCAATTGCAGTTATAGCTTTGTTTTCTTTTTCCCATTTAGACAAAAGTTTTTTTCCGATGATAATAAAATAAACCACTTTTTTTATTGTTTTTGAAAAACTCATTTTTTGTCACTAGTTCTGGAGCACGAATTTAAACTTCACATCTGAAAACTTCACTTGCGTCAAAACCGAGCAAAGTATCAGTCAGAACTAAATATGAACCTTAAAGTGGAAATGAAGTACGACATAGACTTCTCCTGAACTTTCATGCTGATTAAAAGTACGGATAAAATACTAACCGAACTTCAATTCTAGTAGTTTTGAAGTTCACGTTTGAACTTGATGTGAACTTCAAAGTTCCAGTGAAGAGGAGCAAGCAGCTTCTTTTGAACTTTCGTGCTGATTAAAGGTACGGATAAAATGCTAACCGAACTTCAATTCTGGTGGTCTTGAAGTTCACGTGTGAACTTTATGTGAACTTTAAAGTTCCAATTTAGAGAAGCAAGCAGCTTCTTATGAACTTTCGTGCTGATTAAAGGTACGGATAAAATGCTAACCGAACTTCAATTCTAGTGGTTTCGAAGTTCACGTGTGAACTTTGTGTGAACTTTAAGGTTCCAATGAAGAGGAGCAAGCAGCTTCTCATGAACTTCAAAGTTGCTTTCTAGAACTGACGGTACTTTATTTTGAATGAAGTTCGCTTTGTAAGTAATGGGTCCTGTTAGTTGTTCAGCAAGAAAGTTCCGCGGAACTAAATCCGAACTTTATGTGAACTTCTAAGTTCGTTTGTTAAGTGAAATTCGAACTTCTGGTTGCTTGGGACATTACTTGCATTGTTGCATTCGAGAGTGATCAATAACAATAGCTGATATGAGTATTCCCGGAACCGGGAGGGAGGGGGGGGGTCTATCGTAGTTGGTAACATCTCCGCCAACCATGCTGGTGACCTGGGTTCGAATTTCAACGCCGACATAGGTGTCGATGGTTGTGGGGTGGCATGATCCACCCACAACCAACCCAACTGGTCTTGGTTTAATCCTAGCCGACACCGGGAGATTTTCTCAGGCAAACAATCTCTGGGATCACGCCTTCCATCGCATGAGAAAGTGAAGCCGTTGGCGCCGGTCCGTTGATCAGGGTTCGTTAAAAAGTTAGGGTCCTGGATAGAGTCGCTTCCCCGGGCGTCGGTGATTGGCACAACAACAGTGGCCGAACTAGACCGACGGAAAATAAGCGACAATAAAAAAACCGGCCGTATATAGATTCCAATTGCCATTTTGTTTCGAATCTCTTCAGGGCTGTGGCATTATTTTCGGAGATTTACATTAATGTTATCAAAATTATTATCATTGAAATTGTCTAACGTAGCTCTCCGTAGTTCAATGTCAACCTTGCGATCGTGGCTTTGCATACAACCCTTCTGGTATTTTGTCAGAATGGGTTCGAACCGGTTCGAGGAAAATTCATAATTGCTTCCATTTTCGGTTTCTCTTATCTTAACATTCGTTTTGAGATTTTTGTTTTGTTTCTCTAACGTGTTTTAGTTACTTACGGTTGTGTGATGGTCAATAACATTCCTTTTCTAGGTGTACAATCAATCCTCCATCAGTTCGTAAATGAAGCTAATGTTAGTATGTAATTAGAACTACGGAGACACGTGTGATAATGGAAGGGAAAACAAAACACTGCCGCTGAACATAAGTATAGTGCATAGGTCTAAAAACGATCTTTTTATTATTTCCAATGTTGTACTTCATACATTGAAAGTAAAAATCAAAAGTAGTGTCTAGTTGTAAATGTACGAGCATATAAAGCTTCCACATAGAGGCTTGTATGAAAACTTGTATGCATTACTGAGTGGACAGACAGTGCTGCTGTAATGTAATAGAAATAAATGTCGATTTTTTCTTTCTGTTTCTTTCTTCAATTCATTATAATTATAATTATTAGTTTAATTTTCATTGTTTTACGTTTGCAGAAGCGCTTTTTGTATTGACCTCTGAACTGAATAACATATGATTTATTCATTACAAGTTTCGCAATTTGTCAACAAATTTTAGGTTTAAATTTGGTACAAATGTATAGGGTAAGATTTTTTTCTTTAATTATTGATTCATTTTCTCCTCGTCTTGTCACTCCTCTACTCAACAAATATAACATATTATGATCGTTAAGTACAGGTCAGTTTTTTTGATATAGATGTATCAAATGAATTGAGAGTCTGAAAATAATAATAGAATCTATCAGATTCTAATTTCATTTTGAGGCGAAGCTTACCGAATGGAAAATTACTCAGGAATGTCCTTAGAATGTCCGTAGAGCAAACCTTCAAGTTCCGGAAACTAAGATAGTTGCAAAAATTAAAGATAGCTACAACTGTCTCTTTCATAAAATCAGTGGGATCTAGAAATAGCTTCCCACACACACTTATGGAGTTTATCTTATGTTTGGGTTATGTTTTTGTATGTTGTTTTTCTACCTTTTAGAGACGTGTGGTAAATGGTTTTCATAACGTAAGGTAAATTTAAACTCAACATTTTGGATTTTTCTGCTTCCCTGAGAACTTTTTGAAATGAAATTGAAGTTATAATTTTTAAATTTTCTGTTCAGATTATAGTCAATTTGCTTCTCGGTGTGTTTTAACATACATTTTAAGTTGGACATCGGGATTTTTTTAATCTTTTCTAACTTGTAGAGAAGATTTTATTTTTCCACTTTCTACAGAAGATTGCGGCCATATTGCGTTTACTTATTGTTTTTGGTCTCTTATTTGGTTTCTTCGAGCGATTTTTAACTACCTTAGAAATCAATGTTTGTTGCTGTCATGTATAGTAAAGCACACAAAAACGTGTCAAAAACACCGTGTGGAAGCTCTTTCTAGAAATTTTGTGTTAAATTTTGGCTATCTCCCACTTGGCCTCCAGTTTTGTTTTGATAGAAGTCATTTTATAGTGAATACTGTTGTTTTGCTGGCATTTAGAAGTGCTTCAAGTATTCAAAGCATAATTTGCGATTATGTTTCTTTCCGTTGATTTCTCTGAGCTATGAAGCGTTTGCAAGTCCACTAAGGTTTTTTTTCGCGGTTTTCGTCTATCCATTACTTGGAGACGGTACAAATTTTCGACCTCATTTCAATCACGCTTCCCGTTTTAGGCCAAAAGTATTCATGAAACTGTTTGAAAAACACAATTTTTGGGGCGGATACTGAAAATTTACTGGTTTTTTTTCATTATATTTTCAACTCGAAGAAGTTTTTATTTTAAGCGGTATCATCCAGATTTGGAACGCATCCCTTGCATAAAAAACCTCAGTGAATTTGGATCCATTTGCTAGTCTGAAGAGAAATCATTAGGTTTTTGCAACAACTGATATGAGATAAGCATTTCAATACTTCTTGATAATTTTCTGTTTACGTGGAATACAGCCTATAACAGCCTCTTATGCAAACGCGAGAATACTATATTAAAAAAATAAAATTTCCTAATCTGCTTCTGTTTATTAATCGAAAATGTCCTATTTGCGAGAGACTGCCACCTACAATAGTGCGAGGCTATGATTTTCTGATATCAATTTCATTGTCAAAATTGATTCTAATTTTGTCTGACCTCGGTAAAACAACTCGGCCTGTTTACCTGTTCCGGAACGCTCAGTTTCGATTCAGCTCTAAAAAAATCGAACTCGAAGCCTTTCGTTCCCACAGCGATCCCGAGCTTTGAACCGGACTCTCCCTGGTCATGGGACGATCGATTACTAATATAATTCTTAAATTAAGTTCAGTCTGCAAAAATAATTTTTTAATCGCAGCTTCCAACCACTTACTCCTAAGTGCCAGTTTGAATTGATTTATCCGCAGACAAAACTGAAACCTAATTCTAAAGCCTGAGGCACAAATTGTCGGAGCACGATCTGAGATTATCAGATCCAGGAGTTGCTATCTAGCTATACCAACAAATTCGAACAGGCAATGAAAATTATCTCCCATTCATCTGTCACCGCTGGATATGCTTCCAGGGAACATCCGGTCTCCTGATTCCATTTCATCGGGAGCTGTGCCCACAGCGGTCCTACACTCTAACTGTAGTCATTTGGTGAACAAAATTAAAACTCCCACTGCGAAAGAAAGTCGGACATCCAGAACTCCGCTCTGTCTGGCAGCTCTCATACTCCCATACGCCGACGCCCGTTGTCTGTGTGGCAGCGCAAAAGGACTCCCCTGTGGTGAACCGCAGTGAGCCGATTACGATAAAACCAATTCCATGTAATGCTGATGATAATGACGACTACAATGTGCCAATACTTTCGAAATTGCTACACTCAAAGTATTTAACCGACCCCGAGCCGCCTGCGTCCGTCACCATTCAGTTTCCAATCGTTCAGAGACGCTTCTGCTTATTGTAGACAAGAGAAATGAGAAAAAAAGCTCCTGCTTTGCCCGGACATACGACGGAGCGAATCCGATCCGGCTGAGTGTCTAAGGGGAGTTCCACGATGGAATCATATATAATTAAAATGGAACTTTTCGCTCGACGCAACGGTCAGTACGGTACTGGCCAAGCTGGCACAGGCAATGAGTCGATTTCGATACATTAGGCAGACTGTTTGCATTACAAGTTTTATCATTATTTTTGGCTAGCGGCCCCGAGTAAAGGTACCGGCTTATAATTGCTATTGCAGGTTTTGCAGTTGTGCTCTGTGGGATTGTTTAATGTCTAGTGCGGAAGCCTGCACGACCCGTTGCATGCGGAAATTGAAAACTTCGAACACTGCGCAGGAGTTCTGAACAATCATTTGCATTCCTGGCGAACGTAAGTATCAAATTATTACCTCAACTTTTTCTCAGCGAATTATAGTCCATCGCTATGTCTGCACCACCTAAAAGTGCTGATGATTTTCTCTTCGGCGTAAAATGATGATTTAGTTTCACGAGTAATTTATATTTCAAAAGGGTAAACTTATTTATGTACCCTTGAGGAAAAAAGGACAACCTTCGACCCAACAAACGACTTTACTGTCGAAAAAAATGAAATAGTTGGTTTATTGTATTCCATTACATCTGTTTGAAAGCTATTAGCACTTGTAATCTTCTCCCTTTTAAACGTTACATGTTCATTTCTGTTTTTCCAGAATGTATCCTTGCTTAGTGGAACGTAGTCCTACGTGAACAAAAGAAGGTTAGATTAGGAAGGGATTGTTGACGTTTTGTATGATATACCATGATTTGTTGACGTTAGAACAACTTCGCCGGAAGCGGACAATTATAATTGAAAGGTTCAAAAGTAATGGCGATACATTGAAATTATTCAAGCAACGTCGATTTGAAAATTTTCATAATGAGAAGTAATTTAAGAAAATTCAACTAGATAACAAATAGATTGTTGTTAAACCAATGAAAAAAGTCAAACAGGCGCGATTAGCGTCTCCCACTGCAATAAAATGCCATAAATCGTCGCTTGATTGAATTGTACGCTTTCTTAGAGTTCACAAACAAATGATATGTCCGTACTCATCGACAATCTGATACAGGGTGAATAATGTCTGGAAGTGAAATCGCAGAACCTTACAGGGAGGATGAAATACATTTAGATAACGCTTAGCATAATAACAAAACACAGAAATGTAACAATCAACAATTCAATTTATTAACATTTGGAAACATAGAAATCGTATGAAATAATCTCTTTACATCGTCCATAATCAGCGGAGGTTGCACATTAACTAGTTTATCTTTCTGCCTTGTATGTCCTTCTTGGACCAAAGCTGCTGCAGCCGCCAGTACTCGAGTGCGTTTGACGGCCAGCATTTGTCTGTCGTCTGATTCGCGTTTTGCTCGTGATCGCTTCTGCTCATTGTCGCTCAGATCGACTACGTACTCCACGTACTGCTCGATGGGTCCGAATTCCGGGTATTCTCGACCTTCACAGTACAGACGGAATGCTAGATTTCCTTGGGCGATATCCGGCTGGTAACACAGATGTCCGTACCATCTAAAATAGATGTTTTTAACTTCCGACTGTACCTTAATGCAGTCATCGTGGGCGTTCATCACCAAAAGATAATACGCGTAATCCTCCAGAGCTTTTGCGTAAGAAATACTCATTGGACCAATTTTGTGCCATGCCCAGCTAATTGCCTGTGTGATGAATAGTTTAGCTTGTCGCAATCGCTTCTGAGCAATACATGCTTTAGCAAACTGTCGGAATGTCGATACTATTATTTCATGCGGGCTGCAATCGGTCAATAACTCAAGGGCCAACAATCCGTACTGATAACTGGCAGCAAATTCACTCCGTTCGAATAGGCTTTCTGCGATGGTATTGTAGAGTTCCACCATGAAGTTTGACGGAATGTTTTTAATATGATTAATCATCATATGAATATCGCAGATCGTTTGGACAGATGCGTCGGGACGACCTGACAAACTTTCAGCCAGCAGTAGAACGCGCAGAATACTTAACTGGTGCAAACGCCTACCTTCCGCTTGTATTTTCACCACGTTCAACAGCATGATAGCTTCCGCGTACCAGCCAGACTCCACTAGAAGTTTTCCCAGTTCTAGGCAGTTGTTGAACCCGAGCAGATGGCCGTCTCCTAATCTGTACGATGACACGATGTAATTGCAGAATCTCGCGGCTAGCTTCCAAACGAAGCTCTTCATACACTTCTCCATCCAGAGGAAATAGCTTACCAACCGTTCCCGTGCGTTTGGAATCAACCGAAGAATCTTTCCAATGTTGTATGGGTTAGAAAGAATGCTTCGCTGAAGCGGAACCAGTTCTGGTTTGTACAACATTTCTTCCAATACGTTCACCAAGATTGGTGTTGGTAATCGCTCTAATTCTTTAGTTCTTGAATATTCACTTGACTCACTTGACGTTGAACTAGAAGAGCTCCAAGAGCTGGATGATGATTCCCAGGTTGAGTCCATATTTGTTAGGAAACACTTGGTGAAATGGTACTAGATACTTTGACAATCTGCGAATAATAAAGTATGGTTGTAAGGCGGTGCTTAAATCCTGAATCATTTGTATACCTTGGCCGAAGTTACCGGTGCAGGTTTGTTTACCTATCGAGAGAATGTTGGTTTATTATACATGAGCGCACCTCATAATTTATATTTAGTTAAAGGAGTTAAAAAAACACGTAGTAGGTAAACTGGCTTAACAAGGTAGACATAGTTTCAAATAATTTGGTAATTCGCGCTACTTATCACAAGTAAATTGTGGACTTTATGAGAACAAATTCGTTTAAACAAATTCGTGTTTCTGTTGTTAGGATTTGTTTGCATTCACAGTTAGGGCTTACCAATCGTTAGGATTAACAGCTACTTTTTACCACGCAAGATCAAAACAATGGCCGCAATGGTTCAAATCTTTCAAAAAACACCTTCTTTTCAAGAAAGGGGAAATACTCCTATAACTTACTTAATTACTTAAGCGGGTATTACACGAAGCAAATATTTGATATTTTTGGTACGGATTTTATTTTGCGCAAATAAAGAGAGCTGATCATAGCAATTTAAGGATTAAATTTTCATCGAGAATTGATAATAATTTTATTTGACATAGCTTCTACTGTCTCGACACCAGTGAGTCTATTAAATTAAAGTGTACTAAACTAAGGAGGACGTCTAAAAATTATTTTTCGAATTAAAAATTGAATGCGACTCAAAGGAGAAAAGTCTTGTATTCGAAATAATGTCAAAAGGCAGTTCGCTATGAAAAATCAAATAAAAAACCCTTGCATTTTACCGTTACATTAGTTTTCTGGTCGTTTTTTTTTTCAGATTAGCCTCTAACAGAAGTACTCTCGGCGATTTTATTTTCAAGGTTTATAGAAAATAAGAAAATAAGAAAATAATTATATTGTTCGATTTTGTTGATTTTTAAGGAAGAAATCGTTTAAGCGGGTTAGGAAGTTTTTTTTCAAGTCTTCGAAGTTGCACTTGAAAAAGATCTATTTTCGAATTAGGTGCTAGGAGCGCTGCAGAGCGCGCTGGAATATCTGTGGATACCGAAAAAAAAGCAAAAGCTTATTTGTAAAAAGCAAAAAAGCAAGCTTATTTGGAAGAACTACGACCAACTTATTTTTCACACTCGAAATGTTAAAGTCTCTGACAAAACAGGTTATTACGAATTAGGCTTGTTCTCCTCAAAATGTGGAAAGAGCAGTGTGAATATTCATCGCTCACTTCTTGTTCAGCATAAGCGCTGCGTAAATCAATTTTTTTCACAACACCCTTTTACTTCTGCTTCGTTCTGTGCTTGCTGCTCATAAAAAAATTAATATACTTGCTGACAGTGTTGCTAAGCACTATTTTAGTCTATGCCAATCACACGCGACCTTTCGTTTATACTACCACCAGAGCACTGCAAACTTTCACTATTATGAAAGGATTTCCAGTTGAAATTGAAATCTTAGAGTTACAATTTTCAACGAATGAGCTGGAAATGAAAGAGACTTTCAGATCCAATCAGTTGACAGTGGTTGTTGGCTAGCATCATTTCTGTGATTTCGCACGCGCTGTGCTGCTTCGGCGATGTTTATAGGGTTGAGTATGTAGATGCTTGTCTAGTTCATCGACTTCATGCAATGAACTGGCTCAGATCAAATAGTTTCGATTTTAAATCAGACATCTTATTTCTTACAATGACCGGACTTTCATTGAAAATTGACACCGGTGACACTTTAGCAACTTTTCTAGCAACACTGCTTGCTGCTTACAGCATAGCCGAGCGGAACAAGAGTGGTGAATAACTCTAGTGAGAAGTACACCGCGGAGCGAAATGCTGAGATAAATTCGATAGCATCCGAAAACCAAACTTGCTTGACGGGCGGCTGGATTTATTTTTGTTTTCAGTTTCGAGATTGCTTAGCATCGCAATCTATTTTCCTACCTAGATGCTTCCCCCATTTGATATAACTGCTGCAAAAATAGTACCTGAAGAAAAACTTATTTATTTTTCATGAAGATACATTCATTATGAATGAAAAAAAAATTGAGCTCTCGAGAAAGGTTCGTATCCGGCTTTCTGAAGAAGTTTTTTTTTATGATGGCGGAGAAAGAGCGCTGTACGGGCTTCACGATGACTTGTCGAGTGCATCTCTCGATTCAAAAAATCAACTGTTTGCAGTTCGTTACTCTCGAGTTATTTCTGTACATTAAGGACAGAGCCGGATTTAAGGGGGGACCCAAGAGGCCCGGGCTCCGGGTCCCCACATTTTTGGGGCCCCCACAAATCGAGAAAAAGTTTCTATCAAAAAAGAGGTAACATCAAAAGTTCGATTCACAGCAAGAAAATTTGAACAGACCATTTCAATCTGAAACTTTTCTTCAGTATTTTTTTTTTCGCGAGCGCCAATATCACAACTACATCCATTAGAGTTCACCTTGAATTCCCTTGAAATTTGGGTTATTCGCGTTGAAAGAGATTGTTAAGGCTGTTCGCACCTGCGTGAACTCTCATATGTAATTGGCAAAAAGTGCGTGATGACAAAAGCAAAAATATATCCTTCCCTCTTTTTTGCGTGCAAAAACCAAACAACTATCAACAACACCGTCAACGCGAATGACACCAGCGCGCATGGGAGGTAAAGCAGAGAAAAAAAATAATCCACAAGCTTGCTTGTCCGAATCAGGGATATCAGATGTGCTTTGCAAAATGCATTTTTTTAGATTTTATTGACCTGCAGATGTTTGTAGTTTTTTCCTAGTTTCTGTAGATTATTGTCAGGGTCGCCTTATATTTGCGCAGTTTTTATCAAATTGTGTGCAAATTTTAGCCTGTGGATCGCAATGCGGTAGGTTTTTTTTTCGGATATAAAGAAAAACTTTACGGTTTCCGAACAGTTGCAGACATCTTTCAAAAACATCTGGCACATTTGTTCCTAATCTCGTACTCGTACGATAAAAAACGGTTTTGCTTTATTTTGGGGCCCCCACTTAAAACTGGGCCCCGGGCCCCCACAATCGTGAATCCGGCTCTGATTAAGGAACTCAAAATTTCGATTGGGTGACACTGAAACAGACTTGAACCATCTTGAAATCCTTCTAGTCTGGCTACTCTGGTCGGTCTCGCATTACCTTTTTGGTGGATTATTGTTGAAGTTTGCAGAAAATTTTAAACACTCGAAACCGGAAGTTTTTTGCATTCTAAAAAGTGTTGTCACTCTCGCAAGCAGCATGCAACATCTCATGTGAGGTTCTCGTTGCTACTGCTATCACATTGGAGAATTCCCCATTCAAGCTGTTTCTCGTTCTTTTCGCTTTCTATCTTGCTCGTGTTCGCTCCCGAGATCATATGCACACACTCCCGTCCACTCTCCTCGTGTGTACCTACTCTCCATCTTGCGAGAACGACCAACCGAAGACAATTATTCCAAGATGCTGTGCGATGGTTGCAGAGGGACAAAAAAAAATCGGGTATCGGACTACTTCGGCAGCGGTTTGCTTCGGCTGGTTTTGCGTTAGACTTCTGTAAAAAACTTACCAAAGCAGTCCGATATCCTCTTTGCTCCACTGTCGGCTGTCGGTGCATGAAGCAAAACCGGATAGATGAAGAAAGCAATTTCGTTTTCGAGCACAGTTTTTCAAGCACTCCTCCTAGTCGAGCAATTTTAGTCGAGTACTACTACTCGCTAGCAGGAACACTCGTACTCTTTTACAGTCGCTGAGTAGCAATACAAGAGAGTTTTTGCGTGTCGGTGCACGCTTGATGCTACTCAGGGGAATGCATGAAGAATGAAGAATATCTCGAAAGCGTGTGTGCAAAAGATTTGAGAAGCGTAGCATATGTCTTGTTTTCAAGCAGAAAGGAGGAGAAAGGTTTTGCTTCCCGCTCGCTTTGCAACGCTGTTTCTAAATGGTTTACTGTGAAATTTTTTTCCAAAATTTTTGTGTAGTTCAGTTAGGTCTGTACTGTTTCGGCGCTGTTTTGAACAGAACTATACATTAGGGTGGGGAATCGTTATATGGAAAAAACGAAAGTTGATAGCAGAAAGCCAGAACCAAGTTTTTTTGTTCTATTCGGGGCCCCAAACAATCTTAAATTTATCGGAAGTCGATTGGTTTTGTCTTCGCTTGGCGCATTGCATTTCAAATTTATATGGAGATTTAAAAAAAAAAAAATGGCCCAAACCATTGGTTTCATGACTTCAGATGGTAGGTTTTTTGATGCCTAACAACTTGGCCGAAGACACTGAAGAGCTAGGGTGTCCCAAAAAATACTAGAGCTGTTCAAAATTGATTATGTCGAAATTTATGTTGCAAATCATTTTTTCTGCCAACACTGCCAGTGTACCGGCGTTAGTCAGATTTCCATCAGGAGTAACCTCTGAAACACATTGTAGACTCTACCTACGCCTAAAATATTGAGCTGAATTTGTTTGCTTGATCTAGTTGAGTGTATAAACTCGTTACGACAGGTTACTTCTGATGGGAATCCTACTGTCGCCGGTACATTGGTAATGTTGACAGGATATAATGCATTTAAATCGACATACTCAACTTTGAACAGCTATAGATCTTCTAGAGACATTCTAGTTCTTCAGTGTCTTCTGCAAAATTGTTAGGCATATAAAAAACTATACTTTAACATAATGTTGTGCGTTATTAGAGTATTATTGAGCTTTCTAGAAAGGTAAATGCTAAAAAGTGGGTTTTCCCATATAAATTTTCATACAAATTTGAAACGCAATGCGCAAAGCGGAGACAAAACCAATCGACTCCCGGTAAGTTTAGGGTTGTGTGGGGCCCCAAAAGGAACCAAAAAAACTTGGTTCTGGAAAATCGACCATTTTTCCCCACCCTACTGTACATGCATAAGCAAAACAAAAAATCATTAGGTATACAAAGAAAAGAGCTTATATGTTTCATTTCACTCTGAGCGTTTGTTGTGGAGTAAGAGAACCTTAAAAAACTCCAAATTTTTAGTTGTCACCCGTCATGCTTAAGAGATACAAAGTTGAAGCACTGCAATGAGCTCTGTTATGTAGTAATTAAGCGTAATGTCTTTTCGTGTGAGAAAGCCCACATCAGTTTATTATCTCTCTGGAGAGATACTTCAGATTCCACCGCGGTGCATGCTCCTCAGATACACAGGATTCGCTGCTCTTTTCGCAAGTGCGGCGCTTTGTCCACCAGTGTGAGTAAAACCCGTTTTCGCAACGCAAGGGCATTATCTACTATATCACAAGTATAACTCGACCAGATGTTGACAGCACCCACTCAAAATTCAGTAAGGCTTTCTCGATGCATATTTTCATAACTTGATTTTCAATTTAGTTGCCTAAAACTCTGCTCTAGAAGCTTCCGATATTTCACAAAACATGTGACTTTATACCTTCCATAAAATTCTAGAACATTATATGGGTTATTCCATACGAAGTGTCCACGAAAAAGTACAGAAATAAAAAAAGGAAGGAATCCAGAAAAAATATCATTTTTGACCGGAAGTGTTGCCAGATAGATTTTTTTTTGTATTTATAAACGAAATTTGCATTTTTCGGCAAATGTAGCCAATTTTATTTTTAAGATGATTGTTTCATCGTAGGGTAGATCTGCTTAATAGAGACTACTTCCTTTAGTGGACCACCTGAACTTCTTACATCAAATTACACATTATAAATATACTTATTTTGATTTATGCTTTGACAACTTTAATAATGTTCTATATTAGAGATGTTGCAACAGACGTTTACTATAATATTCTTCATTAAAGCTGCAAAAAATGTCTTTTAATAACAGCTACCTGTTTTGCCATGGTTTGTTAACGTTTTCATAGGAAATGGCTTTACCAAAAACTGTACTGACATCACACTTTCTGAGCAAAAATAATCAGATTTTCGATGAACAGTTAGGATAAAAGTATCTTTAAAAGATAAGCAATAAATTTTACTAGAAAAACACTTAAAATATTGAAAAAAAAAAAAATAGTGGCCCAATTAAGGGTGGAAATAATACTGTTTTACTTATTCCGGCATGCTTCATTTCGAACAAGAGCTATCATCGAAATAACGCCGCGAATCATAGTTACCATAAATTTGTTATGATTGAATTATTGTATAAAAATGCTGCTAAAATGAAAAAAAAAACGCCGGAAATTGGTAAAAAATATACTGAAGCAGCTGTTACTTAGTGTCTTCAAGCAATAAAAAGTGGTGTTTCGACTAGAGAAGCTCGCAGGCGCTCCAATGTTCTACGATCCACCGTAATGTTCCGTGCAAGCAGCAAGTGGTCAGGAAAACCACGAAAAGGTAAACAAACTGCATTGACTGCCACGGAAGAGGCTTTGTTCGCTGGATAACTCGGATGGCACGTAAAGGATTCCCTATTACGAAAGAACGGGTGCAGTCTACAGTTGATCCAGATCCAGAACTCTCAGTGCGTAAGCCAGAGTTAGTTTCATCAGCGGCAGCTACGGTTGAAGAGATGTATTATTTAGACCTGGCCCAAATTAGGAAGTTGTTGTGGTCCAAATAAGGAAACGGTGGCCCATTAAAGGAAATTGAAGCGATGATTTTTTTCTTTTATTATGAGAAAATAGAGGTATTATATAGTTGTTTTGCATGCAGAAAAGATGGTAAACATGTTACTTCATGTTTATACATAATGAAATAATTAATTCAGTTTAGATATTTACTTTTTTTCTGGCAAAATTTGCAGCTACGCTACTAAGTGGTCTATTCAAGGCAGTTATACCCTATTTCTCGGAAAATTTTGCAATAACTAGGGGGGTCGCCACAAATTTCAATCATCACCAAAATTGTGATTTATCCAAAGTGAGACTAGATGATAAATTAGCCCAACTTTGAGTAAACTCTGTGATGATTGTGACCAAGTGGAATGTACACTTGGTATAAAATGACCCATATGCTTTCAAAACTAAAACAAAACAAATAACCTATGGAAATTTAAAAAAAAAAACGTGAATCAATATGTGGAAAACTATTATAACTTATGCTCGCCGCACTCTCTCATTTGCGCGGACTGAATTTCAATATTTATTTCCAAAAAATTTTCTAGTAGAGTATAACGGAAACCGATAACTATTTCTTTGATTTCTTAAATCACTCTGTTAAGACGCTCGGTATAGATTTTCTAAATTCGCCGCACTTTTATTTGGGTAAATTGGAACAAATGGAACCTAGAGCAGTTTGTAGTGCTTAAACTAGGCTTTAAAAAAGTGTTGCCATCCTGCCTGTAACAAAACTGGTTTTATCAAAGTTTCATAGCTCTGTTTTGGCTGTATTAAGCGCTATCAAACCTTGATAAAACCAATATTGTTACTAGGGTTGCCTTCTTTACCCTATACGTTATTGAAGTTATCGATAAAAACCTAAAACATGCTATAATTTTGTAAGAAAAGGTTTTAGAGATGTGTGGTCTTCACAAAAACGTTTATTTGTATACCCCAGAAATTCTTTAGAGTAACGTTTTCATGTGAAATGCTACTGACAAAAGTTAAGTACAATCAACTAAAATTTGAGTAACATTCATATAATACTCTATAACTCTGTAATCAATATGAATTTGGTTTCCTTAGCAGAGCTTTATATTTTTGTATTTTATAAAATTTCTCGAATCAATTATTCGCATAAGTTAGTTTTTTATCATAGAAAGCTTTCGCATTTGAAGATTATGCTGGTTATTAACGGCAATAACGTACGGTAATGAGATGAGTTGTCGAAGGATGACTTTTTAAGAATTATCTAAAATATCGTAAAATTGAATTTGAGATCCGACACTGGAGAAAATGTTCTAAATCTTTAGTTTAGTAACACGAATCAGCTCTAAGCAAAATTATCTTGACAAAATCTTTTTCATGAAAAATCTGGGGTTTAAGTCACCATTGGACAATGACGAAAACTTAACATTTTTTTATTGCGTATCAATAATGACAACTGCGACATGATTATAATTCAACTAGTACGAACACCACATGCATAAAATCTTTAGGCATTTGACCACTTCGGAAGAAATTTAATTTTCGTAACGTGGTTGTTAGTATTACGTGCTAAAAGCAGGGATGTTACGGATATCCGCATTCGCATCCGTCAATACGGAACATCCGCATGAAAAATGACATCCGCATCTACATCTGCATCCGTAATCACATATCCGCATCCGCATTTGCAGATGTCTAAAAAACCACATCCGTAACATCCCTGGTTAGAAGACTTCTAATATTTACCTATCTAAAATAATCCGATTTCGTTGTTCGAATAAACACTAAAAATAGTGTTTTGTTCTTTTCGAACGAATTCAATTTTAGGTATTACGACTTCATTTTAACCCTCTAGTGCCCAGTGCCGCCTCTAGGCGGTCTTCAGTCGAACCTCTAAAAAGCTTCAATAAGAACTTAAAAAATGTTTATGAGGCTTAATAGTGATTTTTTCGATGTCCGTCTAAAAATTAATTTGGGTACTAGAGGGTTAAGTTTAGTAAACCGGGCAATGTATGAAGCATTTATGAGGATGCGAAAAATAAACGCAAACAGAAAATTTAAACTTAGAAAAATTTTCCTTCATTCAAACGGGACTCGCACATGAAGATTGTGAGTTCGAGTTCCGTATGGATGAAAAAATTTTTGCTTAGATCTAAGTTAACTTTATCGCTTCACTAAATATAGTTCTTAGTGTTTATCAGAGCAAAAAATCGTTCTACAAACTTTTAAAGCAGTTTTGTGTAACAAATAAATAAAACTGTGGGTCTAGGACATAGAGTATATTATCATTTGTTTTATTTATTTTTATCGAAAAAAATTGTATCAGTTATGTATACTTCTCCCATTTTATTATCAGCGTTTCAATAAATGATACGATTAAACCAACACATCAGATATTTTTCATTGGTGCTATTTTTGAATGGTCTCTTTTCGAAAAAATGTAATGATCTTATATGCTGCACTAACATCTTACACATCTTTGCCAAGATCAACAATATTTTAGAAATGACAAATGTCATCTGGCATAGAATCGAGTAGATTTTTAGCTGAAGAATTACTATTCACTAGAAATTTCCAGAAACTCAATTGGATAATGATGAAAATCCGAAAACACAGTTTCACAAAATTGTACTTTCCGTGTTGTGCTGCGTAGGTTATAGTTATGGAGTCAACGGTATTATTGATAAATTACGGCAATGAGGATTTATTTTCAAGAATAAAAATAATACTCTGCGTATAGCAACTGATTTGTTATCATAAACGGTGCATAAAGGGTGTTTGAACAACAATCGGTACGACTGACACACATAATCAAAATGTAAATAGCATAGCAAGCGTAACGAAAACATCGAGCAGCTTATCGTAGAGACGATCTCAAATTGAATTACCACATCTTGTTGGAACAAATGACGTACTTTAGCTATTTCGGACCTGGTGAATCTTGGTGATAAATGAATAAAAATGCCGCCAGCCATCCCCTCGTTGAACATAAAAGCATGCAGATCAGGCCAAGCATAAAATCAACCCTTCGGACACATGTGGCTCGAACCGAATCGCACAAGCTATGCATACATTGGTCATCTCCGAATGATTCGGTCTAAGGTTCAATGTGGAAAATCAAAATTTGCTTCGAGGCGCCAGCACTTTGAAAAGTGTCGACATCGACTACAACGATGACCAAAGCGTGAAACTGTAGGCATGCAATTCTATAAGACACGCTATGTGATGAACGTTAGTGAATGCATCGAACTTCAGTTGCTGTTACGGTCCAAGTTCGTACTGAACCATAACAATAATAACATAAGTGCGAACTCATCTGCAACAGCAGCTACTGACCGGTTCAATCGGATGAAACACATTATCGCCTCCGGGTACACAAGCGGCAGCAGCAGCAAAAGTATCCTTCTACTGCCTGTCGGACATTCCAGTACAGGTCATGCTCGACGATAATATTATAATTTATCCCTAAGTTTCAATTTGTAGCCCGAAATGCTCCTTTCAGCATGACATGCTGCACTTCTCGCTTGTACACCAAACTAGGAGAGCCAGAAGCCGAACGGAAAGCAATTACCACCGTTCAGCATACCGCCGGAACCCCATCGCACCCTATTCTTCCGGTAAACTGGCAAAATGTTTCGCCCCACATTGCATCGCATTTCATAAAATGTCACAACTCAGAAATGCCTATTCCATGGCTTTGGTCCCGCCGTCGTCGTCGCATGGAACGCATTGCGAGTGCAGTTAGGTTTGCTATTTCGACACATCGAATTAGACGTGAATCACCTGCGAAAAAGCTGCAGCGAACATCTAAATTAGATTTAATGTTTATGGCACTTTTGGCCTGGCACCTATACGTGATTAGGCACTTGAGTGTTTGCCCGTTTTTGGTGCTAAACCATCAGCCGAAAACGTGCAGTGCAGTTAAACTTGTTTTTGTGCGATTTTCTCTAGATCAATTTGCCTTAGAACGGTGGATGAAGTATGGTAGAATCGTCTAAAAAACAG
This sequence comes from Wyeomyia smithii, assembly GCF_029784165.1. Classification (NCBI taxonomy): domain Eukaryota; kingdom Metazoa; phylum Arthropoda; class Insecta; order Diptera; family Culicidae; genus Wyeomyia; species Wyeomyia smithii. The sequence continues at coordinate 192,701,483 of NC_073695.1, read as the reverse complement.
GTTCGATATAATGCAATCAGTGTTTTGTGCATGGCTACCATCCTGCAGAAAAAAAATTTCAAGAATGAAAACAATTCGAAATCTAGTGTTATAGTTATCACTAAAAAGCGCTTCTGGAGTCTGAAAAGCCGGAAACTCACTAAACCAACCAAAAAAGGAATACCGAAGATACCAAACTGGGGTCAGAAGTGAGTGGAATTATCGAGCGCATACAGAAAATTTTCAGTTTGTTGAACTAAGTCGAGTTGTATATGTGGCCCGTTGGGCCTCATTTACAACTTTGTATTTTTTTACAGCGATTGCTATATCCTTCTAACAGAAGACAAAAATATTGCTCCCACACGAACCTTCCGTTTCCCAATCAATGCAACGTACAGCTGTTACAGGAATAATCGATTTTTGTCCTGCCCTTGCTCGTAGTCCTGATGATGGCCGCCAGCAGCAAACCTCCGGCTGGCTGTAGATGGCGGTTTGCGGTTTTCCACGTTTTCGACTTCACTTGCGCTGCGGCTGGCGGACTCTCGGTGTTCCTGTCTAATTGTGTTCTGGTTTCCAATTTGCTCGTATCCCCACTAGACGGCCGATTGTGGCGAAAGCTGAAAGCGTGCGGTTTACGAAACTCTGCAGCGAAGCTGCCAAAATGCCCCCGAACTGCCCACCCACCCATCCGTCCGCTGGGATGATGGCATGTTTTACTTTGGGTGTACCGCCGACGAAAACCAACGGAACAAATTGGTTCTCGCTGAAGGCCGATAATCGATTGGTTTCGTGCGCTTACTTACCTGTAATGGGAAAATTGAGAAAGAAGAAAATTGGTCAGTATCGGTCGCTTCTTGGCAGTCAATTGATGTAATTTGTTGTTGTTTCGAACGGTAATGAAGCATAGCATCGGGGCAAATAGGAGACTAAGTGGAGGGAGGCAAATTGACTGAAAGTTGTACTTCGCGAGGACAAAGTGGAAGTGGAAAGAGTTCTATCGAATTCAATCCTCTAAGTGCGAAGGCGGAGATAGAGTTTTCTTTGATTGCTACTTTGAGTGCTAAGAATGACGTGGACATAAAATGCTAGTCTCAAAAATCTGTTCTTTTGTGGTAGATTTCAGATTTTAAAAAGTGTAACGCCGAGCTGATGAAAGTATCAAATACTCAGTGCAATGAAATTAACTTTAATTAATTTTTTTTTTTGTTTTTTCCGTAGACATTTCCTTCCAATTATTCTACATGGATGTAGTAGTAGAAATTTGATAAAGCTTGTTGACAAAGAATTTCGCGTGAACACTTTTATCACGTGCTCGAAGAAAAATACGAAGTGATCCTGTTCGGGGGCCGCTTGGCTGCCGGCCACGATGGACTCAATTGATTGCTATCTTTCCGCTCGGGTTCCATCTTCGGTGATATATGGAAGGGCGATGGCTATTTTTTTTCTCTGGGAACAGTATCAAAGAAACGTCTCAAAAAAAAAAGACTTCCCAGAAGCTGACTGATGAGTTTTTCGATAGCTAGGAAAGAGGATTATTGTGGCCGAAAAGGAACGGTAATGTGATGAAAGTTTGATTTTGCTCTGGATTTGTTGAGAAATGGTAGGCCTAATCTGCAAATCTCGTTTCACGGATGAAACCTAGTCTTTAATGTTTTCTATACGTTCTGTGCAACTTGTCCATAATTCCACGTAGAGCAAATCTTTTTATGCTTGAATTTTTATTTTCACATTTGATATCTGTAAGTGTTTTGAAAACTTTGAACTCTGCAGTTTAACTTGGAGCATAAAGGCTCCGCTTTTTAATCAACAAACTTTTCTGTAGTCTATTTAAATGCTGATTACTTTCAAACCCTTCCGTTAACGATGTAAGAAATTTTTAATTGCAAAAAAAAAAAAACACTTGTCCATAAGTATCAAGATGAAGAAATAAAAGAACATGTTTGAAGCTGTATAAATAGCACCGAATTGCAACAAAAATAAAATAACCAGCATGTTGAACCTTAAAGATCGACGAGAAAATTCATTTTCCGTTGATTTTTTGTGCAAGAAGTTGAATCATAGCTGAAGTGCTCGAAATTTGATGCAGTACGGAATATTTCAAATTGAAAATCTAAATCTCTGCATCACATTCTTCTACGATAAAACTCAAGATGTCTCTGTTGTTTTAGCTCAGCAGAGCAGTGCATCGCGGTCTATTTCTGTGTATTCTTACTAGCCTGATTCACCGCTCTTGTTCTGCTCAGTAGTGGAGTGAACAGCAAGTGTATTGTTTTTTTTTCCTGCGAGTGGAAGAAGCACAGCACAAAGTAAAAGGAAGAAGTGTGGTGCAAAAATTGCTACACACAGTGTTCACGGGACAAAATGTGCGGTGAATTTTAACTCCCGTCCTTCCATATCCTTCCAGCCCCTGTCATGTGCAACGATAGGAAGGAGAACCTGATTACCGATAGAACGGAAGTGGCCAGGCGTTGAAAGGAACACTTTAGTGTGCTGTTGAATGGTGAAGAAAACAGCGTAGTCGAAAGGAGCAGGATGGTGATTGAGGATAATGGCAAAGCTGTGGGCCCACCATCCATGGACGAGGTTAAGAAAGCAGTGAAAGAGCTGAAGAACTGCAAGGCTACTGGTAAGGACGGCATTCCAGCCGAACTTTTCAAAGTCGGGAGCGAACAGCTATATCGTGCGTTACACCGGATCATGCTGAGAGTGAGTGATGAAGAATTGCCTTCGGACTGGTTGGAGGGTCTCATATGTCCAATCTACAAGAAAGACCACCGCCTGGACTGTAGTTATAACCCTTCTCAACACCGTTTACAAAATTCTCTCCCGTATTCTGTTTCATAGACTGAGGCCGTTGTCGGAGACCTTTGTTGGCGATTACCAATGTGGTTTTCGAGGGGGACGCTCCACTATGGACCAAATGTTTACCCTGCGTCAGATCTTCGATAAATTTCGAGAATTTGACCTGCAGACGCACCATCTGTTCATTGACTTCTAGGCAGCGTACGATACAGTAAAGAGAAATGAGTTATGGCGAATTATGCTCGAACATGGTTTCCCAATAAAACTAATTAGGCTGATACGTGCCACCCTTGAAGGCTCTACATCATGCGTCAGGATAGCCGGTGAGATATCGGACTCCTTCGTGACGTTAGATGGTTTGAAGCAGGGAGACGGGCTGTTAAACTTATTGTTCAACATCGCATTGGAGGGTGCTATACGGAGGGCCGGCGTGCAAAGAAGCGGCACCATCATTACGAAGTCTCACATGCTTCTAGGTTTGCGGACGATATCGACATCATTGGTATCAACCATAGAGCTGTGGAAGAGGCCTTTTGCAGGGTAGTTATCCGGCATTCATGCAACATGTCCTGACCACCGTATCCGTTCGGCTTTGACCACCTTCGAGATGCTGGGTTCGCCAGCAAGTTGCTCCAGTTCGTAATTCATCCTCCGCCGCCACACAACGTCCTGCTGCAGGCTGCGCCGCCGAAGATGGTCTTGCGAAAACTCTGAGTGCTCGCAAGTCCATCTCGAGCAGTGTCCACGTCTCATATCCGTGGAGAATAACCGGACTCATAAGCGTTTTGTTCAGGACACATTTTGTGCGAGGGCTAAGTCTGTTCGACCGCAAATGCTTGTATGTGTGTTTAATCTAGTTTACTGCTTCGAGTTGTGTTTCAATCTAGTTTACTGCTTCGTCACCGTATCAAATGTTCTGCTGATGATGTCTAAGTCAATGGCCAAGCAGATAAATTGGCTGGTTCGATTAATAATCGTGCCCTGCATGTTGAATGTCGCTCGTCGCATAACACCTTCTAACGCGAGGTGTTTCTTGTTGAACAGTAGGCAAGAGAAATCATCACCTTGCCGAAGTTCCCCACGGGATTCGAATAAGCCGGACAACCCTCCCGCAATCCTCACACAGCACTGGTTTCCATCCATCGTAGCCTTAAACAGTCGGATCAGCTTTCCGGGGAAGCCGTTCTCGTCCATGAGCTTCCATAGCTCTTTTTGGTCAAATGCATCATATGCGGTTTTGAAATCGACTCTCTACTCACGGCACATTTGGAGGATCTGCCGCACAGTGAAGATCTGGTCCGTTGTTGATCGGCCTTCTAAACTTGTTTGATAACTTCCCACAAATCCATTTACATACATTGGAAGATGACTAAGGAAAACACTTCGTAGGCCCCCGGATGGTGATCACACGATAATTCTAGTTTGTTGACTTTTTCTGCAGATAGGGTTTATAACCCCATTCTTCCGCTCTTCCGGCAGCTGTTCGGTATCCCAAATCTTGACAATCAGTCGATGAAGGCATTCGGCCAACTTATCTGGGCCTCTCGTGATAAGCTTCTCTTCGAAACCATCTTTACCGGCCGATTTTTTGTTCTTCAGCCGATTGATGGCACCCTTATCGTTGGGAGTGGCACGTCTTCGTCCTCTGCTACATCGAAGGTGTCATTTCCATCGTCGTCTCGGTCCTCTTGCTGTATGTCATTCAAGTTTTCATCGAAGTGTTGCTTCTACCTTTCGGTCACCTCGCGATTGTCCACGATCTCGGCACTTTCGCGTCTCCTAAGACTGATTCACTTGTTCTAGTTCCTCGAGCTTCCTTTATTCCTGGCGGCGCTTCTTCTTCAGAAATAATTGGCTTTGCTGTCTTTACATCTGTCTATTTCGCTCAGGTTTTGACGGGTAGCTTGCCGCGAAATCAGTACCCGCGTTCTTCTCGTCCAACACATTCCGACACTCATCGTCGAACCACTCATTCCATCGGTTTCGTTCTGCATGTCCCAGGACATTCTCCGCTACGCTGTTGATGACTGTTTTCACGGTGCTCCAACAGTCCTCGAGAGGGGTTTCAACCAAGTCGTCCTTTTTCGGCAGCGATGCTTCGAGCGAATATGCGTAGTTTTAAACGACGTTTAAACGTGGCTCAGTCGTGCGAGATTGTATCGTGGCGGGCGCCGGTATCGAGTGTTGTTCGCAATGGAGAGTTTTGGGCCCATATTCATCATCATTAGGTCTCCGAATCCGAATGTTGGTGCCCCGGTAGGTTCTGAGTGTACCGATGCGATACCGATTTTGGAGGTTGTGCTCGCGTTTTTTTTATCGTTTCCCGCTTCTGCCGTTTCTTGTCCACCACGGTAGTCCATTTTACTTCGTGAGCTCAACATTCTACGTTGACGGACCAGCCGGTGGGCTTGTCTTCGATCAACCTCGCGGGAGTCTGCTCTCCCGGAGATTACCCCGTTCGCTTCGCGGCCGGTTCTGTAGAACAAAGCTCGGCGAACGACAGTTGGACCGTTTGTATGGATTTAGACACGGTTGCATTTTTGCACTTGGAAGTGCTTTCGCACTTTTTCAGCCGCTTCCGCATGCTTCATGAGCGCAGCGTAGTTGACCCTCGCACTGTTGATGCAGATGCGTAGAAATAGAAGACTCTGTTTCAAGAGCTTCGAGATTTTGCTACGGCAATCCGCAAACTAGTTCATGGCATCGAGCTGTGCCGACAGTTCCGCCACTCTAGGTAGCGTTTCCATTTCTGCTTGGACTGACGCTACCAGCAGATCGCCGGAACCACGTGCGCTGTCATGGGTAGCTTTAGGCGTACCTGCCTTACTACTACCTTTGACAACGTCCGTTCGGATCACCCTCCCCCCCACACCCCTGTTGCTTTGGGCGTCGCGCCATTCCACCATCCTTAATCGCATCCGTTGATCCTGGTGGGGACCGCTGGATGCCCCCTCTTGCGAATGGATCTGTTGGTCCATCCGCTCCCGCATTCGCACCCGAGTTTACACCCGCGTTCGCTCGCGCATTCGCACGCATAAACTTATCGATATTTAGTTAATTAGAAGTAGTCGCCTATTTAGTCCCATGCTCGGCTATGACGAAGCAGTGAGGTCATGGATAGGGTAGGTCGCCCATAGCGTCTTATGAGCAACTATGTCGCCCCCGAACGGCGTAAGTCAGGAAAGGAAATCTGGTTCTTAGAACAATTTTCATCATCTGATCCTCCTATTGCCTGATTTTTACCAGGCAAAGAACGCGGAACGTGCTGGAAGGCATGCCAGGTTTTCACGAGACGGAGACCACTGCTGCCGTTTCAAGCCGTTGTCACACGACTTTACTAAGAGTGCAAAGTGCAGGTGCCAGCCCTACATCGTGGTATAGAACGTGTACCGACTCATATCCTCGAATTTGCGTCCAGTTGCCATAAATGAGCGGGTTCGTGCATTTGGGTAATGGTAGCGGTCCTATTCGCTCCGTCGAAGCTGCTTGTGGGTACCGTGGCTTTTACGAGGAGTCGTCGGCCACGTGTACAATACCCCACCATGCCCTAGGCTAGCTCTTGCTGCCGGTGCGAGACTGTTTGATTACTATCAATGGACACACACTAGACATGCATGACCTCGGTGGTCACCGAGCGCTGACTCGTGGGGGCATGCAGTTCTCCCAAATCCTGGAAATGACCTTTTGCAGCGCTCTAGTCAGTGCCTCTTTCCCATGTTTGAAGAGCTCGCTCGACAGTCCGTCTTTGCCTGCGACTTTGTTATTCTTCAGCTTCCCGGTCTCACAAAGAACTTAATGAACATTGGGGGCTGGTACTCGCTCATCTGGTGCTGGTGCTCCTTAATCAGTTCCGGCTTCGCTTTTGTTTACTGTATCGCCTTCCCGGTGTCCATCGAAGTTTTTCTTACACCTGTCGACCACCTCGCTGCACAGTGCACAGTGGTTTAAAATGCGAAAAACGTGATCGTCAGCCTTTTGAGTATAAAAATACCATTTAAATGCTACAGTGTATTCAACAAAGTTTTTGTAGAACATTCTTTGACGTTTTTACAATGCTTGAATTCTGGAGAGAAAATGTCAGCTCAGAGATAGATACCCTTAATTTTTTTAAATTTTCTCCATGCGGAAGTACCTAATTCATACCAAAATACCTCCGTATGTACAAAATTAGAAGATAAATAAGGGTATCTGTTCCTGAGCTGCAATTTTCTTTTCAGAATTCAATCATTGGAAAAACGTCAAGAAATGTTGCTAATTTTGTTAAAAAAAACATGGCATTTGCATACACTAGTGACATAAGAATTATTTTCGGAAATAATCAATTTTTTCTATTTTGTATGTTTTCCAAATAATGCACGATGCCGTAAATATAAATGCTATTCGTACTTTTTAATGAAAAATCGAAAATCGTTTCGATTTTGTACATCTTTTAAGATAAAAACATGAAAAAACGCCGAAAAACCAAAAAAAAACTAATCTTTTCACCCACGCCCAAGTCTTTAAGAGACTGCAAGAAACTAGTGAAACCACCTGGGGAAGCTAGTACTAATCCCCGTCTTCCGAGTGAAGACTATTGTTTTTGCAGCTTCTTGCAGCTTTTTTTTATCTAAAATGTCCTAAACCCTATGAAAAAGTTGAAAATTTGCCCAAGGTATGTTCGGCAGAATGATGTATTTTTTAAATACAAAAAAAAATGTCTAGTACATTGTAGGCCTGTAAAATCACTTCAGAAAAAGTTATTTGGTATTTTTCGATTTTTAGCAGCTTTAAGGATGTCTGTGTATAAAACTATCTGTATGTGGTCAATTTTCAAGAGATGGAACCAAAGTGTCATCAGCAAAGTTTTTCTACATAAGATTGTCTACAACTTTGCTGAAGACTTCGTTTTGATTTGATAAGTAAATAAAAAAATAAAATTTTTATCTCACTTTTAGGTGAATTAATCAAAAATTTATTTACATCAAAAGATGCCTCTTAAGATCTACAAAAACTTTGTCGAATACACTGTAGCATTCAAATGGCATTTTTATACTCAAACGGCTGACGATCACGTTTTTCGCGTTTTAAACCACTGTGCGGCCTAGCTTAAAAGTGTCTTCGGAACAATTGTTTGTATAACTTTGTAAGGAAAAGTCCTGGAGATGTGCGGTCTTCAACAAAAACGTATGTTTTTGTTGAAATTTCGTGGCACATAGACTGGTCTACCTTCTCATAGAACTTCCGCGTATCACTGGCACGGTACAGCTGCTCCAGCTTCTTATGTTCACGATCCTTTAGCTGGTGCTTCTTTCGTTTTAGAATCGACGTTGCGGTCTCCTCGATATCTGTGTGAATGCTGCACCAGCGGTCCTCGAGAGGCGATGCGCCAAGCCCCTCCGCCGTGGATTGTACCGCATCGAGCTGTTGCGCGTATTCCTCCACAGTTTGGGAATCCCGCAGCTGCTTGATGTTGAGCCGCGGGGTTCGGCGATGTGGCGCGTGGTATACGGTCAACAGTTTTGAGCGCAACGATACCGCAACTAAGTAGTGGTCCGAGCCAATGTCCGCTCCGTGATTGGTACGTACATTTGTAATGTCTGAGAAAAACCGGCCGTCGATGAGAACATGGTCAAGTTGGTACGTTGGTCAGGTGATCTCCAGGTGGTTTTATGGATGTACTTTCGGGGAAAGAAGGTACTTCGGACGGCCAGTCCTCGGGAAACTGCGAAGTTGACGCATCGCTGGCCGTTGTAATTCGTCACGGTATGCAGACTGTGCGGGGGGGCCGATCACCGGTTTGTATATGTCATCTATACCGATCGAGGAGCGTTCATGTCCCCGATGACTAAGGATAATGTAGGCCTTTTATTCTCAACAAACACCTGTCGCTGATCGCCTGCCACTTGATCACACGACTCTGCATCCTGCCCAGCACTATAAAGCCGGTACCCAGCCCATTGGTTGTGATGCCGCTCTGGTAGTATTGTGCTTTTCGGTCACAAATCCTCCGTACCTTCTTTCCTTTCCGACAAAGCCCCTGAAGCGCAACGATGTCGAAGTGGCGAGGCTAGCTGATTCAGCAGAATCCGGTTGCAATCTACAGTTTTATGTAGCGAGCTTCCAATCGTCGTCCTTATTCCGTCGCCTAGGTCGTTGCCGTTTTTCGGCATGCTGCATTACTAGGGCTGCAGATGCCTAGTCTCGCGACGAGGCTGCAATCGTGGGTGTTGCTGGCGAGACAGCGCATTTCATAATTCAGCCGTCCGCTCCGGATCAGACGCTGTTTGAGCCGCCCTTAACATGGAGAACAAATGCTATTGAACTAAGCCAAGTTCAATACATATACATATATAATACATGTAATTCTACAAGCATTTTAATTCGCCAGCTTTACATCAGTTTGCATGTGCAGCCCCCACTGTTTGCCTGCAGGAGACGTACGATGCTTGTCAGTGTAAGCAGACTAAGAACAAAAAGCTTGCGGGAGCATAACATTGCTTTCAGTTCTGCTATGTTCCCGCTTCTTTCTAATATTAATAATCATTATTATCTTCCATACAACCTACACATGAACAATCTCTCACACCCGTCATCGCATATCGGTCAAAGGGTTGTGGCTGCTGTAGCTGAGAGGAAATGTCACACTCTGCTATACGCAGCAATTCGTCCAACAAAGTTGCACTTTATTTCCCCATTTTTTTTTTCACTCATTCACATGGAAGCCGAGAGCAAACTCGTTCCAATTATGTTTAACTGAAACGGGGAAAAAAATCAACAAACTGGATAGTTTAATCGCCCCTGCAGTGTTTTTCAACTGCATTTTTTCTTCGTGCCTCATCACGTTGAATTAGAAATTTCGCACTTTTCGTTTTGTGGCTGAATAACTTTTTTTTTCACAAAGTTCAAAATAACTCATCACTCATTTGATAAAACCCGAGTCGACCCAGTAGTTCTTTGGGTTCAACAGTTTGCAGTTCGCACACGAAGAGCACATGAGAGAACACAAAGACGCAAAGTGATTTCTATCGCGAGATAACGACAAAACCGCTTTTCTTTAATCGCATCGCATATCACGACATGATACAATCTCATCCTTCGTTGTTTGCCAACAGCTTCATTTATCAGTCGGGCTTTCCGTGCCAAAAAGTGTCTAGCAGGGATGTTTGTTTCCGCGTTTTGTTTCGACGCTAGCAGGGGGCCGTGGTGGAGGTGTGTATACGAGATACTACATATATACGGATGTTGTCGCTACTTGCTGATGGTCTGAACCAGGGTCCAAATGTGTTAGTTCGCTAAACGAGCCAGATATTTTAAAGTAAAATTGGATAACATAGAAATGCAAATGCTTCCTCCTTCATTGCGACTCGGAAGCGAACTTCTAGCGAAGGTGGAGAGAAGAAAGGGGTTTTATACATGGATACAGTTCGTTTGGTTGCATACGAACCGGAAGTATGGAACAGAAAAGCTTTCACTGATGACGTGTATTTGGATGCTGGAAACCGTTAGTCGCGGATTGTTATGTGAAATTGGAGCTTTTTTATCGGGTTCTGGCTCGTTAGTTTAATGGAATTTAGCGTTGGTGAAGGATGTAACATAACTCGTGTCGTCGGTAGTGGCCCGAAATCTGATCGAGTTTTTTTTTGCAGGTTACAATGCTCTTGTGACAGTCCTAACCTAGGACAATCGATTGTACACTGATTGAGATTGGGTTCAAAACAAAATCTCCAACGAGACAACTTTCTATTTTGCTCACGAGACGAGTTGCATCGAAGGAACAATTATCGCACGGAAAAAGGTGCGATACAGTGGTGGTATTGGGATGGCGTAGCAAACAACAAAGTATAAACTTTCATTCCCCCGCAAACCGCCATGCCACGGTCGAAATTTGCATTACAAATGCAGTTTGCTGAAACATCATCTCTGCACCGGTACCGATACGAAACCCTGAGTTGAAGGACGATTCGATTCTGTCTAGGGATTTAATTATTTAGCGCCGGTTCGGAGATCATCGCTTCCACCCCCACCTCCCGAGTGATGGGGTTCTTGTTAAAACTTTGGGGCCACTCGGTCTGCCCGGATAGGACTGCGCTCTGAATTGTTTAACGAACGGAAGAGAGAGTGCACCGTTTTTTGCCCTTTTCGGTAGTTTGAAGGATAATGGTTTTAATTATCCGAATCTTGCTTTTGGAGTTGTTTTCGCTATTTTGAAGCGATTTTTAACGTGCGCCAATCAGAGCAAAGTTTATGGCAATTATTTTTAATGTAGGGAAGAAATGAAGTTTGAGCTTGCTTCGGGGATCGTGAAAAGAGGTTTTAGAGTTGTATGAGAACGGGAGGTTCAATCAAAATTTAGTTTCCGTGCTTGGGCGATTCTGAGTCAAATTTGAGCGAAATCGACCAGTTCTAACATAATCTCGACGATGCGATGGAGCATAATAAGATAAAATATCTGGTGGATCACCACTTGTTTATGATTTTATAAGCGAAACTCTCAAAACAAATTAGTTTAAGTAGTTATAAAAATTAAATGTAGAAAAGACAGGCTTCAAAGTCCAAGTCCAAGTTCAAACCCAAGTTCAATTGCGATTACAGGTAAATGTTTATCAACAGCAACGTTAAATTTAAAATTGGTCAACCTGTTGCCCCTCACGTATTATCACACAACACAAATTCCCGTACAAACACGCACATCCACATCTATGCACACACATAGAATGAGCTACTGACTAATCAATATGTTTCATAATTGACTGGGGCAGATAGTTTAGTTGGATACGAGGCTGTCAATCTTTTTGCATTTGCAGGGATGTCATGTGCGACGGGAGTATCTACGCTTGAAAGCTGAACGACAGACAGTAAAGGGTTGTGATTTAGAAACAGTACTCAGTTACCCCGGAAACCATATTTAATTCAGTACATGTCACAGCACAATCCACAGCCCAGACTGCTCTCCAAATTAGCTCAATGATACCGTAATCTGCGCTGCGTAGGCAACTGAGAAAATGCCACTTTGAGCTCTGCGTTATTTATTCCCACGTGCGCGCATTCCAATTAATTTGATACCGTTTTTGATTAAAATTACTTCTGCCAACTGGCGCTCCGGAGTGGCACCATCGGAATTTGAATTTTCTACCAGCAGACAAACAAACCAGTGCACCAAAAATTTGCATATCGATGCACTGAGCGCGTGTGGGCATGGCGAAAATATGTATTAGTTTTGGGCAAACAACTGTGATGAAGTAAATCCGATGCGTCACACTACCCGTAATAGCATTTTAATCGGTTGCTTCTTTCGCAGTTCCACAGCATCATGTTTCCATCAGAACCCCTTTTCTAAATCAACTTTCCCATATTTGCATACGATTTTGTACCCGGATTACGTATGCACAGGCACGCCATTTCCAATCGCTTCTCCTCGAACTAAACGGAGGTGACAGCTGCGGAAAGCCGGAAAGGATTACAGCTAGCCTCCTAGGTACATATTAACCTCAGAGCTGCATCGGAATTTAGCTGACATACGGGGTCGGAATCAAAAACGATTTCAGGTCGCTATCAACCCCCTCGGGAGGCAGACACGTGACAAATGTACCAATGATGGCCGTTACGATTCGTAAACTCGTATAGGACACATTGGAGATGGATGTTTGACATTTATATATCCTATAGAAATTGATGCATTAGCTGGAAAACTTTTGAAGGTAAAATAATGAGAGGTGAAAGGTGAACAAATAAAAGATAAAAAGGGAAAAAGGTGAAACGGTAAAAGGCGAGAAGGTAAAACGTGAAGAGGTAAAACGTAGAATGGCAAAAGGTGAAAAAGTCAGAGGAGAAAAACTAAAAGGACAACAGGTAAAAAAATAAAAAGGTTGAAGATGAAGTGGTAAAATGTGAACAAGTAAGAGGTGAAAAGGTAACAAGGTAAGAGGTGAAAAAGTGAGAGGTTAAAATGTGAAAAGGTAAAATTCATAAAGCAAAAAAATGAAAAATTAAGAGGGGAAATGATAAGAGGTAATAAGATAAAGGGTGAAAAGTTAAAAAAAAGACAGATGAAAAGGTAGAAAAAAATATATAAAAAAGCTAAAAGATGAAAACCTGGAAAAACAAAAAGTAAAGAAATAAGAGGTCAAATGATTAAATGTGAAAAGCTTTTTTTTTTGAGGAAGTAAAAGGTGAAAAGGTAAAACATGGGTTATTGGTAAAAAGGTAAAAGAAAAAAAAGATAAAAGTGGAAGCGTGAAATGCTAGAGAGTAAAATGTTAAAAGGTAAAATGTATAAGTTGAAGAGGTAAAAGGTAAATATGTAAAAGATGAAAAGGTAAAAAAAAAATTAAAAAGAAAGTATTACAAAGGTGAAAATAATAAAGGTGAAAAGTAATAAGTTAAAAGGTAAGATGTTAAAATGTGGAAAGGTAAAGATGAAAAAATAACAAGTGAAAAAGAAAAAGGTGAAAAGGTAAAAAGTGAAAGGTGAAAGGTGGAAAATGAAAATATGAAAAGATTGAAGTAGAGAAGGCAAAAAGTGAAGCAGTGTAAAAAGAAAAGGCAAAGATAAAATATGAATTAGTAAAAGATGATAAGGGGAAAGGTGAAAAGGTACAAGGTGAAATGGTAAGAGGTGAACTGTGAACGGGGGAAAGTCGAAAAGTTTTAAATATTAAAGGTAAAAAGGTAAAGGTTGAAAAGCTAAGAGAAGAAGGTGAAGAGGTTGAAAGTGAAATGAAATGAAAAAAACACGTAACAGATGCACCAATGCACAATGGTCCAGAAAGCAAATTTAGGGGGAAATTTGGGTCTAGAGCTCTATAGCAACATTTTAGAGAAAAATTTTCTTCAACAAAGTTGTTACATATGCTCATTGAAAAATAATAAAAAATTAGGGTGACCAACATTTTCGATGCAATCAAGTATCTAACTTTTTTATCTTTGTAGATAGAAGAAAAATTTGTGCTACAATGTTATAGTTCCATTAATTTTAAGTAACTTTGTAAAAAAAAATTTCTATCTTTGAAAACAGCCGATTTATATTGAAAAACACATTTTACGCTCTAAACTTTTTATTTCAAATTTCATCCCAAAACTGTCTTTGAACGACTTTTAGAGCTAAGAGAAACAATTTGCAACGCTGACATCGTAAATATCTCAATTTTACTAAAAGCTATTAATATTTTTTATCAAAAAATTAAGTTTTTCATTTGTATGTCATTCATTTTGGGGCAAACATAAAAAATATCTCTTGGTCTCATTTTGAAGGGCATATTTGACTCTATAAATGGAGGAACTTTCAGAGAATTGCAATTTTTTAAATTTGAGTAAATTCAATTTAAAAACAAGACGAAAATTTCAATAATTTTATACATTATGCACATAAAAGCACCCAGATTTTTTTTGGTATTTTTTCTTATAACTAGACGTAATTACCTTCAATTTGACCCAAAAAGATCGAAAATCGATCAACTGGTTCAAAAGTCATGTATTTTTTTAAATAAAATACATCGAATTTAGCCGTTTTTTATGGTCACCCTATTCCGAGGCTAGTTCCCTTAAGGTGAAACGGTATTGTGGTCTTTTCCTATACAATTTTGAGGTTAGAGTTCTTTTTACTTTTGTAGTTTGAGCGTAAAAAATTCGGCTTCTACTGAATAAACAGCACTCAAATTGCTACTTCAGGCATGCAACAGTTGTGAAAACAATTGATCAAAGTTTCATGTAGGTAGTCTTCATAAATCAAGAAAAAATAGATTGCAAAATTCGAGTTGATCGCGACCACGTCCCGTTTCACCTTAACAACCCAACGAAACAATACGGGTTTGATTATTTTCAACATAGATGCATCCCTGCGATTTTGAGCACAATTGAAGCACTTTGCGTTATCAACTTCGAAATAGGGTGACCATAAAAAACAACTGTGTTTGATGTATTTAATTTTAAAAAAATTCATAACTTTTTAACCAGTTGATCGATTTTCGATCTTTTTGGGTGATTGCATCGAAAATGTTGGTCACTCTAATTTTCGATAGTTTTTCAATAAGCGTTTTATCATTTGTAACAACTTTGTAGAAGAAAGTGTTTCTCTGAAATGTTGCTATAGAGTTCTAGACCCAAATTCCCCCCTAAATTTGGTTCCTGGACCATTGTGCAATGGGGGCCGCTTCGATTCGTATAACTCGAAAAACACACATTACAGATGGATGTTGACATTCATATAGCCAATAAGAACTAAATTATTAGCGGACAAAGAAACTGATGAAGGTCAAATAATAAGAGGTAAAAACGAAAGACGAAAAGGTGAGAGGCGAGAAGTAGAAGGTGAAAAGGTAACATTTGGAAGGGTAAGAGGTAAAAGGAAAAGAGGTAAAATGTGAAAAATGAAAATGTGAAAAGGCTATAGGTCACAGGAAAAAACGTGAAAGGAGAAAAAGTTTAGGGACAACAGGTAAAACGATGAAAGGTTAAAAGATGAAGAGGTAAAATGTGAACAGGTAAAATGTGAAAGGTAAAATGGCAAGAGGTGAAAAAGTAAGAGACAAAAACCTGAAAAGGTAAAATTTGACAAGCGAAGAAATGAAAAGATAATAGGTGAATTGCTAAGAGGTAATAAGGTAAACGGTGAAAACTTAAAAAGTGAGAGTCGAAAAGGTGAAAAATAATACGCAAAAATAAGAAGTGAAAACATGACTATACCACAATATATCTAACTAAAGGTAGTAGTGGTTATTAGCTAGTAGCTAGTACATGGAAAAAGATGAGAACGTGAGAAGGTAAAAGGTAAAACGGTAAAACGTGAAAAGGTAAGATAAGAAAAAATGAAAAGTGGAAGAGGTAAAAGGTAATTAGGTAAAAGATAAAGAGGTAAAATGTTGAAAGGTAAAAAATGAAAAAGTAAAAATTAAAGAAGTAAAAGGTGGAAAATTGAAAAGGTGAATGGTGAAAATGAGGAAATATGAAAGGTGAAAAAGTAAGAAGTGAAAAGCTGAAAGGTTAAAACGTGGAAGGGTGAATAAATAATAAGTGAAAAGGTAGTAAAATAAGAAAATGCAAAGGGTGAAAAGCTAAAATATGAATAAGTAAGATATGATTGTGTGTGAAATGAAAAGGTAAAGGTGAAATACTAAGTGGTGAAAAGGTAAAATGTGAAAAGATAAGAGAAGAAGATGAAGAGGTTACAAATTAAAATATAGAAGATGAAAAAATACAAGGTAAAAGGTGCAAAGAAATTAATGGAGAAAAGGTTAAAGGTGGAAAGATCAAGAGTGAAAAAGTGAAATGCGAAAACCTAAGGTGAAAACATGGAAAGGTTAAAGGTGTAAAGGTAAATGAAGTAAGAATAAAAAATTAAAAAGTGAAAAAAATAAAAAGTTGAAGGTGAAAAAATTAAAAGTGAAAACGTAAAATGTGAAAAGGTAAAATGTACAAAGACAAGTTCAACAGGTGAAAGGTCAGAGGTGGATAGATAAAAGGTAGAAAGGTGAATGGTAAAAAGGTAAAATGTGAAAGAATAGAAAGAAAAAAATAGAAAATAAAAAAATGAATAGGTAAAAGGTTTAAAGACAAAGGATACAAAGATAAAAGGTAAAGCGTGAAAAGTAAATGGTGAATAGGTATAAGTTGAAAAGGTGAAGAGCAACCAAGTAAAAGGTGAAAAGGTGAAAGGTGAATTGCGAAAGGTATAAAAGTTGAAGATGTAAAGTTTAAAAGCACCTTTTCGCATCGAAAATGAAAATTGTAAAAGGTGCAAAGGTAAAAGGTAAAAGGTAAAAGGTAAAAGGTAAAAGGTAAAAGGTAAAAGGTAAAAGGTAAAAGGTAAAAGGTAAAAGGTAAAAGGTAAAAGGTAAAAGGTAAAAGGTACAAGGTAAAAGGTAAAAGGTAAAAGGCAAAAGGTAAAAGGTAAAAGGTAAAAGGTAAAAGGTAAAAGGTAAAAGGTAAAAGGTAAAAGGTAAAAGGTAAAAGGTAAAAGGTAAAAGGTAAAAGGTAAAAGGTAAAAGGTAAAAGGTAAAAGGTAAAAGGTAAAAGGTAAAAGGTAAAAGGTAAAAGGTAAAAGGTAAAAGGTAAAAGGTAAAAGGTAAAAGGTAAAAGGTAAAAGGTAAAAGGTAAAAGGTAAAAGGTAAAAGGTTAAAGGTAAAAGGTAAAAGGTAAAAGGTAAAAGGTAAAAGGTAAAAAGTAAAAGGTAAAAGGTAAAAGGTAAAAGGTAAAAGGTAAAAGGTAAAAGGTAAAAGGTAAAAGGTAAAAGGTAAAAGGTTAAAGGTAAAAGGTAAAAGGTAAAAGGTAAAAGGTAAAAGGTAAAAGGTAAAAGGTAAAAGGTAAAAGGTAAAAGGTAAAAGGTAAAAGGTTAAAGGTAAAAGGTAAAAGGTAAAAGGTAAACGGTAAAAGGTAAAAGGTAAAAGGTAAAAGGTAAAAGGTAAAAGGTAAAAGGTAAAAGGTAAAAGGTTAAGGGTAAAAGGTAAAAGGTAAAAGGTGAAAGGTAAAAGGTAAAAGGTAAAAGGTAAAAGGTAAAAGGTAAAAGGTAAAAGGTAAAAGGTAAAAGGTAAAAGGTAAAAGGTAAAAGGTAAAAGGTAAAAGGTAAAAGGTAAAAGGTAAAAGGTAAAAGGTAAAAGGTAAAAGGTAAAAGGTAAAAGGTAAAAGGTAAAAGGTTAAGGGTAAAAGGTAAAAGGTAAAAGGTAAAAGGTAAAAGGTAAAAGGTAAAAGGTAAAAGGTAAAAGGTAAAAGGTAAAAGGTAAAAGGTAAAAGGTAAAAGGTAAAAGGTAAAAGGTAAAAGGTAAAAGGTAAAAGGTAAAAGGTAAAAGGTAAAAGGTAAAAGGTAAAAGGTAAAAGGTAAAAGGTAAAAGGTAAAAGGTTAAGGGTAAAAGGTAAAAGGTAAAAGGTAAAAGGTAAAAGGTAAAAGGTAAAAGGTAAAAGGTAAAAGGTAAAAGGTAAAAGGTAAAAGGTAAAAGGTTAAAGGTAAAAGGTAAAAGGTAAAAGCAAAAGGTAAAGGAAGAAAATATTGAAAACCAGAAGCTATGGAAGTGAAGCAGTCGAATTTAATATGATTGCTTAAAACCCAGTAAAAAAGTGAAAAATTATCAACCGGAAACTAGTCTGAATGCTAGATTGATTAATCCTTGTGTCGTTGAAACCAACGGATTCGGTCCTGTGGGTAGGTTGGTTATACACCACGAATGATAGCCCCGTCCCGTCACACATGGTTCTATTATTAAATGTCCCCTGCACTCTACCTTCCAACACGCCACTAAACAGAGCAACTGCAGATAGCAGCAGCAGCAGCACGCGGCCACCGAATGTGTCAGTCCCTGGGAAAGTCAAACTGAATAAATTATGGAATCATCCAAATGAAGCCTGCAGCGGTCGACACTCGCCACTCGCTGGCTTTGACCCCAGCCACGACTGCTGCTGCTAGGGAAGGCCCGATTTTGGCTCATGTCTAACCTGATGCCCGGGAATCATCGTCCGTTCGTTCGTCCATCAGCTGAAACGCTATTGAGACACAACATACCTAATCCTCAATATTGGAATCGCGTGTATCGCATGTGTCACAGGCGGCCAGCAATGGCTTCTGCGCGGCCGAGACCGGCTAGGATGATTTTTCGTTGCTTCGATCCTGGCAGCTGGTTGTAGCCCGGCTGATCGGGAAATATGCTATGCATTAATGCATCCGGACTTCGACGTTTACGGGCGGAAAAACACGTCAGTTTATGAGCTAGATGAAAACCGCTATTGCCATCGGCAGCGTTGGGAAAGCAATTTTGAATTTGCGATCGCTCGGATTTAAAGTGCGTGTAGCTTAAAAATTTGCTGCAAAATCAGCACATGTACATATGAATTAGGATCCAGTGTTTAGTGTTTAAAATTCCGTTATTGCACCGTGCTGCGAAATAAACTATCCCATTAACTGGAAGTCAATTTCCAACACATTATTAATTACTAATTCAATATTCATTCACCTGCCGGCAACGATGATTTCAGTAGAGGAATCGGATTGGCACGTTTCTAGAGTGTGCGAGTATGTGGATTGAAATCCGATTCGATATATGGCTAATGTACTTTCCATGTAACAATTACGTAAGTCAATTACTTTCCTCGTGTGCGCTGCAGCCGTCTTCGCACCGCGTCATGATGATCTGGCAGAAGCAATTTACTATTCATACTACACCTGGAAAACCGAGGTTGAAATATGCCTCCGGGGGAGAATTTAGCCTTCGAAAATTGCACATTGGCATATTTCCACACGGTAGAGTTGGCACTGTCAGCGAGGGCGTCCGCTAATGAGATTTTGATGGGAGGATTTCAATTTCAAACAGACTGAGACATTGATCCACTTTGGCGTGTGTTTGTTGGAAATTAATTTAAAAAGCTGTGTTTTTTCCGTTTCTCAGAATTGCTTTGCGCTGCCAGCCCGAGAGTCGGCGACAGTGTAATGCTGCTTGGGAAAATTAATGATTGATGACGTTAATGTAGCAATTAAATTAAATTGTTGCGCTAAAAACCGGGAAGCGCCAGCGGTAATTAATTCCGTTGGTGGTTCTTTTCTGATCGCTTTGTGCGCCGGTATTCGGGTGGTGAAACAATGGCTTTGTGGTCTGCTCTTTTTACATTGCGGCGGTGACAGGACAGCAAGTTTCACCGGGGTGGCTGGCAAACAGTCGTTATGATAATCACAAAACCCTAAACGGCTCCGGGCAGCCTCGGGTAATGGCGCTGTTTTCTTACGCGAGCAGCACTTGCAGTCAGTCCGCTAGTCGGTGTTTGTTCAATGGATACGCTTGAGGGGATATTTTGCAACGCAAAATAACGCCTTTTTTATCACTTTAGACACGCGCTACCTATCAATTTATGATCTTGATTTTCTTGAGGGCGCACAGTGCGTTGAGCTATAGACAAAAATCGTTTTTCTTTCTTTTTTGTTTGGATGCACCAAGTACTCAGAAGTGTTCACAGATATCTTCTGGGTTGTGAACAAGTATTGGTAAGCTTTGGGAAGCATCACAAATACTAATACAAGCATAGCAAGCATCAGCGTCCAGAGGAATCATTAGTTTCACATTTCGTGCTAAATTGTCGCGCGTTTTCTAAACGTTGGTAAAACCTAATTACTTCGTGTATTCCAATAAAATAAAATGGAAAATAACAATCAAGGTTATTGCAATATATTTCATTGGTAGAGAGACTTGGTTTCGTGTTTGATTGTGTGTTTGATTAATCGGTATGATGAGTTGGTGAAGGTAATAATCCTTGAAAAAACGCGAACTCAAACTTTTGCTAGCGTTTTAAAAGAAGTTCCACCGAGTTCCTCTCTAAAACATATATCAAAAGTTTGCTTGAAGTGTCCTCTACAAAATATATAAAAATTAGCTGCAACTTTGCGAGATTTTATATTTTTTTTATGTCAATGCCGATTGCTCATGAACCGGCAGATTTTTGAGAAGTGGTTTTACTGCAATGTAAGCAAAGGAATATCATGTGTATTTCGATATTTGACATCGTCTCTACCAGAAGACACAGTTGAGCATGTTAATAAATAAATTGCACAAGTTTTCTGCTGTATATCATTCGAATTTGAGCTCGAAATGGGAGAAATTTAATAGGATGAAAAAGCATTTCATGGAAAAGCATGAAATTTGGTTGGAGTCACCGCTTGCTCTTCCTCGATTCGGTGAGAATAATAATTATGAATAAAACCACATTTTTTCTCGTGGGCGTCCTTAGAAACTTTTTTAAAGCTGCTCACCAGAATTAAAAAAACGACGAGTTGCAGAGCTAGTTGAAAATAACTCCCCAGAAGAACTAGTATTTGCTGCTACCGTTTCGAACAACTATTCCAATTCGTCTGAAGATGACCTAAAACTTGACTTGATAATATAATATGCATCATGAAGAATTTTGAAATTATTTATTACTCTGGTAATTAAATATATAAAAAATAATAAAAATATTACATAAAAGAATATCTAAAAGAATACCCAAAATAATATTTTTTTCGTTATAATTGCGCTTAAGTCACTTTTGCAATTATGTAAATGTAAGTGAAACATAGAAACCGCAGTTTCGTTATAATGTACAACTTTTACAAAGAGATTAACGGTTTCTGGTATAGGATGAGTGCGTTGGCGTTTGGGACAGTTTTGTGATTTAGTGAATCACATAAGAACCTTATGAATTTAGTAGTTCTGAAGGTAACGAACAACTTTCCTTGTTACATCAACATGTTTTATCGACAAAATCGTGTAGTTTTGATTTTTGTCCCGTTTTACCCTACATTCAACGCACTGTGGGGCGTCACGAACGAGGTACAAAATGTTGTCGGCCCCACCCACTGCATTCACTGGTGAAATGTTGTCGGCCCCACCCACTGCACTGACTGATTTGTTATTTTAAGACAAGATAAGGAATAAGCTCGAAAAACACTTCTCTTTTTCAATCATTAAATGAATGATAGATGGTATCATGACGATAGACTATCTTATACCAATAAGTTCATGTCAGTAATTCTCATCTAACATTAACAAAAAAGCTTTCTGGAAATAATGTGATGGCACTGAAAAGATTTAGTATGGCATCTGTGATTAATTTCTGGCCTTTGGGTATCATTATTGGTCCCAGAAATAACCATACTGGGTTGTATTAAATAATTCCGAAGACCGGAAGTTGCCATTTTGGATTTCAAAATGGTGTCTAGAGTTGATTTCCGGTCTATAGGCATCATTTTGATTTCGGGTATACCCACATTGAGTGGTATTAAGCCATTTTTGGCTGTTTTCCAAATAATAACATTATACACAATCATTTTAAAATGGCATTTGCAATCGATTTTAAGGACATCATTTTGGCAACTTTTGATTGTTTCCAAAAATCGGAAGTCGCCAGTGTAAATTCAAAATGATGTCTAGGATCGGTTTTCAGCCTTTGAATATCATCCTAGTTTCGGAAAATGTACCAGATCGGATTTCAAATTTTTGGCTTTTGTTCATCTTCTTGACTACGGAAATACCGTTATTGGGGGATATTTAGTCTTTTCTGGACACAGGATGTCGCCATATTAGATTCAAAAATGGCGTCTGAAGTCGATTTCCGGACTCTGTGCATCATTTTGGCAATTTTGGCTATTTTCCAGAAACTAGAAGTCGCATGCTCGAATTCGAAACGGCGTCTGTGGCTTCTGGATATTATTTCGGTTACAAAAATACCTAAAATAAATGGTATTTGACTATTTTCTGTTGTTTCCCATAAACCGAAGGGAACCGTGGTTTTACAAATAGCGCATAAAGTCAATTCTTAGCTTTTATGTATCATTTAAAAATTGAAAATTCACACTTGCCGAAGTGTATTTGCATTTTTGAGGGTCCCCGGGAATAGTAATTGTCAAATGTTTAAAAAGTTGGGTGCTTCTGGTAATGAATTGCATTCGCCCGCGCCGCCCTATAGTGAATATGCTAATCGTTCGTTCGTTTTCGTGATGAATTGCCTTCGTGCAACACTGTCTGACTCGGCCCTTTACCACGGTAACACAACCCTTCCTTTCCGTAGCAGTCGTGGAGATGCAGAGATAAACTTGGTCTCCGACAACAATTAATGTTACACCTCCTTCCTTACCCTAACGATCGCAAGGACGTGGCCGGCGCCGTTATTGGGTCGCGGTAGCTTCTGAATTGTTGTACACTAAAGATTGAAAACTAATCCCAAGTAGCCATATGCAAGGTTCTTTTTGCAACTTCACTAGCTCAGATCGATCACGTAAGAGTAATTACGAAAACGTGCGGTCGACAAGCTCTGTGTATTACGGAAACACTTAGGACAATTTGGGCTGCTATCCAGAAACCGCTATCTTGAGATTTAAAATAGAGCCTGGAGTTGATTTCAGGCCCCTGGATATCAGGTTCCGAAAATACGCGGATTGGATGGTATTGGCTAAAGTTTGCGTTCAAAACAAGGCTCTATATTTTTCAATAGTACAATGGTAGGCTAATAACAACACATTTTTTCGCAGTTTCGTGGATCCGCAAAATCGAAGGATATTTGAGCCGTTGAGAGCAAAAGTGGTACATGTGCCATTTTTGCACTTTTTGGTTTTTTTTTGCATAAATTGATGCAGAACGCAGTAATGTACTAGTATGTCAAAGAGAAACCGAGATCTGACAACCTAAACCAAAGTTATAGCCAAAACAATTTTTGGTAAATAACATAATCACCATTTCGTTGAGAGCAAAAGTGGTACATGTCCAGTCTGTGCATGTTAGATAAATTGTAAGTCGAGGATCTTAGGATATAAAACAATCATGTCTTCAGCAAAGTTGGTCAAGTGATTGAGTACTTTCAGATGAAGATCAGACAGGAAATTTCTCACTACGTGGCGCTAGTGTTTCACCTATTTCAGTATCAAATCGTATGCTGTTACCAAATACATATACACTAGCGCCACGAAGAGACAGAATTCCTCAACAAACAGATCATCATTGAATAGTACTCAATCACTTGGACAACTCTGCTGAAGATATGAATGTTCTATGTCTTCAAATTAGAGGCTATAATGCATCATTCATGCTCACACTGGACATGTACCACTTTTACTCTCAACGTTTTCTGGTTGTCATTATCTTTCCCATAGAACCAAAGTGGTACATGTTTTTCCATTGAAGTTTGTGTAGGTTTCTCAACCAGAACTCGTTATGTTTTCATGTACTGTCTTTTGAAACCTTTCCAGCAATGATTTAGTGCAGTTATGTTGAAAAAAATTGTTGAAAATAATTACCTATTTGAGTGTTTTCGTTTATCGCGTCTCCTGAAAAATTAACCTAATGGCACATGTACCACTTTTGCTCTCAACGGCTCATTTATTGAAAACTGATCGAGTTATAAGAATTTTAAGGTGAACAAAAGTTTTATTATGCTCCGATTACAAACTTCCAATTTAGACCCCACGTTAAAGGAGCTTACCAAAAGACGTAGTTCTACGTCAAAACTCTGATGAGTATCTCTGAAATCATTAGGCTTTTTGTTTATTTGTTAAAAGAATATTATTCCCATCCTGTTTTAGTACGGCAGGGTGTGAAGTGCGTTCTTCTAAAAAAGTTTCGGCAACTACTAAAAGGGTTTTGTATCTGATTTTAGTTAGTTCATTTCATGAGTGAAAGTTTAGCAGAATAAATCTAGTTTTTCATACTGTATCGGTTTATTTTCCTTAGACTAGACGATTTAATAACACGTCATCCTTCGGTCAAAGATAGCTTTGATAAGTCGTGTCAGTTTATCAGGAAAACCGTAGTCATGCTTTATTTGCCAAAGCTGGTTTTGATCGACTATATCGTACGCCGCCATGAAGTCTACAAAGACGTTATATGTGCGCGCGTTTTACTCCCGATATTACTAAAGGATCTGCCGGAAAGTCGCGTGGAAGCTCGTGCTTGCTTAAAGCCCGACTGATATTGTTCTATGAAACCCTCTGTTAAAAGACATATATCGCGGAGAAGAATCTAAAATACTACAGGGTAAACAGCCCTAGAGGTTGTATGAAATGGTGACGTAGGAAAAACACATGTATTGCTTTCAACTCTTGATTAATATATTTCATTACGCCACTTGTTATCGTGTTAAAAATAAGAATGAAGTTGAATTTTTTACATGCAGTCTTTTGTAACAAATTGTGCGTAGATTTTTGCAATGTAGGCGGGGCGACGCAGACTCGAGAATGTGAAACGAAACAAAACATTCTGCTAAGTCAAAATATCTAGGTAGTGGAATTTATTCCGTCCATGTTATTGACGGCAGTCTCTTTTTCTCTGAAACTCTGGAAATTATCCAGTGAAGTGCCGTTGCAAGTGCCTCTTTACCATGTTTGCAGAGTTCTGCCGGCAGTCTCTTCTTGTCTGCACCTAAATTGTTCTATAGTAACCCAATTTCCCCAGGATGTCGTAAACTGTGACCACCTCGCGCTCGCCTGTGCTCAGGTTTCCTTTTACATATCTGAACTTGGTGAGTAGCCTTTACGGGATTTAATCTAAACATATAAAAATGCAGCTCTGTCTGTCTGCATGTCTGCCTGATCCATATAGGCTTGGATACTACTGAACCGATCGGCGTGAAATTTTGTATATAGAGATTTTAAGGGCCGAGAAAGGTGACTTAAATAGTTTGAGACCCCTCTCTCTTCTAAAAAGGAGGCGTCCCATATAAATGAAACACAAATTTATGCACATCTCGAAAACTAACCAAGCAAATGGAACCAAATTTGGCATGTGGATGTTTTAAGGAGTGCATATCTCTATATTGGTTTGACACCCCTTTTCTGGAAGGGAGGGGTTCCATATAAATGAAACACAAATTTTTGCTTATCTCGAGAAATAATCAACTAAATGGAACCAAATTTGGCAGGTGGATGTTTCTAGGGATAACAAATATATCCATAATGGTTTGACAACCCTCCTTCTTTTATAAGGGAAGGGTCCCATACAAATGAAACTCAAATTTCGCACAGTTCGAGAACCAATCAAGCAAATACAACCAAATTTGGCAGGTGAATGTTTTTAGGTGTAACCAACATGTTCATAATGTTTCGACACCCTTCCTTCTTCTGGCATGTCTCTAAATACCATTTTGAGCTCCAAGATGGCGACCTCCAGTATCTCAAAAACAGCGGCAGATAACCAAATACTACTACATATGGTTATGCCCGTAATCGAAATGATGTAAAGAAGCCAAGCATTGACCCTGGACACCATTCTGAATTCGAAGATGACCATTTTCAGTTTCTGGAAAAAAACGAAAATTACTGGAATGCACCTAATATATTTCCGGAACAGAGGTTATGTACGAAGCCAAAAGTCGAGGATGTTGTCATTCCGATAAAACCAATCATTTCAAACGATACAAACAAATCGCAAGGAATCACTGAATTTGAAATGTTTAAAATTATTAAATTAAACCCTAAAATAGATGGGACAAAGTTTACCGGGTCAGCTAGTCTCCTTATAAACCAAGTGCGTGTCATAAGCCTGGAACAATTGCTCCAATTCCCCACGATCTGCTTCCTGCTGGAGCTTCTTTCTTCTCAAACCTCAAACCTCAAACCATCAACTCAGTCTCTTTGTCGGCTTGAGGTGGCCTTACCAACGGTTTCCCGGATAAACTGACGCAGTTGGGCAAGGTCACCATATCGCGAGTGGTGTGGTACGTGCGTATTTCGGGGATACGCTCAAGCCCTTTTGAATTGCATAGGGTTAGAATAAGGTAATGGACTTTCTTATTTACCTACTATTCAACATTGTTCGTCTCCCTACTCAAGTCTCCGGAGACGGCGATTAGCTTGACGAGATCGGGTATTTGAGGTTACCGGTGCCAAAAATAACACCAGCCAATAGAACCGGAGATGCATCTAAGCTGGAAATCGTGCCTACTTTGATCAGGAAATGTTTCGATCGAATCGGATGCGACGATGCACGGAGTCCAGTAGTCCTTTACTGAATCGATACAACAGCACTCCTTGTGGAGGATGTAAACGCCTTTGGACATAAACCAGCAGCGCGCTATTTGAAGAGAACCTTAATTCACACCTGGCGAAAGTCAAAAGGCTGCGGTGGGCCGAACTTCTGGGTGGCCTGGAAAACTAACAACACTCTTCTAAACTTTTAAACACAGCATGAGCCACCACGGTTCTCATCTGATTGGTAATTAATGCTAAGGTTACACACGTAGTAAGGTTACAACATCTAATGCCGCGCTTGTGGCCTCTTCAAGAACCCATTGTCGGTCGTCCATCGTCGAAAGTCGAAGCGCTTAGTTCCTCTATGGAAGGTAATGCTTTGTCAACCAGACGTGCTCAGTTCACAGCAGCCTGCGAATTCCGAATGTTGAACCAAGAATTGCGGCTTCTATGTGTGTGAGACACCGTGGATAGTTTTGAGAGAGCATGTGTACAGCAGCTAGGTGATGGTCTGTGGCGATATCTGCACCTCTAAGGGAAATCGGCCTTGGATGAAAACGTGGTCCATTTGGTTTGATGTTCGGTGGTCAGGTTTGTGGATATTTTTGCGGGGGGATAGGTGCTTCTAATTCTCAGGCTTCGAGGAGCTGCAAAGTTGATACATCATTGGCCGTTGTTCACGGAACTAGGCAACGAAAATCGGACCAGAAATGGAAACTCGGTACCTGGAACTGCAAGTCGCTAAATTTCGTTGGCCGAGACAGGGTGCTGCTTAAGCAGTTAGATCGGTAAGTTCGGCATCGCGGCTGTCACAAAGGAGAGAAGGTGTGGAGAGTCCGTGGCGCCCAGGCCCAGTTCTACCAGAGCAGTGGAGCAACCATCGAACTAGGAACAGGTTTATGTGTACTTGGCGTATCTTGCGTGATCAACTGAAAGGCGATTAAAGTCGTTTCTTCAACTACAGCATCGCCAACGTCCACTGCCCGCACGAAGGTAGACTTTATGACGAGAAAGAATTGTTCTACGCGCAATTAGCGGCAACATACGACAGCTGTTCGCCACGGGGCATCAAGATCCTTATCGGGGATATGAGCGCTCAGGTTAAAAAAACAATATCGCACGCTTAGCCTTGGGGCTAATAGCAGTCTCGATCAACTAGATTAGTTGAGAGAATTCGTTATCGATATTGTTTTTGGCACATTTTGCATGTGTAGGATAAGTACAACGATACACCATGCCCCAGTGCTGAGTCGAGAAAATTTCCAGCTCGAAAAGATCCTCGGCTCGATCGGGAATCGAACCCGATATCACAACCGCGTTCGGGAGAGCTAGCCGACCGACATCGCTAACCACAGAACCACGGGGACCACCCAACGCCCAGGTTGGTAGGTAATTAATTAATAGACCGGTCAAAGAGGGTCACAGCCTACGAACGACAACGCCAACGCTGCATCTTCGCAGCTTCCTGAGCCACCTGGAGATCACCTGACCATCTAACAACAAATTAAATTGACCACGTTCTCATTAATGGCCGGTATTCCCGAACATCACAAACACGTTTAGGGTGCGGTTATATACCCAGGCCACCACATGAGCGGAAAAAAACCTGCTTGGCAGAGTTATCTAAGCATCGCCACAGCCTCGAAATGAGTTGACCACGATTCCGAGGAGAAAGAAACGTCAGCAGGGAAACGGAGATCGTGAACAGGTGGACAACTGTTTCGGGCTGTTGAAATGTGCAAATTTTACGAGAAGGTATAGCCAACGCTGCATCTTCGCAGCTTCCTGAGCCACCTGGAGATCACCTGACCATCTAACAACAAATTAAATTGACCACGTTCTCATTAATGGCCGGTATTTCCGAACATCACAAACACGTTTAGGGTGCGGTTATATACCCAGGCCACCACATGAGCGGAAAAAAACCTGCTTGGCAGAGTTATCTAAGCATCGCCACAGCCTCGAAATGAGTTGACCACGATTCCGAGGAGAAAGAAACGTCAGCAGGGAAACGGAGATCGTGAACAGGTGGACAACTGTTTCGGGCTGTTGAAATGTGCAACTTTTACGAGAAGGTATAGCAATCCCGTAAAGGCTACGCCCCGAGTTAAAATACGTATAGCAACAAGGAGGGAAACCTGATCACAAGCGAGCGCGAGGTTGTCTATCGGTGAAAGTAGTTTTTCGATGAGCATTTCAATAGTGGAGCAACGGAAGTTAACCTTGGAGTGCCTTCAAACGATAACAGTGTCCCAGTTTTCGATATCCTGGATATTAAATGGAAAATTGTAATACTACAAAAACAATTGGGCCGCAGATAAGGACAGACTACCAGCAGAGTACTAGCAAAGGAACTCCCATGAGTATTTTTTAGGATTTGGAGGAATGAGAGATTACCGGAAGAACGGATGGAAGGAGTATGCCATCTATAAAAAGAACGAACAGCTACAATGCAGCAACTACCATAATGCTGTTGAACTCCGGCTACAAAGTCCTCTCCCAGATTCTGCTCTGCCGTCTTTCTCCTCTAGTCAACGGATTCGCAGGGCGGTGCCAAGCGGGCTTTATGCAAGCACGCGTTACTACCGATCAAATCTTTACTCTCCGGCAGATTCTTCAGAAATGCTTGGAGTACAACGTACCCACACACTACGTCTTCGTGGACTTTAAGGCAATGTAAGATACAGTCGATCGTGAGCAGCTATGACAAATAATGCACAACTACCGTTTTCCGAGTAAACTTACACGACTCTTTAGAGTTACTTTGGATCGAGTGATGTGTTACGTGTGCGTATCAGGGATATTATCGAGCTCATTCGAAGCACGCAGAGGGTTGAAACAAGAAGATGGATTATTTTGCACGTTGTTCAACGTTACTCTTGAGGGTGTAATCCGATGAGCGAACATCAAAACGAGAAGCACGATTTTTAACAGAGGTAGTCAACTCATGGGCTTCGCAGACGACCTCGAAGTTATAAGGACGGCGGAGAGAAATTCTTGATACGGCATGAGCCACCACGGCTTTAAGGTGTGTTTCTGCCCTATGCTGTTTTTAACAATAAGTTAGTCGGATTTCTAATACGAACAAATAGTTGCGCATGGCAGTCAAAATAACAGCAAAATTTCATTCAGATCTGAAAGAGCTGACATAGAAACGACAGAAAGTTCTATGTTTTAAGCTGCAAACGTTCTCGAGTTATTTAAAACAAGGATATTTTGTGTGCAGGTTTCATCTGATGAAGACTGACCTGGTAACAAATCTTCAATGCCCTAGAAAGACTGCTCTGTCGAAAAAATAACTCCTTTCGAACGATGATTCCACAAAAGATTACAACTACCACGCATGAAAATTCGACAAATCTGTTAGTCTAAACCGCACTCACGTACAGCCGACGTAATTCGTATTTGTGAGTTTCTACGAAAAGTGGTTTTACTGGTATATAGGTACAAGCATCACAGTTTGTTCTCCATGTTTTAGATGTGATGAAACATGATTTCTATAAGGATTAAATCTGTATAGTGTAGTGTATACATGATAGTTCACACTTCAAAATATAGATGTCTAATAGATTTTCGAGAAGAACCTGAATGCATCCAAAGCGTCTGGCTATTCAATCGATGTTAGAGCATTTTCCCAGAAAATCAATCGAAACAGATTTGTTCAGTCTTTTTGAATTATTCAACAGAAGTTGCGTTCTCCAACCAAGCAAGTGAAATCCTATTTCCAATTTTTACTATCAATTATAATTGAAAAATAATTTTTGTAAACACTTTTTAGTTTATGATTTACTTGAACGAAGATAATCTTCTCCGAGTGTATGTTGATCGTTCATACCTGAAAGAAAAAAGAGAATAATACTCAGATTAGCTTCCACAATTTGTATGTCATCTACATTATATTGGTACATTAAACAACACGAAAAAAATCATCCCACAGCAATCTTCTAGTCCTCACACTAACACGCCAGTAGCAAACACAAACTTTTGCGGTGAGAACTACAATAACATGCTGGATGGGTGAAAAGTTTTCAAGTACAAGGAACGTAGCAGAGTTGAGTTCATTTATTAGTTTCATTTCCCCTCCTACACTAGATTTTCTGCCAACTCCAGAATCAGAAGCCGAACGGATTGCCCGGTGCACTTGACCGTTCACCGTGTGCGTTTCGGTATTTAGTGAACCAACCTTAACGGCTCCGACTTTCACCGTTTGGCTCGATTCAACCGAACTGAAATGATACTGTTGTTTCCGTTTTCCCCATACCGGGGAAAGCCGGAAAGCTACCATCAACAGTCGTCTCATCGCCGGATCCGCTTCTGATGATGATTATTATTGTTATTATTATAATCGTGAATGCCTGCTAGCAGCCTCCCGTAGTGGCAAAACAACTAAGATAGCTGTTTCCTGCCAGGAACAAATGCGGAAGGCTTTCCTACCGTTCTAGGTTCCATTTTCTTCCACCACCCAACACACAGACAAAGAGCATCGAAAACACCCCTCCGGTAGTCGCAAGTGTATGACTTTCCTATGTTAATATTCCAGGTAACATGCCGTGTCAAACGAGGAAATCATTGACCCGAGGGAGTCTGGATTCGGTTTGATGATATGAAAAGTTTATTGGTTGCTGCACAGCCCACCTTCCCGGTCGGCGTAAAGTTTGCCGCTTGAAGTTATGGTTATGATGCCAAATCGGAACAACTTTTCGCAATGCGTTTTGTTTGTTGAAAGCTGTTATCTTCCGGTGAGGGGTATCAAATTTTTCGATGGAATTTGTTGATGAAGCAGAGAAATGACTATACGATAAGATTTCCCACAAATAACGCAGCATCACTTTCAACAGTTGTGGATGATGCAGTGAATTTCTTGGTCTCTAGTAGTAGAAAGTGTTAAACCAACATTCCGAAAATTAATTTGCATTAGGAGTGGTCAGCTGCGGTATTGATAATTAAAAAGTGAGATATACATTGAGCATGACATGCTATTTCCCGACATCGTTTTGGAGATTCTTCGTTCATTTTCAGCTGAATCACCATGAAACTTAAAAAATGGATGTTCAGCAGAGTCTTCGGTCAAACAATGGTTGGTTAAATGAAATTGAACGAATATGGAATCCGCTTTGTTCTCCCCACGGTAAACAGTATTAGATAAAATAGGACAGTATCGGATGAAAAGAAATGAAGGAGTGAAAACATTTTACACCAAATCCTAGTTTTATTCGCCCTGACAGTGTTATGTTTTGTTCCGAATTCTGTACATTCTTTAAGAGCTTAATTGCGTGTAACGACTATCATGTAAGTTAATAAGAAATTTATTTTGGTAGCCAAATAAACTTTAGTACCCAAGGACAGCGTGTGAAATAATCGTATATCAGTCACATGGCCACGGAATCCGCTTGTTGTTGTTAACAGTTATCAAACTTATTGTCTTGCTGGAAGTGAATCACTTTGAAAGTGTGAAAATATTGTTTATTCTCGTGCAAAAACTTCGTTGAAGATTGTGTTGTAGGTTTTTCTCTATATGCTAACCTCATCATAAAAAGGTTTTACCAAAAATTGAAGAAAATTGGCCACAAATCTACCCAAACAACTTCTGTGTATTTTCCTTCCTTCTTCATCCCGTCCCGCTCTAATCTCCTATGCTTTTCATTCCCTGTCAACTTTTGTCGCCGGGCATTTCGCGCTCCGTGCGACCCCACGTTACTTAGTCTAGCTCACTTGACTGCCATCCGGTCTTCACGGCGTCCGTCCAGCAACACCAGTCCGCCACCGCTCCCAGCTACCAATCCTCAAGCCGCTCCAGTCCTTCCCGTGCCGACTTGCACGTTTCCGAACAGTCCGTTCGAATCCGATGCCGCCGAAATTCGGAACACCGCACCACAGCACACAAACATGAAAAAGAAACAGGAAAAAAAAGCCCTGTGCACAAATCACCACGTGAGTACAGGTGTCTTCTCATCCATTTATGATTTTTGTTACCTCTCTGGAGGGCCTTTCTTGGTTTTCTCTCTTTAATGCCTCAGCGGGACTTTGTCCGTTGTTGGCTTGATCGTTCGCCGGCTCTTCTGCAACGAGGACGATGGCTTCAATATGGCGTGGCTATGTGAGGTTACAATTTTTTCTTACCAAGAAGTAACTTCGTCCGCGGTTGACTCGCGATGTGCACCCGACGACTTCTCACACAAAAAGAAATTCTCGATCGAGTTGACTGTCTCTCGTTTGACAGTTCGTTTTATTCCTCATAAGCCGTGCTGTCTGTTACTTGTCATTTTTTAGCAGCGTCGCTTTGGTTAGAGACTGGCGGACTGTCGGTGGCTATCAAATTTCAACTGCTTCAAAGTAGTGTGGTTTCTGGTGGCATATTGCGTGTGCCTTCGACTACTGCGACTTCATTGCTCTGCTTCATGTGTAGGGTACTTATATTTATTCTAACTGTAACAATTGTCTCGGTTTTTATCTGACTATTTTTTATCACTTTAATTGTTTTTCGTATAGTTTTACTTAACATTAACAAGAAAGAATAATATATTAAAAAGCATCAAAACTTTGGATACAAACGTTGCTTTTTAAATATCCAGTATGGGACTAATTGAGATTACTTTTAAAATGGGACAAACTAACCTGATTGTTTTTGAAAATTTTGCAGAACAAATTATATTTTTTTTTTATTAGAGAGGCTTTCAGCCTTTGGCTGGTTCGCCTCTGCAAATTATATAATTTTTACATTTATCTTGAAAAAAACATTGACGTGAACCGTCAACCGATGGTGGCCATAACTTAAATTAAATAAAAACACAGATGGGACTGATATGCGTTCCACAGCAGTATAGTTCTTCAAACAAGTTTTCAGTTTGTTTAGTTTTTAGTCTAGACAGCTTGGAAGCTTTGGAAATATTTCTTTCTAAAAGTATTAAACGCAAGAGCATAAAAGTTACAGATTATAACCTACCTTAATATATTACATTGGGTTGGCAAATGGCTGGACACGTGTAATGTATCAATCTGTCCAAAAGTAATTGTTTACTTTTCAGCTGTTCCAACAAATTTTATCCTTCTACCTGTGAATCTAGCGTCACGGACGGTGCGAGCTAGATCCGCGCTGGTAGCAGAGCTAACACACGAGGCAGAGGCACGAGAAACGAGGCAAATGCACCAGCTGAAGAATGCGCTCTTTCGGTCGAGCAGGTCAAAGCACCGGCGAGAACGTTTTTTCGACTGGGGCTGGCGGTGGCTTGTTGGATGAAGCGAGGCAACCAATGACTGAGCGCTCTACTTACGACAATATTCATCCACAGATCAATTGTCAAAAATAAATTAAAAAACTCAACGACCAACGATCCATCGTTGATCGCAAGAGGTTGAAAATACGAAATATTCAGGCATAAGCATTTAAAGTGATTTACAAGAGACTACGTTATCGTTTTCGTCAGTCAATTTTAAAAGATTTCGTAATATATGATAATATCTGGGAGACACATGTTGTTTTTGATATTATCATAGTACAAAAATATAATGCATTCCATGCGATTTACAATCCATATTTCAAACAAAATTCCTACATGTTCCAGCACCAAAC
Organism: Wyeomyia smithii; assembly: GCF_029784165.1. NCBI lineage: Eukaryota > Metazoa > Arthropoda > Insecta > Diptera > Culicidae > Wyeomyia > Wyeomyia smithii. The sequence goes on along the minus strand of NC_073695.1, from coordinate 192,667,749 downwards.
TGTGTATAATTGGTTGTTGTGACGTTACGATCTCAGCACGCGAAAAATGTTGCTATCTAACACTTGCAACCACGCTCATCAACCGCTCCTTCGTATATACCTCATTGGGGGTCGTACGCTGCTGTATCCCCATAGGGGCGGCATACAACAGCGTCTGACCCGGAGCGGGCGGCTGAATTATGGAATGCTGTATCCCGCCAGCTACACCTAAGATGGCAGCCCCATCAGCAGGATGTAGGTATCGCGACCCTGGTAAGGTAGCATACCGAAACCTTTCTTCAACCACGAACAACGAATTTAGAAATACGGAACGGATCAATCGGCAAAGACCTAGGCTACGAACACGGAAAAAGATTAAGGTAAACGATTGAAAATTGGGTACTTAGAACGTCCGATCTCTCAATGAACCGGCGCGGGCTGGCTTGCTTGCTCGAGAACTACAGCGGCAGGGAGTCAAAATCGCAGCGATTCAGGAGGTTCGGTGGCCAAATTCCGGAGCAAGGGAATTCCGTGCAGTAGACCCTATTGCACGCAATTCTTGCAAGTACCACATCTACTACAGTGGCGGCAAAGCAGCGGAACGGGGCGTCGGTTTCGTAGTGCTGGGAAATCAGAAAACAAGAGTCATTCGGGGGTAGCCCGTAGATGACCGTATATGCGTGTTGAGGATTGAGGGCAAATTCTGCAACTACATTTTAATTAAATACAACACCTACGCACCGACAAACGACAAATCCGATGAAGTCAAAGATGAGTTCTATGACAAGCTTGAGTGAATCTATGGCGAGTGCCCAAAACACAACGTAAAAGTCGTCATCGAAGACGCAAACCAACAGGTTGGGAGGGAGGAATTCTTCCGTCCGGTCATTGGAAGGCATAGCCTCCACTCGTCAACCAATGAAAACGGCCTGAGGCTGATAAACTTTGCCGCGGCCAGAGGAATGGCCATATTTAGCTTCTATTTTCCACGTTTGAATATTCTGAAACAAACCTGGAGGCATCCAAATGGAGAAGCCTGCTCCCAGATCGATCACGTACTGATTGACGGTCGGCACTTTTCGGAAACCTTGACTCTGACCATTCCATTATCTCGTCGTTTGTAAGATCCGTGCACGGTTGTCGAACGTGCTGAAATCTCGCACAGAGAGGACGACGCGTTTTAACATTCAGCGGTTGAAAGCTGATGGCGTGGCAGCAGAATTCGCCAGAGAGCTGGATCAACGAATCGCAGAACAGCAGGAGGAAGGAGTGGAAGACATAAATGGGCTGTGGAGCAGCATCCACGGCGCCATCGAAACGGCTGCGAGAGAGGTGGTAGGTACGACGCGTGGAAGACAGCCTAATGGCTGGTTCGATGCCGAGTGCCAGAGAGCGACAGATGAGAAGAACTGTGCCAGCAGCCGCATGCTCACTGCGGCTACGCGTCAGAACAGAGAGAGGTACAGGGTGGTAAGAGCTGCCGAAAATAGAACCCACCGTCGGAAGAAGCGTGAGTACGTGGAGCAGGTGCTCGCCAACGCAGAGGACAGCTATGCTCAAAACGACGTGCGGAGATTCTATAGAACTGTCAACAGAGTCAGAAGTAGGTATTTCCCTGTGCCGGTCATGTGTTACTGATAAACCGACGGTTGCAGCCAAGTGGAAGGAGCATTTTCAGGCGCTATTGAACGGTGAGGAGCTGGCTGAGCAGAGCAGGAACAAGATGACGATTCTGAGTGACGAACAAGCTGTGGAGCCACCAACACAGGAGGAGGTGAAAAAGGCGATTAATGAGCTAAAAAAAGGCGTTGGCGAATACCAGGCTGGTTTTCGACAAGGGCGTTCTACGACGGATCAAATCTTCACCCTGCGACAGATCCTCGATAAGTTCCGGAAGTTCTGTTTGTGGATTTCAGGACGGCATACGACTCAGTGAAAAGTAACGAGCTGTGGCAGATCATGCTGGAACACGGTTTCCCTACGAAAATAATTAAGCTGATTCGTATGACGCTGGAGGGATCAAAATCGTGCGTGCGGATAGCTGGCGAAACATCAGCCGCGTTCGTAAAGTTGGATGGACTGAAGTAGGGGGATGCGCTCTCCAACTTACTGTTCAACATCGCTCTTGAGAGTGTAGTACAAAGAACAAACGTGGAAAAAAACGGTACGATCATAACGAAATCACACATGCTTCTTGGTTTTGCGGACGACATCGATATCATCGGTATCAACCGTAAGGCCGTGGAGGAGGCCTTCGTACCTTTTAAGAGAGAAGCAGCGAGATTGGGACTTGTCATTAACTCTGCCAGAACGAAGTACATGGTAGCTGGCAGAGAGCGTGGGAGTCCCCGTGGTGTTGGTGCTGAGGTTGAGATAGATGGGGAACGATTTGAAATGGTTGACGAATTCGTTTATCTTGGTACACTTGTAACATGTGACAACGATATGAGCCGTGAAGTGAAACGACGAGTTGCAGTTGCGAACAGGACCTTCTACGGACTACGTAACCAGCTAAGGTCCCGTAGTTAACAAACTCGCACAAAACTAGCGCTGTAAAGGACGCTGATACTCCCGGTGGCCCTTTACGGACATGAAGCATGGACGCTGATCGACGAGTGCTCGGAGTTTTTGAGCGTAAAGTTCTGCGATCGATACTTGGCGGTAAACTAGAAGATGGAGTGTGGCGCAGACGCATGAATCACGAGTTGTACCAGGTATACAAACATGCTGATATGGTGAAGGTAATACAGCGGGGCAGGCTTCATTTGGCTGGACATGTAACCAGAATGCCTGACGAGAGAGCCGCTAAAACTATCTTCAGTAGAGAACCAGGAAGAGGCCGTCGACTCCGTGGTAGGCCTCGCACGCGGTGGATGTGCGCGGTGGAAGAAGATGCACGTTCTGCTGGTGTACGAGGAGACTGGAGAACGGTTGCCCAAGACAGAAGAAGCTGGAGATCTCTAATTCGTTCGGCCCTAGACCGGTGAACGGTCCGTTAACCAACAAAGCAAAAGTAAGCAATGTTAACGTTTTTCATAGTCATCGTATATGTTCGACTCCCCCAATTTTGAGCTAAATATGAGAAGGCTGTCACGTTTGTTCTTTTTCTGCACAGATTGAATGATGAAAATAACTTAGTTTTTTTTAAATATAATAATGATTTTACATTTCGAAAGTTTAAATCCACGCAACGTCGGACACGTTCAACTCGTTGAAGATAAATTTTCGAAAATAATTGCATACACAGACGACAAAGTTATACAAATAGTAGACAAATATGGAAATTATGTTGTGATAAAACTTAATTATTTTAAATCAGTCTTTTCGTCCCAATAATCACGCGCCATTCGGGTGCTGAATTCGGGTGAAATATTCCTCTGCAGAACAGGTGCTAATGCTTAAATAGGTTCAGGATGATTGAAGTAGTGTCCCTCGATTTGAAACTTTATTTGATTATTGTGAATGTTTGCTAAATCGGTTCTATAATCTGAAAACAAGTGCTGACAGAAACATTTCCTATGAATATAAAAAGGGTTGTAAAAAAATATATTATACATACAGCTATACTTCGGCTGGTTGTCGAAAGAATTATGAAACATGAACACAAACATGTCAACGTTGGCCCCGCGTGAAAAAGTACACATAGAAACTTTGGCAAACAAATTATTCACAATAAACCGAAGAATAGTTATTGCTCTGCTTCTTATGCCCTACCACCAACAGCTTGGTATCTTTCGAGTAGTCAGTTTTTTTAATACCCTGAATTATTTCAGAGATTTTTATTTCTGTTTATTGTACTAGTAAAATAGAAGATTACCGGCAAATTGCCTCCAAGTTACGGTGTACAATTGTTTAATAATTTTTGATACTAACCTCGTAAAGATTTCACACATATTTGTATTGGTTCTGATAGGCGTAGCCGGGCACTGAATGAAACACGCACAATCTCACAACATTTCTTCTATTTTTCTTTTTAACGTAGAAGAATGTCAACTCTTTAAAATTAAAGCAGTTTCCCATTGAACACCATGCGTCTCCACTCAATTGTGTACGGCGGTGGCGCGTGGTGCTTCATGTTGAAAAAAAGTTACAGACGATGTTCACTAAATCGAAACAATGGCACTTTTGTTTTTTTTTTTTTATAATACAGACTAATGGGCACTTTGATTTAACGATATCATGTTGTAGAGCCTGTCTTTTTCTTTCGGTTGTGAAAAGCACGCTATTACTGATCAATCAAAGAAATTGTTATCGGTTTCCGTTATACTCTACTAAATTTTTTGGAAATAAATATTGAAATTCAGTCCGCAAATATATATTTCGACTGTGACATACAGTCTTCCTCAGTGCTTATGTGGACTGGTAAAGAGCAAAGCGTAAATCCTGTTTTTTTTTTATTTGTAGTAGGTAAAAATGAAAATTTAGCACCCTTAATTGGAGTTAGGTAGGGAATTATGCGGTCGATTGTTTACCGTACCATGTCTGGGGTTTTTGGGAAGCAGATTGAATAGCCATGAGGGGTGATTACCTGCGTCTTTATTGAGAAGCGTGCATGAGTGTAGTTTATAAATTTCTAAACTTTCAGCTACGTCTAATTTCCATAAATTATTAACGGGGCGGAGGAGGTGAATGTTATCCGAAGTTAGTGGATGTTCCTCGTTAAAAATATGTTCAGCCACTTTTGTTATGAAAAGGTGTGGTGGGACATTTGTTGAAACTTTACTTGCTTTTGTCACTTCTGCGAAATGTTCTTTGAAACGTATCCCTAGGTTACGTTTAGTTTGTCCAATGTAAACCATGTCACAGTGACTGCATGTAATTTTATAAATTCCAGCTTTGTTCAGGGTATCTATAGGGTCTTTGGTAGACCCTAATTTTGTTTTGAGTTGGGTATTTCTACTAGTGTAGACAATATCCATCCCAAATTTTCTAAATTTTGAACGAAGTGGGCGTGTCAAGTTAACGTCATATTCAACGGCTACCCTTTTCAGATCTTCTGTTATTGAGGTGAGTGTTGTAAAAGATTTCCGAATTTGAGCACGCTTCTTTTTATCAACAATGGCTTGAATGATACTTTCATTGTAGCCATTAAGTTTAGCAATTTCGAAAATATATTCCAGTTCCTTTAGCTTGGCTACTTCACTTAGAGGTAAAGTTTCCATGCGGTGGATCATATGATGGAAGGATGCCATTTTATGCTGGAAGGGATGGTTTGAAGTGTTAGGTATTATTGATACCCTGAACAAAGCTGGAATTTATAAAATTGCATGCAGTCACTGTGACATGGTTTACATTTGACAAACTAAACGTAACCTAGGGATACGTTTCAAAGAACATTTCGCAGAAGTGACAAAAGCAAGTAAAGTTTCAACAAATGCCCCACCACACCTTTTCAAATCAAAAGTGGCTGAACATATTTTTAACGAGGAACATCCACTAACTTCGGATAACATCCACCTCCTCCGCCCCGTTAATAATTTATGGAAATTAGACGTAGCTGAAAGTTTAGAAATTTATAAACAACACTCATGCACGCTTCTCAATAAAGACGCAGGTAATCACCCCTCATGGCTATTCAATCTGCTTCCCAAAAACCCCAGACATTGTACGGTAAACAATCGACCGCATAATTCCCTACCTAACTCCAATTAAGGGTGCTAAATTTTCATTTTTACCTACTACAAATAAAAAAACAGGATTTACGCTTTGCTCTTTACCAGTCCACATAAGCACTGAGGAAGACTGTATGTCACAGTCGAAATATATATTTGCGGACTGAATTTCAATATTTATTTCCAAAAAATTTAGTAGAGTATAACGGAAACCGATAACTATTTCTTTGATTGATCTCAATCACTTTGCTAAGACGCTCGTTATAGATTTTCTAAATTTGACGCTATTACTGGTTGGAACATTCTGAAAACAAATACACTTATTGCGGTTCCGAAAGCATATTTATAATTTTATGGGTATTTTTATTGGAAAAATATACATCACATATTGTCGAAAGCACTCATACCGTCAATATGAGACTGTCTTATACTATAATATTACAGTGTTTATATGCATTGTATCCTTTCTAAACCCCCCGGGATAGTTGTGGAAAATTTTCCCCAATCATTAATTATTTTAATACAATTTCGTCTCCTCGTTCTCCCAGAACAGGCATGGATCCAGAACATTATGGATGTTTATCGCCGGCACAAAGTGCCAAAACAAGCGAAACAAGAAACAGCAAAGTGACATTCGTCGTCAATCGTGGATGTGTATTATACAAACTACCCGGTACTTGCCCAAAGGAAGGCCAACATCCTTGCCATGGAAGTAAAATTAGGTGGTGAGTTTGCGAATCACGTAGCCACCATCGTTCAATTTCTCAACCCCGCAGCCAGGCAGGGATCCTGTCGAACCAGGGATCGAACGTGTGAACAAAGGTCACGACAAACGGAGCTAGTGTGGCAAAAAGTGTAGTTTAGTTTCCCGTGTGGTGTCGATTTCTGCGAGAGAAAAAACAGATCAAAAGAATCTCAGCGAATGTGGCTGCCCTCTGTTTGCTCTCGAGAGACACCGAACGGACTGGGAAGGACTATCTAACGCAATCAAGAAAATGGTTAAATTATATATAAATCAGCATAAATTTCGATTTATATGTGTCCGGATGCTCCGGCGTACAACCCATAAAAAGCGAAAAGAAACGTCTTGCCGGCCATGTCTGCAGGTTTGACCTTCACCCTCTCGCGTGCACTCAACTCTCTCGTTCGTTAGTTTTTCATCGTACCGCCATCCTTAGGAGATTTGAAAGCAATTTCCCGCACCCAGCATTTCTTCACCCTGGAGCGCATTAGCGGCTTGAACTTAGCTACAGTAACAGAAGCGACGCTACCAAGGGATTCAGCACTGGAAATTTTGTTGTTCAAGCGTGTTACAATTTTTTTGAAGTTCTCTGGAATTATTTTCACGTTGTTGCAAGTCCGCAAATATCCGCTTTAATGGTTGAGGACCCCTAAAAGTCAGGATGAACAAGTTTATGCTTGTGTTAGCAAAATGAAAGAAATCTGATCTCTACAGAGAAAAACTTTGTTCCTAGTAACCCAGTGAGGGAACTACATTCAAATAATCTCTGTCTGATGTCGCAGCCAAGTCACGTCACGTTTCATTACGGTTTTGCTTACCGAGTCTCACTTGCTTGGAATGTAAACATCGCATTTACGAGTTCTACCATTGAGTCGTTACGAATTAATATCTTCTTCCAGGCTGTAGACAAATACAAGCTCATTTGGCTTTCGCAGGGACTCTCCTCGTTACGAACGCACACCGAGATGAGGCGAACAAATTAAGTTGATTAATTTATCTGCAAACAGCATTCGCACACAAACATACATTACTACGTAACGCAACCGTAGGTACAAAGGTTCGCACGCCTTCCCTCAGCCGGATGTTTCTCTATCGGCAGGCAGGACGGCAGTGCAGCCATCATTTGCCGCTTCGAGTAATTGAGAAAGTTTTGATTCCGGTCCCATTCCATGTTATACCCAGCCTACACATTGACTGTTCCTTCTGCACCGGCACTTCATTCAGCGTGAATCCGAACATCGAAGGGGATGATAAATCCCGCTGGGAAAGTGCGTGTGTAATGTGTCTTCTAAACGACTCTAGCGACGAATGACAAATTGTTTCCCTCCGTCCAGTGTGTTTGCTAGGGGCTGTTCGTTAATAGGAGCTGCTGGGATGCCCCATGAGGCTTGCCACGGCACTCGGTGCTGCTTATTTCCCCATACAGGCTCAGGATCACCCCAACGTTCGCTTCACTGTCAAAAGCGGCAGTCTCGCGGATTCCAAGAGCCACTCCCGGATAGACACAGGTGTTGAATCCAATTCCCGTCAGCGCAGCTCGTTCAGCACTCCTGCACCAGCTACAACCGGTAGGCAGCCAGTACCCATTCTAGTCGAAACAAAGCCCTTTAATGGTTTGCGAGATGACGAGGCAATATCTGGCTGTCTGACGGGGTCCTACTGCGGTACATACATAGGCTCTCCCAGTGAACTATGCCAACTAGGTTTCGGAACAGAATATATGTACCGACGGAAAGGGTAGACGACCGACCGGCAAGTGGATGTCCCCACATTTTAGTTGTCACATTTTCACCATCATTGTCGTGCGCCGCACACTCCCCTTTTGGTCCCAACAAGAGATATGGGACTGTCTGTCTGTCTGCTTCCGTGGACTTTATGTATGACGGTTATATGTGCAGTCCTAGTGCCAACTTAAGCTTTAGACGAGCTGGCAGTAGAAGCAGCAGCAGTTGCAGGAATCGTTAGTGTCTGTGAGTGGTAGCATCCATTTCCCATATTAAATCCAAGTTTGATTGTCGTATTAATATCGCATTCATTTGCGGGTTTAGTAGGCCGGAATAGATAGTACCGGCTTCTACTATTGAAGGCCGGGAGGATCCGTTTATGCAAGTGCAGATGCAGGCGGAAGATGTCATGATGTTTTAATGGCAAGTTCCAAATTAGTCCTGAACAACGTGATGCGAGATGTTACTAATAAAATTTAATTTGATGTGTGTACCGAGATTCGGAGTGGCTGAGAAATCGGGAAACAGGCTTGAGCGGCAGCGATTAGTTTGGGGACTATATTTCGGTTGAACTGTTCATGAATTTAAAAGGCTATTTTCCTAAATTATTAGTCTTCAAGGTTGTGTGTTTGGCTTTTCAATTTATTTTATATGACTTTTTGGTAGATTTTCATTGACCATAATATTTCTCAACGACCCCCGATCTACCCACCTTGAACAATAAATGGTACCATACTAATTGATAAAACTAACACATAAACACATGGCGATTGAAAGTTGTTTGAATATGTATGTGACTTAAGTGAGTACGAAAAGGCAAACTATAAAAATATTCGACATAGATTAAACGATGTAAACTAGCAACTTAGATTTAGAAATGAATGATATGTCTTAGAGGTTCAGACATCTTCGATAAAATTTGATAGCGATATCCGTATATTATACATAGGAAAAACCTTTGAAAACAAAAGAAACACAGAAAATCTGTCTAGTAGCAGAAAAATTCGAAAATTGTAAAGCGCAAACAAAAAGACAACAAACTCAGAAATAGGAAAATACAGCATGTTATTTAGGTATGTACAATTAAATAAATGCTGCCCTTAGTAACGCACTGAACTCGAAGTAAAGTCCTGTCCGAAGAAATTCTTTGATCACGATAATTTATTTTGAAATGTTACTCTTTGAAATAAAAAACAGTACACGGGGCTAACACCGATACTGCAGCTGAAAAACGAACGAAACTGCACTCAGTTGTCATTTTGTCGTAATGACAACAGTATTTGCACAGTAAAATGTGTAGTTCTGGAAAAGCTATACCGTAAAAACGAATTCGACATCAGATTGTCTCTTTTGAGAATGAAATGAACTTTTTATTTGAAAACAAAAATTTAGTTACGAATAACAATTTGAAAGCTCAAACATTTATCTTTTTCCCAACAAACGGTGCTTGTCAGTAGCTAAGGTAAATTTAACAAATGTTAAATTCAGTTAGATACTTTTTCAACAATTCCTGATTCGTGGCACAATATAATCGTAAAAAAGCCACGGATGGGCTATCATCTGCAACAATCACATAATACTATAATACTATTCTCAAATAATGCTACGTAATACTATTCTCAAACAGCATTCAACAAAAACATTTTAAAAAAGTTTTTTTTCTTGGAAACAGTTGAAACTTGAGGTAAGCTCTAAAACCTAACCTTCAAGGAAATAAGTTTTCTGACATATTTCTACTCTGAAATTTTAACCAAAACTTTGGTTAAAAGTTTAAGTAGAAAGCAAAAAAAAAAATGAAAAAAATTCAACTCTGTTTTTTGCATCCTTAAGGGGTAATATCTACCAAATGCTCAAAAAACAAGGCTTTTTTCATGAATTTTTTACAGGACATTTGAGATGTAAGGTATATAAGTAATATATCATTGGATTGAGCAACTCTTGCAGAATAGAAAAAATATTTTTATTGCTATTTTTGTTACAAAATTGCGGTTGTGCAGCGATTGCCGTGAACCGCTTTTTTAAGTTGTTCAGCGGCGAGCAGTAGAAATCGTGCCCAACTCCACCTATAACCAAAACAAATTTTTTTTCCTTATCTACATAAGTGTCGCTTGTGAAGTACACATGATTATATTTTTAGAATTTTTATTCGCAAAATGGCAACGGTTTGAAAAATAAAGTTCTGTTTCGACAAAAAAAAATCGACTTTGATTGTTTATAACTTTAGTTGTTGTGAATCAATCGCTAAAATCGTGTGTACTTCACTAGATAATCTAATGAAGAAGCTACAGTTAAAATTTCAAGTCAATCGGATGTAAACTTTTTCAGTTCTACTGCTCGCCGATTTTGAAAACATGGTTTTGAGAAAAACGCGTTTAAAGTTTCAAAACGCTATAAATCTTAAGAATCGCAATAATAAAGCCCCATAATAATTTTTCAATCTTAGTAAAGTAGTCCTTCCGGGACTTTATCTTCCTCTCCTTCCTTTTTGATATCTGATCTAAGGCTGCGCCTACCCTCTTCCGCGGTATCAGACATGCGACGCCCAGTGACTTTGACGCGGTTGGCGTTCGATCCCACGCAAAATTCAAACTTGTCACTCATATTTAAGTACTTTTGAGTATGACTAACAGTTAAAGAGTAAAAAAAAACTCAAACGAAGAACGTACACAACGAGAACGGCTGATCGACTAAACAAATGGAAATTGTGAGTAAACACGTGCTGTAGAGACTCTGTAACGGTCGAAACTTGATGCAGCGACCTCTATACTTCAAATTTGAAAGACGATATCGATCATAGGTTACTTCTACTAGTTTACAAAGCCTCGAAATTAAAAATAAAAACGAGTATCGCCAAAATGAACAAAAAATGTTATTTTGGAGCATAAAAGTTGTTCAGTAAAAATTGATTTAAACGAACTTTGAGTTTAGATCTGTACTTGGGCGATGTAGATTTTGATTCTTGGATAGTTTCTGCATGATTTGGGGTAATAAAAAAATTTTTTTTTGGTAGATATTATCCCTTAAGACATGGTGTTTGTTACAATATCTCATTCTTGCTCAAAACTATTTTTCCTCAGTATTGATTTTAGTAAAGCATTACACTGGTAAACACAGGTTTTGCCCTAAAGCTTGAACTAGAAAAAATTGAAATTGCTTTTTAACCATTCCTGTGATTGTTGGTGCCTCTAGTGAAGATAACTTTTCCAGAGACTTTAATGAGTTTCTCAATAAGCCAACGTAAAAGCTACGAACCCGGCGATCAATCACTCTAGCGCACTTTGACGCACTAGGGGCACCGAAATTCACAGAAATGGTTAAAAAGCTATGTAACTTTTTAGGACAACTATTTTAAGCCTTATTATCTTTTAACTTGTGCTTAGACTGTTTTGTTGAGGTATCAAAGGATGGTACAAAAAGCGCATGTCCAAATACATAACGGTTGACAACTAAAACATAGATTTTTTCCTTTTGCTGCCCAAAGAGGTTTTATAAAAATACATTCATTGTTCACAAAAAAACGTAAGTCGTAGAATAACCGCTTTGAGCTCAGTTTTTGTGCGATTTAAGATCTGTTTTTTCAATAGATGGGTAAGAAAATGCTAATATGTGGACAAACTTTTAGAATTTTGATATTTGGTCTTATAACAAAATGGCGTCGAAAAAACATCGAAATTTTCCGATTTCTAAAAAATTCAAAATGGCGCCATTGTTGCCCCTTAAGTTATATATAAATGTAAATATGTTCAAACTCGAAGAAATTTGGTTTTGCATCAAAATACAAAAAAAATCATAAATTGAAACCAAGGCAGAAAAAAGTCAATTTTTGTTGCAAATCGCTTAATGTTTTCATTCAGCTCTCTTATTCACTCTTTCTTGCCCTTTCTCTACCCCTTTCTTTTTCTCACTTTTTGCTTCCCTTTTTACTTTTACATTGTTTTCCACGTTTTCTGTCTTTATGTTTATTTTTCTTTTCATTATTGCTTGCTTTCTATCTCTCTGTTCAACGCGTTCTTTCTCTTTATCTTTACGTGATTTTTAAGCAACAATTTGGGATTCAACTAAATAGAATCTAGCGCTATTTTGAGTTATTTACCCCAGAATATGTGGAAGCCAATAACGTTTGCGGTGAAAAATGGACAAAAATAGTCGATTTTTCATGGGTTTACTTTCACACGCATCGACCAAACAACCCATGCAGCATCAATCATAGTAACTCATGAGTTTACAAAAAAAATTAGACAGCTCTATCAGTCGAGCTCTAACCGGCGAAAAAAGTGAAGCTACTCCGTTCAGAATAGAGCGCGTTCAAAGAACGGCACCATGTCGCGTCAAAAAGGGACATGGGGTGCGGTCATTTTTGGACGCCGGATACGCCCGTTCCAGTATCTACAACATCTTGGCAGTGGCTGGATCAAATGGTCAAGTCAGTTTTCCGAACCCTGGATGACAACGACTGGCAGGGCATATCGTATTTTACCTACCCTACGAAGGAAGTGAGTTCCGAAGTGAAATTCATTTAACACACCAAGTTTCCAAGAAGGTGCTGTTGTGGCTGACATTCAGCGAGAAAGGGATGTCAACGCCGCTTTTTTTCGCTGCGGGCTGGCTATGAACGGGAAATTTTATTATATGAAGTGCCTGACAGAAGTTGCGTTTTTCATCGCGAAATCCCATAAGCGTAAAGACGCAGTGTTCTGGCCAGTTCGCGGTTAGAGCGGTTAAATATAGATATGCTACCAAAGTCGGGTATCATCTGCTGTCGTACCAAAGAAGAGAATCTGGGCAAACCGGAAGCATAAGATCTGCTCCAAAAATTTTGTCGCGAAAACTGAGGAGGGAATAATAAATAAAATGAAGAAAAAGCATGTTTTTTCCGCCATGGCGAATGTTCCGGTTAAATGCCGAAAGGTATTTTTTTTTAATCACCATCAGGAAAAAGTTCATTTTTTTACTGTAAACGTTATTCTATCTCGCATAAAAATCAAAATTATTTGACCAGCATACAATGATATTATAACAAAAATTCTCTCTAGTAGGGTGCACAAAATATATGAAAATTTGCTAGTAATAAAATTTCGAATGTCAGTATTACTGGAAAACATATGTTTTTGGCGCTTAGTTTAGTTCATTAAGTTGCATCAGTACCAAATGAAGTTTTCGTACGAAGACCAATTCCAAAATCTTACAAAAATGAAAATGCTGTATCTCTTGAACGCTACATTTTGTTTTTTATTGATAAATGATTTCCGTTTGCTGAACACATTGACGCGGTCAAACTCAAAATCGAAGAGGGCAACATTTTGAGGGCATTGCAAAATAAGTTTCGGATCGCAAAAACCCAACGTTGGCAAAACTGCACAAAAAACTGGCCCCTCAGTTTGATTCTACATATAAAACACTTCAAAATGATATGTCAAGATCACTTGTAGCTCGTCAGGGTCTCATGAAATCTGCAAATTTAAAAAGGTGTTTCATTCAATGAAAACGACGGCTGAAGCGCACCCAGAACTGAAAAACCTAAATTAATCCACCTAGCGGTCAGACCAAGCCTTTCTCATTCGTACTTATAAATTGTTAAAATAGATTTACACGACACACTCCATTTCAGAAAAAAATACCCCTTCATATTTGCTGGATTTATTTATCACTCTAAAATAACAAATCATTGGTAGCAGTGAAACCATACCGAACATTTAGAACATAATCTTCAAACATATATGAAAATGATTAACACATGCGAATAACATGCAATAAATATGTTACAAATATATGACGCAAATTTTTTTTTCGATCGTGGTATAATCGAAATAAGGTTGGACTCGATTATATGTAGACTCGATATATCATTCGTTAAAATATAATTTTTTATTCGATTATTTATAGTAAGATTTTTTTTCTATATCGAATATGACTTGCTTTTCACAACTTTTGAACCACGTGTAATAATAATTCGTCAGTTAACCCTTAACTAGCCCGTTCATCTGAAATCAGTATTGTTCAAATCGGTGGTGTAGTTTCTTAGATACAGTGAGGGGCAAAATAGAGTGCCCACTTTATTTTTTTTTCATTTCTTTCATTTTTCTGGTTCAAATTGAACGAAAACACATCGTAATCATTCCTAAAATCTCTCTCATAATGTTCTTTTTTAATATTTTTAATTTTGTTCTGATAAAAAAAAAGTTTTTCTTATAGAACAAAAACAGTTTTTATTCCAAAAAAAAAAACAGTGACAAAATAAAGTGCCCACTCTGAACATTTGTATAATTTTCGATAAGTTTCCATCGTGAGACCCCTTGATTTTGTTTGTTTTGAGAATTTTGACGTTTCACAAACAACTGGCTCTAAAGCATTTGTAATCGTGTCTGCCTTCGAAAAAGTTGTAAAATATGGAGAACGTAGTAATTTCCCGTACGATCCCGTTGTGCATCCGGAAACTGGTTGTTGGCGATGTCAATAACGGCCAATCGCACCGGGAAGTGGCCAAGCACTACAAAATCAGCAAGGCAGCGGTCGGAAAATCTTGAAGAAGATGAAAACGTTCGGATCGGTGGTGGATCGCCCAGGAAGGGGACGAAAACGCAAGACAGATGCCAGAACGGACAAGAAAATCATTCGTGAGGTAAAGAAAAACTCAAATGTTACGATCCGGCAGATACAGGAAAAGCTCCAGCTTTCGGTTTCGCGTCGTACTGTCCGTCGCCGCATCCAAGCGCAGGGGTTCCGAAGCAAGATGGCAGTGAGAAGGCCTTTCATCAGCAAGGCGAATAAGGCTAAGCGTCTCAAGTTCGCCAAGGAGCACGCCGATAAGCCGCTGCAATACTGGAAAACTGTGTTGTGGACCGACGAATCCAAATTCGAGCTGTTCAATCGGAAGAAGCGGGATCGTGTGTGGCGCAAGTCGGCTGAGGAGTTCCAAGACCGCCATATTCAAGGAACAGTCAAGCACGGAGGAAGCAACGTGATGGTGTGGGGGAGCTTTTCTTGGGGTGGGGTGGGCAGTTTGGAGAAAATAGACGGAATCATGACAGCTGAGTCGTATTGCAATATCCTGCGGGAAAATCTCGAGGTATATCTCATTAAGACGGGCCGCGAGGAGCGTTTCGTTTTCCAGCAGGATAACGATCCGAAGCATACGGCCAAACTAACGAAGTCATCTCGCGTTCCTGTCGCATCAAACCCCTTGAATGGCCCCCACAAAGTCCTGATCTGAACCCCATCGAAAATCTGTGGGCCATCCTTGATGCTCGGATCGATAAAACTGGTGTAACTAATAAAAAAAACAATTTCGAAACCCTGGAACGCGCGTGGGAAGAACTCGACCCACAACACTGGAAAAACCTTGTAGAAAGTATGCCGAAGCGCTTGCAGGAGGTGTTGCAGGCTAAAGGAGGCCATACACACTATTAAATTGTTGTTGTTTGCCTTCAGTTTGGCTTATTTGAAACTATATTTATCTGGGCACTTTATTTTGTCCCTTTTTATTTAAGTATCCCAAACTGTTTTTTTTTTCTATTAGAAAAACTATTTTTGTTACCAGAGCAATATTAACTAAACTTGAAAAAAACATAATAAATAAGATTTTAAAAATGATAACGATGTGGTTTCGGTTAATTTTAACCAGAAAAATGAACGAAAAGAAAAAAATAATCAAGTGGGCACTTTATTTTGCGCCTCACTGTAATGAAGTTTCGTGAGTTAAAGTCCGATTACAGTAAAATTTAATAGGGTGTTATGAGGAAGCTAGACCTTTAATTCGACACTAATTTTGTGGAAATCGTGTGTTCAACATTCTCTGAGAAAAGTGAGAGAGTTTGGGTAGTCTTCGGGAATTTTTTTTCTTAGCTGGATTTCACATTTTTAAACACAACAGGCAAAGTAATAGTCCGATTGCAAAACAAATCTTCTAGGGTCTTATTAACTAGACCTTCCATATGACACTAATTTTGTGAAAATCGGTCTGGCCATCTCTGAGAAAAGTGAGTGAGATTAAACAGTCTTCGAAACACGTTTCTTTGTATAACTTATGAACTACAGCTCCAAACATTAAAAAGTTAGTTTGCAAATGGTTTAAAAAACAAGCTTGTTTTTTTGATACCAAATCGGTTCTGTAGTTACTGAGATATTGAAGTTTTGTGATCTTCACATTTTGATACATAACCTAGAAACTAAAAATCCGATTACGATAAAATTCAATAGGGTTCTATGGGGCAGCTGGACCTTTCATTTGCAATTAGTTTCATGGAAATCGGTCCTGTCATCTCTGGGAAAATCGAGTGAGATTGGGAGACCGTTACACACATACATACACACACATACACACACACACATACACACACATATAGAAAATGCTTAGCTAGTCGAACTAAGTCGATTTGATTTACGAGATTCGAAGCACTTTTATACCTTTGGTTTTTCCAGTGATTGGAGAAAGGAGAAAGGCAAAAAATGAAAATTTAAGCTTTTCCTGTGAACCTTTTTCTTCCTAGGACAATTATTGTGAGCTTTAGAGCAGCATTTTTTTTATTTTGTCAACCAGTATTATAGTTAAATGTAATGGGTACCAATACAGCAACTGAACCTTCAATTTAAAACTAAGATTGTTGAAATCAGTCATGCCATCTTTGGCAAAAAACGAGCCAATTTAAAAAAGTTTTCTGAACACGTTTCTTTTCATAACCTTCGAACTACATGTTCAATCACCATAAAATTCGTTATTTGGGGGTTTTGAAGACAATCCGTTCATTTGATACCTATTTTGTTCAAATCGGTTGTGTAGTTTCTGAGATAATGGAGTTTCATAATTTTTACATTTTGATACATAACAGACAAACTTACAGCCCATTATGACAAAATTCAGTAGGGTCTTATCAGGCAACTAGACCTTTCTATTGCAACTTATTTTGTGAAAATCGGTCCATCCATCTTTGAGAAAAGTGAGTTAGTTCCAGTCGTCTTAGAAACCTGTTTCTTGTCATAGCCTGATTTCCCATTATTATACATAACGGACAAAGTTAAAGTCCAATAACAATAAAATTCAATAGGGTCTCATGGGGCAACAAGACCTTCCATATGACACTGATTTTGTAAAAATCGATCCAGCCATCTCTGAGAAAAGTGAGTGAGTTTAAACAGTCTTTGAAACACGTTTCTTCACATAACTTTTGAACCACATGTCCGATCCTTATTAAATTATTTTACAAATAGTTCAAAAAACAAGCCCGTTCATTTGATACCAATTTTGTTCAAATCGGTTGTGTAGTTTCTGAGATATTGAAGTTTTGTGATTTTCACATTTTGATACATAACCTCGAAACTAAAAATCCGATTGCAATAAAATTCAATAGGGTTCTATGGGGCAACTAGACCTTTCATTTGCAATTAGTTTCATTAAAATCAGTCCAGCCATCTCTGAGAAAATTGAGTGAGAGTGGGAGACCGTTACATACATACACACACACATACACACACACATACAGAAAATGCTCAGCTCGTCGAACTAAGTCGATTGATATACGATATTCGACCCTTTGGAGCACTTTTATACCTTTGGTTTTTGCAGTGATTGCAATACCTTTCTAGGAGAAAGGCAAAAAGGTGACCGAAATGCTGCTCTAAGTGAAACAATAGATGAACAATTGATTGATTTCGTTAAAAACGGAACTGTCAGCGTGTAGAAAGGCCAAAAATCTTCGAAGACGCTGAATTGGAAGAATCGTTCGAGGACGATCCTTGCCGAACGCAGAAACAGCTTGCTTTGGTATTAGGCTCCTCAAGCCAGCTAAAAGCGATTGCATGGTTTTGAAACTATTTAAAAATAAGATGCTTGGGGTCGTTATGAATTGAAACCAAGGGACGTTGAGGGTTGTGTTTTTGTCAGTGAACAACTGCTCAAGCGCATCGAGACGGACGAATTAGAATAGGTTAATTAGAGCAATTCAAAGACAGTAAAGTCATGGGTCTACGTCATCGACTCGGTCGGATATACACGCTGCAAAGGTTATGCTGTGCACTAGAGTGGCCATATTTCATATGGCCGGTTTTGAAACTATCGATCTTAATGAGCGCCGGCCTGAAAAAGTTTCCTTTTGACCTCTACAATAAGCCACGAAAATTTGAAGTTGATCGGAGTTTATTTAATGGACCTACAAAGTACTTATATTTGAGAAATTGATTTACATGAAAATTGTACGCAGTTTTTTCTTTTTTTAACATATATCTCTCGATAAACGTATTCAAATACACTTCTATATTCATAAAACAGTAATATTATCACCCTAATTTAAGTTTAAAAAAATCTATAACTTTTGGTGTTTGTTAAAAAGTTTGTATTTTGAATGAGGTGTGTATTTTTTCGGTATAAATCAACACCAAGCAATATAAACTGAAATTCGTCTTAATTATGTGTTAAAACACGGTTTAAATTTTTCATAAATTTAACATTAGGTATTGAAACCAAAAATGGCCGACTTCCAACCACCATTTTGAATTTTCAAAGGCACAAGACTCGATAATAGTTGATGCATCACATGTGAAAACGCTATTCCATGTTTGCTGCGGTGAAGCAAACATGAAATAGTGTTTTCACAGGGAAAGCATTATCTATTTCCGAGTCTTGTGCTTCTAAAAATTCGAAGCGGTGATTCGAAATTGGCTGTCTGTAGTCAGAGCTGCGAAAAGTCAATATCATACTACTGACATTACGCCAAAAAGTTGCAACACCAGAATCAGCCAACTACGATGCATGGTTCATTACAAAAGAGTTTGCGATGTTATAATGATTCTCTTAGCGTCAACTCTCACTCTCATTTTTTTCTTGCTATCTTTCTCGATCATTCGGGTATGGCTGTACTGAGATTGAACCAGCAGAAATATCAAGTTCATTTTGACAGCATGATGTTATGAGGATAGCAAACATAAAATCAATGATTTTTCTTCAATTGATATGTATGATATTGATATATAGTCGGCGAGCGATCAAACCGAATTAAGCGCCGTTTTCTCAGATTGAGTTATTGACACCCAGTGGATATGAGAAGTAATGATCTATCTATTATGAAGTAACGAAATCGTTTGAGCATTTGATAACGATATTATAACAAAAATTCTCTGTAACAGCTTGTACACAGCAATTGCGACGGTAAATGTTTTTAGAAGCTTGGTTCGGTTTGACTGCACGCCGACTAAAAGCATTGCCAATAAACAACTATTACTTCGTTTTGTAACTGAGCGTATTTTAGTTTGGTGCTTTTTCATAACACCAATTGTTATAGAAAGAAATCTATTAATATTTTTCGAATGATCTCATATATTAATATTGCATTTTTATTTGTTTTTTGACAGCATGAGTTTATTAATTTGATTCTTGAATATTGTGCTTGTTGTAGGTTAAACTAAAGACAGTGTTAGTTCGCGGCAAAAAATGAATCGCGGGTGGCAAAACAGAAAACTTTAAAATATGTATGGGTATGTACATTTATATACAGATCCTGTTAAATTTTGGCACGGTTCAACTTTGAAACTGTTCAATTTCAGTTTGGAACGGTTTTGCTTTTCACCTAGTTTTCATTCATATTTTCTTTCAACGAAGAGGATGGCCGGAGTTAATCGACTGGTTTCGGATATATGGCCGGAATATGTTTCAGTAACATGGTAACGATGATCAAAGCAGTGCTTAGAAGTGCTTAAAATCCTACCATGCCTCTCATTGAAAAATGTAAAAATGCGGACCTGTTTGAAATTATAAACCTAGTTCATTGGTGGCCATATCTTGAGTTGGGATCACGGACCGCAAAGCAGATCTAATTTAAAAAATCCTGATAGCAACAAACTTCAAGCTGGCACTGACATAATCACGCTACTGAAACGATTTTTGATATTCCAAAAATCACCTTGATTTGCATTGCAGTGACATTTCCGAGTGAACTCTGTATATTCACGACGATTGACAATGAGAACCCGAAAATGGCAACAAAAGAGACAAGATATTGAATCACTTGTCGGATCTCCACGCTTACTGTGATGGTTGCTGGCTATTCATGAGAGAAAGAAACGAGTGCGATGATATTTTCTCTCTCGTCATAGTCAGCATGTTGCTTGGATTAATCGCAGCTCTGTCTGTAGTTTCCATACCGTTTCACCTTAAGGACCATTCGCTTTTAATCGCCTAATCATTTTTTGTTTAATTTCAAATGGGATATCAAGCCAATCCAACTTATTCTGGGCTTGAATACCACAAGCGATTCTTCATTTTTTCAGTTACAGCGTCTGAGGCGACTATCAATTTCGGCACAAGCGAAAGAATCACGTAGAAAATTCATAGCTTGATTAATACATTAGACAGCACTCGTACATCCGAAAAACACCTGAATGTAAAGTTTGACTACCAACAGGAACATGTCATGAATGCAATTTATGGTCAATGATCAGAATTTTTGGATCATTGAAGCTGTGAGTGAGTTGATTGGCTGTGAATGAATTAATTTCGCTTGATGCTCTTGTAAAACGACGGTTTAGGAAAAGTGTTTATGGTCCGATGCTATTGCCATGTATTATATTTTGCATATAATTTCATAGAAATGAAGAGGACAAGTAATATTGGTTAATTTTCGAAACTTTTCCGAAATATTTCAATCCATTAGCGTATTATGAACATCTTAGGCGATATTTTTGCCATAGCTCGAATCAATTTTAAGCGCGCCCAAGAACTTTGCACTTTCATCGAAACTCATGAGAATTGCTATTCGATCAACAGGAGATCTACCGACCGTATTTGATAAAATTCACCGTCTTAGTGCATTCAGATCACTAGTGCTGAACTGTTTCATAGAAAATAATAATAATAATAATAATAATAATAATAATAAAAATAAAAATAATAATACTCAAAATAACAATAAATCCATACAAAAAGTTCTTAATAATTTTAATAATTTTGCTTCACCAATCCGATTGTGGCGGTTCACTTCACGCAGTTGCTGCAATGAAGTACGATTAAAGATATACTCACTGAATGGCAGTTCCAAAACCTCTAAAGAATATGAGAGGTCATTCATTTGTTACGTAACTTACCAAGAAGAAGGGGATATTCAACGAAGAGCTCCATTGCGGAAGGCCCCCATGCAAAATTGCGTTATTTAGGGGTGGGAGGTGATCAAATTGCTATAATTTACGTTACGTAATATGTGAATGTCCTTAATGATATGATTCAATAATTGAAGAGTATTTCGACGCAAAATATACAACTATTTAAGGAAACTAAGGCAAAAAACTTCAAAAAGAGATGAAAAACAATAGTTTATATGAGAATCTATTTATTTAATATAAGCGTTTTGTTGGTCCACTTAATGAACTCGGATCAACTTCAAATTTTCATGGCTTATTTTTGGAGTAAAAAGAAAACTTTTCCCGCCCGGCGCTCATCGAAATCGCATGATGTTACAAAAATGGCCACTCTACTGTGCACAAGGTGCGGCAGGAAAAAATGCGAAATTGTTTAAACTTTAATATTGGGTTGATCTATGCAACTAATGGCTTAGTTCTGATGACCGTGTACTCACTGTACTGTACTGTACAAGTACTGCATCAGAACATCGTCATTTTTTCATTGCAAGTTTGTAAAAATGTACCTCAAGAAGGTATTATCAGTTTGCTGCTCACCCAGATGAGCTGAAATAGGTATCCAGGATATTTCTAAGCAGAGGAACCCGGGAAGTGGAGGTTGGTGGTTCATACGTACGCTAAACTTGATTAAATTGTTTTACGTAGGCGTCTCGAAGTCTGGTAGGTTCCATCGATGGGAAGGATCATCATAGAGGACATTCATGGATCTTCCAGAGCTAGAATTTGTTACGAAGCGGGTAAACGTGCTACGAGTGACTCATTCGAAGAGTTTGCTTCTTCGTTAAAAAATAAAATAGGAAAGTTCTGTTCTCCGACGAATAGCTGTTCAGCATCAATGTCGTATCTTACAGACGCGCAGACCAGGTCATTTCACCGAATAAATTTGTGGATGTTCCAGAGACAGTGACATTGTAATTCCAGAACAAACCTCCGGCGGGTTCCACGATGTTTTACTTAATGATGTCCAACGGCTAAAAATGCCGCATGTTTTTAACGATTCTGGTGTTAAAAGCATGCTCTGCTTGAGGTTGTCATTGATAAAAATGAAGTACACATCGAGTAAATTTTTTTGAAAGAGCCCAATAAAGATGACAGAACTCGAAAATTTTGATATTATTTCCTACAGCTTTTTTAATTTTCGCTTATTTTTCAATGGCTCCGCACTATTGTTGTGCCAATTACCGACGCCTCGACTCCACTCATTTAATTAATGGTCTGGCGCCAACGGCTTTGCTTCCTCATGCGATGGTAGGCTTGATCCCAAGGATTTTACGCCTCAGAAAATTTCCCGGTGTCGGCTAAAATTAAATCTAGACCAGGTTGGTAGTTAGTGGATCACACCACTCCAAAACTATCGACACCTATGTCGCCGTTGGGATTCGAACCTAGGTCACCAAGCGTGGTTGACGGAGACGGTTGACGCGTCATTGCTTAAAGTAGTTAAAAGCGAATTAAAGGAATACTTTAAACTTTCGCATCTTACCCTGCCGCACCCTGTATATAATGGGACCAGGTCAGTGTTATTTATTATGAGCTGTTGAAACCGAACGAAACCATCGATAGGAAACGGTATCGACTTCAATTAAGCTAGAGTTCGAGCTAGATCAGCCGCACACATTTCGTACAACAATTCCTTTTTTTGTATAAGATCGATAACGGCGCCGGCTACGTCCCTGCGGTCGGTTAGGGAAGGAAGAACGGAAGTGGCATCTTTATCGACTGTTACAGAAAGGAAGCATACTTTTGCCACCTTGATAAGTGACGGATTTTTATACTCTTACCCTACTTCTACACGCTTATGTATAGACTCTATTGTTCTTCTTTATCGAGCCTCGTTAGTCATTTCCGCTATGTATTATTATTGGCAATTATAATGGGGAGGTGTATTTTTTGGAATTTAGCGAGTAGCTAATGTGTAAGCGTCCCTCTGACACCGAACGGTCTGATTCTACTAAAATTCGAGCTCATTACCAATCGCTTGCCAAAGCGAAATCTGTAACTTAGGATAGCTCTTACCCTAGGGGAATAGTATCGACCTCAATTAATGCAATTAAACCTACAACTGCGTAAAAAACGGTCACATTTCGAGCAATGGCACAAAAAAGTAATTTAACTGCATGACAACGCTCGGCCTCATACTGCCAAATTCATCGAAAACTCCTAAGCTCACTCACTCCGTTCGATGGCATATAGTCTGGCTGATCAGTAGTTGCGCTTATATGAAGATACCGAAAAATTCCTTGATTCGTGGATAACCTCAAAAGACGAACACTTTTATCATAACGGTGTTCGAGCTCTGTCGGAAAGATGGGACAAAGTTGCTAGTTACATATTTAAAATGATAGGTAGCTTCTTTTTTCTCAGAATTAGGTTGTTTTTTTTTTTTTATTTAAAAAAAACAGGTTCAATTTATTTGCCCATTTCAAGTTGAATGAATAACTAAATTAGGAAATATCAGTAAATACTAAAATATGTAATAATCATATCAACAAAGAACTGACCGAAGACCGAGAATTCTCTGACTCGAAAAGTAGAAATGAAGTTGTCATAATTTCAAGCGCATTGCATTTTACAGAAGCTCCTGTGGTCTGTGGTACGATAACTGGAACCCCATTCTAGGGTATAAAGACTGGTTGGCAATTGTGTCGTGAAGAGAGGAATTCTAGACCATTGAGACAACTGTACGTTGTAGAATGAAACATACGTTCCGAAAGCAACTTTGGCAGTGAGGTATGTTCATCATTCGAAGGATTTTATGTACGCCATCAGCACCATACAGTTCTTGTAAGTTGTTTTTTTTTCGTTTCTTTACAAAATTTGCGAATTAGCGATTAGCGCTTCGAAAGCCGAAATTTTAGCGACGCTAACAGTCCGCTAGCCAGCTTAAGAATCAGCGAAATCGCTAAAGCGCTAACTAAATATTAGCGTCGCCAATTAGCGAATCAGCGGAACGGTGCCCACCACTAAAATGTATTTAGACCTACATGAAACATCCGGCATCTATACTCTTGTCAACACTTTTGCGAAGTGGAAACATGTTATGGAAATCAGACATAAAGACGTTGGTGATAGTCACCAAAACATAATAAATTGACAGTTACCTCTGGTATTACACTTTTTTTTCACAATGCAAAGTGTAGTCACGGTGTAGCACCGTCGCAAAAACCAATTCCACAGGTATCTGTGTTTACCTAAGTTCTAATCGACTCAAAGCTAATCGTGTGTGTTTCTGCCGGTGCATAATCCGTTACCCTGATTTCACCAATCCTCTGATCCTGTTTCGCACCAACTAACGCTAGCCATGTCATGCAAAAGTCATTGCCATCATCGGTGGCAGCCTTCATCGCTCGTGAACGGATAATGGCTTATCATCCTCAAAAAATCAGCAAAATCAATGTTATCGCTGGATTTTTTTTCTGTTTTTCATAGTACGGATCTTGCACAAAGGCTGAAAACAGATCGCAACTGACAAAGTTCACGGAACTGTCGCAGCCTTTCTTTTCTTGGTAAAAATCTCGAGTACCGTAAACTGGGGTGACTTTGATCACTTTTTTGATTGTATCTTAAATATTTTCAGAATATACTGAAAACAATATTGTTTGATATTTTTAAAATAAGTACTGGCGTGCATTGAGAAAGAATCAGTCACTACTTCAAAAGTTTAACAACAATTTTGCTGTTTTTAAATATGCTCTAAAAATTTTACACCAATCATCATTCCGGGGTGACTTTGATCACTTCATCATTTTGATGAATTTGGAGTAACACTTTGCTACTTTCACTAAATTAAACAGCCTAAAACGACTTAAACAAGTTCATATATATGGGAAGCAATTTGGGGGCCATTCACATTCTACGTGAACAGTTTATGTTGGCGAATGTCCAAGATTTATGCAAAATTTCCAGAATATATATGAATGATCATCCACTGAGAGGGAAGATGGTCTAAAATCATCAAAAACTAGTTCACGTGGAATATGACTTATGCAATTGTCCAAATTTGCATGTTACTTCACGTCTTGAGTTTTTGTTAAAGAAGTTATATGTAATACGCTGTGGAGATTAATGGGACTCAACATTGCCTTCGAGGAAAAACTTGCAAAATTAACAATGAAATGCATTGTTATAATATTTGTTCATCTTAAGAACTAATCTGGGAACAAAATAAAAAAACTTTAGGTATTGCATCTTGTTGTTTTGAATCTGCTTGAACCGGTTGTTTGTATGCAACAGAAATCGCCAAAAATACACTTTATTTTCAATTAATATTTTAGCATAAAAAACACTGTTCAAATAGCAGGAAATGCATGAATAGTAGCAATGCAGACATATATCCACACAATCAGTGAAGATTACGACAAATTCCAAGCACTACGAGCGCTTTTTTACCACATTTTCGAAAAAGAGGTACAGTGATCAAAGTCACCCCGGTGATCAAAGTCACGCCAGTTTACGGTACGAAGGATAAAGAGATAAAAGTCTACTCGATGATTGTTGGCGCTGCTGGTAGAGATTCTAAGCTTCAAAGAACAAGTGCGTTGGTTTGATGCTCACTAGTCGTTCACAACTCGGAAACGCCACAAGACACGGAAGAAGCGTGAATTTTCGGATAACTGTCTGTCTAACACGGTCTTATGTGAGTCGGCCGTCATCGCTTTGTACGTGTTGCTACCTGGATTTGGTAAAACCGGAGCAGCTAGCGGAGCGATGGAATCATATTCCAATTCGGTACGGTGCGCTGTTATTTATTCATGGGGTATCTTTATGCGGAGAGATTCTGTTTCCGGTAAGAAAGTGTGGTGTGATTTCGGAAAATGGGCCACGGCAGAAACTGTGCGCACCGGCTGTGAATAACTGATATGAGCATAGATGAGGGTGTAACATTTCGGTAATCAAAGACAAGGAAGAGATATCTATCGAGCTGTAGTGAGCTCGTGGAAACTTTTCTTTAGGTTATCCAGGACACTAAAGTATAAATAAATAATTGAAAAATGTAAATCGCCTTGCACGAAACTGCTTTTGTTCTATTCCTTCAACGATTACAGTTGTCGGTTCGACACTTCACTGGAATGCCGCGGTCAATCGAGTAAATCCTGAATCTGAAGTAAATCAAATGCTCTCCGCATAAAACAGTTTCACCTCGCCTGGGTAAAGAAATTTATATTGTAAACCGCGTTCTATGGTCTGACCCATTCCTGCGTTGCTCGAATTGCACCGGGAACAACCACTTTCATCCTATGATGTGCGGTTTCACATTTCAATAGCTCGTGGTCGGTTTGTTTATTCTGTGCGGAAACGGAAACCCGCACACACCCACTCGAACACAAGCACACAAGTCTGCGTGTTCGATGGCATGCCTCGGTACGACAACTGTTGGGGCTTGCGGTGGGCAACGGCCGGGTGGCGCGAGAGTGCTCGGATATTGGCATCTACGACGTGCATAATCATCGATTCCGGGAAGTTTTGGTCAATCTGGCGCATCCAGGTGCCACCAAACTGGCAGGAAGTGGCCTGTGTGCTTTCGGAGTTTGTTCGGTAACTGGATAAATGAAGTGAGTTTTCACATTCTCCGCTTCGCTTGTGTCGAACGGTGGCTCGTTACGCCCGAGTAATCAACGATCCCACGAAACCATTGACAATCCAGCGACGAATTCGAATTCAAACCGGAACTCGACCAACAGATGTCGCAGAACCTCCACTGAATCGCCGCCGGGGCCTTCAATACTATTTGCATATTGTACCAGGTGATTATTGCACAGTTTATCGGATTATCACGGATTCAGAGCTGCCGTCGGTCGCAAAATGTTGCACAACCCGGAATCCCCATAATTTTGATTGGAAAACGATGTGTTGTTCGCAACGTCATGTCGTACTATTGGTACAGTCGAAATAAATGCGCCATTATGGAATGAAAAATGATGTTTTGTTTGGTTCGATGGTTTTGCGCGTGCGGAATTAAGTCTTTTTAATGTCGGACGAAAACATCATCGGTGTATTATATTTTTTCGAACGTTGGAAATGGTCAATTAAAAGCCTATAAATAGCTCATTCGAATCCATACATTTTGCTTAACAATGCTAATGGAAATTATTTTCTCGTATTTCTGGTGGCAGATACACATACACATGTTACCAGCGTTAATAGTTTGTTTTGGGATAATCTTCGCCAAACATTTCTGTCAGATTTGATATTAACCAAACATTAAATACATGTTTTAATCTTGAAAAAACAAAGTTTTTATAACTTCAAAAACCTAGTATTGATTGATTTTCGATTTCATGAGGTATTAATACTTTCTTCGCTAAAAGAAGATATTCTCCAGCTATTTTGGAAGATTTTGAATTATTTGATCTTCATGTTCAAAGAATACCAACTTTTTATGCATTCTGGCAATATAAATCACTAGTAGATGTTTCCTTGCAAAGCAAAATCTGTGGTCATTTCAAGCATTGAGTTTTTTTTCCCATTTATAGGAAATTTTTTCTAATATTTCTAGATTTCAACCATCTCTGAATCAAACACTGAGTTCAAGCAAAAGTCTTGAAGAAACCCCAACAGAATAATATTTGATGTTTTTCTTCATAATAATTCGCACTGGGAATCGAGAATATTGCAAAAACCAGAAATAGAAATAGCTGTAGACCATGTTATCATCGATGGAAGAATAATGTATAAATTTATCCTATTAGTATCATTTAATAATTAAACGGGGAAAGTAAGTATTCAACGGGGAAATCTTGATTTTTGAACATTTTTATTGGTCTCGACGTGCGATGATGGTCTGACACCTCAGACATTGTATGTTCAAGTATCAAGTAAGTTTGATGAGGATACATTCAATGGAAGATCTTTTGATTTATTTTTAAGAAAATAAACAAACCTTAAAAAATATACGTGAAATTGGTTCCGATTTTACAGTGAAGGTCTTTTACGACTGCCTATTTTGAATTTTTTCTAACCTTTGAGTGTATATTCGGTTGAGCAGTCTCAAAAACAGAACGATTTTATCTTATATTGTCCGACGTTTCGCCACTGCTCAGTGACATCTTCAGGGTAATCTGCGGGGTTTTATTAAACATTAGTGGCCGTTTAAAGTACCCTTTGAAACTGTTCAGCCGAAAAAACCCCAAACACATAATGCAACTCAACAGCCGAAGACTTGGCAACAATTATGGTTTTATATATTTCATTGAAATTTCTTAAAGATAATTTCTTAAAAATAAATAACGTTTAAATTTCCATAACATATCGAAAAATGGTTCATATCACGGTGGTTTGGAGACAGGTTTCTATTCGAAAAATATATTTTTAGACGTTTCAGGTAATTTCAAAAAATACTATGTTAAAATGTCAATATCAAAAATTGGTTTAGTAGCACAAAAGTTAGGAACTAAAGAAATACAGTGTATACAAATCCCGATTATTTGCACCAGCCTTACAAAGAAATAACTAGTCTAATGACGAAAAAATGTGTGGGTGTAATATTTTTTAATAAAGCAACAATTCTTTCAAATATTACGGCATTCTAAAAGATAAGATCACTTTTTTTCCCCATCACCTAAGATATGTGGCTTTATGTAATTCTATCTCGTAATTCCGACAACCTAGGGAGTTGAGGTCTTCAGCAAAGTTATATGTGGCTTATGTGCATAAAGTTTTGATTATTTGACCCTAGCCAGTTAAAAAGTTATAGATTTTCGCAAAATTTTTCAGGACTATACTATTAGACTATTTCAGGTTGTTATACAGGTTGGACATGAAATTTAGTGGCGCTAGTGTACCTGTAGTTTTGAATATTTTGGACTTAATGTATCTTGTGAATTCAAAAAATTACGTTCTCAGGAAACTTGTTCAACAGGTCTTGGGTTTTCGGTGTATGGGTGTAAGACCACTACCTGGCGCTACTGCACGTTTGGTTTTGAGTTTTATGAACTAATTTTATCTCGAGAATGCATGTTATACCGTTGCTTTTTCCTAATTAGAGGCAGAATTGCGAAAAAATAATTACCTCCTGATTATGAAAATATTGTCCATCAAGACTCATTTTTGCGAATTAATTACGTCATTTTCGTTTAAGTATAAAAGTTTTTAAGTGCTTAAGTGAAAATATGACACAAAAAATACACAATTTTGTGAATTGGATATCTCATCGGTTAGCAAGTGTTAGCAAAGCATGATTTTTTTAAATTGTCCATCAAAAAATCTCCGGAAAGCTCTAGCATGTGAGGGAAAAAGTTGGCATCGCAACGCCACCTTTGTGGCTAAATACTAAACTATTTCAAACATCCAAATTGTAGCACTTCACGGTGCTCCCACATACCGTTATTATATAAAAAATGCACCAAAGAATCTGAGTACTCCATTCGATTTGTTATGACGTCCAGAATCTCTGGTCGAAATTTCAAAATCATCGTAGGTACATTTTTGAGTAATGCCCTTTTGAAGGTCGTAAAGTACAGAAAAGTGATATAAAAACGACGAAATACTCAATATAAAGCACGTTTTTCAGCCACAATTTTATGAAACAACTTCCAAAATAGTTTCTTCACATTCCAAGTATTATATTTCAAGACATTCACAATTGGTGGAAAGATTTATTTAAAAATCCCACAGTGCACAGTGGTCTAAATTCGAAAAATCGTGATCGCTTTAGATTTGACTGTGAAAAATTGATTTTATGTACTCAATGTCTTCAGCAAAATTGTATCATAGAACAAGGCCTTACTTTTGGCGTTTTCGGTTATTTGATCAATTCACCTAACAGTTGAATGAAAAAAAAATTTTAGAAACTTTGTAGAAGATCAGAGACCGATTGGTCAAACCCTGAGAACGTTAATAATTTTGTTTCACTGGATTCCAATCCTGGCCCAGTGTGCACTGGTGGCATTGGTCAAAGACCGCAACTCTCTAAGAAGTAGAGAGATAAGTTAACACAATAATTGCAGGCACGCTAACAACTTCGCTGAAGACCGAAGCTTTCCAGGAAGTCGGAATCTATAGAAACGTCGTTTACTATAGAAAAGGGGGCCACTATATGTTAATTTACTCTAGTTTCATAGAGACGAATGGCCATTTAAAAGCAAAAAAGGCGAAACGATGTTTGACATAGGGTAAAATTACCTTGGATGGATCATGTCAGAATAACACAATTTTTGCAAAAACGTGAGGTGGGGTAAATTATATAGTAGTGGACCCCTTTACTATAGTTTCCTATTCCTATAGTTTCCACCTGTCAGATTACCTTAATTTATTCGAAAACTCCAGGGATTTCCAGCAAACTTCCATCAGGAAACATCTCATCCAGCCAATGTGCATCACACACATTTAGAAATCCCGATTTTTTCAAGAAAAATAGAGAAAATAGAGAAAATAGAGCAAAGTTTGAATTTTTTTTTAAGCGTGTAGCACCTTTTTCATTGCATAAAGGTAGTAATTTTCTGAGAGTTCAGTTATTCAACAACAACGAAACACGTTTGTTCATAAGGAATACCAATAATTTGTGAAAATGTGGCCGTTTTCGCGAAACGCTGTTTTACCTTTGTTATACTAAACAAAGGTTATAAAATCGGTCCAAAAACGCAAAATCGATCCAAGATCCGGAGGGCCGAACCGTATATACCATTCGACTCAGCTCGACGAATTAAGCAATGTCTGTTCGTGTGTATGTGTGTGTATGTATGTTGTCTGTATGTATGAGCCGCAAAATACTAAAGCACCTTCCTTACAGAACGCAATATCCGATTTTGATGATCTTATACGCAAACGAAAGCTACTGTGGTCCCCCAGAATGCTACCGAGTGGATTTTCGATTAGTGGCTTAGATTTTGAATTATTGATCAAAGAGTATTTTTATTTTAGACATTCAACTTTCAAGACAAAATGAATGGCACGGAGGGCCATGTGTTGTATACCAATCGACTCAGATCGACGAACTGAACAATTTATGTATGTTTGTGTATGTGTGCCTATACGTATGTATGTGTAAATATGCTGTTTATATGTGTAGTATACCAAAATCGACCCAAAAAAGAAAAATAACAAAAAAAAAACACTCTTTTTACTGAACGCTTATTCCGATTTTGATGTTCGCATGCTTCAAATGAAAGCCGCAGAGATCTTTGAAAATCATACCGAGTGCGATTTTTTATTGGTTGCTCGAACTGTAGAGTTTTGACCAAAGTATATTTTAGACATGGGATATTTTACTTTCTGGATAATTTTTCTCTCTCACTGCTCTTTCCTCATCTCAATCCCTCTTTTTTCGTATCGCTATTTATTTCTTAAAGGAAATCAACAATCATGGACAACTTTTCATAATCTTTACACTCTTCGTAGTGCGTCCTTAACTGGTGTAAATAAATTACCCTTAAGCTTTTCTTGGAAATTTGAACCAGACTTTAGAAGAAACTGCAATGCTTACTTAGCTCCTTTTCTCCCGAAGCTCCCGTCCTCACTTCTTATTAAATATATACATTTACAGCTTTCGGGAGCCAAGCATTGTAGCAAAATCTGATCCCACAGTTTGCACATGTAACACAATTAGCGTAGATATTTTGAAAAGCTTTACCAAAGATTCATAGACCTATTTACGTACGAATGTGTTAGTGCCACCCGTTGAGAAAAACACAAATAAATCGCTGTTTTGTTTGCAATGCTACGTTTTGAACAGCTGGAAAATTTTTCAGTTGAATATTTATTTTATGTATTAAATTTGTGACCAGGAATCTAAAGTAGCTGGTGAACGTAATCGGCAAAATTAGGAAAAAGTGTTGAAGCAAATCTACATGGCTATACACGTTTACTAGTGTGCGCAGGTGAAAAGTCACTTATCTCTATGAATGATACAATATGCTCATGTAAGATATAAATATTGCTTTCTAATTTAAGACTAAGTGTAAACAGAGTATCCATGTTATTCCGCTTCCCGTTATCGCAGCAAGATTTAAAAAGTCTTTGTTACGGATTTTTTCATAGAGCCTAGGCCTTCAAAAACAATAATATTCTCGCCTACACTCTGAAAATCCGAAATTCTCAAAGATCGTGGAGAACCTTCATTTTCAGATAACGCATTGGAGATAGAATTAAATTGACAACTTCCATCAATAGCTATATTTTTTTTTCTGTATAATTCTAAACTATATTTCGAGAGCAGGTTTGTAGAAGTTTGCTTCAGTTCGTAAAAAAAATTGATGCTGATTCATAAATCTAGGTCCTGCGATTTCTGAAAATGAAGCGAATAAGTAGAACCGCATTAAACTATCGTACATGTTTGCTATTCTGGTGTGAAATCAGCATCATTGTTATCTATTACTGTTTCCCCACGTTCGATTATATCGAAAAAAAAATCAATTGCTTCTAGCCAGCATTTAAAAATTGGTATGTGATCGAAAAAATTAGACTCATGTACTCTAGTGATAACATTCATATTACTTGCAAAAACCACGTCAAGCTTTAATTCAATGATCGTTTTTGGTTAACTCTCAGAAAACTATCTTTCAAATTCATTTCATTCATTATTGAAATTGGACTTATGATGGTATACGATTTGTAAGTGACAGCCCAATTATGTAAAAAGTAATAGTTAGTATAACAAAGGTTTCTGCACCACTAGGTGGATTAATTTAGGTTTTTTAGTATAGCTTTGCGGTGTTTACGATAAAGACTCAGCAGATCAACTGAAATCGGAAACCTCTTATTATTTCATTAGTTCACAAGTGATCGTTCAAATAGATCTTTTCAATGAGTATTTTGTTTTTAGTGAATGGGATAGCTTTTCCCGAAAAATGCATGTTTTGAGTACTTTAAATTGCAATATTTTTTTTTCGGCAGAGTTAAACTTCTTGTATCAAAATAAGTTCAACGACCGGGGAATTTCATAACGACCATTAAAAAAGAAGGTGAAGAAAATCGGTTCAGTAGTTTCACCGTAATCGTAAACGCAAAGTTTTTTTTGAGAAACACTATTTCGAGATGATCGCTTATAAAGCTTCAAGTTTAGCTTATACGGTTGTGACAAGCTGCGCTTCAAATCGCTTTTACTGTCCCCCTATTGCTCAAACCTTTATGAAAATTTGAGAAAATGTTTTCAAGAAGCTGTGCTTAAACTTAACGATACTGCAACAATTTTTTTTTCGATTTTTGAAAACTAAAAAGATATATAACCCCTCAATCTGACGGATGGTCCACTATAGGTCAATAAAATAAAAGGGTCCACTGTAGGTTAATTTGCCCTATTTCCAGGAAACTTCCTTTTGGAGAATAGCTAAACGGCATCAGAATTACGAGAAAAAATTCTGAATTCCAATTCATATCAAGAGAATAAACAGTTTTTCATCAGGGTGGACCACTGAAGAAAGTGGTCCATCCAAGGTAGTTCTACACAGAATTACAACAGGGGGTTATACTTGAATAAAGAAGGGAGATTCTGGTTGAATGTAAAATATAAACCGTTAAGTAAGATTTCATAAACAATACTATTTGAAACGAACATGTGTAGGGTAAGGGACCCATAATTCGCCCTGACTCCATAATGCGCTCACCCACTAATTAACAAATTGTTTACGGGGTTTGTTATTGAATTATGCCAAATAATAATTTATTTTCAATCTCAGCTGTTTCTTTTTATTGTTTAAACACGGTTCGAAGAGTTGACACTATATTGCGAACAATAAAAAAAAAATAGGTGGGCGAATTTTGGGTACTCGGATAAAGTGGGCGAATTATGGGGTCGTTAACCTACTGCGTTTGAAATGTTTGGCGTGACAAAACTCTCAATCTCTCAATCAGCATTCATTAGCAATTCGTCTCAGTGCAGGAGAAACACACAAATTTGCACACAAACATGTGGACCCCTTCCCTACAGTGGGCCATCCACCAGATTATTTCAATCTATCGAAAACTCGAATATATCTAAAAAACTTCCTTTGGGAAACATCATATCCAGCCAATCAGCATCACAAACATTTATGAATTCCGGTTTATGTTAAGAGAAACTGAATTAATCTGACGGGTGGTCCACAATAGGTGAATTTAGACTATTAACGTTGATTTATGTTGTTTTTTTTTTTGTAATTTTTTCACGCGGCTTTTTTAATATTACTCCAAAAAGTCATTTTATACGCGGTATGTTAGTAAAGCGTTTTTTGTTCAATGTTTATGTTCAACGGTTGCGTTAGGGATTTAACACATTATTTGAGCAAAGTCAGAGCAATCGATGTGCGTTTTGAGAGGACGCATTGGTTGATTGAGGGGGATGCATGTAGCGCTCGTTTATGAATACATTACACCGTCCTAAAAACATGTCGGGACGTGCGTAATGTGGCCTGAAACACGACTCTTCCCACGCCATCGTTACCTTTTCAATTACAAACCAGTAAAAAATGAACTAAAAATCAATAGAAAATTTATTTTAGAACGATATTGTAAGAGGCTCTACCTTTTTTACAAGTTACGCAATTTTGCCGCCTTTGCAGACGCAATTTTTTTTCCATATGTTATTCCGAACGTACGAAAATCAACCTCATATCGTATTTGAAACCAGTGGAACTGGACTGATGGAACTCTTGGCCACGCACAAATAACACGTTGTATCGTCTAGCGGTTTAGAAGGAATACAGCCAAATTCTTCTCGTGTCGGATAAAAGCAAAATACAAGAGGGACAGGGCACTCTCAGCTACGCAACAATTTATTGCGCTGTTGCGTGGTGCATATTGCAGCTGTGCGGCTGGGGACGAAATAATTTGTCCGTGCAAACTGGTGGTATTTGAATTATATATTATATATTATTAATCCATGTCTCGATTTTAGATTTTCGTTTCAAATCTCTGTAGCGGAATATCTTTAGAGGCATAGCTCAACGCTAAAACGCTGCCGCTTTTTCACAAATTTAGCGAATTAGTGATGAGCGTTTTGTAGGCCAAAGTTTTAATGACGCTAACAGTTCGCTAACTGGCTCACCAATTCACTAAACCGCGACATCCATTAATTACGCGTAAGCTTGTAACTTACAAACAGCACATCAATCCGTGATAAAATTTAGCCGTGATTATTTACCGTTATATTTAAATAAAAAAAGTTTAAATAACTTCAGATCTTTTTAAATGTTAGTCTAGACGAATTTTTGAAAAAAGCATGCAAACTTGCGTAGTTACCTACATAATTTACACAGCAATAAGGTTTTATAGAATTCAAAAAGGGTGTTGCCAGTCTCATGCACGACTTGGAGCGAATTCCTGCTTATTTAATTTTATTTTAAATACAATACTGATGTTGATCGTTATTGCATACGCTGTTCTAGCGTACCATGTTGTTTCATAAATGTTGTTCACTTCGACGGTAAAGTTTTAACAAACAGTGGTTGTATAATCGAGAGTTTCGAATTTTATGCTAGTGAATATTTTCAGCACTACCACCTGTGTCTTTGATATTTGCATTCTTTTGACATTGACTTAATTTTGCAAAATTAAAAAGATGAAAAAATCAGCTACGTTCTGGAACATCACCTTTCAACGTTTGGTGTTTTCAAGAACGGAACCGGTACCTTACCAAGTGTAAGGAAGGAAAAGGTGAGTGATGATATATGCACCCCTGCTGTGTGTTACAGCAGATCAAAGGGCTACATATATCGAAATTGCCTTTCATCATCAGTCGATTCGCATTACCATACACTGCTGCCGGTATTTGAAAGCCAAATTGATGGCGTCAAACGACGTCACACCACCCGGAAAAAGAAATCCGTTTCATCGAACTCGTTGAGTAAAATTTGGCGGAAAAAGGCTGGAAATTACCTGTGTCTGTCTTGTAAAAATTCTCGTCCAAGTGCGGAAGCTCTTTCTTACCTGGAAATAAAAACGAAAAGAAATATACGTACTATCAGTAAAGTGAATCTCATTGTTTCAAATTCACATTATGTATATGACTAAACTTTTTAAAAAATACGAGAGAAGATATGAAGCTTCATTCTGTGCCGAACACGCATCAGTACTGGACGTGTTTGGTGATCGGTCCGATAGAGTATAAAACAAAAGACGTGTGAACAAGTGTTGGCATTGTTTGCCTGGTCGAGTGAAATAAATCCGGGTTCAAGGTCGTTCCTTTGTGCAACTGTTTCGCATCGTGACTGCCAGCTGGTGCGTAAGCCGATTTGGCTGCTGGCTGGATTGTGCTACAGCAGTGGACGAGACACAAACGAGGAAAAAGAAGAAGCCATCAGTGTCAGCAAGTCGTATCGCTGTGTGGAGTGATCTCACACCTGGCTCGCTGCTGGTGGCTGTTTGGTGCTGCTGTATTGGTGCTGCTGGCTGTAACGGCTGCTACTTCGAACGATCGGACAACCAACCTTACTGGAAGGGAGAAATAAAAAGGTACGTGTTCTTGTCAGCGCTAGTGCGCTAAACATAGCGCGATGGATGTAGATCCCTCGCCTCCCGCGCCACCATCCCCGAACCCCTCTGACCCTGACCCTTCTGTTACCCCCTCCCCTGTTCATCCTTCAGTCCCCCCTCGCCCCAGGCTTTACCCAGACGGAGCCCAGGGCAGCTATACTGTTTATTTTCGGCCAAAGGCAGGACCGAAATCGAAAAAGTTGAACCTCTTGCAGATTTCTAAAGACCTGACGAAGGAGTACAAGGGCGTGACCGAAATTTCCAAGGTCCGGCCTAACAAGCTCCGTGTCGTGGTCGGTAACCTGAAAGAGGCCAACGATATAGCTTGCTCTGAGCTCTTCACACGCGAGTATCGCGTTTACATACCCGCACGAGACGTGGAGATCGACGGTGTCATAACCGATTCGAGTCTGTCCGTCGAGTGTATACTGCAAAGTGCCAAAGGGTGCTTTAAGAACAAAACGTGTCCCGAAGTAAAGGTGCTCGACTGCAAGCAATTGCGGTCAGCATCGATCATCGGTGGCAAAACAGTATACACTCCGTCAGACTCGTTTCGAGTTACGTTCGCCGGGTCTGCACTACCAAGCCACGTCTCGATCCACCGGGTTCGTCTCCCTGTGAGGCTCTACGTGCCCCGCGTCATGAACTGCCTGAATTGCAAGCAGTTAGGCCATACAGCTGCCTACTGCTGCAATAAGGCACGTTGTGGCAAGTGTGGGGAGTCTCATGCGGAAGATTCTTGCAGTGTTAACGCTGAAAAGTGTATTCACTGCGGAGAAAATCTGCATGAGCTCTCGACATGTGCGGTGTACATGCAGCGCAGGGATAAAATAAAACGGTCTCTCAAAGAGCGTTCAAAGCGTTCCTACGCTGACATGCTGAAGAAGACCGTTACCACTTCTCCCGTTACTTCGAACCCCTTCGATCTGTTGCCCTCTGAGGAAACCGATTCTGACGATTCACCAGCGGGAGCATCTTACGCCAATCCTGGGGAGTCTAGAAAGAGGAAAAGTGTTTCCTCTCCTAAACTTCCCAGAAAAGGTCCTAAGATTTCTCAAAGTGAAATGAAGGTTACAAACAAACCAAACAGTGCTGCGGAAAAACCGAAGCAAACTCCTCCTGGGCTGGCAAATTTAAAGTCCCAGAAGGAGTTCCCAGCACTGCCAGGAACATCTAAAACCCCAGTTGCTCCTTTTACACTCCCAGTTGATGAAACAAACTCTGGATTAGTGAAATTTTCTGACATTGTGGACTGGATTTTTGAAACTTTCAATGTACCCGATCCAATTAAAATTTTTCTTACAGCATTCCTCCCAACAGTTAGATCATTTTTGAAGCAGTTGACTGCCCAATGGCCTCTCCTTGCAGCGATTGTATCCTTCGATGCCTAATTCAACTGCGTATATGAAGGATTCTATCTCTGTCTTACAGTGGAATTGTAGAAGTATTTTACCAAAAATTGATTCGTTTAAAGTTTTGATAAATAAAAACAAATGCGATGCATTTTCCCTTTGTGAAACTTGGCTTACTTCAAATATTGATCTCAACTTCCATGATTTTAATATTATTCGCCTTGATCGAGACACCCCATATGGAGGAGTACTTTTAGGGATTAAAAAGTGCTATTCTTTCTATCGTATTAACCTCCCCTCGATTCCAGGCATCGAAGTTGTCGCATGTCAAATGACAATACAAGGTAAAGAGCTTTGTATTGCCTCAATATATATTCCCCCCAGAGCACAGGTTGGGCAACGGCTGCTCTTTGATTTAATAGAACTTCTTCCCTCGCCACGTTTGATTTTGGGAGACTTCAACTCTCATGGCGTGGCTTGGGGTTCCCCATACAATGATAACCGCTCCTCTTTAATCTATAACCTTTGCGATGACTTCGACATGACTATTTTAAACAACGGTGAAATGACACGTATCCCGAAACCTCCAGCGCGCCCAAGCGCTTTGGATCTATCCTTATGTTCGACGTCGCTACGGTTGGATTGCACATGGAAGGTAATCCTCGATCCTCACGGTAGCGACCATCTGCCTATTCTTATTTCAATTACTAACGGGTCAACTCGCATGCGACCAATTGACATTCCGTATGACCTCACACGAAATGTCGATTGGAAGTTATACGAGGAAATGATTTCAAAAGCGGTCGAGTCGATTCAACATCATTCACCACTTGAAGAATACAACCTCCTCGCGGGCTTGATTCTCGACGCCGCGTTGCAAGCCCAAACGAAGAAATATCCCGGCGTAACGATCAAAGAACGGCCTCCCACTCCGTGGTGGGACCAAGAGTGCTCCGATGTCTACACGCAAAGATCCGACGCGTTTAAGGCCTACCAGACGGGAGGTATACCTGGCGACTATTTACGGTATTCGGAGCTTGATACCAAGCTTAAAAGCTTGGCTAAAGCAAAGAAACGTGGATATTGGCGTCGGTTCGTGAACGAGACGTCGAGGGAGACATCGATGAGCACTCTTTGGAACACAGCCCGAAGAATGCGGAATCGCGTAACGGTCAACGAAAGCGAGGAGTCTTCAAGTAGGTGGATATTTGATTTTGCCAGGAAAGTATGTCCGGACTCTGTTCCTGAGCAAAATATTGTTCGCGATGCGTCTCCGGGCCACGACGCGATAGAATCACCTTTTACGATGGCAGAATTTTCAGTTGCCCTCCTGTCCTGTAACAATAACGCGCCTGGATTAGATAGAATCAAATTCAACTTGTTGAAGAATCTACCCGGCAATGCCAAGAGGCGCTTGTTGAACTTGTTCAATAAGTTCCTGGAGCAAAACATTGTACCGCAGGATTGGAGGCAAGTGAAGGTGATCGCCATCCAAAAACCAGGGAAACCAGCTTCTAATCACAACTCTTATAGGCCGATTGCAATGCTATCCTGTATCCGGAAATTGATGGAAAAAATGATACTCCGTCGTTTAGACCACTGGGTCGAATCAAATGGTCTACTATCAGAAACTCAATTTGGCTTCCGCCGTGCCAAAGGGACGAATGATTGTCTTGCGTTGCTTTCAACAGATATTCAGCTGGCGTATGCTCGTAAAGAACAAATGGCGTCTGCGTTCTTGGACATTAAGGGGGCTTTTGATTCCGTTTCTATTGACATTCTTTCGGGTAAACTTCACCGACAAGGATTTTCTCCAATTTTGAACAATTTTTTGCACAACTTGTTGTCCGAAAAGCACATGCATTTTACGCATGGCGATTTGGCAACTTTTCGCATTAGCTACATGGGTCTTCCCCAGGGCTCATGTTTAAGCCCCCTTCTTTACAACTTTTATGTAAATGACATCGACGAATGTCTGGCAAATTCATGCACGATAAGACAACTTGCAGACGACAGTGTAATCTCTGTTACAGGAGCCAAAGCTGCCGATTTGCAAGGACCATTGCAAGATACCTTGGACAATTTGTCTGCTTGGGCTTTACAGCTAGGTATCGAATTCTCTCCGGAGAAGACTGAGATAGTAGTTTTTTCTAGGAAGCATGAACCTGCTCAGCTTCAAACACAATTAATGGGTAAAACGATTTCTCAGGTTTTGGTACACAAATATCTTGGTGTCTGGTTCGACTCTAAAGGCACCTGGGGTTGTCACGTGAGGTATCTGATGAAAAAATGTCAACAAAGAGTGAATTTTCTTCGTACAATAACCGGACAATGGTGGGGAGCCCATCCAGGAGACCTTATAAGGCTTTACCAAACAACGATATTGTCTGTTATTGAATACGGGTGTTTCTGCTTCCGCTCCGCAGCAAACACACATTTGATCAAACTGGAGCGAATACAATATCGTTGTTTGCGTATCGCCTTAGGTTGCATGCAGTCGACCCATACGATGAGTTTGGAGGTTTTAGCTGGAGTACTACCATTGAAAAACCGCTTCTGGAGCCTGTCTTCTCGTATTCTAATCAAATGTGAGGTCTTGAACCGTCCCGTGATTGAAAATTTTGAAAGGTTAATCGAACTTAATTCTCAAACCCGTTTTATGACATTGTATTTCAATCACATGTCCCAAAATATTAACCCTTCTTCGAATATTCCAAATCGTGTCGACTTATCAAATACTTCTGATTCTACTGTGTTTTTCGATACATCCATGATAGAAGAAACTCGTGGAATCCCGGATCATTTACGCGTGCAGCAGATCCCTAAAATTTTTTCCAATAAATATCGAAACATCAACTGCGACAATATGTACTACACTGACGGATCACTTCTTGATGGGTCCACTGGCTTCGGTATCTTCAATAACAATTTAACCGTCTCCCATAAGCTCGATAATCCTGCTTCTGTTTACGTCGCAGAATTAGCTGCAATTCAGTACACCCTAGGGATTATCGAAAAAATGCCCACGGACCATTATTTCATCTTTACGGACAGTCTCAGTTCCATTGAGGCTCTCCGATCGATGAAAGATGTTAAGCACTCTCCGTATTTCCTGGGGAAAATACGGGAACATCTGAGTGCTTTATCCGAAAAATCTACTCAGATTACCTTAGCGTGGGTCCCTTCTCACTGCTCGATACCGGGTAATGAGAAAGCGGACTCTTTGGCTAAGGTGGGCGCAACAAACGGTGATATTTATGAAAGACCAATTGCCTTTAATGAATTTTTCGCACTTGTACGTCAGAATACGATCATCAGTTGGCAAAATGCTTGGACCAGAGGGGAATTGGGAAGGTGGTTACATTCCATAATCCCCAAAGTATCGACGAACCCGTGGTTCAAGGGGTTGGATGTAGGTCGGGATTTCATTTGCGTGATGTCCCGGCT
Organism: Wyeomyia smithii; assembly: GCF_029784165.1. Classification (NCBI taxonomy): domain Eukaryota; kingdom Metazoa; phylum Arthropoda; class Insecta; order Diptera; family Culicidae; genus Wyeomyia; species Wyeomyia smithii. The sequence goes on along the minus strand of NC_073695.1, from coordinate 192,626,390 downwards.
TATGTCCAATCACTATAGATTTGACGCGCTCCTCCGTCGTGTTGGGCTCGGGGAAAGTGGTATCTGTGCCTGTGGTGAAGGTTATCACGACATAGAGCATGTGGTTTGGTCATGCCCTGTACACCGTGACGCCAGGTCTAAATTAATAGCTTCCCTGCAGGCCGAGGGTAGACAGCCGGCTGTTCCTGTTCGTGATGTCTTGGCGAGCCGTGACCTATCCTACATGTCCCTTATATACGTTTTCCTGAAATCCATCCACGCCCCAGTCTAGTCCCGTTCCCCTCCGTCTACACCCAACAAAACGACAAGAACACGTTTGAACCTTAAGCACAAAACCAGCAACCAGACCCCGCACAACAGAACCAGGACCCAAGGACTACGAGCCTCTGTCCCAACTCAAGACATCGTGGCTCAGCAGAACGAATCCATACATGCCATTCGACGATTATCAGACGACCATTGAACAACAAAACACTGATTGGAAATCCCATGCTAGTTTTAAGTTAGACTTAATTTCAGCTCGTAGTCGGCAGCGAGGATAAAAAATTTGCTTTAGTTTTTAAGTCATCAGATATAATTGGCGCCGTTAAACATTAAATTGTATTTGTGCCGTGTCAAATAAATGTTATGTGAAGAAAAAAAAAAAAAAGATATGAAGCTTGAAGTCAAACCTCTAGTACCAAAAGAACTCTTTCGTCTATTGTCGCTGACACTGACAGGCAACGAAATGATTGATTCCTGCTCTCACGTGCGGCCGCAGCCCTTCAATTTCTAGCTGTCAATTTTCTTCCATTTGAGAGTATTTTCAAACCAGGTTAGGCCCAGAACAATATGAATACACGAAAGCTATCGATCGAACGATTTCGTCGGCTCTGGCACGTCATGTAACGTTTCGAGAAGCTTGTTCACAGATTGTTGCAGCGGTGACCACTTCAATTAATTTCAAATTCAAAATTTATATTCGCTGCACAGTCTGACAGCGTTGGGTAGCATGGGCGTAGGAAGGCAAGCGGGAGAAATCATCGAAGAAAAATAACCTCGGCCTGACCACGCGACCAGCTAAACTTACATGTGACAGTGGACAAGTACACCAGCATCCCAGTCTTTCCGTCGGGCCAACCACGCGAAAGGATGCGCTGTACAGCATTAACCGACATTTGGGAAGCTTATAGTAGGACCAGTGCTCTACTACTTGTGCGACTCTTCTGATAAAAGCCGAAGCAGATTTACCTTCGTAAGGGACCGTGTTTTTGATGAGCTGACGCCTCTTGTGAACACAATTGTGAGAAGCAGCATCGAGCGCCACCGTCATTTGCATCGTCCATTTGTTGTAGGCTCTCATTTTTGAGCTGCAGTGGTTCCTATGCAGACGACGGTGGATTCGTGAGGTGTGGTTTGAGGATGAAGATGCTTATGACAACAGCGATGCCAACTACAACAATGGCAACTATGGCGACGACGATGACGACGACAAATGTAACAGCTGCAAGAAGCTGGATTTTAAGTGCCTTTTGCAACAGTCACCCGCGACGACGCAGTTTTCCAAGCACACAAGCAACGCTATGTAGTTGTTGTGTTGTGTATCAGCGTTCGCATTGCACTCGAAAGGTTGCTCTGTTATCTTATGTGATGCCGACAGATTTAGGTACAGCCTTTGACCGAAATGGTACACCGACGGCGACATGACCACCAGCCGGGACGATAGCAGGAGGTGCGGAGACGGGGCCATCCTTTGCAAATGTTTGCTCGGCATACTCTGGAATGCGGAAAAGCTGGAGCATTCTGTTCCGACTAGCCGATATCAACCGAATCGGTGCACTAACGCTTCACAGCTGGGTTCATCTGGTTCAGAAGGACTACAACCGTGTTGCTCTCGTTTTCTGGCTTGCCTTGGTCCAGAAGGTGATAACATGTCACTTTTCTTGTGTGTTTATGATCAGAGCCGGCTCGGTACAAAGTGCCGTATCAAATGAAGGGGTTTTGGCAAACTTGACATTTTTCAGGCCGAAATGATTGATGGACCTCTGGTGGAATCTGCGGGGCTGCTGCTGCTGCTGTAAAAAAATCCGCTCCTGATGAATTTGAACCAAAATTCTCGAGAGCTAGTTCATTCTGGATTTGACTGGCCGTGGCTGGACTGAAATTCCACCGCATCAGCGTGGAAATTAAATTGACTGGAGCCTGATACGTCGTCGAAAGTCGAAAGTCGAACAGGAAATTCGTCACATTCTCAGCCGATAAGCATCGTGATTGATGTTGCATACCAAAAAGTGGCACATGATGGACGGAGATTGGTTGCAATGCGGACTAATGTGTCCAACCTGAAGCCTCGTTTTGTACTCGAAACGGACGAAAGGATAAAATGGAAAAATAGCATCGAAATCTTTTCATTTTATGCGCTGCCATGCAATTGAGCTCGCAAACTGCATAACGTAGCATTCGATCTAAGCTCGACCGTTCGTTCCAGGATTTAGCCAATGACGATAGTGCATCTGGTGCAACTTTCGGGAGTCGGCAAACCAATATTAAATTGAACGGCGAATGACATAATTGCCGGGTGGGGCGAAATAACCCGAGCAGAAGAGAATATCATCTTAATATCATAACCAGATATTGGAAACTCTATATCACAATACCTCATTTTGATCGAAATATGGTTGATATAGTTGGTGAAATAACAAAATAGAATACCAATATTTATCTAATAACACGACAAGATCTCATAACAAAATATGTTACTGATGAGCTATTATTTTGCTATGCTCTCCTGCCCGGGAAACCGTGACCTCGATCTACTCCCAGGGGGTGTTCATCACTGATAGCCCAGGACTACTTCTGAATAGTCGAACATTGTTTGAGTTAGTTGAGAGATTATGCGGGTTATCTTTGAAGAGTGGGTGTTCATATTAGGATGCAAAACATTAAACAGAGAATGCGTATGCAGTTTCTCTTTATACCAAGCTCCGTGCACGGCGAGAAGCTGAATGAGAAACTGGACAGTTTTAGAAAGTTTTTAGAATAGAAAGTAGACACACATTTCAATGGTCTGATGAGTTTTGTTTCTATTCAACTATAAAATACTGAAATATTAACAAAAAAGCGAAGACCGTCTAAAGGCGGTTTTGGGCACTGCCGACATGAAAATTTTTCACTGATGTCAAAGCATGGTTTTTTGATCTGTCTCTTTTTCAGTCCTAAAACGACGACAGGAATCGAAACTTTTATCGTTGGCTGACCGACAGATTACTGAGCTGATGGTGCAGAAGCTTGACAGTGATAAGGACCTGGACTGTGATATTTTGGATGATTTTGATAGTGACGATGATTAAAGAAGATTGATTAATCCTACACATGCGAAGCGCATATGTTTGTTTATAGTTATCCTAGCATTCGTTTAAATTGGATTGAGTACACAGCAGGTAAATTTCTAAATCTTCGTGAGAAGATGCGTAAAAACACAGGAAAACAACTCCTGTGTACATTTTTTCAAATGCATCTATTAGTTGTTTTTTATCAATTAAATTAAACTTAATTCTGAAAAAGCACGCAATCGTTTGAAAAAAAGCTTGACAGGAAGCTCCCAATATCAAAGCAAGCTGTTCCTGCGTTTAGCATACATCCTCATAGAGCAGTTCCTCAAATTCCGTTTCCATTCAAATTCGTAGGTTCATGGTTTTCCGGGCAGTCTGACGACTTGTTAACACAGGCTTGTTAATGGTCACGGTAGAACAACTTTTCACTACGTTAATCGTCTTATTTTTCTTACGACAATGCTCGCTTTCTAAATTCGTTTTAGCACGAACATAATGAACGAAAACTCGCCACCAGATCTTTTTTTTCCCTAAACGTGTTTTGGTATTTTCTTTAGAAATGAAAAACATGCGGAGATTTTGAACATTACCTAGGGTATGAAACGTCTTCGGCAGTGGTTTATTTGACGGGATAGCTCCAAACGGCCGAATTTCAAACGGCCGAAATATATCAATACTAACGAAAGGCCGAAATTTCGATCGGCCGAATCACGAAAGGCCGAATTTTATTTTAATTTTTAATTTAATATTCATTTTTTATGTTACAGCTATTTCATACTGTATACTTTTAAAGCAACATCAAAAAATGAATGAAAAATTGAAAACATGCCTTAAATGTGTAAAATAACTAGTTTTTTCATTGAAAATTCTGTTTGCAAAAGATATCAATGCGGCTCTGCCGCATAGTCGAGGGCAAGGAACCAAGGCGGCCCTAAGCCGCCGCGGTGTCCGATGGACGAGTCGGCCGCCGACACAACAACTGATCTACTGGATTGCCCGGATTACTGAAGCATAGGGGCTATCCCCTAGTTTACGTCCGAACGAGCGGTAGCGAGTAAGGACAGCATGCGCCCCGGACAATCGAGTTGGCCGAAGGCCACGAGTGTGTTGCATTAAATTTTTAACAAAATCAATTTTCATTTTTTTTTTCATTCTATGAAACAATTAGGGAACGGAAACAATGAACGAGGAAACAAAATAAATATTTTCGAAACCATCTTTTTTGTATAAATTCTCAGAATTTTTCGCATGGGTGGTAATACTTTATCGAATCAAATAGCCAAAATTGTCGTCAAGCATTACGTATTTTATGGACGTTTTCTTACAACATTTCAGCTCTAGATAAGTCATTGAAAATAAATTAAAAAATTCCTGCTATAAATAATCGAACATAAAATGGTACATAATCGAGTCCATATATCATCGAGTCTATGTATAATCTGACCTATAAATAAGTACAGTGACGTTTCGATTATACCAAGATCAATTTCTTATCTATTACATGTTATTTTTGTGTGTATGTGTTAATATAAGTTCATATGTGTGTGAATGTCAAGTTCTGAATGTTCGGTATAGTTGTGCTGTTGGCTACCAAAAATTTGTTACTTAGAGTGAAAAAGAATTTCACCCGAAATTATAGAAATCGTGTAAATCTATTTTAACAAATAATAAATTCGAATGAAAGAGGCTGGGTTTCACTGCTAGGTGGACAATATCGGGTTTCATTTGAATCAACATTAATTAAGAATGATTTTTCGGCCTTTCGAATGATTCGGCCTTTTGTGGTTCGGCCGTTTGATAGACTCGGTCGTTTGTTATTTCGGCCGTTTGAAATTCGGCCGTTTGTGATTCGACCGTTCGTGTTTCGGCCGTTTGTAGGTAAACCGTAATAATATTTCTCAACAGTAATAGAAAGAAGTAGACAGGAATAATCCAAAATAACATCGCGAAACGAATGACAGTGTTAATCTCTTCAATTAACCATATTTTTTTGTGCGAGAGCCTGTTGTTCTACATTTACGAGCGAAATCCTACTGCGACGCACACTTAAGAAGCGAAATCAAATGAAAGTATTAACCGTTAACAAGCCTGGTCATCAACAACGAAATTACCGTCTTTAAAGCGACGGTATCAATCATGGCATGTTGTACCATTTGGAGCAGTATTTTCGAAAAACTTTTTATTAACTCTCGATGCGCTTCAGTCGTCGCTTTCTTTGACTTGAATGCGAAAAGTACCACTTCCCGCAAGTGACGGCTATTTGGCACAAAATTGAACATTTTCTCGTGACTTAAAGTATATGAGGTCTGTTCTATATATGTCTCAACTTGGTTCATCACGTTTTGTCGGTTTCGTGCAACATTGGCAACAAACAAAATTTTGCATTTTTTAATTTTTGATGGAAAACGTTGCCAAATATGTTAAGGTTCATCCTAAGAAATCCGGTTTCAAAATTCACAAAAAATTCAGAGTTACACATATTTTTCCACAGGGTATATTTTTTGTTAAAAGACAGAATTATTACCTATGATTTTCCTCTCTCTATTCCAATCAAACAAACCGTTTCGCCTGTCAACATATTTTTAGTTACCCATCGAGTGCTCTTTTTTAAGAAGTTATAATATCTCCAAAAAAAAAAAAATTTTTCACAGGGCATATTTATTTGGAAGGGAAAAATTATTATCTACAACTTTGTCGAAGACACCATGCCGATCGAACAACCTTTTTGGCTCAAAAAATATTGCCATCATTATTAGGCAGTCGGCTCAGAAAAAAACTCCTGATTGGTATCCAATAGAGTGGCCCGAGTGCCTAAATCCCAAGAAACATACACTGGAAAAATAATGAAAGAAAGAATTTTAAATTTTGACAAATTTGATTATGTTAAATTTTTTTCTTAGAGTTCAATTAATCATCGTTTAGCTAACAGTCTTTAATTTTCTTAGAAAAAAAAAATCAGAATTGAGTGAGTTTTTAGAGATATTTATTTTTATAATCATATTTTTGTGTTTTTATTCATATTGTATTTTCTCTGTCCCCCTCTGGAAGAACAAAATTATTGTTTACAACTTTGCCGACGACACTTTATCAAACAAACAAATCGTTCTGAAAAATTTTACCTTTTTTGTTTCTCATTCCTTTATCATCAGACAACCATCAATCTTAGCTAACATTTTGCAGTTTAAAAAAATAGTAGAATAGAATTATGACAGCTTGTCTAATGTGAATGTATTTTTCGCCATATGTTTGAGAATACAGTAGATTGGGGTAAATCAATTCAATGTTGTGGATCGGTTAATTTTAGTGATTATTCTCTTCTGACTTTCTCTTCTCATTAGGGGATTGTTAACTTTGAAAAGTATTTCTATGTTACCGTAAGACGAAATTCTACTTCAAAATCGTGAATTATGGAATGACAAGACAAGAAAAATATTTTTGATAGCTGCACCGGTCGCGACGGAGAAATGGTTGAGTAAGAACTTAATTATACACTTCTAGCGCATTTGTTATCGCTTTCATTAAGGTTTCAGCGAGTGACGAAAAAATATATAGACTTCTTGAAATATGTTTTAGCGCATTTAAAAATGCTTTGGTATTTCCTTCATTATTTTGGAACGCCATTTACCGATGACCGAAAGCAAACGCGACGCGACAGATTCGGGCACGTTCAGAAATGCTGTGCAGTGCTGCGGTCCGTCGGTTGGTCCGTCTGCCGCTCTTTCCTATCAAACGGATCATAGAAAACAGAAAACGAACGAACGGTTCACAAAAATGAACCACGGCTTCTTGAGCGCACCAAAATTGATGGTTCGCCAGAAATCGAAGTTTACCGAAACAGCACGTGTCAACCCTAGATAGAAGGGACGAATGGCCCTTCAAAAGAAATCAATTAATCAACCACCACTAGATCGAATGAATCGTCTGATCAGCTTTGTTGTGCTAAACTCAGTTGCTGCTGTGCTGGCTGCAGGTCAAGATAATTTCCAGTAAGAGTCCTCTTGCTGCTGTAATCGGTAATAATAAAGACTAAATTTCTGCATGCTAGCTCTTATATATGACTACTGAGTGTTAAACTTTCGGTAGGCGTGTTTTTGTGGACTATAGCATGTAAAACAACAAATCGGGTATAAAATCAAATCGTTAGTATACTTTAGCGTTGACTGTACTGGGGAAAAAGGCCTTATTTCAGCTCTAATTGGACGAAACATGCGTTCAATAGTTTTTTTTTTCAATAGTACGATAGTTAGCGACACAAAATCATAATTTAACTCGTTTTGGTAGAGGCATAGCTGATTTTCCAATCAAATACTCAAATCAAATCAAATAATCAAATAAAGTATAGTTTAGAGCTAACTGCATACTGTAGAATTTCTCCCTCACAAAAATCACAACATCATCGGCGAATCCGACCACTTCGAAACCTAGCTCAGTTAGGTTTTTTAGTAGCTGGTCTACAACCAATGACTACAGCAAAGGCGATAGAACTCCACCTTGCGAGCGTCCCTTAATTGTGTTCCTTGTGAGGGTAGTATATCCAGTACTGTAGTTATCTCACGACTATTTAGCATTGTTTGGATCCAGGTATATGTATCAAATCCATGGCATCTCATTGCGTTCAGCATTGAGTGATGTAATACATTATCAAAAGCTCATTCTATGTCAAGAATGTAGCTAGTGCGATTTCTTTTGTATCTATAGATTTCACTATTTTTGTCATCAGCATATTTATTGGTCCACTGTTGAAATATTGCCACGATATGCACTGATACCTACTTAACGGAAAGGTTTCTAGGTACGTTGATTTGACGTGGTGGTCAATTAGTTTTTCCATTATCTTTAACATGATGGAGGTTAGACTAATTGGTCTAAAGGCTTTTGGGAGTTATCGCGCTTGCCAGCCATTGGTATAAAGATCACTCTCGTTTTTCTACAATAAGTGGGTATGTAACGGTTTTAACTTAAACGATGCACTAATTTACACTACTTACTTAAACAACGCACTATTCACACTACTTAGTTTTTACTTAAACAATGCACTAATTTACACTAAGTACTTTGTACTTAAAAATTGATTTTGGAGCCGTAGTGTCTTCAGCAAAATTATCTGTTAATTATTTTTCACTTTATCAAAGTTTTATCTGTTAATTATTTTTCATTTTATCAAAGTAAGAGTTTTGTGGTTGATCCACCTAAAAGTGAGAGGCGAATTATATTTCTCTCATTTTTGCATTTAAAAATCCGCTTTGCTGAGTAAAGTTGTTGCACATTTTTAAGAAACATTTTTGTCGAAGACACCATTCTTCTATCTGCCAGATTAAACAAAATCATTTTTCAATATAACTTTTTATCGTGATTTTCTACAATTTTTCAATTTTCTACCATGTTGTTGACTATAACAAAACACACAAATTCATCAACAAAAGTTTATTTTTATCTTTTATATTTATTTATTTATAAACAATTCTGGATTGAATGATATTTCACTTATACTTTAAAAAATAAATGGTTTAGTTTGCAGATATTTGAAGGTTTCGAAGATATCTGTTAAAAATCGTCAATAATCGTAAACATATGAGAGATAAAAAAAATTTCTTTGGTGGCATTGTTTGTTTCGTTATAGTCAACAGTTGTAGTTGTAGAGCATTGAATCACAATTTTCAAAGGCTTATTTAAATAAATAGATAGAAGTATGGTGTCTTTGAAAAAGTTGTTTATTATAGAATGTGCTACAACTTTGCCGAACAAAGTGAATTCGTTTCTAACTGTTTAGTGGATTAATCACAAAATTGCAACCTCTATGAATTGAGAATAATTAATAAATCAACCTTACTGAAGGCACTACAGCTCTAAAATCAATTGTTTTTGGGTCAAAATAATTTCGAACGCGTTTTTACAGCTTTCGACACAGTGTGCTGTGAACCAAAATTAAAAATTCGAAAAAATAAGAAAAGTTAGGGAAATCAATAATTATTTGGGAATTTGAATTCGTAAATTTACATAACAATTCTAACAAACGATTTGATAACGATGAACAGTAAGCATTTTGCTGAGAAATCCGCACCAAAAATACAGAGAAAGCTCCGAAACCTACGTAAAACTAATTCCGGATTCTAGTGAGTTGCGGAGTCCGCGTGAAAATAAACATAAATCAAAAGCCTATGTTTAAAAAAACACGTAAAATGTAAACAAAATACAACAAAAATGTTGGAATTGGAAGCTATTGGTGTGCATTTTATTTGCAAATACGTATTAAATGTATTTTTAGAAAGATATGTGTGATTTGCAAATATCATGTTTAAATCAGTATCAGATTTTTTACGGAAAAGTAAAATGAAATGAATTTAAGAAAATTACTTTGATAAAATCAAGGAATACGATTTAAGATGTACATGGAGGAAACCACGTGATGAAAGTACCTTCTCAGAACTTCATAATTTTTTGTGGATATTTAGGTAAGCATTTTTTTATACTTTTTTCGAAAATATATGTAGACTATCTTGTGAAAATACGTAATTTTCGAACCATTTTTTGCTGAATCGATATATCGAAATAATGACAAAAGTTAGGAAAAAGTTGTCAAAGGATGGCTTCTAAGAAATTGTCTGAACTTTTTATTTGAAAATATTGAACAAATCATATTTGAGATTTTTCACTCCAAATAAAAACTGAATAAGATAACGGACATTTGAGATCTCCCTAAACTCCAATTTTAATACAGACAATTTAGTGGCATAAAACTCTCCCAAACATTTTAAAATAGGCACTCTTGAGAAAAACAAATTTTTTCTAACAAAAAATGCCACTTGATCGCATTACTTATCAAAGTAACTCGTGATATTCATCAACTATGTTGTACCTGATTGGGGTATAGGTTTACAACAATACAATTCTACTCCATGAATGAGTACGAGCAATCCGTAACCTGTGCACAGCAATCGGGGCCAGCCACAAAAGATTAGCAAGACTGTCGCAGTGGCATTTCAGTACCCAGTGCCCTTCAGGCATACAGGAAAAAAAAAATCCTGATCCAACGAGTCCTTCACTACTAATAAAAACCTCCTTCCTGTGACCTTCGTGGAAATGCCGAGGTCAACACGGTCTCCAAATAGCAAGGGTCACAATAACATCCATTCCCTCTTCCCACCTGATTGCAAGGACGTGGTCGGCGTCGTTATTGACCTTTCAAAGTATTGAGTCACTTAAACTTGTACAGTGAGAATGGTCGATCATTCCCAGCCTCATTCAGTTGATTCACTGTGCAATTTTACTGATTCGGATCAATCACGGAGCTCAACCATTGATATGTGCAGTCAGTCAAGCTAAGCTAAGCAAAAAATGCCATATCCAGCACTGTATCACGTTGAAAATGTTCCATGTATACAATTTGCTGAAAGATATTCCTTTTCAACATTTTCTAACAATTGTTATTACTCAAATATATCGATTTCAAATGAAAATGGTTTGATAACATGAAATGTTAGTTGAGATAAATTTACGAAAAAAACGTAGGCAAAGTTGTTCCGTTTAGTAAGGTTCACACTCATCACAAAATTTCATTACATTCTGAGAGCATTCTCAGACCCTCAATCGAGTTAGCGCAAAATCCGTCGAAAAATTTAGAGCTCGAAACAACAGTAACAAAGTAGATAGGTAAACTAAACCCTTTCCCGCTCATGGTGACTCTGAAGCACCAAGAATTATAATCATCATATCTTGACATAAAATAGTTTGTTGTGCTTACGATTGTTTCATAAACTTTTATATGCTGCCTCAGAGCATCACTGGGCATTTTCTTCAAAATACTACAGTTGACAGTAATTTTAGTTAGTCTACAAAGTGTTCAGTTTGAATTTTCTCGTGGAGCTATAAATTTTAATGATAAACGTTGTGAGCGGGAGAGGGTTAATCATGTTTCAATTATGTATGATTCACGCGCGAAGCTATTTTTTGTACATTTATTTAACACAAAATAATATTTTGGGACATTGTTTCGTCACCGCACAAAATAGTGCAAAAACGGATTTGTGGAAAAATTGTTTTCGCAAAATAAGAGCTGTAAAATCATTCAAAAAATCTTTATGTTGGGTTGCAAGTTGTTCATGAAAAATAGTAGACTCCTGTAATTAATGCATAACAATTGAACTCAGTATTCTAGAAGTAGTTTTTTTATTTTGGTTTAGCGGTGGAAAATTTTTATAACCGAAGACACAATTTTTATCAGCTCTCTCACTATAGTTTAATAGCAATGATTTTCGGTAGAATGATTTTTACAGTATAGTTAGTATAATTACTTCCACGGTGTTCGATTTAGAACTAAGCTTTTTTGTACGATGCTAAACATTATCATTTGTGAAGTAGTGCCAGCCAAACAGAATATAAGGATACGGGCGATGTTTGGTCCCGTTACAAAATATTCTCAGAAGATATAAAAAGCACATCCGTGGGATGTAGCATACAGCGACTGCGGTATGCGGTGCGGTTGCAAGTTAAAAATGCGGTTGTGGTGCGAATCATTTATTTATCGCACCATGACGAACCCCAACTCGGGTTACAGATATAGATAATTTGTAAACCTGCCGGAAATACCGCAAACGTTTGATGGTTTTTTTTGCATCACCAGTCACATTCTATAAATTTGATATAAATTAGCATCAACAGTCACATTTCTATAAACTTGATAACGAACGAATGTACCTTTAGTTTATTTCGTTTCGTGAAACTTAGTGAGCAATCCACACATAACCCTTCTCTGACAAATCCTCGAAATTGTTGGTTGAATTTCATTTTGAGACTCGGAGATTAGTCTTGCTCTTTTCCGTGAAAGTCTTGAGAAATAATTTTCGAACTTACTTTAGATTATTCTAAATATTTTTAAACCATTTCTTGTTCGTATTCACCAGAGTAAGCTTCAAGAAATCTACTATTAAAGGAGTTTTTCTGAATTTTGTTATCAAACACAATCATATACAACCCCATTCATCCGCTAGCATACCTATCATACCATCCGTTAATAATCATTGGTTTTTTTTTCGATGACATCTAATATTCTTTCCATCACCCAAACCAGTCTGCTCGATTCTCGTTATTCTAAACTTGCCAACCGTCAGCGCCACACGTCCCTAGTGCCAGTTGACACTGGGGATGAAGATATTTTTGTGCCAACATTCAATTTTAAGCTCTCGCACCGCCCCAGCCACCATCGGGCCCCGGGTGCGCGTGTTCCGAACAACGACTGCCAAATTCGTATCCGGACAAAACGAACTGCACCAAAGTGGCTGGTTGTGTGTTACCGCTGTTGTTTTGCTTGCTGTAACAATGCGTGTCCACCGGCGGCGGCAAATCACTCGGAGCGGGGAAGGGAAATGATTCGAAGCACGTGCGGCAGCCACGATGAGTGTGATGATGGATGTGTATATTTTTTGTTGTTGCTGCGACTGATGACCACCGGATGGATGGATGGATGGATAGATCGATTTTTTTACGTGTTGTTTCGTTTATTTTATACATTCCTATACCACTGGCAATCCGGAACCGCTCTCGGGACGGCCGAATTGTTTATGGTATCGTATGGAGGTTTGATTTGATTTTATTTGATTATGCTTCCGGAACCAGTCTTCTGCTGGAGTGGGTTGGTTTCCTGTTATATATTTTTTTTTGTTAACAGCGGTTTGAATAAAATATGGACCACTTACTTCGTTGTTGCCTTGGGCTGTAGATAATGTTGCATTATATTTCAGGGAGAACGCGATGATTGGTATGTCCGTCAGGACACTGAGACAGAAATATTTCCGTATCCATTGTTGGAAAGCCTAATACTATTGTTACACTTTTTATAGAAGAGGAAATGTAAATTGCTGCCGGACACTTCATGTCTGATTACAGGAGCATTCCATCACATTTGGGTGAAAGTCTGGTTTCAAGTGGAAACAATCCGTCAGCTTGGTCCAATGGAGCATTGCAACTGCAAGCATCGGTAGGAAAGGCAAGAGGACCAATCTACGAATCGATAGAAGAACGCCAAGAATGAAAATCCCTTGAACGGCATGGAGACAATAAATTTATGCATGATTGAAAATGTATGGAGGAATGGCCTATCATCAGCTGGATGTTATAAATTTGATGGAGAAAAGGAAACGCAAACGAGAGGAAGCATTAGTCCACGAAAGGGTACTTTTGAAATGGACAGAAAAAATTTTGCATAAAAACAAGCAGTTTTGTATTGAATTTGTCATATTTAAATTGTAATTGTATAAAGCAAATACATTCGTCCCGTGCAACGTTTTTCTAAGGCCAATGAAGACGGATGGTTTTCCACCTTAATACCGAATTGAACAACCAAGGTCACCCAAGAACAAGTGTCCCTTTCAAATCGACTGGGTATTCATCACGCAAATGATTTTTTTTTTCTCTCCCGAGTAATAGGTAGGCGGATGGGAAAGTCAATGGTGCAAAACCCGTGTGAAAGAAATGCATGAGCGGACCGCACCACCCACGTAGGATATCTCGTGGGTAATAACAAACAAAAAGCCTTGTGGCTAAACATGCTGAGCAATAAATGTACGGTACTTTTCCGTTTCGCCTTTGGACCTTCGAGGCGAGGACACTACCAACGTTGGCGTTGTTATACAATGGTTTTCCCGCAGCCTCGGGATGTCATTCAGTAGGCTCATGTTGATTTGCTTTAAGAAGAGATTTTTAGAGATATTTTTGACAAGTTCATATTTTACTTTACAAACACAATCGTCGCGAGATATCTATCGATTTGTATAATTATTGAAAGCTTGTAGAGTATAGATCGACCTTGAAATAACTCATGTACCAACTACGATTATTTATTCCAGTTTGAATTTATTTTTTCTACACATTATGTCAAAATTCAATTTATTATCAATATTAAACAAATCTTCGTTAAACACGCAGTAGCGTTAAAGGATATAGGGAGAGTAGAGTGCAAATCGTGTAGATTGAAAATAAAAGTAGACTACAGGTAAAATAGTGAATAGAGAGAAAAGAGGATGGAAATTGAGTAGAGTAAAAAAATTGAAGATCCTAAAGATATAATTAAAGAAACTGGCCAAACTCCAGGTTCGTTGATCAGAAAGTCACTTGGGTATACTCCAGCAGTCAGATTTTGCCCTAGGTATTTCGATAAGGGACATAAGGATCTGGACCTACAAGGGTCCCAATAGGAGCCAGTTATGCAGATGTTGAGAAAGTCTGCGGGGAGCCTCCCAAGTGCTTGGTGTGTACCGGAAACAGGACGCCAAACACTCTATAGAAAGCATGAGGTGCCCGGTCGGCAAGCCACTCAATCTGTTTCCAAAGTTGCAAACACGTGATCAGAACTATTCATACCAAAAAATCGATTTTAGAGCCGTAGTGTCTTTAGCAAAGTTATTCCAATAATAATGATAATCCTCTACACTCTGGGGAAGAAGACAGAGACTGGGAACAGTCTGGCGAATAACCAGTTTGGTTTTCGGAAGGGTAGGTCCACTCTGAATGTCATTCTTTCCGTCACCAAGATGGCGAAGGTAGCAATCCAGAGCAAGAGCTGCGGCATTCGCTAATGATCAATCGGCACGCTAAACGTGAAGAATGCGTTGAATAGCGCCAGCTGCGACATCATAGTGCACGCGGTTGGGAGCGTCCACGTACCGCTAGCGTGGTACTAGTTTATAACACGGACGAGGGTCAAAAGTGCATTCCAATCACAACAGGAGTACCGCAAGGTTCCATCCTGGGGGAGTGTTAGCCCAAAAACCATGTGCGCCTGTTCTCCAGGAGGAACGGCCCAAACAGCGTCTGTGTCTCCAGAGGAGCGGCTGAAGTAAGAAATGCGGTGTCTCGTCAGCTACACTCAAGACGGCAGCCCCGTCACGAGACTAGCCATCGCCACCCGAGTAAGGTGACAGGGCAAAAAAAAACACTTCACTACGATTATTCAAGAAAAAGAAACGGATAGGAACAATTGGCAGCAACCTAGGGGACGAATAAAAGACACAGATTGGAAGCTCGCAACAGGGAACTGTAGATCGCTGGACATCCCGGGTGATGACAGGATCCTACTGGATCAGCTGAAGCCCCGTCACCGCAGAGCCCAGTACTACCAGAGCAGTGGCACAACAAATGAGCGGGGTACCGGCTATATTCTGTTGGGCAGGATGTAAAATCGTCTTATTAAGTGGCAGGCGATCAGCGACAGGATGTGTGTATTGAGAATGAAAGGCCGATTCTACAATTACTCCATCATCAATGTGATCGCATGAAGGAAAACCCCTTGTTGAAAAGAAAGCCTTCTACGCACAGGTGGAAGACGTCTACGACAGCTGCTCACCACAGTGGGGCAGATTGGTCTGTTGGTGCGACAAAACCGTATATGAGAGTGATGTGAGTGATGAGAGTGAGAAATGTAAACAGAGACAGTCACTCTGATTATAGTCGTGATCAATTTTATTCGTTTATTACGTAGTTTTGTAACGTTTAGTCGGGGGGAGCTGCGTAGCCGCAAGTTTACAGAGTCCGCTTTGTCAAGCGGATGGTCGTGGGTTCGAATCTTAGTAGAATCAGGCCATTCGATGTCAAAAAGGGCTTTAAATATGAGTTTATTCTCAGGCTCCCCACCACTCAACCTTCCTTTACGCTTAAGTCTATAATACCTTTGCGTGACTTTCTCTTAACAATACATAAGTCCCTTTTATCAATAAAACTGATCAGAAGGACGCACGACGATACTTCTCCAGGGAATTATAATTGGCGATATTTGGCAGGAGGAAGGAGGCTCGGTATAGAAGAACAGTAAGCGTGTAAAACGAGGGGAAGTACATTACACACAAGCACTGATCAAAAATAATAATAAGCATGCCACTTCTCAATAGCGGTATTGCTAAAAATAGGAGTGCGGGATACACTATACACCCGGGCATATCTCACAATAGATCAACGATTCTGGTCGCAGTGAGGAAGTCCATACAGAAAAAAAAAAAAAACGTTTAGTCGCTGGATGATATCGCAATCAAAACATCTGTCTATTCAGAAGTGAATTCATCTCGTTTTAACACGTATCAAGTGCTGTGGTGATCTATTTGGATAAGGGATTGTTCTCTAAAGCCCGCTCTCGGGCAGCCGCAACTGCCGGTTTTGTCCCTACAATGACTGCTGTACAGTGCAATGTGTGCTCTGATCTGATTATTAATGAGGCTGACCGTATCTTTTGTTTCGGCGGCTGCGAGCAAATTTACCACTCGAAATGCTGTGATTTGTCAGTCTCTGCTGTTTCTGCTATGAAAACAAATGTTGCGCTGAAAAGCATTTGCGATCTGCACAAGATATCAACAACTTCTTGCAATCTTGTGACTACCATCTTCTTCTGGGAGATTATAATCAGCCTGGCCTTGTCTGGTCAATCGCTTCTTCAGGATTCTTGTATGCTGATCCCAATTGCTCTAGTTTTTCACAAACCAGCTGCTGCCTTCTTGACGGATTTTCCATACTTGACATGAACCAGATTAACTACATCAAAAACTGCCGTGATCGCATTCTAGACCTTGTGTTAATCAATGCCGACGCCACCCCAAAGTGCACAGTCCTTCCCGTAGACGATCCTTTGATCGACCTAGACCCAAGTCACCCTGCTCTTTCCATATCAGTAGCATGTAACAAACCTTTACGATATGAAGCAGCCGACGTCATAAAAGATTTTGACTTCAACAGGGCTAACTTTGAAGCTCTCAATTATGCCTTAACCAATACTGGTTGGAGCTCTCTTCGGCACGTTCAAAACGTCGACAGTGCTGTTGAGTTTTTTTGTCAGTGTTCTCAATGAGTCATTTCACCACTACGTTCCGGCTCCGCTTCCCCGGAGGAAACCACCATGGTCCAACAATTTCTTACGAATTTTGAAGCGTCGTAGAGCAAAGGCACTGAAACAATATACTAATATGAGAACTCCCAATACAAAACGTATTTTTAATATTGCTAGCCACAGATATAGGTCGTATAGCAAACTGCTTTATGTAAGGTACACCAGGCGCATGGAATCAAATCTCAAGCAGTACCCAAAGCGTTTTTGGTCTTTTATGAATACAAAACGGAAGGACAATGGTCTACCAACTACAGTTTTTCTAAATGACGATGAAGCCAATACAAGCGAAGGAATGTGCAACTTATTCGCGAAGCATTTTGCCGATGTTTTTCTCCAAGAATCGATTTCCACTCAGCTGATCGACACTGCTTTGGCGGACGTCCCGCGGGATGTTCTGGACATTGGCAACTTCAGATTCTCTGAACGTGACATCATTGAGGCAATCAAAAAAATGAAACCCTCAAGTGCTGTTGGTCCAGATGGCATTCCGTCTTTGATTTTAATAAAGTGCGCCGAATCGCTCAGTTTCCCACTCACTGTTATCTGCAATCGTTCGATAGAAGAATCTACATTCCCTACACTGTGAAAAGAGTCGTTCATGTTTCCCGTCCACAAAAAAGGAGACAAACGTAATGTGGCTAATTACCGCGGAATTACATTGCTCTGCGCAGGTTCCAAACTACTTGAGATTCTGGTTGGAAACATCATATTTTCTGCTTCCAAATCATACATATCGCCGGATCAACACGGATTCTTTCCCGGGCGTTCTATTGACACGAATCTTGTTCAGTTTACGTCATATTGCCTGAAGAACATTGAAAAAGGTGATCAAATAGACACAGTATATACTGATTTAAAGGCCGCTTTCGACCGTGTTGACAATCGAATACTGATTGCAAAACTAAACCGTCTAGGAGCCCCATCATTTCTCACACGTTGGCTAGAATCTTACCTGGTTAACCGCCGCCTTTGCGTAAAGCTTGCTGCGGTGAAATCCGATTATTTCACAAACAGCTCTGGCGTTCCCCAAGGTAACAACCTTGGTCCATTATTATTCTCGTTATTTTTCAACGACATATCCCGCTTGCTTCCACCTGGAGCTAGTTTAGTGTACGCCGACGACTTAAAAATTTATCTAACGGAACATTCAAGACTGCAAGGAACTTCAGCGAATGATCGATCTCTTTCAAGACTGGTGCCTGAGAAACCGCATGACTATCAGCGCCCAAAAGTGTTGTATTGTATCGTTTACCCGTAAAACTGCATCAATCATATGGGATTACCAAATCTGTGGCACTCAACTTGAACGTGTAGATTCAGTAAAGAATCTGGGGGTCATCCTGGACACAAGTTTCACCTTTCACGACCGTTACTCAAACGTAATTGCAAAAGCAAATCGCAATCTGGGATTTATCATGCGGACTACGAAAGATTTTACCGACCCATACAGTTTACGATCACTGTACTATTCACTTGTACGATCATCACTCGAGACTGCATGTGCAGTATGGAGTCCTTATACGGATCTTTGGATCGCCCGGTTCGAAGCTGTCCAGAAGAAATTCACGAGGTTTGCTCTCAGACTGCTTCCATGGAACAATGCAGCCAGCATACCGCATTACGACATCCGGTGCAGGCTTCTTGGAATGGAAACACTTTACAACAGGCGTGACTTCATCAGAGCAATATTCGCGGCAAAACTGTTACTAGGTGTTGTTGACGCTCCTCTAATACTGGACCAATTAAATTTGTATGTGCCATCAATCCCCCTACGCCGGAGAGAGCCGCTGAGATTGGAGTTCCGGAGAACCGAATACGGACGACATGAACCGATAATTTCGATATGTCGACAATTCAATAAAGTTCACGAGCTATTCGATTACACTATATCAGTACAGGTGTTCAAAAACAAACTGAAACGTCGCCAGTTGGAGTCTATTGTCAGAAATAGGTGAGTCCCTGTCTACTGCTTTATCTCGTGAAAGCATTTGCTTCCTGTTTTTTTTTTTCCGGTACACACTGCAACATAACCGAGATAACCGCCTAACTACGTAGGTTCCAGACAGCAACCCAAGGGTTAGGAGCACATTTTTATTCTCCCGACAAAACTGTTTATGTATTTGATTGTAATTGTGTTATGTAATTCTGTAACAGTAATTTCATGTAAAATTGTGCAAAAGATATGGGGTTTTTACGCGTTTGTTGTAAATCTGGAAACTCCAGGTTTATACACAAACGCTTTTCCCCACCACCCCTCATTAAGACTGTGAAGTTAGATGAGGCTAAAGAAATGAACAATAAACAATAAACAATAACTCCTAAATGGTTATTGCCATAGTGTTCATATCTTTGGCAATGTTGTTCAGCATAAAAATATCTTTATGAAAAATGTATTCAGATAGCTTAAACTTTCTTCCTATAGATGGTGCTGACATTTATCTTCTGAATCAAAGGTGCTAGCCATTTGGTTTCTTCGGCAAAGTTGTTAATATCATCAATTGACATAAAGTTGTCGAAAACATTAAAATTGTAGGATTGACCGTTAACGAGATACTACTATTTTCATTATTCACAAAACAAAACCCCATAACTCCTTAAATTCAAGTCATAGAATATTGGTGTCTTCAACAAAGTTGTTCGAATGATTGTGATCTATCTTTGATGTTCGGTCTAGATCAGATTATACATATCTAAATCACTCTAAATCACTCAGCAGCACACCCCAATACTGCCGTGGGCTGAGATTTTGACGTAAGCGCCAGAAGCACAAAATCGCTCCAGAAGCAATTTATTCTAAATCGTTCGCAAATTAGCAGAAGCGCTTTATTGCGCAATCTGATCTGATAGAATTTGAGTAAATATGTGAAAAAACGCATCCTATTGCTTTAACACGTTTATTTATGTAAATGCATTGAGTTCTACCGCCAACGTCACTTCTCCTGCAAAATAGCAAAACCATTTCAGTGTTTTGCACGACAAGTGACGTCGGTGCACCTGAGCAGTCTAGTTTGCTATGCGTACTAGTCGGTAGTCAGCAGTAAGGATATAATTAAAATTATGCACTCCACAAGCATGATACACTATCGTATCCGTAGCGCAACGTCACTTCTATGCAAACTGGCGCTAACGTCCCTTCTTATTTTCGATATTTCTCAGTTATTTATCAACATTTTTGAAAACGGCAACAAGCATCTTGAAGGTGGCTACCTATACTACAGTAATACGTAAAAATATGGCAGAATAGCTGTTAAGGTTCACGCTATAGAGGTCTCAAGTGGCACGCGAAGTTGATTAACTATATACGATTTACCATTTTGCACATCATGTTTTGATCTAGAGGACTGTTTTTATCTAGAAATCTTTATTTCAATGGAATATAATTTCTATCTTCTTAAACTCAAGCCAAGGTTTGGCATTTTCAGGAAACTTTTTCGGCAGGATTCTCTGTACATTCATGTAAAACATATATTACTCTAGATTACTATTTGATCTAGACTGTTCAATTTTGAAAGTGAAATTCTTATTGCTTCTCAAGTTCAAGTGTGAGCGATTTGGTGTCTTTATATCAGTTGTTGGGATCGTATAATTGTTTGGACCGTGGTTTATCGTCATGCATAAAAGAGTGTAGTCACTCTTTTCACGTATTGATCATGATTCATTCAAATTCAAATAAATGACAGAAATGTTTATTCGGAGTTTAACGGAGTTTTACGACAGTTTTTGTTGTTTCGCGGGTATCAGTTTGTTCCTAAACTGGATAAAAAAGAGTCAGGTGTAACCAACATACCGTTCAATACATCTTGCATGGTTCCAATTCTGCTGAACTTTTGGCTATGCACTTCACGAGCTTGTGAAAATGTGATGTCGTTATAGAAAGCTACCGCGAAACGCATGATTTATACGTAAAGACATGCTGTACCCAAAACCACCTAACTTTTGAAGCGGCAGAAAGCGGCAGCCAAAGTTGGGTTTTTCGAAAAGCTGAGACTGAAATCTTCAAATTTGAGAAGAATATAGAGTGGGTACTCGCTGGAAAATCACTTTTTCAAATGTTTGAAATTAGTGAAAAATTGAATTTTTTATTTGTGTGGAATGTGTGCTCAGTCTTGGCATGGTAGGATGTACTTGTCTATCTAAGTTTTTTTCTTTAATTTAACTCGTATTAAAGAGTTTTCTTGCATAACATCATTATTATCTGGGAGAACCTGCATTTTGAAAGGTGGTAAAGATGATCCAATTTTTTTTTTGATTTTATCAAATGTTGAACCCCAACTTCTCCTACCTCACGATGTACTAAAACATGCGAATTCTTTACAACCTATGCTTGATTCTTGATCTGTTGGCATTCTAGTTTCTGCAAAATATCGATTTCGAACCTAATTCCAGAAAAAAAATTCATAGGTTTTGTCCAAGGTTTTGTATGGGGCTGCCCCTGTGTGCGGCACCCCGAAAAATTCAGCATTATTTGAACGGGTAGATTTATGTAACTCTATATTGTGATTCCGATAACCTAGAGAAATGCGTCCTTCAGCAAAATTGTTCAGGAGGTCCAGGGCGTGTGGTCGTCGGGCAGTATGGTTCGGAATTTAGCCCCAACGCTAGTTTGCATGTAGTTTTGTGTATTTTAAATCTAATATACCTCGAGAATCCTACTACTAAGAGATCTTTAGCAAAGTTGTTCTGAAGGTCAAGGGCTTTTAGATGGTGGTTCATTCATTTATTTAAGATTCAACTACAACGCAGCTCAGTGAGTAGAATTTAGCAATTATGCAACTCTTAACATATTGGTTTTAATGTCTTTTTCATTACTGATTTACAATTGTTTGTGTTCACCTCAAAGAGGGCACATAAGTGCTATGTAGCGGTGGAATTCCGTACTAAACTGTTCACCATCTAGAAGCTCTTGAGCTTCTGAACCACTTTGCTGGAGGAAGTTGGAATCGTTCAAGGAAGTTGGAATCGTTAAATAAGCTAAGGTTAAAATATGACGATTTTTATGCTCAATAGCGCAACGTAGCGGTAACATTATGCACTGAACTGTTAACTATACAGAAGCCCTTGACCTTTGAGACATCTTTGATGAAGACCGTAGCTATCTTGGAGGCCGGGGTCGTGATATAAAATTAGGTCAAAACACGAAGATTTGCATGCACAATAGTGCCACCTAGCGATGAAATTCCGCACTAAACTATCCACCATTTAAAAGTACTTGACCTACTGAACAACTTTGTTGAAGACCGCAGTTATCTAAGAGGTCGGAATCATAAAATAAATTGAGGTCAAAGCACGACGAACCAGCGCCATGTAGCGGTGGAATTTTGCTCTAAACTGTTACCATTCAGCAGCCCTTGATTTTTTGAACAGTTTACTGCAGTTATCTAGAAAGTCGGAATCGTGAAATAAGGTAAAGTTTTAATACGAAGAATGGCATGACTTAGAGATGGAATTCCATACCAAACTGTTCACCACCTAGAACAACTTTGATCGGGATCGCAACTTTATAGGATGTCAGAATCGTGAGATAATTTGAGGTTAAAGTCGACGACTTTCGTGCTCACTAGCGCCACGTAGCAATAGATTTCTGTACTCAACTGTTTACCATATAGCAGCCCTTGACATTCTGAATAAGTTTGTTCAAGACCGCAGCTGTCTTGAAGGTCGGAATCGTGAAATAAATTGAGGTCAAAACACGAGGAATTGTTTATACACTAGCGTCACATAGCGGTGGAATCCCGTACAAAACCGTCCAGAAACTTTTGACCTTCTCAACAACTTTGGTGGAGACCGCTTCTTTCTAGGAAATTGAAATCGTTGGATAAGTTAAGGTTGCAATACAACGAATTTCGTGTTTACTAGCGCCATGTAGCGATAGAATTAGACTAACGGTTGACGCTCTTGACTTTTTAAACAACTTTGCAGAAGACCGCAGCTATCTAGGAGGTCAGAATCATGTTATGAGGTAAGGTCAAAACACGAAGAATTGTATGAACACTAGTGCCCCGTAGCAATGGAAAACTTCACTAAACTGCTCATCATTTAGAAGCTCTTGACCCTCTGAACAACTTTGTTGAAGACTAAGATGGAAGTGTAAATTTTCAAACTGAGAGTTGTAAAACTCAGTGAAGCGGTTATGACGGGTAATGTAATAACATTACAGTGGAAACATGATAACGTGTTAAACTAAAGCATAAATACAGTTTAAAAAGATTAAAAGTGGGGATATTGAAGGGCAAGAGTAGAGTAGAAATAAAAAAACATTAGTAACATTATAATATGGGAATAGGTATGTCAAAGAAGAGTGATAATGAAAAAAAAAAATAGAAAAGATGTGGATCAAACTAGTTACATATACATTGGAAGTACAGCCGGAGTAAAAATGACATAAAGTAATAGTTAACGAGCAGTAAAATAAAGTTAAAGCACGTTAAAAGAAAAAAAAGAAGTTTAGTAGAAGTAGAGTAGAAGAACAGTGAAGACACACAGGAGATTCAAATAATAGTAGACGTGGAATAGGGTAAGTATTGCGGTGAAGCAGAGTGAATGTATCAATATTATGTGCACAAGGCAGAATAAAAGTAGAGTACATGTACAAGTGCAAGTTCTACTAACAGGATATTAACAGTCACTTAATAAGTGACAGATAACGCATTTTCATATGGAATTGATTTTTTGTTAGTTATATTGTTTCCGTTCGTTTCTCTGTATGATAATTCGCATATATTTTTTTTGCTCGAATATCTATAGTTTTCTAACTACAACGCGCCTCCATTGATAGGAAATCTATGGAGCCGCATGGTCATTAGATTATTCTCGGTAATATTTTAGAAAGCATCCGACATAAAAACTTGAGTTTGGTTATATCATGCTGACTGGACAGTAAGCGTTCGAACAGGTATTTTTTGAGAATAGTGGGGAGCACAATTTTTCATCGATTTGACTTCTAATAAACGAGCAGCTAGGTTCAAAAACAGTTTAGAAAGAAAGAAAAAACATATGATTCTCTCCAGTCGGGATAGAGGTAAACTGCAGCCATTCGATCGATCGATTGAACTATGTGTACCTCACATAGAAAGTTATAATCAGAAGATTCCCTGCCAAAGTGTGCTGAAGAGTCGTTTTCACGAGTACAATGTGCAACCAGACCTGAGCATTCCGTTCCACGCTGCCAACAGTCGACGATATGAGAATTTCCACAAATATTGACCCGGTGTATTAGGCTCAAGGATACGGCGAGCGTCCTTTACTCGCCTCTGTTTCCAACCGCTGTCGTGGTGTCTGTAGTTCAAGTTTCTTGAACTAGTTGCCGACCGGCTGGCCGTGGAAATGAGTCACAGTGGCGCTCGCCGCCCTTACCATTGAATTGACGTTCCTGGCATACACACAAAAGTTTCCTGTAGAGTAGCCGCATGGTTGTGCACGATAAGCTTACCTACGTCTGTCGGGAAGCCACCAACCGACCGGCAATGCCGACGAGGAAGGATTCCCGAAAGCAAACAAATGCTGCCCGCGCATCCCTTTCCTTCATTGCTGCTGCATCCCGACCGCAATATTGTCGGTTCATAATACCTCGGGCAGAGACACACCGGGCTGACTCCGTTGTCGGTTTCGCTGGGCATTAAAGCGTCAGCGAAAAACGTAGCGAAAAATATATGTATAGCGAGCGATATAGCTAGGAAATGGGAATAATCGTGCGGCGGGAAAAACTACTCCAGACGAGGGTGCTTTGAGGTTTGGCGAAATAAAAAAAAGGAAACTGTGCTATTTGAACACGCAGTTCATCATAGCGTTGAAAGAATATAGCCGCAAGTTACCTGAATGCCAAAAAGTAGAGACAAATTGAAACAGTGGCAAATTAAAGTTTGGTACCTTGCCACTAGTATTAAAGCGACCTAGCGGGAAATTTAATTCAGAGCTTTAGTGGTATAAGTTCAATGAGAATAGAAGTTTAATAAGCACACCACCGAGTTCCTGTGTAGTGCTGGACACAGGTACCTGTTTGACAATGATGTCAACAGTTGATTGTATCGCGAAGGGGCCCGTGTACACATCAGCTCTCTAGTTACTGCACATGACCATGCTTTCAGTGGGTGGTTAATTACAATGAAAACACAAAACTGAAAGCAAATCAACACAACGCAGAAGTTCGCTCGATGAGAACGTTTTCGACAGGTATTTCAACCGAAAGGACAACGGGACGGCAGCCGCTCTTGGTGCGGTTTCCTACCGACCCACAAACCGTATTATTTGGAGAGAAATAGTGTCCTATTATTTCTTCGCTTGCGAGCTCCCACCAGAGTGGCTTGATTCGCATGAAATATTTTATTACCGCGTTTACCTCGACCAGGATTACGAGCATGAAATAATAAACAATAGTCGGACGCAATGAATCATGCATGCCCGGGTTTATGCGAAAAGATGACGTTAGACCGAGGACAGTTTGATCGTTAAGAGGACACAACCCAGAACCAGTTGTACCGCTTTTTTTGCCGGACCGTAGAGAATTTACTGATTACTTTCACCGGGCGGCGTGGTTTGTGGTTTTTGTGGTTAAATTGCTTTGCCAATCATCCTGGCAGGACAAGTATCGGGTAGATTCGAGCTCATTTGAGGTCGGGTAGTCCGAGTAGAATATTAGGTAAACGTCAAAATTTAATGCGTTTTTGATGCTATTTCTCTTACAGGTATGCGTTTGTTAAACAAAATGTGTATGATGCTAGATATTGGATGGATTTATAGGCTTAATTTGATTGTATTCTGAATTTGGTAAAAATGTAAAACATAGCTAGATTAAAGTTGAAGTTATTTGCCAGAAACATAATCGATTTCAAATAAATTGAAGTTGTGATAAGCTCATTATCAACCCTTTTTGCTCAGAGCTGCCGGTTTAGATCTCATTCCAAAAGATGCTTTTTAAAGCATTTCTACGCACTACGTATTATCTTCTGCGTTCATTTTAAATCGCTTCCGAACAATTCATTACTACCTGTACAATGCCAATAAGTGACAGCTAATATTCGTGTTCAATCAACTACGTCGGCGGTAACGGTGGCGCAGGATGAAGGAGAAAAAAAAACTCGTTTAATTGAATAAAACAGTCTCCGTCTGGAATTGACTTGTTAGTCGCTCACTTATTCCCGGTGTTAACCAAAGCAGGTGGATTGTCATCTCGATGCAGCGTCGTGAAATATTAATGAACCTACAGCGGCATTTGCCCAGCGTGCTCACGGGAGAAATTGCAGTATAGACAACCTTCTTGTTCTAGATACCGAAGACGACGACGACAGTGACGATAGCAATGTCAAAGGAGATCTGGCGTTGCTGATTGGCAAATTAAAATTTAATCAATTTTCTGAGTTTCGTTTTTTTGCCTGCGCCTCGTATCGACGGCGA
The DNA here is from genome assembly GCF_029784165.1 of Wyeomyia smithii. Classification (NCBI taxonomy): domain Eukaryota; kingdom Metazoa; phylum Arthropoda; class Insecta; order Diptera; family Culicidae; genus Wyeomyia; species Wyeomyia smithii. The sequence goes on along the minus strand of NC_073695.1, from coordinate 192,599,825 downwards.
GAGAAACTAAGTGCTCATCCCTCGGGTGGTTTACCAGAAAGACAAGATCCAGTGTTCTCAACAGAAAAATATGTAATCTTGACTAGTTAATGAAAAATGAACATCAATTAATTACCATTTACTATCGAGGAGAGAGAGTAGAAAGTGTCTCCTACCCTCTGATAACTGTGCAAAGCGACAACCAACAAGCCAAGAAAAGTGAAGCTAATAGTTGAGCGGAAACCACCACTGCACTCAGTACTCATACAGTGTATCCTCTTCTGCACGGTTCATGGGAAATCCACAAGGACCGAAACGTATGCCTCTGTTGGCGTAATCGTTTAGCATGAAGTATTTCAACTTGTTGTTTTTTCGTAGGTACGCTCTTCCACTTTTGCTGACTGACTGACTGACTGACATCAGGCCCCCGTGCATCGGAAAGTGGGATGACGGGAAGAAATGACATCATTAAAGCTCGGTGTAGTGCGACTCCGGTAAGTTGCGACCCGTAAGCCGCAGCCCCACGGGCGCTCGCTGAGATCGGACGAGACGTGGCATCTTTGATGGGGAAGAAAAATCTCAAGATGTAGACAAGAACGGAAGGCTGGCACTTATCGTCATGTTCAATTATAATTTTAATTTCAAGAGACGCTTGAGCTGGGGAGCTTTTCGGACTGGTGCAAGTCGCCGGTTCTGTCGAGTTGTGATGTTACTTGTGATGGAACGAGCAGCCCCATTTTCAGTGGAATTTTTTGCGCATGGTTTCAGTACAGCACGAACGGTGAACATTTTCCTCGAGGAGCAATCAACAGTGACTTATCTGGGAAGCGATGTCGGTTTGTTTTTTACACCGGAGCCGATCACCCGCTGCCGGTGGTGTTCGTTTCTAGACCCACCATGGTGCCATGAATTGTGGATGTTTGGCGTACTTTCGAATGTGTGCGTTTGACAGTAATTTAATTTAATTACGTTATGCAGTATGAAGGCTATAATGATGATTGGTTTTTACAGAATTTAAATCGACAGTAATATCCACATGCCAAATATTATTTCGAGCTGTCAGTCGAAGAACAAATTATTACTTTTCGATCCATCCCTCTACGGGAATAATATGAAAATAGAAATAAAAATTGAAATCATTAAACTCTTCGTACTTTTATTTTACTCTCTAATTTCATTAACACTTTCGTCCATTGTTTCTTTCTCATTTCAATTGTACTTTTACATTTTGTTTGTTTTTATTACCATTTGTAATGGCGTAACCATTTTAGTTGAGTTCTTTTACGCATTTTTCTTCTCTTTGGAAGTCTTTCATGTCTACTTCTTCGTCGTTCGACCGCTTTATTTCTCTTTCTCATTTTAATCAACTCACTCTCTTCTCTCTTCAACTTACTTTTCTGTTAATACTTTTTTCTTCTTATTTTACTCTTATTTTTTTCCTATTGAAGCATTCCATGAGAAATAGGTTAAACACTATTGTCAATTCCGATTTCAACTGAAACTTTTCACAGTTGTTCCTTTTTGACAGAAAGATCTGACTTTGTAAACGATTTGTTGTTGTTGTTTTATTCGACGTCGCTTTCTGTTCCTGATGCTTTTCTACTTTCCTTGCCATTCCATATTCTTCTAAGCTCTACCATCTTTCCAAATAACTGACGAAATCTTGGTATAAAAGGTACCATTCGAACATTTCACCCCATCATTTTCATTCCAAAACTGTACCGACATCAAACGCACGCCATCGAATTGAATTTCTCATTCGTGCGTTGACCGGCAAAGCGGACGGTTCGTTCCGGAGCAGCCGAAAGCGGATGGTGGCAAATATTGCAAAATTTTTATATGGATTGCTGTAGCACGTGTGTAGGTAGCTATAGTGAGGGCACGGTGCTCCCATAGACCGTTATTATAAAATAAAATGCACCAAAAAATCTGAGTACACCATTCGATTCGTTATGACATCCAGAATCTCTGGTCAAAATTTCAAAATCATCGTACGGTACATTTTTGAGTAATGCCCTTTTGAAGGTCGTAAATAACAAAAAGTGATATAAAAACGACGAAATACTTATTGTAAAGCACGTATTTAACCACCATTTTATGAAATAACTTCCAAAATAGTTTCTACACATTCCAATGATTATATTTCAAGACATTGCATTGGTGAAAAGATTTATTTGAAAATCCCACAGTGCACAATGGTCTAAACTCGGAAAATCGTGATCTTTCTAGATTTTTTGTACTCAATGTCTTCAGCAAAATTGTTTCATAGAACAAGGCCTTACTTTTGGCGTTTTTAAGTTTTCGATCAATCCACATAACAAATAGATAAAAAAAAATATTTTTTCTAATTTTCATTAACCAAATAGCTTTCTTCAGCAAAGTTGTGGAAAATTTGAAAAGAAAAACAATTGCTGAATACTGCGATATCCTAGCTGTATGTTGGACACGAAAAAATAGAGTTTTTTGTGGAATACCTCTCCTCAAAATTAGTTTTTTGTCTATAATTTTGTCTGTAATGGTCAAAACAATGCAAAATGTTCTAAGATTTCATTCATTCAACTAAGTTTCTCTCAAGACTTTATAATATTTATTGTTTTGACAATAATAGAAAGAGTTATAGACAAAAAAATGATTTTAAAGAAAAGTGTTCTAAAAAAACTCTATTTCGTAGTGTCCAACGTACAGATAGGACATCGCAGTATTCAACAATTATTTTTCTTTTAAAATTTTCCACAACTTTGCTGAAGGAAGCTATCTAGTATAATGAAAATTAGAAAAAATATTTTTTTTATCTAACTTTTAGGTGGATTGATCGAAAACTAAAAAACGCCAAAAGTAAGGCCTTGTTCTATGAAACAATTTTGCTGAAGGCATTGTGTACAAAAAATAAATTTTTTACAGCCAAATCTAGAACGATCACGATTTTTCGAATTTAGACCACTGTGCACTGTGGGATTTTCAAATAAATCTTTTCACCAATTGTTACTGTCTTGAAATATAACCCTTTGAATGTGTAGAAGCTATTTTGGAAGTTGTTTCATAAAATTGTGGCTGAAAAACGTGCGTTATATTGAGTATTTCGTCGTTTTAATACCCCTTTTTTGTACTTTACGACCTTCACAAGGGCATTACTCAAAAATGTACCGTACGATGATTTTGAAATTTTGACCAGAGATTCTGGACGTCATAATGAATCGAATGGTATACTCAGGTTCTTTGATGCATTTTAATTTATAATAACGGTCTGTGGGAGCAACGTGAGGGGTTTATCGAAGATTTAATATTTTCTCGTTTCAGTTAATATTAAAATAAAAAGTGGTCCGCTAATTATGAAAAAACTTTGGTTGGCTGCTGAACGAGTCCAGTTGTAGCCGTATAGAACAATGTGCGGATTTTGTTTTCTGAGGTAGGTGATTGAATTAAATGAGTTTTCGAGTGAAGATGTCCGACTATAATGTCAAATTTATTGCTTTTAAGTGAGTTTTTGAGGATAATATTTAATGAGGAATCTAAAGTGAACTAAGAAGAATCCATTCCATGGATTAGCAGATTGGTTTGAGAAGCAAATATGCGTTTTTTTTCTTGTTTTCAATTGTGTTTTCATGTTGTATGAGATGAACATATGGGCTGAGATGAATAATGGAGCAGTTCCCCAACATGCTGGACTAGAGCTAATCTAGCATGAGGTTTATCGGTTTAATGTCAATCAATTTCCAATCTTAGAATTTCTGCTTGAATCGTTCTGGTCTCTGGGTTGAGTTTGATTTTTGCTAAGATAGGAAAATTTTGCCCAATTCGCCAAATTGAATGATTGCTTTGGTAGTGCAGCTACGAAAAAAAGGTTTTTCTGACGTGATAGCGCTAATATAAAAAATCCATTCTTTTAGTATATATTATTATTTATAACGCTTCAACGTCTTATCATTTAAAAATCCGCTGTTAGATAAAAAAGAGTTACAATTCTGTCTACTATTTGTTTCAATGGAACATGAAAGTACCGTAGTCCAACGTTATGCAGTCGTGTCTTGGATACCACTCTCCTATTTTTTTACTAAAAGAAAGTATTTTATCAAAAGGAAAGTCATCTGGGATAGGAAGACTGCACATAAAGAGAAGACATTGCGCTCACCGATATGGTAAATGTCACACCAGAAGAATAACGGCTATGCAAAATCATACAGTTCGCCCCGCCGAGAAAAACAAAGAAGCTGAAACTGGCCAACTCCCCAGCAAGCTGTTGGAACACGGTGGCAAAGCACTGGCTGAGGCGCTACATTGGTTTACTACCATGATTTGAAGAAGGAGGTAGTACTGGAGAAGTGGATGAAGAGTACCGTGTGCCCTATTTACAAAAAGAGTGACAAACTATCGTGCAATCACGCTGCTGAAAGCCGCTTAAAAGGTACCCTCTCACATTTTATACCGTTGACCAGTAGCGTAGCTAGAAATTCCTTTTGGAAGAGGTTATGATAAAAATGTGAGTTTTGAGAATATTGAAGAGAGAGTAACCTTACCACAAAAGATCAAAGCAATGGTGTCACAGTGGTCGAAATCGTACAAAAAACCTAACCAAAACGGGATTAGGAAAACAGTGATTTCACACGCTCAATCACTCACTCTCAGTACGAGTTGAGTTGATTAAGTGTTTTCTTGCAATCTTTAACGATACCGCTTACCATGCAACGCTCGTGCTGTTGCGTAGTTCAGTCAATAGTCAATTCTTGAACAACTTTCGAACTGTTGTTTATTGCATGACAAACAGTAGGGTGCCAATGCAAATCGACTTTTCGAATTTCGTTAAGCGGTAGGTATCGAAAGTCTTCTCGAAAAAAGTCCCCATGAAAACTCTCCCTCATTCGTGCAGTATCCTCCTCCCCAGAACCAGGTATAGTCACAAGATCCCACAGAAAGACAGCGTTCAGTTGGATAGTCTGAAATAGTATATTTTCTCGATATTCCTTCACCAGAATAAACTGCTGATGCTAGACACCTTGTTTCCCGTGGGAGAAACGACAGTCGAAAAGTAGCGAAATAAATAGGCGACAAGAAAAAGTTGATAAAGTTTACTTTCTTGGTAGCTATAGGTGACAGGAACAAAGCCAAGAATTAAAAAGCTAGAGAATGACAGGGAGAAAATCGAAAAAGAGAGTTGTTTCTCTCCAAGGTTTGAAAAGGTACTGATGACTATTGATATTGACACCAGCAGAGAAATTAGTCAAAAAATTGTGGTAGGAAATCGCTTGATTAACATTCGTCGCCGCATGAAGTTGACCATGTACAAAACACCGATAAGAACGGTGGTCCCATACGGCCACGGAACTTGGACCGTGCTCGTGGAGGACCAACGCACTCTTGAGGTTTTCGAACGGAAGGTGGAGTGCAGATGAAAGATGAGTTGTGGCGGTTGCCCACGAGTTGTATCAGCTGCTGGGAGAACCTCCAAACGGTAAAAATCGGGAGGCTACTGTGGCCTTGATGTCGGACGACAGCTCGGAGAAAATGCTTCTCGATCAAGTGGATGACGATCTGCGTGACCTCCACAGATGACATGGCTGGCGAGCTGCAGCACTTCGGCCTGGAGCTGATTGGTAAGGTACGACTTTTATCTGTTTGAAAACTTATTAGTTTTTGTTCCTTCTTAGAGTTTTTTTCTATTTTTCGATTACAACTGGTGTCACTCATGTTAATGTTTTGACGTAGGACTACGTCGTACTTCAATAGGAAAGCATGCTGTGGAAAGTGTAACGAAAATGTTCCCTTTTTTCATATGTGTATTATGTAACGGATTTTTCACACCCCAAAATCTTGTTCAAAAGTGAATGTTGCTCCAAACTGTTGTTATAACAATTAGAATATTTTCTCAATATTAAATTAATGACTATTGAGTTGAAAAACAATACTTTTTGGTTTAGTTTCGCAGCATTCAACCATTTGCCAGCTCGCCACAATAACTGAAAACAGGATGATAACATGTAAAGTCGTATGAGCCATGTACCGGTTTCAAATGCATGCATTGTTACTTTCACTAAACAGCTTGAACACTGATGTCTTATTCGATAGGTGATATTTTCCCCGAAATTTTGTTATATAATAGGTATACCTTTTTCATTGCTAACTAGTGCAACGATTGAAAAAAAAATCACCTTGCGTTCTGTTCGCATACTACATCTAGCGTTGACAGATGTTATAATATTATTTTCATATGTACAGTCCCTTTATAATTATGGGTCAGTCAACGTGTTGCCTAAATGTTGAAAAATTAATATAAAATCGGAAAAATTTTCAACTTCGAATGTTTTACTATCTATTTCTGTATTCTGATGTGTTTCGATCGACAATTAGTTTCACTGCAGCTGATGTGTGTAAATCGGTTAAGAAGAAAAATAGTACTTGCATAGCCAAAGACACAATTATGGGTCACTTTTGGCTTCAAGATCATTTAGTTTATAAATCATCAAAATTCATCACAAAAGTTATTTTATTGTTGTGAAAGCTTGATAATAAGTTATTTTTTTAGGTCGTGATGAATTTTCATATAATAAAAGTAATAAAAATAGTCAAAATATGGACTGACCCACAATTGTGCATCGCAAACATTACTATAATTATGGGTCACTTCACTTATTGCACCGAGCAGAATTATTGTTTTTAGTAACATTTTCAACATTTAATCATTTCAACCGTATGAATAGGGTTACAATTGAGTTTTAAAAAATACCACTGCCAATGAAAATTGTTAAGTTTCGTGAGAATAGACGTATATGCGTAAAAGTGACCCATAATTGTAGCTGACCCATAATTGTGGAGGCACTGTAATAATCTTATTACTATAGATCCGATTTTTAACATCTATGTCTCGAGGTACTATGCATAAAATCGGTTTTAAATAGTTTATCAAAGGTCTTTGAGAAAATTGTTCACCACTTGTCACAGCTGTCTGTCATGTTATAACTGACTATCACCATGGTTTCGTGAAAAAACGATCAACAGTCTCCAACCTCATGTGCTATGTGACTAAGGTTTTGAAACGCATGGAGAAACGCCAACAATTAGATGAAATACAATTAGACTTTTTCAAGCCTTTCGACAAGGTTTCGCATATGATAGCTGTTGAGAAAATGAATATATTAGGTCTACCCGAATGGAAACCCAATTGGCTGTTTTCGTATCTGATAGGTCGAACGGTTTCCGTCAATGTTCTGGGAAGCTCATCCTATTGCCTTCCCATACCTTCTGGAGTACCCCAAGGTAGCATGATAGGACCGCTAATCTTCGTACTCTTTGTAAATGATATTTTTGACTGCATTGCTTCCGAGAAAATGTTGTTCGCTGACGTCCTTAAAATTTCCGCACTATTTCATTAGCCTCTGACCGTGATGCTCTGCAGCGTGATGTAGATAACCTTTTGTATTGATGTCTAGTAAACGGTATGGAAGTTAACGAGAACATAGCAACGTTAATACATTCAGTAGGCTTCGCAACCCACAACATTCTACGTACAGAATTAACGAAATAACTTGAAGCGATGCGATTCTATAAACGATCTGGGAGTCTCAATCGACAGCAAGTTTCGATTCAACGAGCGTGTCAACACTATCACATCCAAAGCAGACGCCATACTTGGTTTTCTTAAACGAAACGTCTTCTACTTCGAAAATGTCTACGCCTTAAAAACACTGTACTGCTCTTTGATTAACAGCCTCTTGAAATATGCTGCACCAGTGTGGGCACCATACTGCCCATAAAATCATAAGAGTCCCATATGACTTTTAGGCAATTTTAAGTTTATGCTGTCAATGTATCTATTTTTGTTCAAATTTTCATATATCTTGATGAAATTTTAAAGTTTGTTCTGAAAATTACTGGAAAATACCAAACCGTGCCTGTCCCATATTGAAAATAAAGGCATACGAGTCCTATCCCAAGTATTTATTCAATTGTCTTTAAAAACAACATTTCACATTTGTTATCAGTTAGTAGAAAAGTGTTCACATCAAAATTTCATTGACTTGAACGAATTAAAATACAGTTCATGTTTGCAAAGTTCAATTAAAAAATGAGCTAGAGACATAAGAACTGATTAAAACTTATGTCTATTTAAGAAGAAAACCGAAAGATAAAGTGAAGCTTTTCTGGAAACTGTTTCCAATAGTTTTTCTTAGCATCTGGGATGTGTGGAATTGAAGTGCTCAGTAATGTGACCTTACAATCTGCATCAATTTCTCGTGGGCTATTTTAGGAATTTCATTGTAGACTCTATGTAGAACGAGCTTTCGTCTATCACCTGTGGTTCCTCTTTGATAAAAACATGCACTGATTCATGTTGCAATCCGTTGAAACAAAATCGCTATATTTTAATTCGTATGATTCGGAAATGTTGGAGTGAAAAAAAAAACTGTTCACATGACAGACACCATAAGAAATAATGATAAATACCTTGGCCGTCTTAGAATGCGTGGAGACTGATATGCTTTTATTTTTTGTGTATAGAGAGAAAATAAAGGCAAACGAGTCCCACCATTCATTTCCAAGCCTGGAATTCATACAAAAGTTCTTAGAGCTCATGGAAATATGCAATGTTCCACATCATGAGAATACAGTTGAATAAAACATACTTTTAGTTAAATCATAGTTATTTACTTTAAATTCAAAATTAGAACTTCATTTGCAAATTTCTCAATTGTGAGCATTTCCATATGGGACTCTTATACTTTTATGGGCAGCATACCACACAGAACTCATTAATAAAATCGAAAGCATCCAACGTTCTTTCGCTCGATTTGCTTTGCGTCGTCTTATAACTTATAAGATCGCGCTAATATCTCTCGCCTTAGAGGTGCTCCACTCGCATAAAAAAGCTAAATCATGCGTTTGACATTTTATATTTGGTGATTATTCTCGAACTACCTTACATGCTACCCTACCTTACTAGTGACTCGAACTTAACGTTTTGCGCTGTTTTCTGCTCGCGCTTTTGTCGAAAGCGCTTGGTTAACGGCACTTGATAAGAACACCCGCGAATCTGCTTCGCCTGGCAATTCTCCGTTACTTGTCCCGATTCCTTGGGACTTGGTTGACTTGCATGCTCCTTCAGCCCTCGTTTTCTACTGCACCATTTCGTCATTCAAGCTTCGTGACAGTGCGTGGCCTCTTCACATTTGCATATTGACCGCTACCTGTCGCTTCTGTCCGCGCGTGCTTGCTTTCCTGCCGGGGATAGATGGTTTCTGCTGCACTACCACCCTTTAACGCCACCCGGAGCGAGGAAAATCTAAACTGTCTAATTAAAAGGCCCTCCGTGGAGAGCCCTTGCGGATGCGATCGTCGGTCGTCTCTTGTCTTTGAGGGACTTACGGTTTTCCCGCGCGATGGTTAAATCTTGTCGCCTTAAAGGTGTCTTGTTGTCGCTCGTTTTATGGTGCACTTCTGATCGTTTGGGTATCGTATCTGTCGCCGCGTGGCCAATCTTGCGGGAATTCAGTGCTGATGAATTTGCCCCAAGACGGAGACAAATCTTTTCCGGTGCTGGCTCCGGGATTTGTGTTAATCACTTGAATAAATTTATTATCGATGGCAGCAAGTTTGGAAGTGATGGCGGCTCTAATCTTATTCGATCGCCGTGTTGGCGGATGTTCGATCGCTCTTTCCAGAGAGCATTGGCGAGAGAGTATTGTAGTGTTGCCACATGCACGATTAGTTATTTTCGTGCAGATTGTGTAGAGTTAGCAACAACCCAATGTTGAATATTGGGAAGGTGTGACCTATTGCGACTTTTTTGCTAGCAATCGTAATAGTCTTCCATGGCAAAATCCTTTACACCTCCCAGCTCATGGAACCGGTGTCAGCTGATACAATTAAGCACATTAATCAAACGTAGAGTGTTGTCCCAAAGATTGTTTGGTTATGACCTCCTAACTGACGCAATAGACTGCAGATATCTGCTTGAACAGTTGAATTTCAATTAAATTAGCCACGAGTTCGATTTTAATATAAGTAAAACTAGGTTTAAGAGAGCCATAATTTAATTTGTTATAAATAATATTTGTCTGTCCTGTATTACTTTACTGAAGACTAAACAATAAATAATATTACCGGGTTTAGATAAATATTACTCTATAGTGCATCTACAATAGACTTAAATCACGGTTTAAATTTGAAAGAGAAATTTTCACCTAGCATCGTGATGTTTTTCCATACTCAAGCTATACGTGACCCCGCCTCTTTGTCAAGTTATATCATTCTCTCAGTTTCGCGAGCCACACGGAAATTTGGTTTTATGTTGAGAATGTATATAAAATGAATCTCTCATTTCGTGTTGGCAACTAGCGAGACCAGACCGATGAAGGACTTTCAGCCACCCACCAATATAACAGTGAGTCTAAAACTTTTTCAATCGAACTTTATTATTTGTTCAAATAGATTAGTATAAAAACATTTACATATAATATGTGAAATTTGACGTAATATGTAAGAAGTGGTAAGGTAGTAAAATGTAAGGAAAAATTCTGAATTGAGAATTGTTTAATTGCGAACAGCACTGAGAACGTTCAACTAGTACATTATCAAATATAAATTATATTGAGGCCACATATTTTGTTCAAAGCAGTTGTTTTTTTTTCGTCTTTGGGATACGCTTTATTCCATAACGTGTGAACCACATAATAAAATAACATGAAATAAATTGCTTTTATGAGTTTGACAGACAACCCGTTTGTATGACACTAGTTTTGTTTAAATAAGTCATGTTTTCTTCGAGATAATAAACTTCAGTTATTTTACAGTTTGATATATAATGTATTTGACGCTTAGAACGTTGAAATGGGTCCAGCCATCTCTGAGAAAAATTAGTGAGTTTAAAAAGTCTTCGGAGTACGTTTCTTTACATAACTTTTGAAATACATGTTTAATCACTTTGAAATTCATTAGTTAAGGATTAACAGTTCGGTTGCAATGGATTCCTTCAGACACTCTTAGAGCAACTAGACCTTCAATTTGACACTAGTTTTGTGAAAATCGATCCAGCCATCTCTAAAAAAAGTGAGTGACATTCGACCATCGATTTTCTACCAAATGATTGCTAAACCTTTCTAGGAGAGGAAAACCTGGAAAATCAGGATATGTCAGAAAATTTAGTTTTCGGTCAGGGCAATCAACGATTCTCTAGCTTTAAAACTGTTTTTTTTCAGCAGAAGTCTAATACGAGGCATATGCTGTGCTTTTCTGTACTGAAAACTGAAATATATTAGGAAAATTAGTGCCAACTAAGGTTATTTGTATTTCAAAACTGTTTTCGCTACCCTGCCCTGCTACCCTGGGAAGAAAGACTATCAAATTCTTGCCGCATCGAGTGGAAACAGATTGCATAAGTGCGGCACTCTCAATCACGAACTGGTGCTCTTAAGCCGAACTAACCGTCTTTCTTAAGACGTTTCAATATTTAGAATGCATGTGTAATCTTTTGATTGAAATCAGATTAGGTGTTTATATACCGCTGCTATGGCACAGTATTATCGAATTGTTCATCACAGTTGTCAGCACAAACACATATATAACTAAAGAGTTTGATAAACCACAATTTGCACAGTCTCACGTCAAGCCTGAATTCGTGCATTTAGGTGCTAACTCTTATACTTTTTACTCTAACAGTTTTACTGTTTATTCGATTTTTATTTTCATTATTCATATGCTTTGTTTTTATTGTCGATTACGAGCTATTATAAAATCATTGTTCCAAATGACATCACACACTTAGAAGTTGGTGACACGCAGATAATTTATGCTAACATGAACAGAGTTGGAAAGAATAAATAACTAAATTATCTTCTTTTCCTGAAAAATGAAATCTTTCTGAGGCACTACTAATAATTATATACATCGGATATACTACTGGATATAATCAGCTGCTCAGATAAATTTGATCGACAACGTTTGCTGTATATTGCCGAACATGTAAGCTTTCTAAGGCGTAGTATCAAAATAACATTTCAGTGACATCAAAGCTTTGAATAATCAGTCATCCGAAACATGATTCAGAGAGTATAATACTACCGTATAACATTGGTAATGAAACAGCAAACATAATCCATAAATCATTCTCCAAAAGTCAAAAAAGTAAATTCTCCGCTTTAGTGTGCTCGAATTTACTTCAAATGGCGCTGTGCATTTTATGACTGAATTTGCAGCGCTCATAAAATATAACTGAACAACTTGTGTTTGTCGCTATTTTACAGGGCTGATAGAGAAAAAAAAAGAATGCCCGCATAGTTGGAGGACAATGAAATTGTCGCACGAAAATTCCCAACCGATTTACCGAACGAGTCGCTGAATCGAGAGTTAAGAGTTGAAACGAACAGAAAAAAAAAATCGCCAGGTGGCCGAATTTCACATCCAATTTATCTTTACATTTCGTCGAGCACACCTACGGGAAACCGTTGCAAATTTTAATAATATTACGAGTTACTGCAGCCATACAATCATCATCTGTTAACCGACCAATAAACACGCTTGACCGCACCGCAACCCCGGGCAAGCACCGCACTATTGGCAAAAGCGGGCATACTAACTATACTTTAGCCAGCGGAGCAAAAATTAGATGCTCAACATGCAAACATTCGCACTGATACAAGCACAAGGCCGTGTAGTTTGTCGGACAGTTTTGCTTTATCTGCACCGGTTCTAGCCCAGTTTCGTCGTTCGACATGTCATTTCAGAGGATTGTTCACAAACTCATTCGCTTTCAGTACTTTACACACACACACACACTCTTCGGAGGTACACATGAAAATAGTCACCAACCAGTTGGTTCCGGTGCGGTTTGGCCGTTTTTTGTGTTCCCGTAAAACGGGCAACGTCAAAGCAAAGGAAACCCCGCATTCACCGGGTGAAAACCGAATTGTTGTGGAAAAACCAGCAAACGAGACCACACTCGGAACGGGACCGTCACCGCAAATGGACTGGGTAAAAGGAAGAAGTTTATTATAACATGGCCGGTGCGGACACACGCGATGGTGGGGAAGGGGTAGGCGGCTTTCAAACTCCAAGAAAGTTCTTTTGCTACCGGTGTTCTCCGTCCATCCATCGTTATTCGCAGATGTCCTTACTCATCCAGTGGTCTGTACGTACGAAGGTGGTTACGGCGAAAGACACTGGAAAGACGCCACAGTGAAAGCACTTTCCACCTACACGTTCTTTTCATGCTTGGCCATCGTCGCAGGATTGCGGTTGATCCACGTGGTTTCCCATGTCTCAAAACATGGAACACAAACGAAGGGTTATATGTTCATAATTTATCCGGAATATTTCTTTTCCTCAAGTCGGACCAATTCCTCTTGAGTGACATTCAAGAAATCCATAAGGATAACAAATGCGGGATGGGGATGAAATGTTGCACATGTGCGGTTCAAGTGGGATATTCAACGAATCCTTACTGTGTCCTCAAACTTAGCTTCACGAACGACACTTGGAAAGATTGTCTTTTCCTATCCGTACAGCGCACTGCGGGGAGCAACGGCAGGATCGGGAGGAGCTCGAGCCGGGCAATAGAAAACAAGCTGGCCTCTATACCCGGAGTCACCAGACCGGGATTTGAAATTGTGATCAGATTCTGTCGTCCCCAAATCGGTTCCTCCCTGCTATCCGCTACAGATAGCCGTCCAGAAATTCTTTTTTTTTCGGTTTCATATTTTCCTGAGAAGCGCTTCGTTTTGAAAACCGTCATTGTATGTTTGTGTTTAACAAGCTGCTTCATGGGGGCCAAGGGCTTCCGCCGACTGGTCTTACCACCGGGCAGAGGGAAACAGAAGAATCGCAAAACATATACAGGAAATTGGTTCAAGTGGCATCAACCAGCCAGTCAGCTAACTGGCTAGCAATACCAGCAGCCATAGTGGAGCACGGACTCGCGCACATGATTATGATGATGGCGGTCCTGTTATACAAACCATCATGCTGTCGAGCTGGCGGTACTCGTTTGTGGGTCACCGCAGGAATTATAATGGGTAAAATAATAAAGGAAGTATCTGCTCGCTCGTTTAGGAGGAGAAAGGGGTGGGGGGGGTGGAAAAATGGAGCTGAAGGCACATGTGTGATAGGATACAAAAATAATAACGAAAGGACAGTGTAGTGACAGTAATTCGTCAAATGTGAGAGTGTTTACAGAAGGGACAAAGAAAACAGAATGGTCCGAAAAAATAATTAAATTTTGGAGAAATGGAGATATATTTTTCGAACCGATGTGTGTGGGAGGCCAACAAAAACATTCAGCTGTATAGCTGCCGGTACTCTCGGGGATTAATGAAGCCGTTGCGGTGCGCCCTCGTGAAGGGACCATCGGGTAACCATCTGTGCGAGGATAATACAACGGTCTAGGACTCACGTGTGATCGATTGTAACTAGTTTCATTTGGTTTGAATAGCAGGATAGCTAGAGTAATATGCCGTTTACTGGTCTGAAAATATTCCAAGTGGTCTAAGAAAATTCAAATTGCCTACAACAGTATCCGTTTTTGACTTTCATAGAATTGTTTATTGGGATAATTTGATAAGCAATTTTGAGTATTCATAGACAGAAGGTAAAAGGCAAAAAGAGGATAAATGGAATATTTTATCGTTAAAATCGCTGCACACCTTTAATCGAAAGTGAAGAAAAATCGTTAGTGATTCCTACAAATAGAAAAAAAAATCAAATAGAAACATAAAAAAGAATATCATTTGAGCTAATTAGAGCTGATTTATCTTTCTGTGTATTTTATTGAACGCATATTTACTTATGCATAAATTTGTCTTCATCTTCAACTGAAAATGAATACCTGGTTGAAATAAGTTTGTTGTTTGGAAGATGACTTTCATGTGTCTTAAATTAATGGCTTTACAGAGTGTTGGTACGCTTAGTGCTTTCGGACTCCTTGGAACGAGTATTTTTAACGTCGTATCAGCTCAAAGAATTTGGTATCCGTTTGTAATATTTTCTACCGTCCACCGCTTCTCTATTTCGTATTTCATTAAGTTAGGGTTAAGCAAGTTCGCCGATATCTGAGCTGTTTCTGACTATTGTTTCACATGACAATCATTTTTTTTGGCAGTCGGTCTTGTCAAACCGCTGACGTCTACAACCTGTCACTATTCAATCCCCCCGTATGCAATACAGATTAAATCGTTTTGTGCGAACTTGATGTTTTGAAGTTTGCGGTAAAAATGGACTTTTTTTAGATGGTGATGAAAAAAAACTAAGACAGATAATTGAGTTGGATAAATTTCCCATTAATGGTAATTATATTATCTTATTTGCAAAAAAACTCTACGCCCTTGCGAGCGGCCTTCCGGCAGTTAACCGGAACATTCGCCATGGCGGACGAAAACATGCATGAAGGCATGTTTTTAAGCTCTTTCTTCGTTTTTTATTAATTCCTCCTCCGTTTTCGCGACAAAATCGTTGAAATAGATCTTGCGCTTCCAGTTTGCCCAGAAATTCTCGATGGGATTCAGCTGGAGGACGTTTGGCGGATTCGCCGACTTCGGTACCACATCGATATTCAGCCGCTCCATCTCCTCCAACGATCGCTTCGAGTAGTGGGCACTTCGTACCATAAATTTCCCCGTTCACGGCTAGCCCGGAACGAAAGAAGAGCAACTTTGACATCATTTTCTCGCTGATTGTCAGCCACAGCAGCACCTTTTTGGGGAACTTGGTGTGTGAAATAAATTTCACCTCGGAGCTCACTTCCTTCGTGGGAGAAGTGAAATACGAAGTACCCTGCCAGTCGTTGCTATCCAGGGTGAGATAGGTCTCGTCGTCCATCAACACTGCCACGTCGCGATTCACCGGGAAAATCGACTTGACCATCTTATTCAACCGCTGTCGTTGCGTCATTGCCTGCAGCTCCGAGACCAGTGGATGGGACTGCCCCTTCCTGACATGTATGTCCATGTTCTCCAGATACTTTTTCACTGTTTCACCGCATGGACCAACCTTCCGGTCAAGTGCACGCAGTGATGTAGTCACTTTTCTCTCGGTCTTCCTCTTCAGCATCCTTTGGAGCTTCTTGTCGCTCAGGGTCGTTGGCCGTCCGGGCTTTCTTTTGATGCTCTGATCGTTGTCCAATGGTGTCAAGATGTTGTAGATGCCGATGTCCGTTTTTGACGCGGCGGGGTACCGTTCTTTAAATGCCCACACTTCTGAACGGAGTAGTTTCACTTTTTTCGCCATCACATTTAGAGTTTGACTGATAGAGCTGTAAAATTTTTTTGCTAGCTCATGGTTTTTTTTTTTTAAGAAAAACAATACGCGGAGAAATTACCTATAAGCAAACAACTAGGTGATATCCCAGTGGAACTTAGTTCCTTTGAAGGGAATCACATACTATAACACAAAAATTTAAGATGTATTGATAAACGTTACGGCTACAATGATAAGGACAAACTAAACAAGTTAACAATTAGAGATGCGAGAAAAAACCAGCAGGAGCCAGAAAAACCTACATTCACAAAAAGGTTGGCGCAACTAAAATATAAATTCGTTTACATTTCTTATTAAATGTTGCTTCAGTTTGACTTTAAACAGGATGGTATTAGTTATTAGTTTTAGTTCGTAAGGCAGCAAATTGTACTTTAACGGACCATAACACATGATGCGTGTTGAACCCAAGTTCGTGCTAGCTCTACTTCTCAAGAGTTCAGATGCATTTCTGGTGTTTTGACGGTTAATCCTAGCTGTGAAAGTTATGTTGCGATGAAAATTTTGTTTGTGTAGTGTATTGTGGACAAAAATAATTGTTTGAGAATCACGTAGTCCTAAAATAGGAATTATTCTATGGTTTAAGATTGTGTAGAGTAATTCAGTTGGGTACAAGTGAGGCAAATTAAAAATTACTTTTACACACCTGTTCTGAAGTGTTTGAATTTTTTTAAGTTTTGATTTCGCAGCATGACCCCAAACAATAATTAGATATTGGATAATAGAATGAATGCATGCATAATAAAAGTTTAATAATGCTTTAATAGGCACAAACCGTCGTACCCTTTTCATAAGGCCACATAGAGTGGAAATTTTACATTTTACTTTTCCAAGATCCCCATGAAAGACAGGAATCTAAGTGAAGCCCTAAATATTTGAGAGAAGACACTTTTTCGATGAACAAACTTTTCACACATGGATCGGGATGTTGAGGAATTTTTTTGCGCAGCGAATGGAATATCATATACTTTGTTTTCGTGAGGTTCAGAGAGAGGTAATTGCCATCAAAATATTCAATAAGAGTGCATAAATCGGATTCCATGTGAGTAACAACCGTTTGAACACTAGAACTGGGATAAAACAATGCTGTATCATCTGCAAAAAGCTTTGATGTTCCATGGAGCTTTAGGTTTCCGAAGTCGTTGATAAAAACTAAGAATAATAAAAGACCGATATTGCTCCCTTGAGGTACTCCTATATCCATTTGGCGTAAACTACTGAGCACACCTTCAATTATTACAAAGTGTTGTCGATTTGATAAGTAACTTTTGATTAAGTCGTTGGCAACTCCTCTTACCCCATAGCGATCAAGCTTTCTAAGCAGTATACCATGGCTTAGAGTATCAAAAGCTTCTTGAGATCGATGAATAAGCCAACCACGATTTTCTTTTGATCAACTTCGCAGATCAATTCATCAACAAGTTCGGTAATAGCAGTCGATGTACCACAGCCTTCCCGAAAGCCGTACTGAAATTTGTACATAACATCATTAGCCGACAAAAAACTCACAAGACGGCAGGTTAAAAGATTTTCTATAATTTTATTTAGGGCAGATAATGTCGAAATTGGTCGATAGTTTGAAGGATCACATCTATCACCAGATTTAAAAACAGATGAGACTTTAGCAATTTTTAATACATTCGGATAGTTTCCGGTTGCTATTATTTTATTAAAGAGATTTGCAATAATCTCGGAAAACCGGCTAACGTGTCTTTTCAATAAATCAACGGGAATATTATCATGTCCTTCACTCTTCTTACTATCAAGTCTGCTTATTAGGATACAGACTTCACCAACACTAGCGGGTCTCAAAAATATAGAATTTCTAACGCTTTTAACAGATTTTAGATAGTCAAAGTTATTATTTGGAATTTTGCTGGCCAAATTATTCCCTATACTGGAGAAATAGTGATTGAACGCTCCGGCAACTTCATGATTTGTGTCGAGGTTCCTGCCATCAATTTTCAGCTGGAATTGTTCACAAGATTTAGAACGACCAAAGATTTCATTGAGCTTTTGCCATACATTAGAAGGACTTGAGCATTGAATTATATTTGCATAAAATTGTTTTTTGCAACGTTTCTTAAGCGATTGAACGTTATTTGAGACATGCTTGAGCATTTTCTTTGCATGAGTATCATTAGGAGAGCGTTTAACTTTTTCGAGATAATTATTTTTAACTTGTATTAACCTCCAAAGCCCATAGGTCATCCAGGGACAAAGCTCGCTCTTCAATTAAACTGTTTTAGTGAAAGATCTAGTACAATCCGCTATCAAGTTGTTATATGTTGTAATAATTGTCTCTAAAGAAGTATCAATATCATCAGTGACTTCAAAACCATTTAGGAACACTGAGAATTGATCATGGAGTCTTAAGTGATCAACAATATTTATTTTCAGTTCTTGTTGCCCTTTCTTGTCGCCTAGAGCAAGAGACGAGACTATAGGAATGTGGTATTATTCTTAACCTTAGCAGCAAAATCGATCGGACAGATGAAATGATCTAATATATTCGATGTTACTGGACGAGTTGGGAACGTATTAGTACATATATAGCCATAGGAATGTAATAAGTTTTGTATCTGGTAACCACGTTATTATTTTGCAGGTTCATTGGAACATTCACATCGCCAACTATGAAACAAGGTTTAGAGGGAGTAGCAGCAGATAACCATCCCTCTAAAATATTATGGAAATTATTATAATCAAACGAGGGAGGACGGTAAATGCCTATAATGTTATAAAAACGACCGCTGAATTTAATTTCTAAGCGAATTTGGTGCAAACCATTCACTGTTTTTATATCAATCAATTTGTTCTCTAAAGATGTTTTTACAAAAACAGCCAAACCACCCGAAGAATTGTCTCGACAAGAATAGTATGCGTGATAACCTGGAATATTGTAAATACAGGTACTCTCCAACTTTAACCAAGTTTCTCCAACAACTATAACATCAATATTCATCTTACATTCTTCTAAAGAGTATACAATTTCATCAAATTTTTCAGAATCATTGACTCCTCTTACATTCCATTGAATAATATTCAACGTGGTTGCTCCTACCGCATCGAAGTTTGTATTAAAGTCGTGCAAGTTATCGTGATTTTACTATGATTGATGATGTATGAGTAGTTTCGTCAGTGCGATTAAAGGTAAACCCATGAAAAATCGGCAATTTTTGTCCATTTTTTTCCGCAAACGTTATTAAGTTAGAAGTAAATAGACAACATGTTTAAAGAAGTTGTGGAAATTTAAATTGAAAAACTGTGGCAAACTTTTTAACGTAGAATTACGTCTTACGGTAGCATAGAGGTGCGGATTGATAAACTCGAAAGCAACGAGAGCGTCATGAAAGTGTCCACTTTCAAATGCTTAAAACTCAGTCAGTTTACAACGGATTTCCTTCATTATAACAGTAATATGTTAGAAAATTAGCCGTGCGTCCATCAAAATTCAGAAAAATGTGACTATTGTACTATTGAAAAATTTCAAACGTATATTTCGACCGATCAGAACTTAAAACAAGGCCAAATATCAAGCGAAACTCTCAGTGCCAGTCGCAATCAAACTGAAGAATCACTACCGTTCTTCTTCAATACAGCCGACGATTTGACGTTTTTTCTTCACACATTTGCGATTTAACGTTGTAAGCGATTTGTTTCTCATCAGAGTACGCAAAGAACCATCCACCGAAAGTAAAACTTTCAGAAGTCACGTATAAAAGCTAAATGACTGGAAACTAGCTAAACTCGCAGTAAGCAGAGAAGCGACCGTTCATTCGTCCGCAGTTTACCACAGCAAACAGGCCAACAGAAGAAACCGACGGACCGCACTGTACAGCATTGCTGAACATGTCCGGAATTGTTAGTGGTTTTGTTCGGATCTGGCGCGTTCGTTTTCAACTGTTTGGTCTTTGCTTAGAGTTGTACGTGTGTTGGTAGTGTATATATAATCTCAGACAAACGGACGTAACACTGGAACCTAGCTTCATCGCCACGAAAAACGATCATTTCCAATTTCTAATCAGATAACAGTCATCGCGCGATAACGCCGCCTGGGGCGCTGTCATGCAATCTCATATATATTTTGTGGTTCCCCATTTGACACATGCAATAACGCTAGCGCTGATGTCGAAATACATGACGCAGCGTGAACACGGCAGCAGATGGTGCTAGTGTTACTAACGCGAAGTACTGGAATCATCCGAACGATGATTTTATTGAAAATTTGTTCGAAGTGTTTGCAGTGTTTGCATGCTTGCAGTGTGTGGAGAAATAACAAGAGAACTAAAATCATCCCGTGGCAAACGGCAATCCAAAACGATGATCAAATCAACTCACTTGCCGGTGTCACTATTGTGAAGTATCAATGATACTTCCAAGCACCTCAAAATCATAATTGAAGAAGTTGATGTTTTTTACCTGCCACTCGCCATAACGTTGCTGATTACGCAGTAAGCGTTGCTGAAAGGGGCCGCCCACATACCACATGGACAGCTTTCGGGGGGGGGAGGGGGTCCACGGTTCGTGCAATTTTTTTAGAATTTATATGGGCTGTTGTCCACGGAGGGGGAGAGGGGGGGGGGTTGTTAGGGAATTAGAATTACGTTGTCCATTAATGTGAACTTTTGGGGTTAAAATCGTTAAAAATCTGTCCACGTGGTATGTGGAAGGCCCCAAAGTACGCAGTTAGAATCTAGTTTTCATTCTAAGTGTTCATGTTCTCCCAGCTGGTCTCGAGGTACGATGCTGACCTAACAAGCCAGTCGTCGTAGGTTCGAGTCTCGGCTCGGGAGAGACTGTTAAGGTCAGTAGGATCGTAGCGCTAGCCCCGCAATTGTCCTGTACACTTAACAGTAGACCTGTGCGCCGACCATATCGTCGGCGTCAGCGACGTAGAAAACATTTTACCCCGGCGGCGATCGGCGCGCCGGCGTGAGGCCGTTGGCTTTTATCGGCGGCGTGTATCGGCGTGACACTAATTACAACTCAAAAAAAATATTGCGCATAATGTGTGCTTTTGTATTCTCATGTTCATTTTTTTTATTTATACTTTCATAAATAAAAATGTATGCGTCAGGGTTGGAAGGATGTCGAAAATGGAAATAAAAATGGTTATAAGTCAAGTAAACAACAAACAAACAACGAGCCCACAAAAAAAAAATACAAGAAATATTGTTTCCAGAGACGTTCAGTTTAGAAAAAAAAGAATGATAGTTTTTTAATATGTTCATTTTGTTTAACCGTAGGGGGAAAATTCGATAAATCTTACATTAGAGGGTCGTTTTCAACTTTCATATATTTTCTTAGGTTACCCATGGAAAAACTGAAAAAATGAGAAACTCTTTCCATTCGAATAGAGTTCTTCGTTAAAATCCACAGATTCTTCATTTTCTATTGCGACTTTTGGAACATATTCATAATCATCACCATCTGGAAATTTTTTGTTCGTTTGAAATAGCGTTAAACGCAACAAAATCACATGAACTATGTAATGTCATTTCCATGAAAATCGCGCTTAAATATGGTGGGTCGAAAGCGACCCATTCTGACCGAAATGTTCGCAAATATCACCATGGTAGTGAAAAATAGCTGAAAGTGTTCTTTTCGACGCCTTAAGTTAATAATCGGTGTTAAAAAAATACTATCTTCAAAAAATCTCTGCTTCAGCGCAATATGATCAAATATTAAATTTGCGCAAAATTTTCATAGAATTCCTGCATATCAATCTCCAAAAAAACTTATTATTCTTAAAAAACTAAAGTCTTTATAAAAAAATTAATGAAAAACCACAAGTCATTTTTTATAAAGTATTGAACATTTTCGGACTGCTCATACGTTTGCATAAAAATAAAAAATAAAGATAAACATTCAAACTTATGTTATGATAACTGGAACAATATTCCAGAAGCAAACTGGCTCCGTGCAAGTCATTGAAAATGATATCGATATTTTTTAATTTCATTCAATAAAAAAACTAAAGTCTAAACGTTTAACGTCAAATATTGAATCAAATTTCCACAAATTAAAATAATTTACACTTACGGAACATTCGTAAATACTCGCTCAGGGGAGAGGAGGTACTTAACGATGTGTAACACTGCGTGAGGCCACCATGGGAAATTGCGTTACGTTGGGGTGTTGAGAATTGCCAAATTCCGCATTACAAAACATACGAGTGTTCCTTTGTCGGCTATGATTTGCGGTATTTCTATAACCAGGAAAAAAATCCAGCATACAGAATCACTACCGGTGCGGTAAAAATTTCCTCGGCGGCGCGTTGAAAATTTCCTCGGCGGCGCATTAAAAATTTCCTCGGCGGCGCGCCGAGTCCAAATCAATGGCGGCGGCGGCGAGACGGTGCACACGACTACTTAACAGTTGGCTACGAAGTCTGTGTATAATAAACAGAAGGTCGAGTTGCGATACGGAATGTAGCAGCAAGGCTTTGCTTTGCTTCTTGTTCATGTTGTGATCGCGGCCTGTCCAGCTATCGAAAATGTTTTATTTTCTTTGCCATTTACTGTTGTTGTTTTGCTTGCTCAATACGCCCACTGGAAGTATAACTTTCAGTATAAAAGTATAAAAGCTAGCATGCAGAAATTAAGTTTACATCGCTGTTACAAGATGATAATTTACTAAGATGTAGTTCAAACCGCAGCAAGCAGATCTTCGTCAAGTCGTAGCTCAGCAGACGGCAATTGCAATATCTTAGTGGACAGACCAACAGAAAAAAAAAAAACAAATGAACTACGCATTGGTGATTGCAGGTCACCTTCTACAACACTAGAATTTGGATCTCCCGTCTCTGTGGAAAGCACCGTCGTACAGGTATGTCCGCAGATTTGTGAAAACTTAAACATACCATTCTGAGTGCATGATAATGGCAAAAAGTGCATGATTATTAGCCTTTTCAAGCCTCGATAGAATAGCATTCGAAAACATTACAAATGGTGATTCTCACTTCAAAAAATCGAAACATCAGAATCCCATTTTTCTGACTTGTTCTTTGAATTTCTTCCGTCCATCCCCCTGCGTTGTCTTTCGTAGTCCGTTGGTCTCTTGACTAACCCGCCCGTTCCCCTTTAAATGATCACGCGGTTTAAGAATGACCCCTTGAGTATGTAAAAGTAGAAATCAATCAAATTTCAACGAAATTGGCATTGTCAAGGCCAGAAGTGGTAATCTTCCCGATTCAATTATTTGTAATTTTCGGATTTCTAAAGGCCAATCTTCAATAACTTTGCGCATATATCTTTTTACCATTTTGTATGCGTTTGTAATTACATGTTTTTCAATTCTTAGCCAAGGTTTATTATGACGAACAGACAGGCTGAAAGCAGAAGGTCGATAAAAAAATTATTTATTTTTCCAACATCGATAAATTATAATGGCATTGAGGCGAACGAATTTTCGTACCCATTTAGTACGTGTAATTTTGCATAAAAAAATTAATTTTCCTTCAACAACGGGGTGGTCTGCTGTGATTCTCATAGGCAACTGTCACATCCGAGCCGATACAAAAAGACACGAGCTGTCCTTTCTTCGCACTCGAAACTCAACTGTAAAAATCCAATACATTATTCGCCCATTGAGTACAGTTACCATATTCTCGACTGCTGCGATAATCAAAAAAAATAGAACCTTTTTGCAATTATGATAATTTATTTTTATTTATTGCCACCATAATAAAACTCATAATTGTCTATTAAAATGCAATTATCCGGATTCGCAATCGTTTCGACTGGCTGGATTGAAATCAGGCCGTCCCATCCGGAGGGGACGCAGGCCGATGGCCGCTGTACCGAGGTGTGTCTTTAATTGAAGCAATCATTCTGATTCTGATTGCATAATGGAGCACAAACAGCAATAACAAACAATCAATCAATTGCTGCCAATTGGCATCCATTCATGAAATTACGCGAATCAAAGCAAATAAATACAAAAAAATTAATTCAACGACCGTCGAGATGAAATCGCACCTTGGAACCAACCAAAGTTTGTTCGTGTTGTATCGTGCGGCAGTTTTAATTGATACGTATATTCATTTCGGCAAAGAAATAATGGAAATGTTACCCAGAAACCAGCTGATTGTTGTTAGTATATGGAATTTGAAGTCTTTGTTTTATAACAACTACAAGACCACTAGTTTAGCATAAGAGAAATAATCCGGTACGATTCCGATGCACTTCGAATCTACATGGAATGTGTTTATGTGCAATTTCTTGCTATTGTTGTTGTTGTTCGTACCCCATTATTATAGTGAAGCTCGTTGACCGAATCCAATTTTCTTAAAACGAGTTCTCATGGAGCATGTTTTATTTCTCGGTTGCCGACTCGACCGCTGTTCGAGCTCGGTACGAAGGAAAGACTCTGTCGCTTGCTTCTGAAGACCGATCCTACGAGCAGAGCAACACTTTCGACGATGGCAGCAACTGCGGAAGTCATCTTGCGTGGATTAAATTCTATACATCTGAGCCAGATTATGTGGGTGATAGTTTTGGAAAGGGTAAAGAAGGAGGCACCCAGCACTCCTGTACAGTAAATCCGATCGGACCCCACTGCTGCGACCGGTCCGGGTGGAACACCGATGGGAGGAAGACGGAGAAAGCTTCTTGAGAAATGGGTCGGAGATAATGGGTGTGATTGCATTCCGGAATCCTTTCGGAAATGAATGCTTTTTCCCCAGTGGAATTGAATCTCATTTCAGCGGGTAACGTACTCTTCACGGTAAATATCTTGGATTTAGAAGATGAATCTGAGGGACTGCTAAGAGCTTTATCTATCGACGGTAGAGTAGAGTTATTTTGTGTGTTACAGAAATGCGAATAATGAAATTTATTTTAACCATACCAGATTTTATGATTGTGGAGTTGCAAAACGCCTCAAAACCACTTTAAAATAAATATCAAACTGAATGAAACTTTGCGTGTCTATCAAAAGTAAATCGATTTTATCCAACCGCATGCATGAGTTGTAATCTTCGCTAATTGGTTTTCAATTTCTATCTACGTAGGCACAAGGGAAAAGTTTTTTTTCCACTGAGTGACATCAGATTCGATCAGACATTCACTGTCATATAAATATTCGATCAGCATTTAGTGAGACGAGCTAGCATACGACGGCTAGGATGATGAAATAGGAAAGCCGCCAGAAGGGTACTGCTGTAATGAGACTATGACCGACACCGGCAGGCAGTACACACGAATCGGGCCACCGAAAAGCCGACCGTCCAACGGATGCTGGCAAATGCGTCAGATTTCCGTTCGGGGAATTAATCGTGATTATCGGCGGAAATAGATTGAAATTGCTTTTAATTTTCTATGTGTCTGCCGGTCTGCCAATTTGCACCGAGCATTCGACCGATTGGCTCGTCCTGCAGGGATCCACGGGAATGCACTCTGGATAGATTGACCTCAACCACTCAATTGACCTTGGTGTTTTAATTTTTATCGGTTATAACTAAATTTTATGGCAGAATTTACGCGCTTGTTATGGTTCTACGCAGTATGTAAAATAGCCGCTGTGTGGTTTACCGGAATCGGGATCAGATAGGTCAGGCTTACCTGTAACAGAGAAAAAGAGAAAATTGTGTTTAGTTTAAAGGCTATCGAGGTTTTATTAAAGATTTTGTTATATATAACAGGTTTTGAAATGTTCAGACTCAGCTTCGCACATTAAATTCAAAAGAATAATTTATCTGAAGCGCAGAATAATCTATACTATTTTTGATTCTTGCAAACAGTCACTTGATGAAATTCAAATTTGCCTAAAAACTGTTGATATACTTTGCAGAAAGTGTTCGCATCACTAATAACTGTCATATAACAACAGGACGCAGCCAAAGAAATACACGATTTCTATTTCTCCGACTGCAGCGCCAGTCAATCCGCATCTGTCAAACTGGGAATTAATGAGAGAAGCGTTGAATATCATGTCAACGCCACGATTATTATTATGATTTTTCGACTATTGCTAGACTGGAGATTTGAAATGATAATTCCTCGTGGCGATAGAGCGAAGCGTCTGTTAGTCTAGTTTACATGAGAAAACAAACATCCGTCATCAAGTTAAAATCATCCAGTTATTTTCAATTAAAATAATTATACAATCCCCATACGACACTTATTTACATATGACACTATAGAATGTCTATCGAAGAAACTCGAATCTACAGGTACCAAGTGGCAATTAGGATTGTAACAACTACTTACAGTTCCATCTGCCATGGCATGCAATCCATTTCACTTGGCTGTACAGCGTTCGTTCAATGCACAGTCAAATCCTCTTTACCTCTTCATCAGCAATGTACTTCGAATAACAAAACTAAACGACCGACTTGTACTATGATTCCAAAAACTCTTCCTTCTTTTATTTACATCCAACAGGATCAAGCTACAGCTTGGCTCGGATGTATACTTCGGCGTTGAATCTGGTGCAGGTCAATTTAATCAATCAATGCAGACAAGTTACACAAACATCCATTCATTCTCAAAACTCATTGCCTCATGAACCGGAGCTGCTAGCTGCGTTGTTTGAGCCGATCGTCAACCGTTTGGGCTGCTCGTCAACAACGGAACCCTTTGCCCTCACGTATCATTGGCTTCGATGTACGTTTTGCAGCAGCTGACCCTCTATGTGGAGTGATGCGAGCGGATCACTGGACGACTATCGGAGACAAGTTGCTTCAGACATTCGATTGGCTGGCCAGGCGAGAAAAACGACAGCCAGAGAAAACGGTAATCAATTAGACTAGCATAAATGATTGAAAGTTATTCGACACGAGCCGTTTGGGGCAAGTGCAAAAACCATTCTGAGATGAGCTTAAAGTTTTCCCACCAATGCAAGGCTGAAAAACATACATATATCAGGATTTTGCTAATCTTATCCTTGACGAATGGCAGAAAAAAATTTATGGCGATCGGAGATAACATGTGCAACAGTACACCTAACATAAAAAGAATGATTAGATATAACATACAACCAGTTAGGGGTTCTAAAAAAGAAAATAAACGCTAATCTTTGCAGAAACAGCTTCCCTCCTCGACATTGTTCCAAACGCGAATCATCAAGGCTGATCTCTGATCCCGCGCTGACGATGATGTTGATTGAGTGCCTGCTTTGTTTACTGGCACACCATCCTCACACGCGATAACTCTATGTGTACCATCATAAATCCTCTCGTGAACCTGTCGTGCATCCGAGGGCGAAAAGCTAGCGATGAAGCTGAATTAGGCGAACGACAACAAACAAACCGGGGGCCACGGCTTTTGCGCTTTCGTCCAGCGAAAGGCACTCCTAGAAATTGAACAGTTGATGGCATAGTTTTTCTTCGCTGGTTAACCCGTTCCCCGATATGTGTGGGTGTACGTGGGTGGGGTTGGGGGGACGATGTGTGTGCGATGTGACCGACAGTGCCTTTCGAAAGGCGTTCGATTTCGAACCAGTTGACTTCGAACGATGAAGGATAGCGTTTAAGCAAATAAAAGCTGCCATTTGCGTCACCGACGGAGCGTTGCTGTGAAATGAAATTTAACCGACCCGAACGAACTTGTAGGGGAAAGGCTGACAATACATTAATATTATTGGAATCTGGAATATCATCAATCTTTTCCTACTTGATGTCACAAGTTTTAATCGTAAACATAATTAGACAAACAGCTTTTTTCGTACTATGAAAGCAAAACAATAGTATCATTCAACAAAATAAAATCATTTTAAAGGACATATTTTGACTAGTGTTTCTATTTTGTATTTTTTTGTTTGTTCTACTCCAAAAATTATTTGTTTTTAACTTTTTTTGTCATTTTTTTTTCTTAAGTAAAGTTCGCCTTACGTACTAGAAAATTGGCCTTATCACTTTTGACAGCTTTCACGTGACCAATTCAATGTGGTTGGCAACATCCAATTAACTAGTCATTAACTAACTAACAGGTGCCCACACCACCAACCAACTATTGCGCCTGATATGCTAAAGTTTTTGCTACTGAAGTTTTTTTCGACTGGAATTAATATCAAACACCTCCTTTTTCCTCCTTGTAATAAACATCAAGCCCTGATGATGGTAGAAGGACCGAAACGTCGGTGATGAGCGAATAGCAATCAACGCATTTTATTGACTAAAAATCAAAATACAGTCAAACCTTCATGAGTCGATGTTCTATAAGTCAAGATTTTTCTTTATGAAATTTTCAGTCCCTTCGGTTCCCCGTACAAACTCACTCCCAGTAGTCGATATTTCTATTATTCGATGCCTCCTTTGCTCGATGGTCCCGCATGGTAACTAAGCGAGTTTAATGGTTTTCATGAGCCGATATTGTTTTTAAAATTCCACTCCAATTCTTTTATCGTGAAAGAGTAAATGGAATCTTGATTCGCACTGAAGATGAAGAAAATCAAGAAAGTAGGAGAAGCAAGTAGGTATTTTTTTTTAACCAAGAAAGTAGGATATAATGTGCGAACTGTTGTCCAAATATGATAGGCTAGACCATTGTAGAAAACAAACGAACGTTTCGACGGCAGTTTTCTTCGGAAGGTTTTCTACAGCAATCTTATGAAAACCACTGCCGAAGACGTACAATACCCTATATGAAATGCTCTAATTTCTAACAATTTTTTTCAACTCTTGCTTTCAAAAAAAGTTACTTTTACCAGAGTATATCTTTCTCCAATACTGCAATTCAACTACATATCTTAAACATTGTCGCATTTACTATTTCAATTAACATATCATTATTTAAAACATTATATATTTTTTTGATTATAAAATTAATTAATATCCCGAGTTTAGAATATCGAAAAATACAGTACACAACTTTATGCAATATATTGTTTAAATAATTGGATTCTTGAAAAGCTGTTCTATAAGTCGATATTTCCTTGAGTCGATGGTCCTTTGGAAATCGACTCCTGGAGGTTTCACTGTACCAAAACCTATTGCCCAGGTGTTTTCTGTACTCCGCACTTTCTATGATTTGCAGTATCACTATTGAAGTAAGTGATACGCTTATCATTCATATCCGAGCTTGTGTGTAAGTTTTACCTCTCCGTTTCAAGCTTACTACTCTACTATACCGAGCCTCTGTACCTCCTAACAATATCGTCTAATTACAATTCCCTGGAGAGAACTTTCATACGTTACTCATACCAGTTTGATTATAACAAGGACTTATTTTTGTTAGAAGGAGAGTCAACAGAGAAACTGTAGAATTCAGATTGATGGAAAGGTACTTGGTGTGAAGTCTGAGAATGAACTCATGCTAAAGTCCTTTGGCAACCAAGTGGCCTGATTCTACTAAGATTCGAACACACGACCACCCGCTTACCAAGGCTGACTCGTAGGTTGGTTTCGTAGGTTGTAGCGAATCTCAAAAAGCGCCATTTTACTGATTGTAATCCAGATAACCGGCAGTACTCTAATATATAGCGCTATAATGAGCAGTACAACTACTTCAGGCTGTAGATCATCGTGAATTCCTTATCAGTTTAGAAAATGAATCGCAAAGCTTTAGAAGCTTTATCGATGGCGTTCGAAATGTGAGGCTTGAAAGTAAGCTGGGTATCCAGAATTACTCCCGAGTCCTTACCTTTATGTAAGCCCGAAGATAAAGTTTCACATCAGTCGCGTAAGATAGCTGTGGTCCTTTAATAACTAAGTTTACGTCGTTCGAATAGATGCAGATAGATACGGGGTCCTAGGTGGCTTCCCTGCGGTATTCCGGATCCAGCATCAAAGTAAGAGGATTGGCAATCCCCAACAGTAACGGTTAGATGGCGACCGATACGACTGAAACCATTACCGTTGATCCTGAGCTTGTCAAGCTTGACGATGCCTAGTCAAATACCATCCAATCTCAGTATTTCCGGAGCGGATATCCAGAGGCCGGTAATTGATCACAGACACAATTTTGAAATTCAAGCTAAGCAGTGAAATATAATTTTGTCTGTTATGTCATTTGAATTGAATTTTTTTCAGTATCCTAAGTCTTTAATCGTCGTTAAGCTTTTTTTTTTCATATAAGGCGGCGTATAACAGCGTCTGGTCCGAAACAGACGGTGGGTTATCAGATAAGGTGTCTTGCCAGCTACACCCAAGACAGTCTCTAGACCATCTAGGAAGTACAGAAGCCGGAGACCGAGTAATAGATCCTTAGCGGAAACGACATTACAATGGCAGCGACAGAGGTGATCGAATAACAAGAATTATAGCGAAAATTACTCTAATGATATCAAACCCATAGCAAACTTTTTAATAATGTGCGAGAGATATAACAAAATAAGATAGCATATAGAACAGTATGATAACAACCATTGTTAGAAACATTAGCCTTTGATAGAGACGAAAAATTTGTTAGACTTGTTTCAGAACAACTTTATTTCAAAATTTGTTATTACACCTCATTCAGATCCAATTTTGTTATCAAAAACATATGGGAAAATACAAAATCGTATCAAAATATGTTATTTATATCTTCTGTTAGAAGAATTTCGTAATCTTTTAGTTATGCTCTTCTGATCGGGGTCGCACGCGGGAACACCAGGCAATAATATATTTCTAGCTTGTAAGCAAAGCAAAGCAAAGCCTTGGTGCTACATTCCGATTCGGAACTTGACCTTCTGTTTACTATACACAGACTTCGCAGCCAACTGTTAAGTGTACAGGACAATTGCGGGGCTAGCGCTACGATCCTACTGACACTAACAGTCTCTCCCGAGTCAAGACTCGAACCTACGACGACTGGCTTGTTAGGCCAGCATCGTACCTCGAGACCAGCTGGGGAGGCTTTCAAGCTTGTATTTATATTTATATTTCATTGACTTTTAGTTTCACTTTCAAATAGTAACAAATAGAATGACTTGCGTGATTACATGATTGTGATTACTTCCCCAAACTGCGATTTTCAGAATTTGCAGTTGAACAGGCAGGTCAAAACCACGAGTCGCTCCTGCAAAAATTATCCTGCAAAATGATGGGGGACCACTAGTGACGTGTTAAGAATCGAGAGTAGATTCTACAATTACAGCCGTACACTTACGTATTATTTCCGCCAAACGACAACCTTCAAGACGAGAGTTCTATCAAGTAAGTACTCGTTAATATATACAATAGCTGCCCTAACCATGTAATAAGAATTACTATCGCGGACGCGAATGCATAGGTCTATTCTGGTCAGGAGGACTTCTTTTGTTCCATTTTGTTTCTGTGTGGACTCATCACTGCGACCAGAGCTTAGATCTATTGTGATATTGCCTAGGTGTTTTCTGTACTCCGCACTTCATATTTTTAGCAGTAACACTATTGAAGTAAGTGATACGCTGCTTATCATTCATATCAGTGCTTGTGTGTAATTACCTTTCCGTTTCAAGCTTACTATACCGAGCCTCTGTCCATCCTAACAATATCGCCTAGTTACAACTCCCTGGAGAGAACTTTCATGTGTTACTCACACCAGTTTTATTATAATAGGGACTTATATTTGTTGGGGGAGGGTCAATAGGGGTTGAGATTGAAGGAAGGGTGTGTGGTGGGGAGCCTGAGAATAAACCCATGCTCAAAGTCCTTTGACAACCAAATGAGCCGTTGAGAGCAAAAGTGGTACATGTGCCATTTTTACACTTCTTGAGTTTTTTGCATAAATTGATGCAGAACGCAATAATGTACTAGAATATCCAAGAAAAACCGAGATCTGATAACCTAAACCAAAGTTATTGCCAACACAATTTTTGGTAATTAACATAATCACCATTTCGTTGAGAGCAAAAGTGGTAGATGTCCAGTCTGTGCATGTTAGATGAATTGTAAGTCGAGGATCTTAGGATATAAAACAAACATGTGTTCAGCAAAGTTGGTCAAAGTGATTGAGTACTTTCAGATGAAGATCTGTCTGCTTTGGAATTTTCTCACTACGTGGCGCTATTTTGTAACAGAAAGCATTTTACCTATTTCAGTATCAACTCGTATGCTGTTACCCATTACATATACACTAGCGCCACGAAGAGACAGAATTCCTCAACAAACAGATCATCATTCTATAGTATTCAATCACTTAGACAACTCTGCAGAAGACATGAATGTTCTATGTCCTAAGATTAGAGAGCTATAATGCATCACTGGACATGTACCACTTTTGCTCTCAACGTTTTTTGGTTGTCATTATTTTTCCTATAGAACAAAAGTGGTACATGTTTTTCCATTGAAGTTTGGGTAAGTTTCTCAACCAGAACTCGTTATGTTTTCATGTACTGTCTTTTGAAATCTTTCCAGCAATGATTTAGTGCAGTTATGTTGGAAAAAATTGTTGAAAATAATTTACTATTAGAGTGTTTTCGTTTATCGCGTCTCCTGAAAAATTCACTTAATGGCACATGTACCACTTTTGCTCTCAACGGCTCAAATGGCCTGATCCTACTAAGATTCGAACCCACGACCACCCGCTTTCCAAAGCGGACTCTGTAACCTTGCGGCTACGGAGCTCCCCTCTTTACTCAGCATTAATTCCAATATGTGTAAGGTTGGTAAACTTAATGTTAAGCGTTGTTTGACCAATAAATAGTTAATGGGTTCGATGATGGCAATTTCGGTCACGGGTTACTTTAAAACACGTTTTATTATGTCAAAGCCGACGTTTCAAGGATATATTTCCTCGTCCTCAGGGCAACTACGATTAACAGATTACAATTTACATAGATTAGTCACACGAATTAAGTTATTACATACACAACTTACAAACAAAACAAACAAGTTCTCGTCAAAATATGGTGCATTGGTGTTTAATTGCTGTTGGTTAACTACACTACACTGTGGGTGTCAAATATGTAAAATAATTATTGGTTTGTGACTTTTCAAAATTTAAAAATGCAAACGGATGAGCTACACTTACACAGTATCTTCCAACACACATTACACACGATTAAAGGTAAACTTAATCGCAATCAAAGGTATAACCATTAGACTGGGACACGGTTATATGGGAAAAAAGCGATGGTGTTATTTTTTCGCTCCCATGCACTTTTCGTGTTCCTTATGGATCCTATAACAACTGGGTAACTTTTCAGATCGATCGGTGAAACGCCCGATTTGCGCCCGATTTTTAAAGTTTCCATACGATTTTATATGGGAAAATTCACTTTTTCAAAACTTATTCCCTATAAATTCCCAGTTGGGTCCTAAAAGTATATCGATACATGATATTTGTAGGAAATTTTCCTGGAAAAAACTCTTCTGAAGACCGTAAGGCGCTATGATGCTTGTAGAAACAGCTATTCACCCCAAACTGATTGAATGTCTGACGGACGGCTCACCATTGAATTTTACTAGCAATACTGCTGCAGCAAAGTTACACAGTTGTTATTTTTTGTCCCACCCTAATAACCATCCGTAACACATATTGGTCCCGACGAGAAAACTTACTCTCAGATCGATCATATTTTGGTGGCGTTTCTTAGACGTCATAAATGTACAGTTCTTCCTAAGCCTAAACATCGTCTTAGATCACCAACAGTTCGCCCTTGACTGTCCAACGTCACAATTGGAGGTTTCCAAGAAGAGTTGATGGAATTAATGCTGAGTATAGTTGGAAAGATGGTGATGAAAAGAAGCTGTCAATACCACCAGAAAACAAGATCTCATAACCGGTGAAACGTTGGTGACCATGCGATGGAAACAACATTTCATGGTCTTGCTGAACGGTGAAGAGGATAGTTCTGTCAAACAGAACAGGAGCAAAATTGAGGGAGATAGACAAGCTGTGCGCGGCTGTGTCCCCGTGCTAGGGGCGGCGTACAACAGCGTCTGACTCGGGGCGGCTGAATCACGAAATGCGGTGCCACGCGGGTCTAGCTTTCACAGCCTTTATAAGAGATAATTCATATTATTCATATTACGAACAAGCCATTACATTCAATCAGTGACCGTAAATGCGTGTTGATGATTAAGAACAAATTCTTCAATTACAGCCTAATCAATGTGTACGCACCGACCCGATGACGAGAAGAAGGAGTTCAATGATCTCCTTGGAAAAACCTATAGTGAGTACCGAGGATACGACATCTGGATGGTTATCGGAGCTGCAACTGCACGCGGGTCGGACAGGAAGGCTTCTTTATTAACTCTCTAGTGCCCAGTGCCGCCTTTAGACGGTCTTCAGTTGAACCTCTAGAAAACTCAAAAAAGAACTTAAAAAATGCTTCATAGTTATTTTTTCGAAGTCTGTCTTAAAATAAATTTGGGCACTAGAGGGTTAATTGGTAGAGAAAGTTTCCACTATGAACGATAACGGCCTGAGGTTTAGTAACTTCGCTGCAACCAGAGACATGGCTATCTGTAGTGCTTATTTTGCACGCCGGAATATTTGAGAGCATACCTGGCCTGAAATAGGGTGGCCTGCTCTCAGATCGACCATGTTCTGACTGATGGTGCTTTCAGACGTTACACACTTAAGGTCGTTCAGAGGATCAAATGTTGACCTGGACGAATTAGAATCAAGAACAACGAAAAAGATACGGCTGAACATCCAGCGGTTATCAACTAGAGGAGCGGCTGCAGACTAGTCGCAGAAAGTTGAGGAGGGGATTGATGAGCATGTTGGGAGGGCACTCGGATTATCAGCACTGCGGTAAACATATCCAATGAGTGGTTGACGCTGAGCGCCAGCGAGCGATGGATGAGATAAAACCGCACCAGAGGGCACATGTTGGCGATGGCTGCGACGTCAGAGCGGAGGGAGCCATCGAGCAACTAGAGCCGCTGAAAAGAGACTATCGTCGGAAGAAACGGAGCATGTTCTTGCGGTAACAGAGGGCTGCTTATTCAGGCATGATGCGAGGAGCTTCATAAGTAATTATCGGAGCATAACTCTTCTCGATACAATACTAAATTCTCTCCCGCACCCTGTTCCACAGGCTGAGGCCGTTGCAGGAAACCTTTTTTTGGCGAATACCAATGTGTTTTTCGGGTCTTCTAATTGGCTCCGTAAAACGTTAATTTGTATCCACTATGGACCAAATTTTCGCTTTGAGACAAATCCTCGATAAATTTCGAAAATTCAACTTGCAGACTCACCATCTGTTCATACACTCTGCTTTCGTTACGTTAGAAGGTTTTACGATAGGTTCAACTTATTGTTCAACATCGCATTAGAAGGTGCTTTATAAAGGGCCGGTGAGCAGAGTCAGGGATGTTACGGATGTGATTTTTCAGACATCTGCAGATGCGGATGCGGATGCGGATGTGTGATTACGGATGCAGATGTTGATGCGAATGTCAATTTTCATGCGAATGTTCCTCATTCGCGGATGCGGATGCGGATATCCGTAGCATCCCTTGTGTTATATTTTGCTTTTTTCACATAACCCAGTGCAAAAGTTATTTGGGCGAGCAGTAAATACACCAAGGAAATTTTTTCTGCAATATTTTATGAAGCGATATTTTTTATCAATATCCGCATGGTATGATGCGGATGCGGATGCGGATATGTGATTACGGATGCAGATGTTGATGCAGATGTCAATTTTCATGCGGATCTTCCGCATTTGCGGATGCGGATTCGGATATCCGTTACATCCCTAGTGCAGAGCAGTGGCACCATCACTACGAAGTTTCACATGCTCCTAGGTTTTGCGGACGATATCGACATTGTTGGTATTAGCCGTACAGCAGTGGAAGAGGTTCTTAGACCTCCTAAGAGAGAAGCTGCGAGGTTAGAGCTCGCTCTGCTAAAACGAAGTACATGGGGGCTGGTAGAGAGCGTGGTAGTCCGACAAATGTTGGTGCTGAGGTGGTGTTATCTGGGG
The DNA here is from genome assembly GCF_029784165.1 of Wyeomyia smithii. Taxonomy (NCBI): domain Eukaryota; kingdom Metazoa; phylum Arthropoda; class Insecta; order Diptera; family Culicidae; genus Wyeomyia; species Wyeomyia smithii. Next base: position 192,563,825 of record NC_073695.1, on the reverse strand, counting down.
AAACTGTTGAAGTAGTCGACGGAAACATTGGTGATGTACGACAATGAGATGAGCCGTGAGATAAAGAGGCGGGTAGCGTATGCAAACAAGGCCTTCACGGATTGCGTAACCAGGTTAGGTTCCGCAGCCTGCAAACCCGTACGAAACTACCACTTTATAATACATTGATATTACCGGTGGTCCTCTCTGGGCGTGAAGAATGGACACTAAAAGAGGAGAGCACTTGGTGTTTCTGAGCGTAGAATCTTGCGTTCAATCATTGACAGGCACACAAATCGGCAGATATAGTCAAGCGAATAAAACACAGCAGGCTTCAATAGGCTGGGCATGTAGCTAGAATTCCGGAGGAACGACCAGCAAATACTATGTTTAGTAGGAATCACGATAGAGGCCGTCGACTTGATGTTTTATGTTGACGAGGATAGGTATTAGCAGCTGAGCGGCGGAGAATAGCAGCTCAAGACCGAGTAACATGGCGACATATTTTGGATTTTGCGGTCCGTCGCCGCAAAAGTAAAGTAGATCCGCTGGAGATCCGACTACCTCGGACGAGGTCAAAAATGCTTGTAAAGAGCTAGTGGCCACAAAGTTGTTGAAAAGTGCAGCAGGTGGTGGGAAATTTGTGAACATATACTTGAGGAGAGAGAACTCAAGGAGTGGTATTTATCTTGCTAGACCCGACTCACCAAAACCCGCCAGTCTCCAGTCTGTTCTCCCTGCAACAACGGGTAGGTATTGCGTCAGGAAGTGGCCTTTGTACTTGCTACACTTTTTAACTTCTTAAACCTCTAACCAAACTATCTAAAGACGGGCATTGAGCTTTCATTGGGATGTCGATGGTTGACTCATCGATTAATACCCTGTAACTCTAGGAGAATCTGGGAAGCAGCCGCTCTCCAGATGGCCGCATCCTACGTACTTAATAATCCGATGCCTTCATGTCACTTCTCGTCTCACCTACATGAACTGTATACTGTATACAAAGCGTTCCTGAATCTATGCAGATAGTGTCTGATCAGTGTCAAACTGAAGTCAATTTCGCCATGGTACCTTTGGATCCATCTGCATATCGCCGGTATGAGTCGATGCGTTCATCTACCTATCGTGGAGTTAGACTAACCCCGCTGCCATTGGACCAACGAAGCACTCTATGACTTCTCTGACGATGATCCTAAAAGACCTCATGCCAGCCAAGACGCATATTGCTTCATAAGACACGGTACGGTATGCACTCGCAACTCTAAGACGCGGGAGCCTTTAGGTAGTTTTTAGTTTATCGTGGTAGCAGTTGTATAAACTGCCTAACGCCTTGGATTTCACAGGACGCCATATATAAGTATGAACGATGTCCCACTGGAAAGTTACGCTCACTTCCTTACACTATCGTTGAAACCTTCCTGCAGACACATGTCACCGTGGCCTCAAAACATGCACTTTTCATCTACTTAAGAGTTTGAAGCGTCGCCGAGCATATTTTCTTTGCATGCCCTCGTTACGTGAAGGCGAGGCGAGGAGTGACATGATGACGGTGAGCGGGCCGGACACCATGCCGAATAACTTAACACGTTAGATGTGCGACGATTCGGAAATATGAAGACCGGCAGATTCCCAGATTCTCCCAGAGCTACAAGACATCAATCGACAAGGCGTTGGTGCATTCTCCAGCCTCTGCGATTGTTTGATACGAAACTCTCCGTCTTATGATGCTCTAACTCCAGTTTCCTAGAACGCATCCAGTCTTCTCCAACAATAAACCTCTAGAATTTTGTCATCCTCAAAGCCAACAATCACATGGGAGCTTTAGCTTAAACAAACCATGCACGGCATTCTATAACACCGGACCCACGATGAAACCTTGCGGTACTCCTGCGATAAACAGTAAACAAGCGCTCGATTTTGAAAGTAATTTTTCAGAACCTTTTAAAGCCTGCATGTAAGTACTACGAAGCGCGAAGGGTATGGAATCTGGCACTATTAAAGGCATTCCTCATGTCTAACGTGATAATTGTGCAATAGCGGATGCCCCTTCTTTTACGCAGGAGTGCTACCGTTTACACTCTTCGTGTATCTCACAAGCCTGTTAAGGATTATCCTCACAAGTATCTTATCCGGTGGGTTTAGAGGAGAGATTGGTCTATATGCCGATGAATCGCCTGGTAGTTTCCCGGCCTTTGGCAGTAAGATAGATCCAGGACAGCGAACTGCATAGAAAAACTCATTTGCCCAGTCGTCAATGCGGCGTACGATTGAGTAAAGCGCAACGAGCAAGGTTACGGGCTCTTTAACTTGCTATTCAACATTGTTTTGAAAGTATAGGTACCGAGAGCAGCCGGGAAAAATCGAGTACCACTATCTCGAAGACTCATATGATCCATGGGTTTTTGAATGAAATGGTTGAACCGATACCGAAGAACTAGTTAATCACTATTCAATCCTGAATTTTTTTCGTTTTTGAATTTCTGTTCATAATGTATATTTTGGGCAACTGAGTTGAATTGAATCCTGTGTAAAATAGAAAAAATGCGACTTATATCTCGTGAAATAATTTGCTATCAGAATTATGCTCAAGTTAAGGTTTATTGTCATCATGAATAAATGGTTTTTTGGTTTTCCATTTGGAAATTTTGCATTAAAAATTATCCTTTTTCAAATAAGGATTCGTTCTAGACCGGCGCCACCGGTATTACTTCGTCGTTAGACATTAGCAGATTTTCTACTTCGACCTCGGCTAGAAACGAACTTAGAGCGATTGTGTTATTAGTGGAGTATGCTAGAGTTCAAACCGATTTTTGTTCAAATGACGATGTATTTTGTATTAAGTACGTATATTTTACGGGTGGTATAACAAATCGTCTTGGCTATTAATAATAAAATTCGAAATTTTAACTCTAGATTTCGCTCTGAAAAGCTCAGTACACAGGAAAGTTATTTGAGATTGTTACGAATATCGTATACAACCGTACGTGTCAGTCAACGGCTGTGAAGTAAATCATAGTTCTGATGTAATTTCGCGTCATGTGGGAATCATGAATCAACTCTTCAATACACACGATAATTGTTACCAAGACCGTATACAGCCGTACGCGTCAATACTCAGACGTCAAATGACTATATTCATATTGTAAAGTTTTTGCCTTTCTCCTAGAAAGGTATAGCAATCACTTGCAAAACCGAAGATATGAAAGTGCTCCAAAGGGCCGAATGGCATATATCACTCGACTCAGCTAGACGAGCTGAGCATTTTCTGTATGTGTGTGTGTGTGTGTATGTGCAGTTTTTTATTCTCACTCACTTTTCTCAGAGATGGCTGGACCGATTTTCATGAAATTAATTGCAAATGAAAGGTCTTGTTGTTCCATAAGACCCTATTAAATTTTATTGTAATCGGATTTTTAGTTTAGAGGTTACGAATCAAAATGTAAAAATCATGAAACATCATTATCTCTAAAACCACACAACTGATTTGAACGAAATTGGTTTCAAATGAACGGGCTACCTGAAAAACCCTTAACTTTTGAATTTTATAAAGATTGAACTTGTGGTTCAAAAGTTACGAAAAAAAGGTGTTCTGAAGACTGTTTAATCTCACTCATGTTTCTCAGAGATGGCTGGACCGATTTTCATAAAATTAGTGTCAAATGGAAGGTCTAGGTGCCTCATAAGACCCTATTGATTTGTTTCGCAATCGGACTATTACTTTGACTGTTATATTTAAAAATGTGAAATCCAGCTATGAAAAGAAACATATTCCGAAGACTACTTAGACTCACTCACTTTTCTCAGAGATGGCTGACCCGATTTCCACAAAATTAGTGTCAATTGATAAGTCTAGCTGCCTCATAACACCCTATTGAATTTTACTGTAACCGAACTGTAACTTCGTCTGTAATGTACCGAAAAAAATAAATAAAAAAAATGTGAAAATCACGAAACTTCATTATCTCAGAAACTACACAACCGAATTGATCAATATTATTATGAGATGAGCGGACTAGTTTTTTTTTTTTTTGTAAGAAATGGACCACTGCGACCATTGTTTTGATCTTTTGTGGTAAGCGGACTAGTTAAGCGTTAACTGATGAATTATGATTGAACACGTGGGTTCAAAGTTTTGCTGTCCTATACGTTTCCATTTCATTTGATTATAATCGAACTTAAGCAACGGTTATGTATCAAATTGTTAATAAAACAACGAAAGTCTATTATCTCAAAGATTACATGACTTATTTTAACATAACTAGTGTCATACGAACGAGTCATCTCTCAAACTTACAAATAACAAACTTCATAACAATTTGATATGTGGCTCAAAAGTTATGGAAAGAAAAGAAATTAAAAGACTCACTTTGATCGATATATGTAGCCTCAACATAATTTAAATGTGGTGTCGTACTATTTGAACGTTCCAAATTTATTGATTCCTTGCGACGTGTTTAAAGTCTGCAAATGCACAACGAATCGATCAAAGTCAAATAACAAATCGTTTGAAATGATTGGTTTTATCGAAATGACAACATCCTCGACTTTTGGCTTCCGTACATCGCCTTAATTCTAAATATATTCATATTGGGTGCTATTCGGTCATTTTCAGCAGATTTGGCATCAATCTGGCACCGGAAATACTTATTTTGGGAGGTATTTAGTTATTTTGGTTGTTTTCCAGAAACTAAAAGTGGTCGTCTTTAACCCGTAAAGACCCGGGACGGAACTTGTTTTTTGAAAATGCTCGTTCTCAGCACTGGAACGGCCGATTTGGGAAAACTTGGAATTTTGTTCAAGGGGAATAGTTGCTCTAAGTTTTGGTAAAGGTGCCACCCCTCTGGACCCCTCCCTGCTTTCGTGAGATGCAAATATGTCTGTTTTTTTTCTAATTTGAATTTTGATAAAAATACGTAGTTTGGAAACTCCAAAGTTCACTCTTACATACCATATTTCATACACCTGACATGATTTGATACATGGAGCAATTGATACGTATGAAAATTTCCAGAGTTTACTCAATTTGTTTGAAAAATTAGAAAAAAACACAGACATATTTGCATCTCACGAAAGCGGGGAGTGGTACAGAGGGGTGGCACCTTTACCAAAACTTAGAGCAACTATTCCCCTTGAATAAAATTCCAAGTTTTCCCAAATCGGCCGTTCCAGTTCTGAGAACGAGCATTTTCAAGTTCCGTCCCGGGTGTTTACGGGTTGAATTCAAAATGGTGTCCAGGGTCAATGTTTGGTTTCTATGCATCATCTCGATATCCATATTGAGTATTATTCGGTCATTTTCGACTGTTTCCTAGAAGTTGCCATTAAGCAATTCAAAATGGTGCCTGATTGGTTATTTTAGGCTGTTTTTCACAAACCGGAAGTCACCGTCTTGGATTTCAAAATGGTATTTAAGATAATTTCTGGCCTCTGAATGTCATTCTGGTTGAAGAAGCATCCATATAGGGTGTTATTCGATCATTTTCGGCTGTTTCCCAGGAACCGAAAGTCACCAACCTAGAATCCAAAATGGGGTCTGTGGTCGATTTCAGTTGCTGTGTATCATTCTAGTTCCGGATATACTCATGTTAGGCGGAAATCGGCCATTTTTGGCTGTTTTCCAGAAACCAGAAATTGCCATCCTACAATTCATAATGGTGTCTGAAGTCAATTTTTAGCTTGCAACATTTTGGCTCCGGAGAAACTCATATTGGGTGGTATTTGGTCATTTTCTGCTGTTTTTCAGGAACCGGAAGTCGCCATCTTAGAATTCAAAATGGTATCTGTGGTCGATTCGAGCTCCTGTGTATCATTCTAGATCCGGATATTATTATATTGGGTGGAAATCGCCCATTTTTGGCTGTTCCCCAGAAACCGGATGTTGCCATCTTATAATCAAGGTCATGGTGAATGGTGAACATGGTAGCTTGTGTACCACTAGTGTCAACATTAAAACGCTTTTTCGTGTGTGAAATCAAGTGCTTTAGGTGATCTAGTGCTAGTGATCCGACGGCCAAATTGGAAACTTAAACGGATAAGTAGAAGTGTATTTGCATGCTTTCGATTTATTTGTTTTTTATTGATTTAATTTGTGTCAGCGCCGATCAGCGCATCTATATCACATAGACGCTACGGCTGCTGGTTGAAACATTCATTGTTAAATTTTTGCATTGTTCGTTGCCTTTAGCCTTTGCCGTTGCTGCTGGACGAGTCCGGCCGGCGGTTGTTTGTTTGTTTATTATGGACTGTGCAAAGTGTGGTAATGTAGTTCGTGTTAGCGACGATCCCGTAGTTTGTGTGGGCAAGTGCAATTCTCGATTTCATCGAGTTTGTACACCGCTCACTAAAATAGCGGCGAAAGTCGTTGACGATAATGAAAATATTGTTTTCAAATGTGCTTCATGTTTATCGGCCCAAGAAGACGGCGGGAAAGATGATGCTATGAGTAGTGAGCTGACGGAGATCAAGAATGTATTGTCATCTTTGTCTCAGTCGCTTACAGATACTCAAAGCGGAATCGAAACCCAGATAAACAGCGCGATTGCTAACGGTACCGATAGTATTTTGAAATCGATCAGCAACTCTCTTCGTGAGAGTATGGCAAGCATTGAAGCCAATGTTGCCAAAAAGCTGGATGATTTTAAAATAAATGTTATTGGTAAAAATGATCGGGATAAACATGCTGCAATGAGTAGAAAGAGGTCTAGAACTGAGAGAACGATTCACTCTGAGTCGGACTCTATTCCCAACAAGAAAAAAATAAATTCGAATAAGCGGGACGAACCAATTGAAGACGTAGCTAAGCAAAATGACGAGGTTTTTGTTTCTGAAAATGCTTTGACATACGCGAACGTTTTAGCGGGGTCAAGTGGGAATGCAAATACATTGAAGCGAGTGGAAAACCGTAAGACTCGGCCGGTCATTGTGATTAAACCAGTCGAGTCTTCTCAATCTAGTGAAGATACTAGAATTTTTTTGAAAAATAATTTAGATCCTAAAATACACAAAATTAGAAACTTTAGAAAAAAAAGGACATTGAAAGCAATTTAGGTGAAAAATATAAATATTCCCCCGAAGTCTTTATTGACTTGTTAAAAAGCCAAAATGAAGACCTCGGTTTCAATGAAGTCAAAGTAATTGCTTAATTTGTAAATTCAAGCTTCAAATATAATAAGTATAACACTATTATTGAAGTTGATAAGGACACTTTTAACCACTTGGTGACTGCTGGTAGAGTAAACATTGGGTGGGATAGGTGTTTGATTCAAGAGGCCGTCAATGTTTTACGTTGCTTTAAATGTGAAGAATTTGGTCATAAAAGCACAGAGTGTGTTAATCCTGAAACATGCTCCAAGTGTAGCGGACTACATAAGACATCGGAATGCTCATCGACTGATTTTAACTGCGTAAATTGTTTAGAATCTAAGAAAGAATTTCATTTGAACTTGGACGTAAAACATCCAGCATTTAGCACGCAGTGTCCGGTATATCGGAGACTGTTTGAAAAAAGAAAAATCAACATGTTGTTAAGTAAATAGCAGCTGAAGCAAATGCAATGTGAGAGGAAGCGAAAGATAGTTAATCTAAATATTGCTGGTTTATCTACAAATTATGCCGCATTGCGGCATTTTGTGGAAACAACACGTCCGATGTTAGTATTGCTGGCTGAAACTCATATAGTAGAAGCTGATGCATTTGATCAATATAACATACCGGGTTACAAAGTTGCTTTTTGCCTTTCACACTCCAGACATACTGGAGGGGTTGCTATTTACGCCAAGGAATCTGTTAAATTCAACACTCGGTTAAACGAATGTGTTGAAAACAATTGGTTCCTAGGTATATCAGTTGAAAGAGGCATGACGATGGAAAATTTCGGAATTGTATACCATTCCCCCAGTTCAAGTGACCAGCGTTTTTTGGAAATTTTAGATAACTGGTGGGAGAGTTTTGTAGATTTAAATAAATTAAACGTTATCGCTGGTGACTTTAATATTAATTGGCTTAATGAACCAAATTCGAATCAATTAAAGCAATTAGCAGATTTTTTCAATTTGCGACAAACTGTTTGTCAATATACAAGAATTTCCAGACAATCTCGCACATTAATAGATCACGTGTTTTCAAATTTTGATAATGTTCATTCCTTTACAGAGGCCGATTACAAAATTACAGATCATGAGACAATTTTTGTTTTTATTGAGAATGACCAAAACCGTGATGATAAAGTAAAGATAAAGTGCTGGAACAGATATTCGAAACAAGCAGTGTGTCAACTTGTTTCGAGAAGCTTGGATTTTCAACCAGTAACTGGTGATTTGGACAATAAAGCAGCTGTTCTTACCAACACGCTGAAACAATTTACCAATAGTTTAGTGTTAGAAAAACATGTAAACTTGCATAATGCAAACAGCTGGTACACTCTAGATCTTCTGCGTTTAAAACGAAAAAGAGATAAAAGGTACAAGCAGTTTTACAGAAGTAACAGTAACGATGATTGGTATAGGTACACCGCGGCGCGTAACATGTATTCACGTGCCTTGAAAAAGGTTCGGTGTGAATATATACAGCGGAAGATTGATCAACATCAAAATAACAGCAAACAGTTATGGAAAATTTTAAAGAAACTAATGAAAAGTAAAGATTGTAGCCCGCAATCCATAACTTTTAATGGCTTAGAAGAACAATCGGCGCGAGTAATAGTAAATAAATTTAACAATTATTTCGTTAACAGTGTTCAATCGATAAATCAAAGCATTGATTTGGTCAATGAGCCGGACGAGATAATACAGCCGATCAATAACAACTGTAATAACTGTAGCTTTGATGGTTTTCATCCTATTACTTTTGCAGAGTTGAAAGATATTTGTTTTTCTATGGAGAGATCGGCTGGTATCGACAATGTCAACGCAAAAGTAATACAAGATTGCTTTCATGTCATTGGACACGATCTGCTGGACCTTATTAATGAATCACTGCAAACACGACACGTGCCTGAAGTTTGGAAGGAATCACTTGTGGTTCCTATCCCCAAGATTACTGGGACGGATAAAGCCGAAGAGAAAATATTAGAACTTGTTGTAAAAGGCCAGCTGATGGATTATTTAAATCGTAATGATTTGCTAATTCCAGAGCAATCAGGTTATCGAGAGGGGCACTCTTGTGAGTCTGCATTGAATCTGGTGTTAGCAAAATGGAAAGAAAAAATCGAGGCTAAAGAAACTATTCTTGCTGTATTTTTGGATCTAAAACGCGCTTTTGAAACAATTTCTAGGCCCTTATTGTTGCAAACATTGAAGCGCTTTGGTATCGAAGGGACAGCATATAAATGGTTTGAAAGATATTTGTGTGCTAGAACTCAGAAGACTCGTTTTAATGATTTTGAATCGGATTCCATTGCTAATACACTTGGTGTACCGCAAGGAAGTGTTTTGGGGCCCATTTTGCGATGTAATTGCCGATGACACTGTTCTGTTCATTGCAGCCAAAAATCCAAACGATATTGTTGCACTTTTGAATCAAGATTTACATTATCTGGCGAATTGGTTAAAGTTTAAACAGCTTAAATTGAATATTAGTAAAACACAGTACTTGATTATTTCTTCTGCCAACTCCAGACCAGGCGTAAACATTGTAATTGATGGTGAGACGATTGATCGCGTAAATGAATTAAAGTATCTTGGAGTTATTATTGATGACAAATTAACTTTCAAGTCTCACATAGATAATGTCATCAAGAAAATGGCGAAAAAATACGGTATTTTGTGCCGTTTGAAAAATGAATTGACTGTTAGTAGTAAAATTAGTCTTTATAAGTCAATCATTTCACCACATATAGATTTTTGTTCATCCATAATATTTCTTGCAAACAATACACAAATGTTGAGACTGCAGCGCTTACAAAATAAAGTAATGCGATTAATATTAAGATGTAATAGATACACTTCCTCGACTGGACGCATTGCAATGGCTTTCTGTGAAGCAAAGAGTATATTTTTTGACAATGGTGTTTCTATATAAGATTTTGAATAATATGCTGCCTCGCTATTTGTGTGATCGAATTGATAGAGGAAGTGATTTTCATAGGTACAACACTAGAAACGCGGATGATGCTGAACACCACATTTTTTATTCGGAAGATCACAGAACTCTCTGTTGTACAAAGGAATAAACTTTTTCAATTCGATGCCAAGACAAGTAAAACGTTCAGCAACAATGGCGGAGTTTAAAAGGCTTTGTATTCCACACATAAAGTCTGTCTTGTAGACAGATTATATAGAATTTTTTGTAAATTAATGACGAAGATTGTAAAATTTAAACTTTTTTTCTAATTTATTGGGTACATTAAGTTATTATGTTCATTAATGATGATGGATTTTTGTTTTAATATAGTTATATAATAATTAATATTAGAGTTAAAAAAATGAGTCGGCTACACATGTTTGAGCCACGCGCGCGTAGACTGACATAGACAATCTGGATATTGAGTACATCAGGTTTAAACCGCTGAAATTGAAACAAAAAGCATAACGGGTTGATAAGTTGCTTTTTGGGTTGCTGTCACCTTTATTTTCTCAATTTATTTGCTTTTACGATTTAAAAAAAGGGTTCGGAGAAAAAAACTGAAAAGGCTTGGGTTTGCCTGTGGACTGTAGAGCTCGTTATCGGGAATTATAGTGTCATAGGATCTCTCTCGAAGTTCAGGACCGTTATCCAGAACCAATTCTGATTAGTTAACGCTCCTAAATGTTAGGTTCAATTCCTAACCAAGTCCAGATAATTTTCGGGTTGGAAACGTTCTGGATGAGCCTTGGATCAATGTTATTGAAAACTCGTTTATTTTTTATTTATTTTCAAATTATTGGTATTCTTTTGAAGGGTTACTATGTCTGTATTAATAACCAGTCCGTTATTTGTTTGTCAACTGGTTACATTGTATGACTCTATATAATATCTTACTTAGATAAATCGACCAGCTCAAACCGATGTAGGGGTATGAGGTGGGACCATCATCATCATCATCATCAAAAATGTTGCCTGAGGTCGATTATGGAACATATTTGTTACCACTAACAACTTTCAAATACCAAATATGGTTCCATTTAGTTGATTGGTTCGCGAGATGTGCAGAAATTTGTGCAGAAACATGTGCTTCCAGAAGAGGGAGGGGAGTCGAACCATTATGGACATATCTGTTACCTCTAAAAACATTCTCATACCAAATTTGGTTGTATTTTCTTGATTAGTTCTTGAGCTGTGCGAAATTTGTGTTTCAATTGTATGGGACCCCTTCCTCATAGAAAAGGGAGGGGTGTCAAACCATTATGCACATATTTGTTACCTCTAAAAATATTCACCTGCCAAATTTGGTTCCATTCAGTTGGTTAGTTCTCAGAATGTGCAGAAATTTGTGTTTTATTTGTATGGCACCCCTCCCTTGCAAAAGAAGGAGGGGTGTCAAAACATTATGGACATATTTTTTACCACTAAAAACATTTACCTGCCAAATTTGGTTCCAGTTAGTTGATTAGTTCTCGAGATGTGCAGAAATTTGTGTTTCATTTGTATGGGACCCCTCCCTTCCAGAAGAAGCAGGGGTCTCGAACTATCATAGGAACCTTTATCGGAATCAAAAACCTCTACATACAAATTTTCACGTCGATCGGTTCGGTAGTTTTCGAGCCTATATGGATCAGACAGACAGACAGACCGGCTGCATTTTTATATGTATAGATTACAACATCAACTTTCAAGAACCTTAAGAATGAATATACATTTATTGGATTGAAGCGTTCATGTGAATCTATTTTTACAAATAATAAGTTTGAATGAAAAAGGCTGGGTCTGACCGCTAGGTGGATTAATTTAGGTTTTTAATTACAACATCAATATTTTAGAATCCAAAGAGTGAATATACCTTTATTGGATTTGAGCATTCATGTAAATCTATTTTTACAAATAATAAGTTTGAATGAGAAAGGCTGAGTCTGACCGCTAGGTGGATTAATTTAGGTTTTTTTATAGTTTAATCAGAACAAGAAAAAGTACTGTTTATCACCACAGTTTGCCACACTCAGTTGCCTTCAATGACTTTGTTAGACGTTAAATTTGTTCAACTGATGAAAAATCGCGTTCTTAAGTTCAAGTTTAAGCTCATATTCACGTTACTAGGTTACAAATGTCAAGCCGTCTTCAAATCACAAATGAATAAGGTGCCCACGTATAATTCATCCGAGGAAATGTAAACCCAGCAGAGAAGTATGTAAACAGGGAACAATCATTAGGAAGCGATTCACGGCGATAATAACGAAGACATTGCTGTTGGCGGCGTGCCGAAGATGGTCTGAAAGCGAATGAGCGACGACCAGCTCCATCTACCGTGACAACTCTGACGGACAGGATCTTTTATCGCTCGAGTTCACTTGTTATTACATCTCACTTTTATTGTTATTTTCCATTGTTCCGGGGAGTTTTGGGGGTACTTCTGCCTTGGTTGCCTATACCTGTGGACTTTTTTTTCTGCTTTACTGGCATAGTGAAATGTTCTTATCGACCGAACGTGCCTACGCCAGGACGACGGGGGATTATTTTGACGGACTAAATGACATTCCTGGTTGCGTTTGTGCAATTGATTATTTTACTCTGCTGCTTTTCATTTCCGCCTGTCTACACGTTCGAGCTGCTATCGATTCAAATGGTGTCGCTCCCAATCAGGATTTTTGTCGTTTGACGTGTTGATTATTTCATTTTTATTACTCAAAAGAAACAGAAATGAAATGCAGTTTAATAAGCGACATTCCAATTCATTTAAATAATATCAACCGAGAGCATGGTCTCCATACCTCAACCAAGAGGATAGGAGTCAGGAAATTTACTTGCCAACCGAAACATATTTATGCCCTCGCCGATCGACCGGGGAACATTACATTAGAGCGGTGAATAATTTAGGCTTTGTTGTGTCCTGTGGGATACAGTCGGAAAAATAATGGCTTCGCTTTGGCTTTCTTCTTTCGGTACCCTAAGCAACAGCCAGCAGCAGCAGCGGAAATACCCAAACCAAGCCGTAATCGGACGGAGTTTTAGCGTAGGACAGACCGACGAAAAGCTAAGAAGCTAAAGCAATTAGGTCGGTCGGTTGACTTACCGTTAAACGGCCGATTGTTTGAGCAGCCAGATCGAATTTCCAGAGCGGTAAATTGTGCTAAAACAATAACCGAAGTAACTTTTCAAATCGATTTTGCATAATCCTCGTTCCCCTCAGTTCCATTAGAAGAAGGGTGTGTGGTAAAGTGAGATAATGCGTTACCAGTGCAGATAAATGGTTTCATCGTTCGGAAAAGCTGGGTAAAAATTAACGTATCATCCTTGTGCCGACTACGCAGAAATAAGCGCTAACCTCGATTGAAGGGAATCGGCATTTTTTTTGCTTAGTGGTATTGAATTGGAAAATGTAACTTCATCCTGTCGAGCTGGTCTCAGGCTCAAACTTTGCTTCGTACCAGCTGTGCGAGGAGAAATCAACAAATTTTATCGAATAAGCGGATTGAATCGCTATTTGCAACCCTGAACAATATTGTCAGAGACAATCAATCTGAAAGGTACAGCTGAGGAAACGGGGAATAGGAAATAATTTATGGCCAGCGACTGCGCTGTCTTTTCGTGATAGGACATTCGCCTTCGCTGTGCAATCTGTGGAAGGGGGCGCTTGCTTGTAGAGCGCGGAGATAAACACGGTATATGCATTTGACAAACAATATGTCGATTATTTTTTGATTATTTGGGATAGTCACTATTGTGCACGTTTGTGTACCATTCGAACACGGAGCAAACAAACATGATTGATTCTCTCGGTAAATATATTATCTAGTATAGAAAAATATATAGTTCAAATCCATTGGAATAACATTTCCAGTTTCCAGTTTGTATTTTTATTTTAATGTTTCAGGTGGTTATCGGGTCAGTGTATTACTCATATGGAATTTATTCTTGTACATAACTTTTGAAACGAATATGCGATGAAAATAAATAATATTCATCAACGGAGGTTCCATCCGTGTGCAAATAGGAACAACCAAATTGGTCGGTTTTTGAAACTAAGACGACTGATGATGCACACTTGTGTGACACTGCTTTACGTGTCTTTATAAGAAATATCTCTTTTGGAAGGCAAAACATATTTAATGGCTCAAGAGATACAATCTGGCTGCTCGCCTGCTCCACAAGCACGTCTAAGACCCGCGTACGTGCATTGGTATTTCGAGCATAAGGTCCGCTTTCTCATATGGTTGAAAATTTTGTTCACCACGAGAATTTTGCTAGAGAAAACAATTCCCCGTTGACGATCTAGGTAATCGTAATAACTGTCTACTTTATGCGTGCCACAAGAAATACAAATTTTTTATTCTAGCGAAACAACTTAAATTGAAATAATTTGTACACATAAATTCATTATGAACCTCAAATCTAACGTGTCTCTTCACTGAGAAAATGCTATGATTTCACAAAGGTCAGAACGATTGGAAAGTGATTGAAGAGGAGCGCAGTTAACCATAGTACTTTAAAGCGTACTAGTTAATCATCGCATCAGAGCGTGAAGGTTGAATGTGACTGTTCATAGGTAAAACGAAAGCGAACCGTTTTTCATTTTGGATTTCCTTACGCATTGACATTTTCGTACATCTCATACCAGTGCGAATGCGAATGGGCGGAACGGCAAGGGCAAATTGTCGATTTGCACTGACAGAGTTGTTTATGTTTTCCAGGGATGTAAAAAAAAGAGAGGGAGATTTTAATGTGAACACGTTTCGACAATTCATTTTTCGAGATTTTGTGTAGGTTGGAGTGGCAGGCCTCAGAAGGTTGTATTGATGTCTATGAAAAAGTTGCTATTCGCATGTATTTGAGATATTTTAAAGCTGTAAATAATTAAAGACCTGTCCAAAAAATCACCAATAAATTTAACATTTCCTGCCCAACAAAAGCGGTTCGTTAGTTTACTATGGTGTCTTTAACAAAGTTGTACAGCGTTATGATACTTAGCTGCAGATAAAAAAGATGTATCTCAAAATCAGACAGAATCAATGTGTTTGCTCAGCGACTGTACGTATTTTTATTTTCAGCCTCCCCTGTAAATCAATTTTTGAAATATAATAACACTCGAAAGAATATCGTTTATATCTGACGATATTATGCCTGTAGTATTTTTTGTGCAAACAACATGTATTTGACAAGGCACAAGCGTATCGTGCTTGTTGAAGAAGAACCAAGAATTTCTCGTAATGCGTCAAAGTCAGAATTAACTCTATATCCTCAAAAACCAAATCCCATAATACTTACGTTATCATAATGAATGGTTTTGTCTTATTTATATGGATTATTTATATGGATAATATGGATCTTACTTTCAAAATAATATGGAAGCCCTTACAAAGGTTTATTATTTGGCAAACAAAAGAAGATATGTTAAACAAAATTATTAACAAGTTCCAGCAAAAATCGTAGCAATCAACAATTCCATTTTTGTTTTTTGATTGACAATTTTTTTTATTTGCCTATAACTACATTCGCTGTATTACGAAGACAGCTAATCTACATTTATTATGGTAAAGCTTAGAATAATAATATATCATCTAACAATTTTGAAATGTGCAAAGAAATTCTGAATGGATCCTAGTAAATGAACCAAAAATTCACAAGCATTCGCAGGCTCTTACTCTTCTATGAATGTGTAAATTTAGGAATTTACTCTTCCGATACTATCCGGTCACGATTATTTAGTGAATATCGAAGATAATAAAATTAAATATTTATCCGTTGCAAAAAGTTACAATTTTTGTTGAGTAATTTATGGTAATCATATTTATGAGATAAACTTTCAATCACCATCAGCAGCAGCATTGCAGTTTTTCCTCGATTGCAGACGAACAGAAATGTACGAACAAAAGTGTACCACTGCAATACGAATAGTACCGCTGAAGTACGTATAGAAGTGTACCGCTGAAATGTACGAATAGAAGTGTACCGCTGCAATCATAGACGACGAGAGACCTGCGGCTCTTTATTCCACTGGTACTGTTGCTTTTACCGGCATATTTTCTCTCAAGACATCAATGTGTGTAGTTTCGCGGGAATGCGAAGATGAACGGGAATAGAAGGTGTGACTAGACTTAGAAAAAATTTTCCCTCGTCCAGACGGGACACGAACCCGCAATCTCCGTTGTCTCCGGCAAGGTGTTTTGGCCAATTAAACTACTGGGTAAGGTTAACTTTTCCTAAGACCAATGTCGAATCACCCTCTACTATTGTGTGCCCGCATCTCAGCACGCCGCGAAGAAACTGCACACACTGCCCTGTGGAAGTTTATTTCTGTAACTGAGAGAGTGGTCTCTTTACGCACACTATGTATAATGACTTATTATATCTACAGCGACGCAAGCGATGAGACACTTCAGGCAGGTTTAGCATTTGTTCAAGAATGGGGATTGTATCAAACTTTTCGGAAAACTTTTACCTTCGAGACATCATATTAGTCTAAGCTCATGGAAGCAAAAATAAATTGACCTATTGGGACGGGGAGACTCTGTCAATTTTTATTTCGATATTGATACAGAGAATATCACAGGGAACGGATGGTGTCCATTCACGTCGTCTGTGCTAGGAATGCTCGCGTGTAATTGGTTCATTATTCGCGTAAATCAATCATTGAAACTTTTTATCAATTTTACCGCTTAGCAATGAAATTAGCGTGAAAACTAGTATATTACAAAATTGTTATACATTTTATCTATCCTACAACATATTGGTTATTGTTATCCATCATGTGGTTATGCTGTTATTAACGTTTGAAATCTGACGCAACATTTGCCAGTTTCATTTCTAATTTTACAGAATGCAACCCAGTATAGTAAACAAAGACGTAGTCCCACGTCAAAAAAATATCCCGTATCCTGTTCCTTCCTCGATAAATTTCAAATATTCAATTTCATACTAACCATTTGTTCATAGACTTCAGAGCAGCGTACGATTTAGTTTAGAGAAATGAGTTGTGTCGGATTATGCTCGAACATGGTTTACCAACAAAACTGAATAAACTGATACGTGGTGCCCTTAGGGTAACCAGCGAAATTTCGAGCGCTTTCATGATAGACGGTTTGAAACCGGGTGACGGGCTTCAAACTTTTTTTTTTGTTCACACAACATTTATTTGACACGGCACAGGACTTCAAACTTGTTGTTCCACATCGTACTGGCGCTGGCGCGCAGAGATGGCACCATTGTTACGATGTCCCAAATACTTTAAGGTTTTGCGAACGATATCGGCATTATTGGTACTGTCAGCCGGGATGAGATTGTGCCAGTGGCGGTAGGATTGTGCCATCCAACCCGTGACTTGTCAGCCATTTCCTCCGGGTCAGAAGACTAGTCTTTCTTGGTAAGGTATTCAAGGAAAGTTATTCTTGAAAGATTGGCTTCGTGATCGCCCTGAGATGGCTGACAAACAATGGGTTTGCATGGCACAATCTCACCCCGGCTTACGGTATTAACCCCGGTATTAACTCCGGCTTACGGATAGTAACCGGAAACTGGGACTTCTATGAATTGCGAAACTAGCTTAGGTCCCTCAGCCTGCAAACCTGCAAACCTGCAAAAAATTTGCACTCTATAGAACACTGATTCTCCCGGTGGCCCCATATGGCCATGAAGCATGGATACGTACACTGAAAGAGGTTGATCGGCGATCAATTGTACTTTTGAACGGACGGAGCAACAAACAATATCGCACGCTAACTTGGAAGGCTTCTCCCGTACTCGATCAATTAGATCGGTTGAGAGAATTCGTTATCTATATTGTTTTCGGCATATTTTGCATGTTGTAGATAAACCGTGACCCCATTGCTGAGTCGAGAAAATTTCCAGCTCGAAAAGATCCTTGACCTGATAGGGGATCGAACCCGATTTCAAAACCGTGTGGAAAGGTTAGCCGACCGACATCGCTAACCACAGAACCACGGGCCCGCAACGGAGGAACGATGAAAATTGTCTTTAATTCTTGATGGCAATCTGGGAAATAGTGTTTGGCGCAGACGCATGAATCATAAAATACAAATCGGCGGATATAGTCAAGCGGATAAAACACGGCAGGCTTCAGTGGGCTGGGCATAGAGCTAGAATGATGGAGGAACGATCAATGCTACGTTCAGCAGGTATCTCGATGGGGTGGACCTCAAAATGGAGAACATTCCAGACGTGCTCGCAAGAAGCTTCGATCTCAGTTCTCCCTAGAATAAGCTCCGATCGGAAACCGGGAGAAAGTGCCTCCATTGTTCGCCAAGACGACCGAAGTCGGCAGGTAACAGAATGATTTCACCAAAATGCACCAAAACCCACTGTTCAAGTTCTGCAGTACGAGCATGAAAACTATGTGCTGGACTCTCCTGAACTGAGTCAACGCCTGTTGTAGGCAAATTCCAGTTCTGAACTCACGACATCCCGAGTAGCATGCCGTTGAAAATGATCTGCTCTAAATCTAACTGGAACGTTAACAGCATCAGCCCTTGTCGCCGTTGAGTTAGTTCCATCGCCTCCGTCGTCGTCGTCAGCTCAATCTAAACTTTCCAAATCTTTGAAGTCGGTAAGATCTTCAAAACTAATAATACCAATATCTGTTACCTCACAGAAGCCCATCTGAAGCCCGATGTCTCGGTCTTCTTCCCAAATCACTCTACTTTGTCCACTTTGTCTAAGACGTACTAACTTATCGAGTAGAGGAGTGGTCATTGCCTTTACTGCCGTTCCAATTAGAGCAGTCCCATGTTCTACGAAAACCTTATGCACGCTGGGACAACTATGCTTGAAACGGCAGTTTAGGAATGACTTTCAATTCAGTCTCATCCAAGGGATCGATATCGAAATCAACACCAACAGTGGCTCACTAACCTACATGACCGTATTCGGTTCTAGGCGAACCTGCGTCCGTAACTCTTAAGAATGACAGCATAAAGATGACGTGGAGACACGATATGTTTCTCATCGCCGATGATAGCAACGGGGATGATTTTCAACATAGTCATTACAATATTCTGGCTCCTACAAGCCCAAAATCCTTATTTATCGTCATCACCAAGCACTCAACGTAAGCAAGGCACTGGAAAAGGATGGAATTCCCCCGGGCAGTCATGCAGAGGTGCTTGGATAACTGCCACTTGCCAGATATGTGGAAGCGACAGAGGTAGGTTTTTCTGTTGAAGGCTGGGAAACCGCCCGGGGACCCATCGGCATATAGACTTATGTGTCTGCAGGACACTACGGGTAAGTTCACGAAGGGTGTAACCGGTCTCTCCGTCACCAAGACGACTGAGGTAGCACTCCAGCGTAAGAGAAGGGACATTCGATATTGTACAATCGTCACGCTCGACGTTAAGAATGCGTTCAATAGCATCAGCTGGAACTCCATAGCGTTTGCGCTAAGAAGCGTCCATATACCGGTGTCTCTGCACAAGATTCTGGAAAACTATTCCAGAATCGAGTACAAGTCTACAACAAGGAGGTTAGAAGTTCGTCCCAATTACTGTAGGAGTACCCCAAGGTTCCATCATGGGTCCGGTGTTGTGAAATGTTATGTACGACGGAGTGTTGAAGCTGAAGTTTCCTGTAGACCCCTGATCGTAAGTTTTGTAGACGACATAACGATGGAGGTCTATGGCGAATCGATCGGAGAGGCCGCGCACTGCATACGCAAGGTCGAGGTATGGTGGGCTAGTGTGATCCAAAGCTTTAGGTACGGACAATTATCATGGTAAACTGGAAAGTACCTACAGGCTCATGTGTCCGAGGGATGCGAGGTATCGTACAACACAATATGCATCTCTTACGGCATGATGCCAGTTAGCATCGCCATTAAAGAAAATTTCGGTTAAATTCAACCCCACTCCCCGAGTTATCTTTCAGGTTTCTGTTAATAGATTTCCCCGCTATCTCGCAAAAAGTAAGAAGCCCCTCATTTCTCAGCAAAGGTGGTTTTTTGACCCTTCACATTTTCATCACAAATGAATTCGACAACATCGGCCATCCAACTGTCCTCGAAAAGCTAAGTTCGTACCACAATCCAAAGTTGTTAAAAACACCAAACCCATCCCACCCCTCTCTCCTGATGGTATGGTAAACACTTACTCACGCTGGCTAAAAAGTCAAATGCCATTGGAAGCCACTTCTTTAGTTCCCATCAA
Organism: Wyeomyia smithii; assembly: GCF_029784165.1. Lineage (NCBI taxonomy): Eukaryota > Metazoa > Arthropoda > Insecta > Diptera > Culicidae > Wyeomyia > Wyeomyia smithii. The sequence continues at coordinate 192,543,624 of NC_073695.1, read as the reverse complement.
TTGGGTAACAGGGTTGCAAGATCTTTCGAAGACCATGTATCCAATATCATCTACACGAAGCATTTTAGCGACAATCTGTGCAAACGTCTTGCATCCATCTACCACAGATGCGTTGAATTTGGCTATTTCCCACATTATTGGTTATATTAGAATTTGCCAACTTCTGATATAATTTTCATCGAGTGACAGTTAAAATTCTTCATTGTCTTCGCAGCCGAAAGTTACAGAGTCCACTTTGACAAGCGGGTGGTCATGGGTTCAATTCCTTAAAAAACATAAGCATGGGTTGATTCTCAGGTTCCTTCATTGAAAAATTTCTCATCAAAGTGCAGAATTCTTATCTAAACTTTAGGTAGCTTTATCCACTATGTTATACTTGAGGCGATAAAAAGGTCGATAAAAAAGATAAGAGAATAGATAGTCTGGGTGAGAATATAAGCACTATAACAGGTAGCAAACTTCTCAATAAGTGACACTACAAATAGGACAAAACGAAAAAGGAAGTGCGAACAGCAAGAAACGTCCGAACAATGCCGCAAAAGATCACAATACTTGTAGCAGTGGGGTCTATATAAAAAAGATTCCCGGCTCGTTCGTGTTGTGTATATCGTCGATTGTCAGGTCTGTAAGCTGCGAAAGTGCAATATCCCAACCATCCTGGTGAAGATCATTCTAGACTATCTATCGGTCAGAACATTCCGGATCTATCATTGGTGCCCGGGTTCCTCTGGGAAGTATCCTGGTCCAATTCTCTTCAACATATTTACGTCAGACATCCTGTTAGAGGTAAATAATTACTGTATGTCGATGATTCCGTAGTCATCTACAAGGGTTCTCATGAAAAAAAAATTGAACAAGGCTTGGATGTTCTGACCGAACACACCGAACACACATTTTTAATGGCGAAGACCCAGGCTGACACAGGGGATCATTTACCTCACTCGAAATCTCCGCGGCTGGTTCCGGCTCCTGAAGTTAGGATTCGGGGTTGGGAAGCTCTACTAGCGATTGAATTGAAGAAGTTTAGGGCAGCAGGTTTGTCTTCAGATCCCAGTATGCAGAACATCAATAAAATGCAATCTTCTTATCAAGCAGTTATATACTATTATCAAAGCGAAATACCCCCTCCCCTCTCCACCTAAATGTGACGTTCTGACATTTTCAATCCTAATTATTTGAGGTGCGCGAATAATAAATCTATCATTTCGTCCTAGAAATGATAGATGGCCAGGTAAAGATGACAAGGACGTTGCGTTCTCGGCAATGCGACAGTACAAATTGCTGTTTCGTACTGCATGCAAAGGTGCTACATGAGAAGAATTCACAGATTTTTAACGGGTGACAGCGCAAATTTTAATGTTTTTGAAGCTCTCATACTCAACAACAAACACGCTTAGATAAAAATGAGAGTATGTTGTATATGTGAGCTCCTTTTTCTTTTCTCTTTACATCAGTATTTTTTTATTTGCTTATGCATGCAAGTTCTGTCCAGAATGGCGTCGAAACAAGAAGCATTGTGCAAGGCATTGTACAGCTCTAACTTAACTGCAGAAAAATTTTGGAAAAAAGTTCACGGAAAATTATTTTAAAAGCGAAAGTCTTCCGGTTTCGATTGTACATAATTTCTTACAAACCTCAACAACAATTCGCCAGGAAGGGGGTGGAATACCGGCGAAAGTAATGGACAAAAAAGAACTTCGTTCTTCCATCGAAATCACGGTTCAATCTCAGTGGTTTGACTACCAATCAATCTAGATGTCTATCAGAAAGAGTGTTTAAAAAAAAATTTGATTCCTTTTCTACACAAACACCATGCCATTGAAGGTATGTATTTTGGCAAGATGAAGCATTTTCACAGTACGTTAATAAACGCAAACGTTCCTGAACAACCATTGGATCCCATTTGTACCCAATATACGCAACCCAGCAAATCTACCTCAGAGTCGTGCAATCGAAGATTTCCTTAGGGTTATAAACTCCTTGGTGTACAAAAATAACTGGAGAGCAACGAACTGCAGGCAGTTGATTAATAGAATAGTTCAATTCAGAACAACCTGGAAGCATTTACGAAGCAATTTTGTCATTGGTCGTCCGAATTGTTTCTTTGTATCTATTTACAATCCAAGTAAAAAAATTGCCCTATTTTAAGATAATTTTCTGCAAGGCTTATTTTCGTTTGCAGGAAGAATCTCTTTCACAATCGAACAAAAATGTCATCGGTTTGTATCAAAGATTCGAACTAATTCGAAAGACCAAAAGTCAGCAGATTTCTAAAACCAATCGCAGCCACATGGATCGGTAGTTCAAACTGCGAAAGCATCTGAATAGAGCAACTACTGTGTTATCTATAAACTGATTATGTCTACACTTGTCTCGATGTGCTACTGCTGGTTGATCTAGATGGTAATATACCCCAAAATGTATATAATTATGTTCAAACATCGAGTGGTTGGATACTCCAACCGATGCGTGTCTTGGAAAGTGTAAATTGTTTCGAACAGGATAAAGAATTTACCGTACCGCAAGGGTAAAATGTGCGTGACTGGTACCAACTAGCAATAAAATATTCAGCCTAGAGCCATGAACGGCGAGCAACAGTCGTTTATGAACTCACTTATTCTTATTACTGCTGCAAGAGCAAATTTATTGCGGAACGTAATTGATATTGTTTTCCTTTCAGGGCATTAACATGTGTGCCTTGATCCGTAACAAGAAAATATAATTTCCGGCAGGTTGGTGTTGAAAACTATTGTTTGCGGTCATTATTTTTGCTCTGGCATTTCGATAAGCCTGCATAACCTAATAAGACATCAGACAGCCTACGGCTAAGCTTGGTTAGATTCGGGTTTAATCACATCGGTATAAAATTCGTATTATTTCTCCATCTCCAGGTTAAGCCAGAAACATATCAAATAAGTGAGTCTCTGACGCCTCATAATTACAAAAATATATATTCCAAGCATGCCTCATAAATCATTTTCAAGCCCATTGGATGAAATCTGTTTCAACTTCACGAGATTACCCTATACAGCACGTCGTCGTTCGTAAAATCCTGTTTTATTACAGCTGTGAAACAAAAAAGATGAGCATAGGTATTAGAACGCACACACATACACACACGCCTGCACATGAAAAGTTCCACCCCTGCCTGACTCACAATAAGCGGAACAACCGTCTATAAATTATGCTACGCTTTCCACGAGAAGGGGCAGCCTGCGGCCGGCCTTCGGGGAGAAAATCCCTGCTTTATTATAATAAAACGTTTATCGCTCATTCCCGAGATTCTCGACACTCAAGCACCCTGTTAATATTGTTTTTGGCGCCCGCCCTCTTCGTGGCCATCAACTGATCCTCCTCCACTCGAAGTGGGTCTCTAATCCTGCTAATTTAGATGGTATATTAAATCGCCAAAGATCTAATCCGAAACTCAACACATCACAACAGGGCAGGATTTTATTTCCTTCCACTTGGGACGATAAACTATTCCGAAGGTCAGATCGGTTCGACCCTGGCGCTTCCCAGATACGCCTACCCGCCTGCTCGACCGTATGTTGTCTCAAGTACGCCTCGGAATCATACAAAGAGTGACTCTAGCCTCGAGAGGGCATCCATGAGCGTCCGGAATTAATTATTATCTTCTGCCGCACTTCCTTTTCGAGCAGAAGATTTTCTACCGTATGAGGGAGCGGAAGGTACCCAGTGGCATTCTAATGTTTCTTCGTACGGTGAATTCGTTTGAACATTTTCTTACACACATTCGGGACGAATGAATGGAAGCTGCAAGTCAAGCGATGTTTCTACCCACTCGCAATAATGGTAGAGTAACAATAAAATCTTGTTCGCGTCACAAATAATCTTCTTTTAGCTTTCTTATAACTGACACTTGTCCTTAGGAAAGTGGTTTCCTCGTACCTTTATGGGTATGAATGGCTTGGGTACTGAGTTTCGGAGCTCATTGCAAAATATGTCAGTTGTCGATTAAGACCTAGACCATCAAGAATCTCAACGAGATACCATCCTCAAAGATCGTTGGACAATAACATGATTCGGGAAACTCAATCAGTCTCTTGTCGCTCTCGGACACGTGCTGTGACACTCGCAACCTTTAGCTGCGGCTGTTTATCTTACGACAATCCAACCAGTAGTTCAGTACTCGACTCTTTGTTCCCACGAAGGGTTACCCTTCCACCATTCGTACGATTTACGTAGAAAACCGTCACACTGACATTGCTATCCTAGGGTTCTTCCGAGATGCTACTGTGATAAACGCGTCCGGCCTTCCCTGAAAGGCATGATGGATGAAATCCAAAAAAGAGCCAAACGTGAAAGGCGTACGTGCCGCTTGTGCTTGGAATATTTTACGCCTACACAACCGGGGGGTTCACTAGTTGAGATGCGGAACGATGGATGAAGAAACTACTAACCGTACGGTATCCTTGAGAATAGACCATAAGCTCATTATAGTCGCGTGTAAACACAGCCAGTGAATGTTGTCGTATCCCGCTGCCTGCTGGGAAGGTTTTTGTTTCGGGCAACATCAGCACTGTAAAACACGACCACATAACTGTAATTGTGTTATATATCTTCGTTTAGGCAGAGTGTCACAGGCTGGCGCTTGGTGGACCAAGCCTCGGTGCTCCTTCGGTGAACTGGAAAACGTGCCTCCGTACGTCGAAGGTTGACGCTCCCACCTAATTGGCACTTTCCAAAGTTGGCTTGTTGAGGTTAGGAAAACCCGTGGCCACCGTCTCACGCTGGCCGGAAAAATTTATTGCTCCCCGAGCTGGGCAGGGCTGCAGAACTACTGCCTGTCGGACAGGTTTAGTGAACAGCTTTGTGGGTTATTGGTTTTGGCGATGACCTAGCGGAGCGAGCAATACAATCGCGTCACTTGTGTGCATTTCGGTATTTAGTTCACTCTGTTTATTCTTTTGTATCTGGAGAAAAGCAGCTAGTTTTTCCTTTGCGTCGAAACCTTCGAATGTCTCTAACATGAAAAACAAGGGTGCTGTAAATCGTTGAAAACCGTGGCCAGTGAATTTTGAAACGAACACAGCGAAAGTACTTCTCAAGATGGAAAGACTGCAGTTGCATTGAACCTGTTGAATTCTTCACTAGATTCAGCTATCTCGTCTGCCGACAAAGTTGATTATTTGTAGACAATGATAGCTTTCTACCACGTGAGAAACCATATTCTGCGCTGTAAATGTTTTTTTAGACGTCGCCAGAATAGCCTGCAGGACACTATGGCTGGTCGGAGGATACACAAATTCACGCACACTGAACAGAATGTAGCCTGGAGAGCAAGCGAAGAAAACTCCCCTAATTTGTTTTATTGCTTTTCCGGACTACTTCATCATTATACTAAACCTGACCTGAGCACATCATTTATCATCGCGAGTTGCTTTTTTCGGGGTGCGTTCAGTCACCTGTAAGAGGAGGATTTATCGAAAAACAACCACAAAACGGCTTTTGCACCCCTGCAACCATTTTAGATCTGCTCTCGTTTTCTCGCTTTGTGGTTAGCAGTTAAATTCAATTTAAAAAGTTCAGCATTTCTTTTGCCAGATTGGAACAAACTATGAAGGGTTTCCATTGCTTTTGTTTCAAAAGAAAATCTGAATGCTTCGAATGTCCACGAATTTCACCCTCTTATGATTCTCAGCGAATAAAATTCAGCAAATCTGTCACAGTCAGCCATATGGAGCCGACTGCACACATAATAGTAGGTAAATAAAACCTATAATGGATAACCCATAACATTCGAGAAACCATAAAACCAAAGCCAAATAGAGTGGAGTGTTTTATTAGATCCACTGACATCACTGACCATAAACTAAAATCGAAACCCTGTTGCACCAGCCGTAGAACTGAGCCACATTGGCTGAAGGCAAACTTCCTCCCTATTCCGCAGCAGGTTTGTTTTCTCTTTCTCTCTTCGCCCTAAACGGAGATCATTAGGGGACTGGTATTAATGCTAGTTAATGATGTTAGTTTACCATGCGTCTCCACTTTATTGCAACACGGCGCGGCGCGGCGTCGGAATTTTACTCCGATTATGGAAGACCGCGACCGAAGCGTACAGCCCCAGCACGTACTGGATACCGTCTACTAGAGCGACCGTAACGGTCCAATGTGGATTTTAACAGCCTCATTTGGTTTCTAATGAACAAATGGGGAAGAGAATTACGCGCGCGAGAAGAGATAATTTTATCACTAATGAAGTGTGCATAACAATAATTTAACGCTGCGCGTGGCCTACGAAGGGGAAGAGTATGGCCTCCGGTTGAGTGTGACAACGCCGCGGCTGTCCGCTGGTGCGTTCCACGAGCGGGACCGACTCCGGTGGCGAGCTGATAGCAATTAAGGCGCACGTTCCGACGATAAATTGCGGCACAAAGTTTCGTACGAAATATATTTTTCTTCATTTAATCAAATTTGATGACGAGAGAGGCAAGCACTGCTTTCGTGGTTCCGTAATGTGAAATGTAATTATTAGCTTGAAGAGTGGTACTAATTTTGAAATAGTGCACTTTATGGTAGAGCTAAATTTTATAGGATCGTAAGAGTTTCACTTTTCACTTCATCGAACTCGGGTTCAGTCAGCATAGTTTATGTATCGATATAGCGCACACAAAAAAAGGACAGTCGTTCGGGCAATGCTGCCGCCAAGGGTCACCGTGGGGTTTCTTTGGTGAGAATTGTTAAACCATTTTATGTCCGCCCATACTTTCAACAGTTTGACAATGAACAGCGTCGTACTATAACTACACTTTTACGATGTGTTACAACCGTCGTGGCTCAAAGCAGGGACGCGAACAATGGCCGGTCGAATCGATTCCACTGACTGTCCGTTCACACGGACCCCCAGCAGTCGTTTGTCCTTTTCCGCTGACAGGGCACAATTGGTGGATATTTTTTATCTACTTTTATGGCTCTTTGTTCCAGCGTCCCGCGCGTCGACTGCTGGTGCGTAGGGGACAAAGTTTTACGACTGCAGGACCAATTGCGGAAAGGAAGTGACGATCGGTCCCGGGGGTTATACTTTTCGTATTCCATTGTGATTTTGCGGTTCCTAAGCGGAGAAGAGAAAACAAAGAGCTAACGGTTCAGGGTTTGTTGTTCGCTCTGTGTCACCAGTGAAGGCTCATGACCCGAGCTGATAAAATACAACTGCAAATTTATCAAACTTGTTCTAACTTTTAACATAAATCAAACGCTCGCGAAATGCCAAATTGTCATCATTCATGATTGGCCGCGACCGTTAGCATCGAATGTTTTCTGGTCCCCGTCCTGATTGCGACCCAAAAACTGTTTATACCAAACAAATCATCTTGTGCTCATCAGGAACCGAAATTGCTGCGTTGCGGCGCGTCCTAGCATAATGAGTTGTTAAGCCCACTAGAGGACGTCTGGGCGGCACTCGCTGAGTTAGGATGAACGAACCAAAATCCCGTTAAAGGGGCTTATTTTATTCACCCTCGCGGGCAACCGCAGCTCCATGGTTCCATTCCGCGGTTGCCCTTGGCTCCCTCTTCGGTCCTTTCGTTGTGATGGTAATTGATTGTGTCAAATTGTTTTCTGTTTTTTTCGTAGTAACACCCGGGTTGGGGATTTTTTTTTCTATTCTTTTGCTACTCTGAACGCTTTTGAAGTAGAGAGGCATAATTTGAACCTTCTCACCAGCGAAAGCAATATAATTGGTCCTTGTTACAGTCAATTCCAGCCTAGTATCTATCAGCGAGAATCAGCGGAGTTTTTAGCATAATAATTTTGTGAAAAAGACGTTTTTATTGACTAACGCTACTCAAGTTGATTGTTTGTAAAGATAATAATAGTTATTAGTAATATATTAGCAGAATGAAGTATTCAATTACCTTAAGAATAAATTGGATTAAGATTCTTCATTTGATTGATATCTCTGCTCAATCAGGCGCAATTGCAAACATCGAATGACCTCTGTATTTACACATAATTCTTACCTGAAAAAAGAGTGAAAAGAAAATCGTTGAAACGTCGTTAAATTTAAAGTCTTATACAGTCATGGAGAAAATAATAAATACACTTGCAGTGTTGGATAAATTTTCGTACTTGCGCAGTGATTTTAATTGTTGTATGATGTTATGTTACGTCATTAAGATCTGCAGACACTCTTTTTGAAAGAAGAACGGAGAAATAACTGGAAAAATTTCTTTGTCGGTGATTCCGAAAATTTTTTTGCGTGAGTTAGTGTTTTTAAAGTAGCGACAAAAATAAATACACTATTGAAATATATATACAAAACAATCCAAATTAGCTTTATTTCTCTACATATTGTTAGCAAAGTGATTTTTTACGTTACAAAACTCACTTTCAAAATTTTGTGGCCTGTTTTTTGTTTTGTAAAGCCATATTCAATCTTCGAAAAATGTTTACCCCCAGGTTTTCACGAGTAGAAGCTGAACTAGCATTTCACGCTGCCTGTCCAACGTTCCATAAGTCTGTTTTATTCTTTGGATGATGCTTTGCAACCTGGATTTTCCCAATCTTCCTTAGAATTTCTAAAGGATTTAAATTAGGAGTCTGCGCTGGTCAAACTAATAATTTTATATTTTCGTTTGAAAATCATTTTTTTATTCTCGCTTATTTTCTGTCGGTCTAGTTTCGCCACTGTTGTGGCCAATCACCGATGCCCAGGGAGGCGACTCCACACCCAGGACCCTAACTCACGACCCGTTTGTCAACGGCTTTACTTCCTCATGCGATGGAAGGCGTGATCCCAGAGATTTTTCGCCTCAGAAAATCTCCCGGTGTCGGCTAGGATTGAATCTAGACCAGTTGGGTTGGTTGTGAGTGGATCACGCCACCTCACAACCATCGACACCTATGTCGGCGGTGGGATTCGAACCCAGGCGTCAAGCGTGGTTGGCGGAGACGTTACCAACCACACTAGGCCCCCGCTCTAGTGTATTTATTTTTGTCGCCACTTTAAAAACACTAACTTACGCAAAAAATTTTCGGAATCCCCGACAGAGAAATTTCTCCAGTCATTTCTCCGTGCCTCTCTTAAAAAGAGTGTCTGCGGATCATAATGACGTAACATAACATCATACAACAATTAGAATCAGTGCGCAAATACGAAAAATTATCCAACACTGCAAGTGTATTTATTATTTTTTTCATGACTGTATATTGTATGCATAATAATAGTTCATGGAATAACACACAAGTCGTATGTCAATATATAAAAGTTATCGTTATGATATATCAACAGAGTTGAAATCGTACACAAAACTTATCATCGTGATAGCAGTTTATTTTAAATCGTTTATCATGCTGGCACCAGACTGTTTCACGAAATTGGGTTTAGAATTAGAAGACAGTGTAAAATAAACCGTGCTCAGTAGAATCGGATGTTATCGTATACATACTTATTTGTTTATTTTTTTTTTTTTGAATTGCATATTTGGTACGTATGTTGCTTCCAAAATAATATCTATTTATATAAAAGACAAATATTGTATGTTGTAGCATAAATCTTGAATACCTGAATCGAAAACGTCACTATTAGTAAACAATCGAAAACTACGGGCGTTTTCGTGTGTAAAGTTCATCTTGAAAATGTGTATCTAGAGCTTTCGCGTATCGATCAAGTTTCGAAAATATCGGTGTCACTTAATTTCATTAGCGTGGGCAAGGAGCGGGGTGAATTGTTCCTATTTCAAAACAGAAATCTTTATTTCCGATCGTCCAGAATGTTTATTTAGCAAGCAGCATGTTATTATGATATTGGTTTTCAACAATCTTAAGAGCGCATATTTCGACAAATCAGAACTGAAAAAAAGGTCAAATAGCATCCAATATGGGTATTTTCGAAACCGGGATGAGACCAAAAATAAACCCCAGATACAATTTTATATTCCAAGATCGCATCTTCCGGATTCTGGAAAACAGCATAAAATGGTCGAATACCGTCCCAAATATTTCCCGAACCTGAATGGTAGCCAGAGACTGAAAATCAAATCCAGAAGCCATTTTAAAATACAATAGAGTGACGTATTTTACGGTTTATTTTTTAGTTATTTTTCGAACCAAAGCCGAAAATCGGTTTTGGACACCATTTTGAAACTTGAAATGGCAACTTACGGTTGTTGGAATGCCGCCAAAAATGGTCATTCCGGAATCGAGGTGATGGCCAGAGACCGGGACGCCATTTTGGAACCCAAGATGGCGACTGCCGGTTTCCGAAAATGATCAAACACCACCCATTAGGGTCAGGGCCGGCGTCACACTATTTTCCCGAGTGGGTAGTAAGGAATAGGGGAGGTTCATGGGTGACAATGGCAACAATAGGATGTCAGTGGAATGTATAAGAAAAGTTTGATTTACGAATACACCACATCGATATTGAGCCGCTCCATCTCCTTTAATGATCGCTTCGAATAGTGAGCCGACGGCAGATCCGACCAGAATACAGTATCTTCGCCCTTATGGTATTTCTTGCTGAACGACGCAGACAGTCCGGAACGCAGAAAGAGAACCTTGGACATCCTCTTCTCGCTGATTGCGAACCACAGCAGCACCTTTGTGGGGAACTTGATGTGTGGAATGAACTTCACCTCGGAATTCACTTCTTTCGTGGTAAAAAACGAAGTGCCCTGCCAGTCGTTGCCATACAGGTTGAGATAGGTCTCGACGTCCATCACCACCGCCACGTTGCGATTCGCTGGGAAAATCAACTTGACCATCTTATTCAGCTGCTACCGTTGCGTCATTGCCTGCAGCTACGAGAGAAGTTAACGGGACTGCCGCTGTATGTCCATGTTCGCCAGGTACTTTTTTACTATTTGGCCGGTTGCATCTACCTCCTGGCCAATCGCATGCCGCGTTGTAGCCACTTGCTCCTCGGTCTTCCTTTTCAGCATCCTTCTTGTCGCTCAGGATCGTCGGCAGTCCGGAACCGCGCTTCTTTTCGATACTGTGATTGCTGTCCAATAGTGCTATGTTGTAGATGCCGGAACGGGTGTATCCGGAGTCCACATAGTGCCGTAAGATGTCCGCATAGGACGCGGCAGGTTATTGTTCCCTGAACGCGCGAACTTCTGAACGAAGTAGCCTCACTGTTTTCGCACTCACGTTAAGAGTTCGAGCCAATTTTTGTTTGTTGACTCATGGGTAACTATGGTTTATGCTGCAAATTTCGTCAGTGCGTATGAAGGTAAAACCACGAAAAATCATTAATTTTTTTTTTGGTTTGTCCGATAACTCCGTGTGGCTAAGTACCCACAGGGATATTTTCCGAGTGGGTACTACTCCTCATACTACCCACATCAAGCACTGGCCCTAATTAGGGTTATCTTTCGAACGAAAATGATACCCAGAGGCCGGAAATCAACTCCAGATGCTACTTTAAAATTAGGGTTGTCGATTTTAAAAATAGAATATCGATATTTGTTTTATCAATATCAAAAGCAGCATCGATATTAAAACCGATATTACGTGCCAATACCGATATTTTATCGATATTTTCCTTCATATATTTTTGTTTGGCTTTCAGTTAGGCCTGAAACAAGCTGAACGCCAACCTGAGCGATTGGGCGAGATTCTTGCCGAAGGTTAATAAACAGCCGTGAGTAGAGTTGTTCATTAACCTACGGCAAAAATCTCACCCGATCGGTCGCGTTGGCGTTAAGCATGTTTCATGCCTTAGTATTGCATATTCCGGCGAAGTGTTTGCTATTTCATCTCGTCCGTTAGGACAGCGGGCCGATTGCTTATCGCTTAACGCAAGGTGCATTTTCCAATCAGTTTAAACCGACGTTTCGTAAGCCGCGTCTCCTAATCGTCACTGATCCATTGACTAATCACCAGCCAGTTACTGAAGCATCCTACCTGAACATTCATGTTATCGCTTATGTAACACCAATTCTTTACTGAAATTCATCGATTCTGCCATCACAATGCAACACCAAGGCATCGCATTTGATCGGTTTAATGTGGTGGAAATTCACACCCAAATTTCTGGAAATTCGCTCTATACATGCTGTCAATAAAAATGGAAATATGGCAACCATATTTCTGTTGAACTGCTTACATTTTCCATCTACCACTTGTTGATTCTAATACCAACAATTCTGGTAGTTGGTTTGCCCTAAAATAGGGTAGTTGGTTTGCCTCAAAATAGCTGAAATAGAGTAAACGTCCTTTTATTGCTATTGACCTATTTTCGAATAAATATAGGGTAGGGAACATATTCTAAGCTGCTTTAGGTACCGCCTGTGTATTCAGACGAAATACTCGAAATGTGTTGGGTGAAATTCAAACAGTAGTATATCAATCTGTTCTCTATCGTTTTCTCTGTCAGAACTTGTTTTCAGATTGTAAAACTAAGTTGGCAAACTTTAACAATAGTCGTCAAACAATACCATCCATTTTTCGCACCCCTGTTAGCGGATGTTTTTAATGAATCAGTCAGTAATGGACAGTATCCGACCTACTTGACAATGTCAAAAATTGTGCCTGTGTATAAATCCGGTGACAAAAAGATAGTCGACAATTACCGTCCAATTGCTATTTTGTCGGTTTTCAATAAAATACATGAGCAGTTAATTGCATGTAGATTATTAAGTTTTTTTAAACAGCACAATGTTTTATATAACATGCAGTACGGATGTAGATCTGGTTCGAGCACAACTAAAACACTGGGTGATCTAGTCGATTCCCCCTTTTCTGCATTTGAAAGAAAAGCAATGGTGGGAGCAGTATTTCTGGATCTGAAAAAAGCGTTTGATACCTTGAATCATGAATTGTTGCTGCGTAAACTAGCCATTTATGGTATTCGTGGAGTTGCGAATAACTTGTTGTGTAGCTATCTGTCGGATCGGTCCCAATTTGTGTCTGCTCATGGTGGCGCAAGTTCTATTTTGCCGGTAACTGTTGGTGTTCCCCAGGGGAGCAACCTTGGGCCTTTACTTTTTTTGATATATGTCAACGATCTACCGGCCATCGGTTTGAAAGGTGTTATCAGGCTGTTTGCAGACGACACAGCAGCGTTCTATGAAGGTGATACTCAAGAAAATACTATAGCCCATGTTGACCACGATTTCAAAAAGTTGCGTGAGTATTTTAAAACAAATTTGTTATCACTAAACCTGCTGAAGATATGTTTCATGTGGTTCCACTCTAAATATAAACAAGTGAACCATCCAGCATGCATAGCTGTAGATGGAGAAGAAATACCTTGCGTGGATTGATTCAAGTATCTCGGCCTTGTCATGGATCCGTCACTCACTTGGAACCATCATTTAGATACTTTCGAAAACAAACTGTCTAGTATGTGTGGGCTGATAAGAAAAGTTTGCGAATTCGCTCCACAAAAAGCACTAGAGAAGCTCTACTATTCGTTTTTCCATGCACACCTTCAGCACCTTGCGGTTGTATGGGGTTCGGCCGCGAACCAACGGCTTAAAAGAATCCAAGTTCTTCAAAACCGTTGCTTAAAGACGATATATAAACTACCTCGATTATATCCGAAATTCTCACTTTTTTCAGATAACCGTGTCACAGTTTTGCCTGTACTGGGATTGTATCATCAGCAATTACTGGTTTACACACACGCCGTGAGGACTGGTTGCAATATCATCTCCACAATAAACTTTCAAGAAACAGCACATGACCATAACACGAGACAGGCTCATCACATCGCGGTGCAAAGACCGCGCACAAATTATGAGAAGAAGAGAATAGCCTATATAGGATCAATTCTTTACAACAACATACCGGATGATTTCAAAAGTGTCGAAAATGCGTTCCTATTCAAATTGAAAATTAAGCAGTTTATAAAATCAAATGTTGAAAATTATTTAGTGTTATATATTCACCTCTAGCCAAATAATTAGCAATTAAGGCAAAAGCAACCCCTTCAAAGAGCCAGTGGCTCACTGGGGAAGCATAGAAGTTATGGTGCTTTTGTCGTGATTATTTCCAAGGCTTATGCCATGGCAAATAACGTACCTAACCTCCAGAGGTATAACTGGAATGTCTGTGTCTTACACCAATGTATCACTTAGAAGAATAGAAGAATAAATGCAAATTCAAATTCAAAAAAGTTACCAATCGAGGGACACTATTCCAATCACCCCGAACCTATTTTAAGCAGTTTCCATCTGTTTTGCAGGCGTTTTTTTTTTCAGCACCCAATTTGCCTCCTGAATGGTTGCAATTTAGGTCGATTTGTTTCAATTGCAATTGTGCACAGATTTCTTTGTGATTAACGGTAAGGTTTTTGATCCTGGTTCGAACCATGTCAAAATTGATCCTGTTTCGAACTATTACGAATTAAATTCAGTTATTTTAGATAAGAACGATTGCATAACATGCTTTCGATATCTGTCTTAACATAGGAATTTTTTTTACATGATAAAAATTACAGCCTTAAGTTCAATTATTTACAATTAAAAAAGCATTGAATTTGGCTTTGGTTGTTCATATACGACCTGGTTTGTCGTCATTATTATATGGTATCCAAACCAATCATATTCAAGCAAGAACAGTTTTGAAACATTTAGACATGAATTTTATTTCATTCCTGTAACATTTTTTCAATTGAAAGGTTAGTTAAAATACATTTTAAACAAAAATATGACTGTATTTTTTTTATCCTGCTTCGAACTACCGATGATCGTGGTTCGAACTAGCAAACTTCCTTATACCACCGCTAGAGTAGCTACGTATTTTTTATATTTCAATCAAAGCAGTTCAAATATTTAGTAACTTTTTGGTAAATTAGTATGATATTAGGGGTTATCCATTTCTGTTCAGTTTTTGTTTGAGTCATTGTAGCAATATTGCATATTTGGAGGAGTAGAAAAAACTTTTGCACGATTCAATCAGTAGTTCGAACCAGGATCATAAATAGTTCAAACCACAATCAGCATGGTTCGAACCTGAATCATTATTCCTTTGTCATTAAATATCGAATAGTAAATCATTCAGGCATTGAAATAAAGTTTTGAGTACTACAATATGATCGTTATAAGTGTGTTTTCACATTAGAAATTAATTTTGATACATAACTGCCATCATTTATTAGAAACGCTGAGATCAACCCAAGTGTATCATAAAAAACACTGAAACTAGTTCGAACCAGGATCAAACACCCTATTTCTTATATTCGTGAGACAGCTAGACAATCAAAGTTTTCGTTTCCATCATTGAAAGTGTCGATATTGATCAAAACGCAGGAGTTTGAGACCTGTTTCCTTCGACTGATTAAAATAGGCGCTACTGCTTAAGCCGTTCCCCGTACCCTATTTATCAATGGAGAAACCAAGCCTTAACGTTTGTTTTCAGTATAATGTGCACTTTTAATGAATATCTTATATTGTGTGTAAGCATTTTAAATTAAGTTTTGATGCCATGATGAATTTATGATTGGTAGGCAAAATTTCGACGGCAGCACTCCCCTGATGGCAACCGAGAATATCGGACAGCAATATCGAGTAGCAATATCGAAATATCGATAATATCAAATGCGCCAATATCGGTAAAAAATATCGATATTGTGACGAGCAAATATTGATAATATCAAATATCGATATAATATCAGCAATCCTATTTAAAATCTGAGGTAACGACTTACGCTTTCTGGAAAATAGCCAAAAATGCCCAAATACTTCCCAATATGAGTATTTATGGAGCCACAAATATGCCTAGAGGCCTGAAATCAACCGCAAACGCAAAGTTGATGCACCAGGGTGGCAACTTCCGATTCCTAGAAAATTGTCAAATACCATGACTATTTCCAGAACCGGGATGAGATCCAAAAGCCAGGAGTCTCAACCCAATTTTAATTTTTGCCATTTTAATTTTTTTTTCAGGGCCACCTTTTTATTTCCAGTGAGTGATTCTACTATTATTAAATAGAAGTTATTTACATTGTCAAATTTGGAAAATCTATACTGAGCGTCTTAGCATAGTGATTTAAGAAATCAAAAGAAATAATTATCGGTTTCCGTCTAACGGAAACCGACAATTATTTCTTTTGATATCTTATTTACATTGAACATACTCATAAAAAAATGCATCTTAATCTTATCGTCTTATTGAAAATACTTAATAAAGAAGGAGAAGTTTGCTTCAAACTTATCCCGTATCCCTCGAATGCAACAGTGCAAGTGTTGTAACAAACAGTCTTATGTAGTTCTAAGTCAACCTTGCGGTCCTGGCAGACAACCCTTCTGATTTTCCATCACGAGATAAATACCTCATTAAAATTAGGTTCAATTGGACTTATATTGCTACTATCGGTTTAGGCCTAGAAAAACAATCCTTATCCAGACGGGACTCCAACCAGTAATCTGTGATGTCTCTGGTATGGTAAACAACTACGGAGATAATTTCCAAAGTTACATTTTCTGTTCTCGTTCATTTTTCGCATTCTCGTAAAATTACATGAATTTTCTGCTTTGCTTAACTGTAGTCATAAGACAGTGGAATTATTTCGTAAAGTAATTTTCAGCATAATGCAGCTCTTCCGTGAAACGCAATTGGTGGAGGAACGTGAGCAGCTGAGCATCTAGAGTACACGCAGGCCGTAGATATAGTAAGTTGCTATTCTCTGCTGTGAAGAGACTCTCTCTCTTTCTCTTTATCTCTCTCTCTCTCTCTCTCTCTCTCTCTCTCTCTTTCTCTTACCTTACCTTACCTATCAGACGAGCGCCATGGTGGCTCGTGCTGTATCAAGAAGTTGCCGCCATGTGGCTCGGTTTTGGTCTGTGTTTCGCCATTTCCACAGGCGTCTCATCACCCGCAAGTCTCCTTCGATCTGGTCGAGCCCTCGTGCACGCTGCGCCCCTCTATTTCTGGTGCCGGCATTCTTACGACGTGACCGGCCCACCGCAACTTATTGACTTTCGCCAGATGTGCAGTGGGGTTCTCTCCAAGCAGCATGTGCACGTGCAGCTTTCCGGCGTCTGTCTGTTTCGCACCGTAGATAGTCTGCAGCACCTTCCGTTCGAAAACTCCAAGAGCGTTAAGGTTCTCCGCGACAAGCGTGGTTGTCTCGATTCCGTAAGGGGTACTGGTCTTATCAGGGTTTTGTTTTGTAGGGTGTCTTCCGTAGTGAAAAGTATGCTCGATTTCTAGACTGGATGAATCTCTGCACCTGATCGCTGGTGTTATTGTCGGCGGTCACCAGTGACCCCAAATAAACGAACTCGTCGATCAGGCTGATGTTGTTCTCCTTGGAGCCTCTCGCTCGTATGTATTTCACTTTCGACGCATTTATTCGCGGTCCGATTTGTCCGGCTTCGGCTTTCAGTCGGGCGCAAGTTTCCTCCGCGTGTTGATTACGTGTTATGATGTCAAAGTCATCCGCGAAGCCCAGAAGTTGAACAGAACTTGTGAAAATCGTGCCCCTCGTGTCGATGCCGCCCTTCGGATCACACCCTCAAGGGCCCGTTAACCCGTAAAGACCCGGGACGGAACTTGTTTTTATAAAAATGCTCGTTCTCAGCACTGGAACTGCCGATTTGGGAAAACTTGGAATTTTATTCAAGGGGAATAGTTGCTCTAAGTTTTGGTAAAGATTCCACCCATTGGACCTCTTCCCATTTTCGTGAGACGCAAATATGTCTGTGTTTTTTTTTTTTAATTTTTCAAACAGATTGAGCAAACACTGGGAATTTTCATACGTATCAATTGCTCCATGTATCAAATCATGTCAGGTGGATGAAATGTGGTATGTAAGAGTGAATTTTAGAGTTTCCAAATTATTTCAGTACAAAATCACAAAACTACGTATTTTTATAAAATTTCAAATAACAAAACCGTTCTTCATATTTTAAGCTCTACATTTTTGCGGTAAGGTCTCCTGAATCCATACGCGATGAAATATTTATTTTAGCATGCAAATATTTTGAGAAAAACCTGTTGGAAACTCCAAAATTCACTCTTACATACCATATTTCATCCACCTGACATGATTTAGTACATGGAGCAATTGATACGTATGAAAATTCCCAATGTTTGCTCAATCTGTTTGGAAAATTAGAAAAAAACACAGACATATTTGTGTCTCACAAAAACCGAGAGGGGTCCAGAGGGGTGGCACCTTTACCTTTAAATTCCAAGTTTTCCCAAATCGACCATTCCAGTGCTGAGAACGAGCATTTGCAAAAAACTAGTTCCGTCCCGGGTCTTTACGGGCTAAACAGCAAACAGGAGAGTGTCTCACAAAAACCGAGAGGGGTCCAGAGGGGTGGCACCTTTACCTTTAAATTCCAAGTTTTCCCAAATCGACCGTTCCAGTGCTGAGAACGAGCATTTGCAAAAAACTAGTTCCGTCCCGGGTCTTTACGGGTTAAACAGCAAACAGGAGAGTCCATTACTTTGTCTTTGGCGCGATTCAAAGGAGCTCGAGGTATCCCCGAAATACGCACGTAGAACATTACTTGCGCCATGGTGACCCTCGTGTCGATGCCCGTCCTCCGGATCATACCTTCAAGGGCGATGTTAAACAGCAAACACGAGAGTCCATTACTTTGTCTTTGGCGCGATTAAAATTGAGTCACTTTATCCGAGTCAGTTGATTCGTAATCGAGTCAGTTTATCCGGAATTCGTTGTCGTGCATGATCTGCCATAGTTGTTCTCGACCGACTGTATCATAGGCCGCCGTGAAGTCGATGAAGATGTTGCACTCGTCACTTTTCGGTAAGATCAGTCGGATCTGGTCCGAGTGGCACGGGCTTCCATGAAGCCCGCTTGGTACTGGCCCACGAACTTCCTAGTCAAAAGTGATAAACGACGGAACAGGATCTGTGAGAGTACTTTGTAGGCGGCATTGATAAGCGAGATATTGCGGTAGTTGCGACACTCCAGCTTGTCGCCCTTCTTGTAGATAGGGCAAACGACTCCCTCCATCCATTCGTCTGGCAGATTTTCTTCCTTCCAAATCCTGGAAATGACTCATTGCAGCGCTCTAGCCAGCGCCACTCTCCCATGTTTAAAGAGCTCGCTCGTCAGTCCGTATTTGCCTGAGGCTTTGTTGTTTTTCAGCTTTCCGATCTCAGGAAGATAGTGCTCCTAGGTCAGTTCCGGCTCCGCTTCTATTTACCATATCGCCGTCTAGGTATCCATCGAAGTACTCCTTCCACCTATCGACCACCTCGCTGGCATCCGTGAGAAGGTTCCCATCTGCATCGTTGCACATGTCAACTTGCGGCATATAGTCTCTGCGAGACTGGTTTATCTTCTCATAGAACTTCCGCGTCTCACTGGCACAGTAGAGCTGCTCCAGTTCCTCATATTCACGATCCTCTTGCTGGCGCTTCTTTCGTCTGAGAGTCGTGGTCATATCGTTCTGTACCCGTTTATAATTGGCCTTGTTCTCTCTCGTTGACCTGCCCAGGTATATCGCCCAGGTCCGATTCACATCATTCACCGCTGCCTCGCACTCCCCGTGCTTCCACTCCTAGTGTCGTCGTTGTGGTCTCCCCAATAGCTGTGCGAATGCTGCACCAGCCGTCTTCGAGAGGCGATGCATCAAGCTCCTCCACCGTGGGTAGTACCGTCTCGAACTGTTGCGTGTATTCCTCAGCAGTCTGGGAGTCACGGAGCTGCTTGATGTTGAACCGCAGGTAGTGGTCCGAGCCAATATCTGCACCGCAATTGGTGCGTACGTTTGTAATGTCTGAGAAGAACCGGTCGCGGCCGTCGATGAGACATGATCAGTTTGGTTTGATGTACGTTAATCAGGTGATCTCCAGGTGGTTTTGTGGATGTCCTTTCGGGAAAAGAAGGAACTTCGGACTGTCAGTCCTCGGGAAGCTGCGAAGTTGACGCATAGCTGACCGTTGTCGTTTGTCACGGTGTACAGGCTGTGCGGGCCCATCACCGGTTTGTATATGTCTTCTCCGCCGATCTGAGCGTTCATGTACCCAATGACGATCTTGATGTCTCTACAGTGCACATTAATGCTAGTGTAGTTGTAACACCGGCCTTTTATTCTCTGTAACCGCACGCGTAGCGAAGCGTTGGAAGAGTTACGAACTAAACTCGAAACGCTTAAGTTTAACTCGACACCCCTAAGGAAGGTCGACTTTTAGCCTAGGCAACAACCAATTCACGCGAACCGGTTGATCCTTTGCCGTGAGCAAAGAATTCCTCTCAAGACCTATCAAAGCGGTAATCTGATCCAGCCAATTAGAAGGCGACACATGTTGGCGCAGGATATCGCCGAAGAACTAGGCGGTCTATATAGATCGATCAGAGAGACACCAGATCATTCGCAGATCGACCTCCAAGTTAGACATACGAAATTTAGTTGGCGTACAAAGTGATTACAAGTGAAGCTAACGAGAAGGTTATAAGTACAAGGTGCAATTAGTGGAGAAAAGTTTAAGATAATTTAACGATTATAAATAAGTGGCCTCAGAGGCAAGCGAAAAGTGCCACCATACCGGCGGGTGTAGTGTAATTCACCCAGAGCAATAGGGTAAAAGTGCTATTCACAAAACCGGCTTGGCGTAATGCCAATCATTGTCGTTCGAAGATCAAAGCCTTCGAACGAAGGTTTTTATTCCGGACAGGTCGTAGCAGCATCTTCAACGTGGCGTGACAACATCAGCGATACGATAAACTGCCAGTCCGACACACAGATTCATTCTGCGACCTTCTGTGGTTTTTGTAGACCACGTGCATCGGTTCCTGATTACCTTTGGCGCCATCGCGCTAGCTCTCACTGCTATCGGCTCGAACACGCAGTGCGGCGAGCGGTTACTTAAAACTAAATTCGTCCATCACGCCACGTGGCCAACCGGCTTGTTGGTCCGTCGATAACATCTATAGCATAGCGGTCCTGACGAAGGACAGGTTTGTCGAACGCGTTTTCAACACCTTTGGCGTCACGTTGTGTAATCGGCTTAGTTCGATATCCGTGCAACCAGCATCGACAGTCGGCCATCCGGACGAATTCGGGCCCGGTAGTGAAACTATCGGCCATTGCAGCGTCAGCGTCAACGCACCTTTAACAACATGCGCCAGCGTCTCCTGTCGTCGATTCAGTCGAAACAAGCAACTGATGTTGCAAGTTAAGGTCAGAGAAGAACTATTAGAATTAATTCACACCATATGTATCCTTCACTCTACTAACCTAACTAAACATCAAACAACCGGATAAGAAGATGATCAATACAAGTCGATGTTTCGTTTTTGAATTACACGTGTCGTGTTAGATAATTAGTAAGTAGAATTTGAGTCCTTTTTTGGCAACGTCATATTTATCGTTCGAGTCTTTAGGAGATTGGTCCCGCGATCGATAGACCCGCCCTGAGTGAGTCAGCCGGGCAGGCCTCATAACACGCGATTCCGCATCACGCTGTAAGGCGTGTTGGCGCTTAAGCGGATTTGTAACCTTTTACTTATTTGGGACTACTTATTTGACTACTTATTTGGGAGTATTTGGGACTGTTTCCCCTTCTGTTACCGATTCACGGTGTACAGGATACTTCCGGCCCAAACATCATAGAAGGCAACGCGGTTTCAGTATCGTTTTGTAAGTTTCGTGTTCGTCTCGGGCTTGCAGCCGGGATTAATCTGTTACATCTCAACAAACACAACCTGTCGCTGATCGCCTACCACTTGATCACACGGCTCTGCATCCTACCCAGCACTATGAAACCGGTACCTAGTAACGCCGCTCTGGTAGTACTGTGCCCTGCGGCCACAAGTCATCCGTACCTTCTCTGCATTTCGGCAAAGCTCTCGAGGCGCAACGATGTCGAAGTGGTGAGGTTCTAGCTGATCCAGCAGAATCCAGTCGCCACCCGGGGCGTTCAGCGATCCACAGTTCCATGTATCGAGCTTTCAATCGTCGTCCTTATTCCGTCGCCTAGGTATTTGCCGATTGTTCTGGTTTGCATTCAATTCTCGATTGTTCGTGGTATTTTTATTTTTCGGCATGCTGCCTTTTTTGTCAGAGAATTAGAATAACATTGTCCATTGATGTGATTTTTTGTAATATGGATGCATGCTGCCTTACTACAGTCTAGTCTTGCGACGGGGCTGCCGTTTTGGGTGTAGCTGGCAAGACACCGCATTTCATTATTCAGCCACCCGCTCCAGATCAGACGCTGCTTGAGGCGCTCCTAACATGGAGAACAGACGCTCAGGCAAGCTGCCCTCTTAGAAGAACAAGGTAGTTTGTGTGGTTGTTCAAGATGTGCTAGGAACGGGATAGAGGGTGATACTGGTTTTAGGAGAAATTACCTTCCCAGTAGTTCTCGTTTATTTTTTGCATTTTCGTAAAATTACATACATCAAAACCAGTATTTTAAAGAAATTCTCAAGTATAATTCTCTTGGATTAGTAATCTTTTCATTTGTAGCTCGCTGCTTTTTTTCACGCCTTTCTCGTAAGTCATCTGAGCAATTTTGCCGTATGTGGTCGCAAAAAATGCCACTCCACATTTATTTCAATATCATATTCAAATAAACCAAGTATCCACAATTGTAAAAACCTAAATTAACCACCTAGCGGTCAGACCCAGCCTTTCTCATTCAATTTTTTATTTGTAAAAATAGATTTACCTGAACGCTTCAATCCAATAAATGTATATTTACTCTTTAGGTTCTAAAATATTGATGTTGTAATCTTTACATATAAGAATGCAGTCAAGTCTGTCTGTCTGTCTGAACCATATAGGCCCGAAAACTACCGAACCGATCGACGTGAAAATTTGTATGTAGGGGTTTCGGTTCCGATAAAGGTTCCTATGATAGTTTGAGACCCCTCCCTCTTCTGGAAGGGAGGGGTCCCATACAAATGAAACATAAATTTCTGCACAACTCAAGAACAAACCAAGCAAATGAAACCGAATTTGGCATGTGGATGTTTTAAGGGGTAGCTAATATGTCCATAATAGTTGGATGAAACACAAATTTGTGCACATCTCGAGAACTAATCAACCAAATGGAACAAAGTTTGGCAGGTAAATGTTTTTAGTGGTAACAAATATGTACATAATGGTTTAAAACCCGACTCCCTCTTCTATAAGGGAGGTATCCCATGAAAATGAAACACAAATTTCGCACAGCTCAAGAACCAATCAAGAAAATACAACCAAATTTGGTATGTGAATGTTTTTAGAGGTAACAAATATGTCCATAATGGAAGTACATGTTTCTTCACAAATTTCTGCACATCTCGCGAGCTAATCAACTAAATGGAACCATATTGGCAGGTGAATGTTTTTAGTGGTAACAAATATGTTTCCTAATCGACCTCAGACAACATTTTGGATTGTAAGATGGCAACTTCCGGTTTCTGGAAAACAGCCGAAAATGGCCGATTTCCACCCAATATAATAATATCAGGATCTAGAATAATACACAGGAGCTAAAATCGACCACAGATAGCATTTTAAATTCTAAGATGGCGACTTCCGATTTCTGAAAACAGCAGAAAATGACCAAATACCACCCAATATGAGTTTTTCTTTAACCAGTTTGCCGTTCAAAATCCAGAAATTGTCTCCAAATGCCATTATGAAATCCAAAATGGCGACTTCCGGTGTCGGAAAAACAGCGGCAAGTGACCAAATACCACCCAATATGGGTATTTCCGGAACCGTAATGATGCACTGGAGCCACAAATCGACTTCAGACAACATTTTGAATTGTAAGATGGCAACTTCCGGTTTCTGGAAAACAGCCTGAAATGGACGA
Organism: Wyeomyia smithii; assembly: GCF_029784165.1. Lineage (NCBI taxonomy): Eukaryota > Metazoa > Arthropoda > Insecta > Diptera > Culicidae > Wyeomyia > Wyeomyia smithii. The sequence goes on along the minus strand of NC_073695.1, from coordinate 192,519,921 downwards.
TTCCCATTAAATATTAGTATTTCTGGAACCAGAAAGATGCACAGAAGCTTAAAATTGATCACAGACACAATCTTGAATTTTAATAGTCTGGCAAACAGCCGAAAATGACCAAATACCATTCAATATGAATGTTTTCGGGACCAGAATTACGCCCAGATGACAGAAATTGATTTCACAAAATGACGACTTTCAGCTTCTGAAAAACAGTCCAAAGTGACAAAATATCACCCAATATGAGTTTTTCTTTAACCAGTATCCTAAATACAATTTTGAAATCCAAGATGGCGACTACCGGTTTGTGAAAAACAGCCTAAAATAAACAAATACTATCCAATATGAGTATCTCTGGAACCAGAATGATGCAAGAAGCTCACAAATGACCTCAGGCACCATTTTGAATTGCTAAATGGCAACTTATAGGCAACAGCTGGAAATGACCGAATAATACTCAATATGGATATTTCCGTAAACGTGATGATGCATAGAAACCAAACATTGACCCTGGACACTATTTTGAATTTGAAGACGACCACTTTCAGTTTCTGAAAAACAACCAAAAATACCTCCCAATATGGGTATTTCCGGTGTCAGATTGATGCCAGAAAGTCTGCTGATAATGACAGAATACCACCCAATATGAATATATTCAGAATTAAGGCGATGTACAGAAGCCAAAAGGCGAGGATGTTGTCATTTCGATAAAACCAATCATTTCAAACGATTTGTTATTCGACTTTGATCATATCCTATGGCCGATTCGTCGTGCATTTGCAAACTTCAAACAAACCGCAAGGAATCAATGAACTTGGAACGTTCAAATAGTACGACACCACATTTAAATTATGTTGAGGCTACATATATCGATCAAAGCAGGTATAGTTTTAAATAGTCTTTGAATTTCTCTTCTATTCATAACTTTTGAGCCACATACCAAATTGTTAAGAAGTTTGTTATTTGTAAGTTTGAGAGATGACTCGTTCGTATGACACTAGTTATGTTCAAATAAGTCATGTAATCTTTGAGATAAAAGACTTTCGTTGTTTTATTAACAATTTGATACATAACGGTTGCTTAAGTTCGATTATAATCAAATGAAATGGAAACGTATAGGGCAGCAAAACTTTGAAATCACGTGTTCAATCATAATTCATCAGATAACGCTTAACTAGTCCGCTTACCACAAAAGATCAAAATAATGGTCGCAGTGGTCCAAATCTTACAAAAAAAAAACTAGTCCGCTCATCTCATAATAATATTGATCAATTCGGTTGTGTAGTTTCTGAGATAATGAAGTTTCGTGATTTTCACAAGTCGGCACATTACAAATGAAGTTACAGTTCGATTACAGTAAAATTCAATAAGGTCTTCTGAGGCAGCTAGACCATTCATTTGACACTAGTTTTGTGGAAATCGGATCGGCCATCTCTGAGAAAAGTGAGTGAGTCCAAGTAGTCTTCGGAATATGTTCCTTTGCAAAGCTGGATTTCACATTTTTAAACATAACAGGCAAAGTAATAGTCTGATTGCAAAACAAATCAATAGTGTCTTATGGGGCAATTAGACCTTCCATTTGACACTGATTTTATGGAAATCGGTACAGCCATCTCTGCGAAAAATGAGAGAGATTAAACAGTCTTCAGAACACGTTTCTTATCATAACTTTTGAACCACAAGTTCCATCTTTATGAAATTCAAAACTTAAGGGTTTTCTAGGTAGCCCGTTCTTTTGAGACCAATTTTGTTCGAATCGGTTGTGTAGTTTCTGAGATACTGATGTTTCATGATTTTCACATTTTCAAACAAAACCTCTAAACTAAAAATCCGATTACAATAAAATTAAGTAGGGTCTTATGGGGCAACAAGACCTTTCATTTGCAATTAATTTCATGAAAATCGGTCCAGCCATCTCTGAGAAAAGTGAGCAAGAATAAAAATCTGCACATACACACACACACACACACACACACACACATACACACATACACACATACACACATACACACATACAGAAAATGCTTAGCTCGTCGAGCTGAGTCGAGTGATATATGCCATTCGGCCCTTTGGAGCACTTTTATACTTTCCGTTTTGCAAGTGATTGCTATACCTTTCTAGGAGAAAGGCAAAAATAATAGTTTTGTCACCAATTCATTGTCATGATTTTGCTTTAGATAATCGATTATATTTTGGTGAAATGCGTATACAGAAATTGTTCCAAACATGAAATAATCCATTATAATGACAGAGTTGCTTCATTCTGAATTGTTGTTGTTTTTTTTTTTTGGGTAAAATGTGCAGGAAGAAAAACTACATTTACAGATCTAGCAGAGTTTATACTAACTTACTAAAAATCCCGTCAATTACAGTACTGCGTGCTTGAAAAAACGTTGCTGCAAAGCTTTGACAGTTAATAATTTTTGAACAAGAATTAACAAGGAATCGAAAATTTCAGGAATATTTTGAAATTACGTCAAAAATATGTCAAATTTTTCAACGCCATAGAGCTTTATTTTTCATCATATTAATAAATAGTTATAATAAATATAAATATAAATATAAATAGTTACTAAAGAAATAAAGTCAACACAATTGTTATGGGCAACAAGTTAAGTTGCAGATGTGAAAATTTTGTCCAATCCAATGCAATAGTTATTATGAGAGAGTGCATCAACAGCGATACTTATTTACTCGCATACTGATGACGATGTCAATGCATCTTAGGCTTATATGTACCGTCTACCGGGGTGACATTAGGCCACGGGGATGATATTAAGCTAAAACGGGAAATCGCGCGTTGCCATGATTGTGCCCAATATGACTAACAGCTTTAACAATCAAAGCATCCTAGAGGTACGATGCTGGCCTAGCAAACTAGTTGTCGTATGTTCGAAATCCGGATTAGGCGAGACTGCTAGTGTCAGTAGAGGATTGTTTTGTTAATTTGTTTTTATTGTTTGGTTTTTGTTTCATTTCAATTGAAAACAAATTACGCAGGATTCGAGTTCGTAGGTTGCGAAGAATCAAATCGAAATTTGTAAAATTTACGTAAATGCAAGTTATAGTTTCGTGAAACATTGAAAATAGAATTCAATTGTTTTTAGAAATAAACAATCGAAAATTCTGAGAGTAGAATAGATCTTCAACAGTTAGAGATCAGTCAAATTTCCCCAATGTATCCCTAGTAGCCGAATATGCTACTAGAAGTTTATTGATTAGAATGTTGATTTTTAACCTGCACAAATTATACATTGAGAATCTAAAAATCGCAAAAGAAGTTCTCTTTCGAACTAATAAATCTGCAATGAAAAAAGCTCGTTTAGATCTAGATATCAGCTATCGTGAGGTGTACTACAAGGATAGAATATTTAAACAGAAAGAAAACACGATAATATCAAGATGGCACTTCATCATTGATGTAGCTAGGATAATATCTTTGATTTATAATTCAACTAGATCCACCAGATACCAAACAATGATAACAATAGCAAACAAATCTATTCCAACCCAGGTCAACTGTCCGCCAAATTGATATTCAGATCTCGCCAAATGAAAAACGTTTGAAGTGGGCACAGCAGTAGCATGAGAAGCAGAAAATATCTTGACAATCCTTTCGCCTGTACCTCGCGACCAACATCGGTGAGTACCGATAGTCCTAATTAAATTCGCTTCTTTCGGACTCCGGTTGCAGCCAAAATATAAAGGAACGTAAAAAACAACTTTGCATTTTCCCCCTCCTCCCCCGTATCGGGTACGTGTCTGTCGTCCTCGGTCCGATTTTAATCTTTCGCTAATTAAATGCCTTCTTTCATTATTTTATCTTATCGCAGTGAGTAATGAAATTGCCCAACCGGAATGCCACGAGAGTTGGGTGCTATGGAAAATGAAAAATGCCTTGGTTCGTGATGTCTCCAGAAATGGGTTAAACTCACCGCAAAGAAATTCGCCAAAGGAGCACCATGGGGATGTTTCCATTCGAATCTGATAGCGATTGTTTCTTACCGCAGTACGTTCCTCACCGCTTTACTCCTTCCAAATAACTAAGGTGCAATAAATACTAGTAAAATGTCGTGTACGTTTATCGAACCCTGTGCTGTCCGTTGTGATTAATGTAGGAGACTATTCTCACAAACTATGCAAGATAATTTTATTGGATCCATCGTTCAATTTCCAACCAAAGGATTAGCAGCGCTCCGAAAATTAAACACCGCACATTGTCCCGGGTCTCTTTTATGATCCATTTCGGAGGCGGCAAAAATATTGGCTCTTAATTAAAAGTGCACCGTTTACCACCGGGACCCTTTTCCGCCCGATTCAATATGATGGCTATCTTCTCTCGTTTCTGGCGCGGGCACACACTATTCGGAATCGATGGCCACTTCGAAATTGAACCCCGCCTCCGCGGGTGGTCTACATCACGGAGTACTAATAATAAATTTACGACCACGGATAGATTTTGATTGATTTTAATTGCATTACGGGACAGCCGGGAACCAATGGACCGAGCCAAATCCAGACCCCGGACCGTCTTCCGCCTAAAACGTATGTTGTGATATCCACCGAATCGGGTCGATTGGATTTTCCGGAGCTGATCAACCAAGTTTGATGGCACTGCGGTCGATTTCGTTCTGCTCTATGATGTATGCAACCAAGCGGAGCGGGAGTGGGGAGCGATACGCGCAGAAGGAGGAACCAGACGAGGGTAAATAATAATCCGATATTTGCGGGTCACCCGGAGGATTATCTTTCTTGCGGGCGGATTATTGTATTTGCTTGGATATCACTACTTCAAGAATTCGACAAATGTTTGAATTTGCTGTGAAATTCAATTCAATTTAAAAACTAGTTTGCAAAAAAAATCTTAAGTAAAGTTAAGGGAAAATTGTAAAGAACATTCAGTTGCAATATTTGTATTCTGATGAAAAGCACAAAACTGTATAAAATAGTTTTCAAAATCTGCAAGCTCATATAAATATTAGACTGATACACGGTTATATGGGAAAAAGCAATGGTGTTATTTTTTCGCTCCGATGAACTTTTCGTGTTCCTTATGGGTCCTATAACAACTGTGTAACTTTTCAGATTGATCGGTGGAACTATATTGTTGCGCCCGATTTTTAAATTTTCCATACGTTTTTCTATGGGAAAATCCACTTTTTCAAAACATTCGTATCCAGAGATGTCCAGTTGGGCTCTAAATGTATATATCGATACATGATATTCGTAGGAAATCTTTCCGGAAAAAACTGTTCTGAACACCGTACGGCACTACGATGCTTGTGAAAAAGTTATTTCCCTCAAACAGACTGAACATCTGACAAACGGCTCATCATTGAATTTTTCCAGTAATACTGCTGCAGCATGCAAATTCCACCATGTGAAAATAAATGATAACGCTTAAAATTTATCTTGGAGGCTTCTCCGAAGAACCTATGAGCAAAACTCACACTTTTAAGCTCAATTCCACGCGAAATTATTTCCCATCCTCATGCAAGTTTGCAATAGCAGCATGCTGTAGCAGTGTTGCTGGATAAATTCATAGGTGAGCCGTTCGACAAACATATCTTCGTGAATCTACTCCTACACGGCGATGGAGAACAGAACAGAACAGGGCAATTCCATTCATGTGGTAAAAAGTTGATTATATCTATCCAAAACGCTAATTCTATTATCCAAATTCTAATTATTTTCACCATCATTGTTTTTGTAAAACTAAATATTTATGTGAAGGTATAAAACGCTTTCAAAAAATGGACCTTGTTAATCAGTTCAGGCCCCAATGCCATTGCAAAGAATGATAATGAATATTTTGATCAATAACAAGATCTGGAAAATTGAGCGTTTTCCCACTTCAAATTTTTTTCTGTACGAACCACTCATTGGACCAGAAACATTGATCTTTTGTGAGATCACCCAAGTGTCTGCTGTATTCCGACTTTCTATTGTTAACAACATCAGGTGACATGCTTATAATATTACTCGCGCTTATTATGCTTATCACCCTTCCTTTTTACGCTTAAGGGGTTATCTACCTTTTTGGTCGAGAAAAATGAGAGAAGTTTGAATTTATTTTTAAGTGCATAGCACCATTTTCATTGTATCAAAGTGGTATTTTTCTGAAAGTACAGTTTATCAACAACAAAAAAATACGTTTGATTTTGAGATGTACCAATTATTACTGGAGTAATGGCCGTTTCCCCGAAACACTATTTTTTGCAGAGACTAGCGGTGATCCTGATAGAGACTCAGCGGGTCAACCGAAATTAAAAACTCATATTATTTCATTAGTTTAGAAGTGTGCCGGGTCCTTGAACGATCGCTTTTATGAGTATTTTGTTTTCAGTGCAAACGGGAACGTTTTTCCCAAAAAATGCACCTTTTGAGCGCTAAAATTTGCATTAAAAATTTTTTTGCGGCAAAATGTTACTGTATGTTTCAAAAATTTTTCGAAAAATACTATTCCGAGATAATCGCGTGTAAAGTTTCAAGTTTAGCTTATGCGGCCGTGGCGAGGCGCGCTGCAAATCGCTCTAACTTTCTTCCTATTGCTCAGATCTTTATGAAAATTTGTAAAAATGTTCTCAAGATGTTGCATTTAAAGATAATGCAATAAATTTTTTTTCGGTTTTTAGCAAACCAAAAAGGTATATAACCCCTTAATACTTTGAGTCTCGTTCCTCTTGCCGATATTATAGCCAATTAGCATACCCTGGAGAGGTAATAAGTGAATGTCTCTCTGGCCAGGTTTTATTATAAAAGGGGCCTTTATGTTGAGAAGTAGGCTTCGAGGTTTTGTAGGGTTATTGGGAAGCCTGAGAATGAGATCATGCTTGAGTCAGTTAACATCTACGGGCCTGGATTCCATGAAGATTCGAACCCACGATCACCAGCTTGCCAAAGCGCCTCGGTAATCTCGTGGTTACGAAGTTCTTTTGATATGAAAAACAGGCATATTTCTAAATAAACCCTTCGATTGAAGAATTAAGCAATTGAAGCAAAAATATAGTAATATAAAGCACTTTTCTTTACTCCACAGAGTTTAGTTATCTGCTCTATAGACACATTTCTTGGATAGGAATATTTTTTCTGAATTGCTGACAATATTTCCCAGCATATTCAAATACTGATTTTGATTTGGAATAGGTAATTATAGCATTTTTCTTATCATATACTGGCAGAGATATCGGTTTTAGTACCAATTTTGGCCATAACAAATTTTAAATATTTGTTACACCAACTAAGAAATCTTTGAAAACTTTGTTCTAAGAAAGCATTCGGGCATACAAAACACACGTTTTTGTTGAAAACCACTCGTCTCCTGGACTTTTCCTTACAAAATTATAGCATATTTAAGCATATTTTATAACTATATATATTACTATATTTGGGTGGCTTTCAAATACAGGCTGGTTCGCCACCGATTCTGAAGACACTATTAGGCTAGGATAAAGGTGGTGTAGTTTGCAAGAATGCGAAAATGAACGGGAAAAGAAGGTGTGACTTTAGGCTTAGAAAAAAATTTCCTCGTCCAGACGGGACTCGAACCCGCAATCTCTGTTGTCTACGGCAAGGTGTTTTAGCCAAAGAAGAGGCCACTCTCTCAGTTACAAAAATAAACTTCCACGGGCCAGTGTGTGCAGTTGAGATACGGGAACACAATAGTAGAGGCACGGTGCTCCCACAGACCGTTATTATAGAAAAATGCACCAAAGAATCTGAGTACACCATTCGATTCGGTATGACGTCCAGAATGTCTGGTAAAAATTTCAAAATCATCGTACGGTACATTTTTAAGTAATGCCCTTTTGAAGGTCGTAAAGTACAGAAAAGTGATATAAAAACGACGAAATACTCATTGAAAAGAGCGTTTTTCAAACACCATTTTATGAAATAACTTCCAAAATAGTTTCTACACATTCCAAGGGTTATATTTCAAGACATTAACAATTAGTGGAAAGATTGATCACAGTGCACAGTGGTCCAAACTCGTAAAATCGTGGTCGTCCAAGATTTGACTGTGAAAAATTAATTTTATGTACTCAATGTCTTCAGCAAAATTGTTCCATAGAACAAAACCTTACTTTTGGCGTTTTTAGTTTTTCGATCAATCCACCTAACAGTTAGATAAAAAAAATTTGTTTTTCTAATTTTCAATATATCAGAATGCTTTCTTCAGCAAAGTTGTGGAAAATTAAAAAAAAAAAATTGGTGATTACTGCGATGTCCTATCTGTGCGTTGGACACGACAAAATAGAGTTTTTTGTGGAACACTCTTACCTAAAGTCAGTTTTTTGTCTATAATTTTGTCTGTAATGGTCAAAATAATGCAAAATGTTTAAAGGTTTTATTCATTCAACTAAGATTCAAGACTTTATAAAACTAATTGTTTTGACAATCATCGAAAAGGTTTTAGACAAAAAACTGATTTTAAGGACGGGTGTTCCACAAAAAACTCTATTTTGTCGTGTCAAACGTACAGATAGGACATCGCAGTATTCACCAATTGTTTTTTTTTTAAACTTTTCCACAACTTTGCTGAAGGAAGCAACCTGGTATATTGAAAATTAGAAAAAAAAAATTTTTTTTTATCTAACTGTTAGGTGGATTGATCGAAAAACTAAAAACGCCAAATGTAAGGCCTTGTTCTATGGAACAATTTTGCTAAGGACATTGAGTACATAAAATCAATTTTTCACAGTCAAATCTAGCACGATCACGATTTTTCGAGTTTAGACTACTGTGCACTGTGGGATTTTCAAATAAATCTTTCCACCAATTGGAAGTTATTTCATAACATGGTGGTTGAAAAACGTGCTTTACAATACGTATTTCGTCGTTTTTATATCACTTTTTTGTACTTTACGACCTTCAAAAGGGCATTACTCAAAAATGTACCGTACGATGATTTTGAAATTTTGACCAGACATTCTGGACGTCATAACGAATCGAATGGTGTACTCAGATTCTTTGGTGCATTTTTTTTTTATAATAACGGTCTGTGGGAGCACCGTGGAGGGTGATTCGACTTCGGTTTAGGGTGAGTTATACCTTTCCCAGTCGTTTAATTGGCTAAAACACCTTGCCGGAGACAACGGAGATTGCGGGCTCGAGTCCCGTCTGGATGAGGGAATTTTTTTCTAAGCCTAAAGTCACACCTTCTATTCCCGTTCATTTTCGCATTCTCGCAAACTACATACATTGCCCGTTTTACTAAACTGTTAGAAACGGTCTAATGACTCCTCTTGTATTTTTTCATTAAAGTTCATGTTGTATTCTTTTTCTAAAGTTGATTAAAAACCTACAAAACTAAACCAAAATTAGTTTTGGCATTTGGCATTTCTTTTTACTCTAAATGATTTTATTACTCTTCAGTGCTTCAGCAATTGACATACAGATGGTACTAGCATACATTGTGTTTAGTGCGGTGAAGGCATATTTAAATTGTGATCGAAACAACATATCACGTGTCAATACGAAACTGTAAACCCCTACGTTGAAACACGGTATTAAATTTTAAGAAACCGCCATTTTTCGATTTTCTCTAAAGTATGCTCCAACAGCAAATGCATAAAGTAATGAACCGCAAGCCCTCTCTACACATGAGCGATAACAAAACTAACGCCAGCACAGGTGGAAAAGTGTTTCACTAATTTAAAATCCTAGCACACCTATTTCAGAGCTCGATACGGCAGAGCTGCTGACCGCCACTTCTCCTGATAGGTGGATTAATGTTGATCCCGACAGTGGACAACACCCGCTCCCTAACACACTGCGGAAGTGTCAGGGGATGAACAATTCGATTTCGGTGTTATAATTTATAGTCGATTGAGTATCGAAGAGGTGGAACCACTCTTCCGACTCTGTCGGACGGGTCGGGACCAGTAGCCGTTAATAGTCACTATCTCTCTGTGTATGTGTGTGTTGGTGTGTGCTGGCTTGCGGCTTGCTCACGAGTGATCGAACGGACCGTAATGCAAACCAGTTGCTTTGCCCTAACCCCTTCCGCCCTTGCCCGACGGAGGGAGTAAAGTAATTAAATACAAAGTTTACGACTAATTTAGCTGATTGAAATTGCTTTAATTGGCTCCGTATTGTTTGCTTTTATTGTTTGAAGCACATTTTCCACTGAGCGGAAGGTTCAGCCAGCGGATGCGAGTGTGGGCAGTTGGTTTCCCACATTGGCTCACTTGCTCATTAAGGAAATTGAACTCCATCTTATCCTGACTGCAAACTGCTGTCCGTATGGCTTTTCCGGATTCGAACCCGTCTAAGTGACGGCATTTATCAAATTGATGAATGTTGTTTTAATTACAGCATCCCAGCGGTGGTCGGTACAATTCCGTAATGGCAGCTAGAAACGAGCATAATCCCGCAAGGATGGCTGTAAGCGGTCAGAGTGGCAAATCGCTGCCGCAGTCGGTTTTGCGTGAGGTGCAATCTGTATGATAATAAGGATGCGATAAATTGTTTTCAGTTAATTAAGACAAAGGCTTCACTCAGGTCAGCTTGGTACGGTTTGCTGGAATGCGGATTGCATGATTAATTCTAATAGTGATTCAGGACTATTACCAGCCACAGGATTCCATTGGTTCAGAGTATTGTAATAGATGTATTCCGAAATGACAGGCGACTGCGGCACGGATAGATTGAGCTTCCGAGCTACAAGCTGACAGTTGGATTTACGCTAGATTATCTCCATCAACTACAATCTCTGGTTAATTGAAATGTTAACGTCACGGACCATGCGGCTCCATCGTCTCAGCCGCGCAGTTGTTCGATAACACCAATTAAAAAGTTGATGATATTTATTGGTTTCAGATTCCATACGCTATTAAAACTTGGCTCACGCAAATAAATCAACTTGAATAACTCAAGTGGAAGAAAGTTCATTACCAAGTCAAACAATAAAAACCAGACACGACGGAAATTTAGCTCGCACATGCTAACCTCCAATTTCTAGCTAAAGCTGGGGGAGAGGAAACTCTCAACAAGCCACTGATTATTAGGGCGCACAAAAAAGCTCCATCTCCGCAGATTTTTGAAACTTGATATAAAACCCGTAATTACGTCTACCCCGTATCACGCTCAAGCCGATCCGCAGTTCCCCCTAGAGTAGCAATTCATTCCACGCGTATAGAAAAACGAATATTAAATTACAGGTTTTTAATATCGCATTACTAATTTCATTAGAAGAATTGCTTTTTTTCCACGAGCGCAAAGAGTGCGCCATGACTTGCGCCCCCACTTTGGAGCATCCCCGGGCAGAAATGTTGAAGGTTGGCGCTCATTTTCCCATTTGTCTCATTTCTGGCATTCAATGTTGCACCTCACACTCCTGCGCCTGCCACCGAGGAGTAACATTCAACGGAAGACCTGCCGAAGTTTGAAGTGGTTATTTCTTTTCCCAAGCTGTGCGCGGCAATTCTCTCGAATGCCGTTTTTGTTTGCGACTGTCGAATTGTGGGAAAATGTTATTTAACTGATAACGTTTTTGATGGTTGAACTGTTGAGTGCGGTTCGGGTTTTTCCCATTTCTACCGCGGAGGAATCATGCTTCATTCATTAGTTTGTAATTATTTTCGCATTCGCTTGGGTAGGCATAGCAGCCGATTCGTTTGGAGGAAATTTGCTCGGCAGAAACATAGTTCGTGGTCTGGGAAATAATGTGGTTACCAACGTGTCAGTCAATGGAGATTCAACCTAATGAATATTTGATTGTGCTTGCTGACTTTATTTCGATTATTTTTACATTGCTTTCGATTTTTTGATCTGATAATAATAGTTCATATTAACAGTTTAATTTGAAAACAACTTAGTTTTAATATTGTAATTACTTTATTTCGACAACACTTCTACTTCACCATTTTTTACTTTCACTTTACTTATATTTTACTTCAAACTTGGTGAGTATATCGACCGTACCAACCTAAGCAAGTTAGTATACATTTTCTATTCGTAAATCTGGATTAACATTCAAAAAGCTGTGAAGTTTTTTTTTATCAATCAATAAATTTCAGTAATGACGAGAGGTAAAGTATTGTTATCAAGAGATGGTTTTCTGGGAATCGTTTGAACTTTTAATTCAAAATATTGAGAAAAAAATCAATTTGAATCCTACACAGAAAAAAAAATTATTCTAAAATCAAAAAGTTTTTTTTAAATCAGTAATCTTTTTTTTTCGAAATACGTTTTTCAGATAGATAGTAGTTCAGTTACTTAAATCTCTTCGTGAAATAATTTCTCCAAAAATTTCTCCATGTCAAGAATTTTCCACTTTTTCTGTTTCTACACTCTCATGTGTTCCATGACGTACCGAAACGACAAGAGTGAAAAAAAGTTGTCAATGGATAACCTTCAGGGAATTGTCTGAACTCTCATGAAAAAAAAAAAAATTTGAGATACTACACAGAAAATAAATGATTTTAAAAACAACAAATGCTTAAAAACGGTTTTCTTTGATTGCTTTTAAAAAAAGTTTCTAGGTGGAAAATTCAGTTACCAAAAACAGCTCTGACAAAACTTTTTTCTGTCTGTGGAATAAAAATGTCACGAGAATGTTTTTTTTTAAACATTTTTATTCTTCAAAATACTCACCTTAATTTGTTCAGATTTGTAGATCTAACGTATTAAAAAAACGATATAACCGGTTTTTAATATCACTTTTTGTTTTTACCATTTTTTTTTGAGTTGGATCAAATTAAATTTCTTCAATATTTCTGTTTATTCAATACAAGTTAATACAATTCCGTTAAGGTTATACTTTGTATAAAACAGTAGTACAACTCTTTGAACACAAGATGTTTTCGTGATTACATTCATCGCATTGAAAATGACGTTAACCCTAAATCGTTTTGGAAATACATCAACAATCGGAAATCAACAAAAGGAATACCTCAGAACACTCGTTACCAGGGAGTGAGTGCCTCTACGCCACTGAAATCTGCGAATATGTTCTCGTCTTTCTTTCAGAGTGTGACAAGTAATAACTCCCACCTTTGACTGAAACATACTTGAGCAGTATTCCGCAATTCGACTTAAATATGCCTCGGATGAACTTTTCGCCCAATGATGTTCTGCTCAAACTTCAATCCATCGACGGATCGAAAGGCCCTGGACCCGATCAATTGCCACCATTCGTTGTCAAAAATTGTGCAAGTGCTCTAGCTTTGCCCGTAAGTATACTCTTCAACCGTTCTTTGAGTGAAAAATGCTTTCCCACCGTTTGGAAATCCGCTTCGATCGTACCGATTCAGGTTCGCTCAACGATGTAGAAAATTATCGCGGAATTTCTATATTAAGTTGTTTGCCGAAAGTTTTTGAAAGCATGGTACATGATGTGCTCTACCAATCTGTTAAACACGTTATCTCAGCTGATCAGCACGGATTTGTTCAGAGGCGTTCTACTACGACAAATTTGATGAGTTATGTTTCGACCCTTGTAAATCGCATGGAAAAACAAATTGACGCGATTTACATTGACTTTGCCAAAGCATTCGACAAGGTGCCACATACTTTAGCTGTCGAAAAGTTCAAGCGGATAGGACTTCCAGAGTGGCTGACACAGTGGATTTCGTCGTACCTTACCGGACGTAATTCTTCGTGGAGGTTGGTGAAATGTATTCTACACCTTTTGAGATTCTTTCAGGAGTACCTCAAGGCAGTATTCTGGGCCCTCTGTTGTTCATGCTGTTTATAAACGATCTCTGCACGAAGCTGAAATCTCCAAAATTATTGTACGCTGACGACCTCAAGTTTTACCGTGTAGTTACAAAGGAGGTTGTACGCTCCAAATGGATATTGACAAGCTTCTAGAATGGTGTGGCCTGAACGGAATAGAAGCCAATGTGACCGAATGTTGCGTGATCTCATTCAGCCGCTTGCGTGCACCGATTGCCTTCGAGTACAAAATGGCGTCAACGAGCTTGACCCGCACGACCACAGTGAAAGATTTAGGAGTGCTTGTCGATAAGCAAATTAAGGTTTACGGAGTACATTTCTGCAGTCACGGCTAAAGCTTACTCCCTACTGGGTTTTTTGAAGCGAAGTTCGAAATTCTTCGACAATATTTACACGCTAAAGATACTGTATTGCTCGTTCGTGCGCAGTGTCCTGGAATATGCGGTGCAAGTGTGGGCGCCGTATCATGTAATACACATCAACCGGTTAGAACAAGTTCAGAAACACTTTCTCCGATATGCTCTTCGATCTCTAAACTGGAGGGACAGAACTAACCTACCACCGTATGAAGGCCGCTGCATGTTGATCGATTTGCCCACGTTGTCGAGTAGACGAGTTTTCCTTCAACGTATGCTAATAGTTGATGTGCTAACAGAAGGAATAGATTGCGCGGACATTCTTGGAAAATTGCGATTCAACACACCCCTTCGATTGCTACGTCAACCTGAGTTTTCCGCCGACCAAAACACTCTCTATGGAATGAATAACCCATTGGATGTCTGTTGTAATTATTTTAATGATGTGATAGACATGTTTGAGTTTGGTGTGTCGAAATATGTGTTTAGACTAAGAATTAGTGCATAAGTTAAATTGTCTGTACGATGTTTTATGTCGAAATATAAGTAAAACCGATATATCGATTTTTAGAAAAAACCTCATTCCATTTCAAATGTTTGTGTAGATAAATTTCTGGAAAAAATTGCTTTGTTTACTAAGGCCTACACACCCTAAATATTTTGTAGGATTCTGAGAGGATGCTCCCTACATCTAGTTGAGTTAGCACGAAATCGGTCGTTCAATTAACTTCAACTTTATTAAATGCACATTCCCCTGAAAATGGACACCAAAAACGGTCGAAACGTCAAGTACAGATTGTCGTATTAAAGCTTTTAAACAAACTGAAAGACGCCAAATTAATATCAAATGCTTTAATTTATTTTAATTTTTATTTTCACCCGATTTTCACTTTACTTGCGTTTTACTCTACTTTTAATTTACTTTTACTTTACTTTAATTTTACTTCTACTTTACTTTTACTTTTCTTTTACTTTTCTTTTACTATTCTTTTACTTTACTTTGACTTTACTTTTACTTTACTTTTACTTTACTTTTACTTTACTTTTACTTTTCTTTTACTTTACTTTTACTTTACTTTTACTTTACTTTTACTTTACTTTTACTTTACTTTTACTTTACTTTTACTTTACTTTTACTTTACTTTTACTTTACTTTTACTTTACTTTTACTTTACTTTTACTTTACTTTTACTTTACTTTTACTTTACCTTTACTTTACTTTTACTTTACTTTTACTTTACTTTTACTTTACTTTTACTTTACTTTTACTTTACTTTTACTTTACTTTTACTTTACTTTTACTTTACTTTAACTTTACTTTTACTTTACTTTTACTTTACTTTTACTTTACTTTTACCTTACTTTTACTTTACTTTTACTTTACTTTTACTTTACTTTTACTTTACTTTTACTTTACTTTTACTTTCCTTTTTCTTTACTTTTACTTAACTTTTACTTAACTTTTACTTTACTTTTACTTTACTTTTACTTTACTTTTACTTTACTTTTACTTTACTTTTACTTTACTTTTACTTTACTTTTTTTTTTACTTTTACTTTACTTTTACTTTACTTTTACTTTACTTTTACTTTACTTTTACTTTACTTTTACTTTACTTTTACTTTACTTTTACTTTACTTTTACTTTACTTTTACTTTACTTTTACTTTACTTTTACTTTACTTTTACTTTACTTTTACTTTACTTTTACTTTACTTTTACTTTACTTTTACTTTACTTTTACTTTACTTTTACTTTACTTTTACTTTACTTTTACTTTACTTTTACTTTTACTTTACTCTTACTTTACTTTTACTTTACTTTTACTTTACTTTTACTTTACTTTTACTTTACTTTTACTTTACTTTTACTTTACTTTTACTTTACTTTTACTTTACTTTTACTTTACTTTTACTTTACTTTTACTTTACTTTTACTTTACTTTTACTTTACTTTTACTTTACTTTTACTTTACTTTTACTTTACTTTTACTTTACTTTTACTTTACTTTTACTTTACTTTTACTTTGCTTTTACTTTTACTTTACTCTTACTTTACTTTTACTTTACTTTTACTTTACTTTTACTTTACTTTTACTTTACTTTTACTTTACTTTTACTTTACTTTTACTTTATACTTTTACTTTACTTTTACTTTACTTTTACTTTACTTTTACTTTACTTTTACTTTACTTTTACTTTACTTTTATTTTACTTTTACTTTACTTTTACTTTACTTTTACTTTACTTTTACTTTACTTTTACTTTACTTTTACTTTACTTTTACTTTACTTTTACTTTACTTTTACTTTACTTTTACTTTACTTTTACTTTTACTTTACTTTTACTTTACTTTTACTTTACTTTTACTTTACTTTCACTTTACTTTTACTTTACTTTTACTTTACTTTTACTTTTACTTTACTTTTACTTTACTTTTACTTTACTTTACTTTACTTTTACTTTACTTTTACTTTACTTTTACTTTACTTTTACTTTACTTTTACTTTACTTTTACTTTACTTTTACTTTACTTTTACTTTACTTTTACTTTACTTTTACTTTACTTTTACTTTACTTTTACTTTACTTCTACTTTACTTTTACTTTACTTTTACTTTACTTTTACTTTACTTTTACTTTACTTTTACTTTACTTTTACTTTACTTTTACTTTACTCTTACTTTACTTTTACTTTACTTTTACTTTACTTTTACTTTACTTTTACTTTACTTTTACTTTACTTTTACTTTACTTTTACTTTACTTTTACTTTACTTTTACTTTACTTTTACTTTATTTTTACTTTACTTTTACTTTACTTTTACTTTACTTTTACTTTACTTTTACTTTACTTTTACTTTACTTTTACTTTACTTTTACTTTACTTTTACTTTACTTTTACTTTACTTTTACTTTACTTTTACTTTACTTTTACTTTACTTTTACTTTACTTTTACTTTACTTTTACTTTACTTTTACTTTACTTTTACTTTACTTTTACTTTGCTTTTACTTTACTTTTACATTACTTTTACTTTACTTTTACTTTACTTTTACTTTACTTTTACTTTACTTTTACTTTACTTTTACTTTACTCTTACTTTACTTTTACTTTACTTTTACTTTACTTTTACTTTACTTTTACTTTACTTTTACTTTGCTTTTACTTTTACTTTACTCTTACTTTACCTTTACT
This sequence comes from Wyeomyia smithii, assembly GCF_029784165.1. NCBI lineage: Eukaryota > Metazoa > Arthropoda > Insecta > Diptera > Culicidae > Wyeomyia > Wyeomyia smithii. The sequence goes on along the minus strand of NC_073695.1, from coordinate 192,502,700 downwards.
TTACTTTTACTTTACTTTTACTTTACTTTTACTTTACTTTTACTTAACTTTTATTTTACTTTTACTTTACTTTTACTTAACTTTTATTTTACTTTTACTATACTTTTACTTTACTTTTACTTTACTTTTACTTAACTTTTATTTTACTTTTACTTTACTTTTACTTTACTTTTACTTTACTTTTACTTTACTTTTACTTTACTTTTACTTTACTTTTACTTTACTTTTACTTTACTTTTACTTTACTTTTACTTTACTTTTACTTTACTTTTACTTTTACTTTTACTTTACTTTTACTTTACTTTTACTTTACTTTCACTTTACTTTTACTTTACTTTTACTTTACTTTTACTTTACTTTTACTTTGCTTTTACTTTACTTTTACTTTACTTTTACTTTACTTTTACTTTACTTTTACTTTACTTTTACTTTACTTTTACTTTACTTTTACTTTACTTTTACTTTACTTTTACTTTACTTTTACTTTACTTTTACTTTACTTTTACTTTACTTTTACTTTACTTTTACTTTACTTTTACTTTACTTTTACTTTGCTTTTACTTTTACTTTACTCTTACTTTACCTTTACTTTACTTTTACTTTACTTTTACTTTACTTTTACTTTACTTTTACTTAACTTTTATTTTACTTTTACTATACTTTTACTTTACTTTTACTTTACTTTTACTTAACTTTTATTTTACTTTTACTTTACTTTTACTTTACTTTTACTTTACTTTTACTTTACTTTTACTTTACTTTTACTTTACTTTTACTTTACTTTTACTTTACTTTTACTTTACTTTTACTTTACTTTTACTTTACTTTTACTTTTACTTTTACTTTACTTTTACTTTACTTTTACTTTACTTTCACTTTACTTTTACTTTACTTTTACTTTACTTTTACTTTACTTTTACTTTGCTTTTACTTTACTTTTACTTTACTTTTACTTTACTTTTACTTTGCTTTTACTTTACTTTTACTTTACTTTTACTTTACTTTTACTTAACTTTTATTTTACTTTTACTTTACTTTTACTTTACTTTTACTTTACTTTTACTTTACTTTTACTTTACTTTTACTTTACTTTTACTTTACTTTTACTTTACTTTTTTTTTTACTTTTACTTTACTTTTACTTTACTTTTACTTTACTTTTACTTTACTTTTACTTTACTTTTACTTTACTTTTACTTTACTTTTACTTTACTTTTACTTTACTTTTACTTTACTTTTACTTTACTTTTACTTTACTTTTACTTTACTTTTACTTTACTTTTACTTTACTTTTACTTTACTTTTACTTTACTTTTACTTTACTTTTACTTTACTTTTACTTTACTTTTACTTTACTTTTACTTTATTTTTACTTTACTTTTACTTTACTTTTACTTTACTTTTACTTTACTTTTACTTTACTTTTACTTTACTTTTACTTTACTTTTACTTTACTTTTACTTTACTTTTACTTTACTTTTACTTTACTTTTACTTTACTTTTACTTTACTTTTACTTTACTTTTACTTTACTTTTACTTTACTTTTACTTTGCTTTTACTTTTACTTTACTCTTACTTTACCTTTACTTTACTTTTACTTTACTTTTACTTTACTTTTACTTTACTTTTACTTAACTTTTATTTTACTTTTACTATACTTTTACTTTACTTTTACTTTACTTTTACTTAACTTTTATTTTACTTTTACTTTACTTCTACTTTACTTTTACTTTACTTTTACTTTACTTTTACTTTACTTTTACTTTACTTTTACTTTACTTTTACTTTACTTTTACTTTACTTTTACTTTACTTTTACTTTACTTTTACTTTTACTTTTACTTTACTTTTACTTTACTTTTACTTTACTTTCACTTTACTTTTACTTTACTTTTACTTTACTTTTACTTTACTTTTACTTTGCTTTTACTTTACTTTTACTTTACTTTTACTTTACTTTTACTTTACTTTTACTTTACTTTTACTTTACTTTTACTTTACTTTTACTTTACTTTTACTTTACTTTTACTTTACTTTTACTTTACTTTTACTTTACTTTTACTTTACTTTTACTTTACTTTTACTTTACTTTTACTTTACTTTTACTTTGCTTTTACTTTTACTTTACTCTTACTTTACCTTTACTTTACTTTTACTTTACTTTTACTTTACTTTTACTTTACTTTTACTTAACTTTTATTTTACTTTTACTATACTTTTACTTTACTTTTACTTTACTTTTACTTAACTTTTATTTTACTTTTACTTTACTTTTACTTTACTTTTACTTTACTTTTACTTTACTTTTACTTTACTTTTACTTTACTTTTACTTTACTTTTACTTTACTTTTACTTTACTTTTACTTTACTTTTACTTTACTTTTACTTTTACTTTTACTTTACTTTTACTTTACTTTTACTTTACTTTCACTTTACTTTTACTTTACTTTTACTTTACTTTTACTTTACTTTTACTTTGCTTTTACTTTACTTTTACTTTACTTTTACTTTACTTTTACTTTACTTTTACTTCACTTTTACTTTACTTTTACTTTACTTTTACTTTACTTTTACTTTACTTTTACTTTACTTTTACTTTACTTTTACTTTACTTTTACTTTACTTTTACTTTACTTTTACTTCACTTTTACTTTACTTTTACTTTACTTTTACTTTACTTTTACTTTACTTTTACTTTACTTTTACTTTACTTTTACTTTACTTTTACTTTACTTTTACTTTACTTTTACTTTACTTTTACTTTACTTTTACTTTACTTTTACTTTACTTTTACTTTACTTTTACTTTACTTTTACTTTACTTTTACTTTACTTTTACTTTACTTTTACTTTACTTTTACTTTACTTTTACTTTACTTTTACTTTTCTTTTACTTTCATTTTACTTTACTTTTACTTTACTTTTACTTTACTTTTCCTTTTCTTTTACTTTACTTTTACTTGAGTTTTACTCTACTTTTAATTTACTTTTACTTTATTTTTTCTTTACTTTTACATTTTTTACTTAAATTTCAATTTACTTTAACTTTACTTTTATTTATTTACTTTACTCTTTTACTTAACTGTTTCACTTTACTCTTTTATTTTACTCTTACTTTCCTCTTTTACTTTACTCTTTTACTTTCCTATTTTAATTTCCTTTTTACATTACTCTTTCACTTTACTTTTTTACTTCAAAGTTCTACTTTACTTTTGCACTGTACTTTTTTACTTTACTCTATTACTTTCCTCTTTTACTTTCCTCTTCTTCTTTACTTTTTTACTTTACTTTTTTACTTTAATCTTTTACATTACTTTTTCACTGTACTCTTTAACTGTACTCTTCATTTTAATTTCTAACTTTACTCTTTTTCTTTACATATTTATTTTACTCTATTATTTTATTCTTTTACTTTACTCATTTACTTTACCCTTTAGCTTTACCCTTCTACTTTACGCTTTACCCTTCTACTTTACTCTTTCACTTTATTCTTTTACTTTACTTTTTTACTTGGCTTTTTTACTTTAATCTTACAATTAACTCTTTCACTTTCCACTTTCACTTTACCCTTTTACTTTACTCTTTAAGTTTATCTTTTTACTTTAATATTTTACTTTACTATTTCACTTTACTTTTTTACTTTACTTTTTTACTTTACTCTTTTAATTTACTCTTTCACTCTATAACTTTATTCTTTTACTTTACTTATATACATATCTTTTTTACTTTACTTTTTCACTTAACTCTTCTATTTTATTCTTTTGCTTCACTCTTTTACTTCCTTTTTTTCTTTACATTATTACTTTACTTGCTTTACTTTTTTACTTTACTTTTTAACTTAACTTTTTTTTACTCTTTTAGTTTACTCTTTCACTCAACTGTTTTACTCTAATCTTTTACTAAACTCTTTTACTTTTTTTTCTTACTCTTTTAATTTACTCTTCTGATTGACTTCTTTAGTTTACTCTCTTACTTTACTTTTTTACTTTTCTTTTTTACTTTATTCTTTTTACTTTATTCTTTCACATTACTCTTCCACCTTACACTTTTACTTTACTCTTTTACTCTACTCTTTTACTTTACTCTTTCACTTTACTTTTTTACTTTACTCTTCTTCTTCACTTTTTTATTCTATTCTTCTACTTTACTTCTTAACTTTGCTCTATTACTTCACTCTTTAACTTTACCCTTTTATTTTACTCTTTCACTTCACTCTTTTACTTCACTCATTTACTTTACTCTGTTACCTTGATCTTTCACTAGACTCTTCTACTTTAATCTTTTGCTTTACTCTTCCACTTAACTCTTTTACTTTACTCTTTCACTTAACTTTTTTACCTAACTCTTTTACTTTACTTTTTATTTATTCCTTTACTTATTCTTTTACTTCGCTTCTCGCTTTACTCTTTTACTTTACATTTTAACTTTACTTTTCAAGTTTTCTTTTTGACTTTACGTTTTTTTACTCTTTTACTTATTTCTTTTACTTCACTGTTTTATTTTACTCTTTCACTTTACCTTTTTACTTTAATCTTTTACTTTACTCTTTCACTTTACACTTTCACTTTACTGTTTTACATTACTTTTTTACTTTACTCTTTTACTTTACCACTTTACCTTATTCTTTCGCTTTCCTCTTCTACGTTACATTTTTACTTTACTCTTTTACTTTACTTTTTTACTTTATTCAGTTACTTTACTCTTTTACTTCACTCTTTTATTTTACATTTTTGCTTTACTTTTTATTTTACTCTTCTACTTCACTCTTTTACTTTAATCTTTTACTTTACTCTTCTACTTTACTCTTTTACTTTACTCTTTTACTTTACTCTTTTACTTTACTTTTTTACTTTACTCTTTTACTTTACTCTATTACTTTACTCTTTTACTTCACTCTTTTACTTACTCTTTGACTTTATTCATTGACTTTACTCTTTTACTTTACTGGTTTCCTTTAATCTTTTACTTTAATCTTTTACTTTACTCTTTTACTATATTCTTTCACTTTACTTTTTTACTTTCCTTTTTTTTTCTTTTTTGCTTTACTGTTTTACTCTACTCTTTTACTTTACGCTTTTACTTTATACTTTTACTTTACATTTTTACTTTACACTTTTGCTTTATTTTTTACTTTACTTTTTTGCTTAACTTTTTCATTTTACTCTTTTATTTTACTCTTTTACTCTACTTTTTTACTTTACTCTTTCACTTAACTTTTTTACTTCAATCTTTCACTTTACTCTTTTACTTTACCTTTTTACTTTCCTTCTTTACTTTATTCATTTACTATATTTTTTTACTTTACTGTTTTACTTTACTTTTTTACTTTACTCTTTTACTTTACTCTTCTACTTTACTCTTTTATTTCACTCTTTAGATTCACTTATTTACTTTAATCTTTTACTTTACTCTTTCACTTATTTATTTTACTTTACTCTTTCACTTAACGTTTTAACTTTGCTTTTTTGCTTTACTCTTATTCTTTCACTTATTCTTTTACTTCACTTTTCACTTTGCTCTTTCACTTTACATTTTTACTTTACTTTTCTACTTTATTTTTTAACTCTACTGTTTTTATTTTCATCTTTTACTTTACTCTTTTATTTTACTTTTTAGCTTTGCTTTTTTATTTTACTCTTTTACTTTACTTTACTTTTTTACTTTACTCTTTCACCTTTCTTTTTAACATTACTTTTTTACTTTACTCTTTTACTTGTTTTTTTTACCTTATTCTTTCACTTAACTCTTTTACTTTACTCTTTTTTTAACATTTTTACTTCACTCCTTTATCTTACTTTTGTACTTTACTTTATATTTTACTCTTCTACTTTACTCTTCTACTTTACTCTTTTACTTTACTCTTCTACTTTACTCTTTTACTTCACTCTTTTACTTCACTCTTTTGCTTTACTTTTTTACTTTATTCATTTACTTTACTCTTTCACTTTAGATTTTCACTTTACATTTTCACATTACTCTTTTATTTCATTCTTTTACTTGACTCTTTTATTTTACATATTTACTTTACTATTTTACTTTATTTTTTACTTTACTTTTTTGCTTTACTCTTTTACTTTACTCTTTCACTCTACTCTTTCAATTTACTCTTTAACTTCACTCTTTTATTAGACTCTTTAACTTCATTCATTGACTTTACTCTTTTTCTTTACTTGTTTCCTTTAATCTTTTACTATACTCTTTCACTTTACTCTTTTACTTCACTCTTTTACTTTACTCTTTCGCTTTATGCTTTTACTTTATTTTTTACTTTACTCTTTTACTTTAAGCTTTTATTTTATTCTTTTACTTTACTTTTCTACTTTACTCTTTTACTTGACATTTTTACTTTAATCTTATATTTTATTCTTCTACTCTACTGTTTTATTCTTTTCTTTTACTCAATTTTTTTACTTTGCTCTTTTTTATGTTTTTACTTTACTTTTTTACTTAACTGTTTTGTTTTACTCTTTTATTTTACTCTTTCGCTTTACTTTTTTTACTTTACTCTTTTGCTTTACTTTTTTACTTTACCCTTTACTTTAATTTTTTACTTAACTTTTTTACTTTACTCTTTTTTTACTCTTTTATTTTACTCTTTTATTTTACTCTTTTACTTTAACTCTTTTCCTTCATTTCTCCATGATCAGACCGGTTGCATTGTTTAGGAATCTTTTGTAGCTTTTATTAAAAAAAAATTTAAGAAGGACCTTTTTAAATAATTAATTTTTGATTTAACTTTTTTTCAAAAAAACATATATTTTTAAAGTGTATATTTTTCTCGGAAAGACAAAATTATTATCTATAACTTTGCCGAAGGCGTCACACCGATCAAACAAAGCGTTTATGCCCTAAAAATATTTGTTATCATCAGTACCTTTCCAAAATAGCATTTTTCAATAGCTTCTCAAAAATAAGTCGTGCTCCAAAACTATTAAAATAAACCAACACCACAAAATGGCATATTTTGCTTAAAGAAACGTCTATGCGAAGTTTCAGCCAAATCAAAAGTGGTCGATTAAATTGGTTGCCTGTTTTGTGGAATTGCTCACATATTCATCATTCGCTTATTTATTAATTCTGTTTTGCTCATTTCTGTTTCACTTCAATTTTATTATGCTTTCAAACATCAGTTATATATTTTGCTTAATATGTCCTCCACCTTCGTGTGATAGTGGAATTGAACACTAAAAAGATGCTGCTTGAGTTGAGTATATTGCACAGGCACTTCCAAAATTGTACAATCAACAGTAGCGTCATTTGCCTCCCATACGAAGGCTTGCATGAAAGTTTGTATGCATGTCCGAGTGGACCGACAGTGCTGCTATTTTCACCTTAAATGGAGCAAATGCAATCCAAATAAATAACTTTTTGACGTGGGACTACGTCTTTGTTTTCTATACTGGTATGCATTCTGTGGAATTGGAAATGGAACTGGCAAATGTTGTGTCAGATTTCAAACAATAACAACTGCATAACCACATAATAAATAACAATAACCAATATGTTTTTGGATGGATAAATGTTGAACAATTTTGTAATGCGCTAGCTATCATTATTTTTTCATTGCAAAGCGGTAAAAACCGATAAAAAGTGTCAAGGACAAATTCACGCGAACAGTGAACCAATCATATGCGAGCATTCCTAGCACAGACGACATGAATAAACAGCAACCATTCTCTGGGATATTCTCTGTAAAAAAAAATTGACACAGTCTCCCCGTCCCAATAGGTCAATTTATGTTTGCTTTCATGAACCTAGATTAATTTGATGTCTCGAAGGTAAGGGTTTTTCAAAAAGTTTGAAATAACCCCTTTTTTTGAACAATTTCTAAGCCAGCTGTTAGACGTAATAGAAACTGAAGTCTTGAAAGAAAACATGCTGGTAAAGTCAACAGTACCCTAGAGTATATGTGAAGCAGAGCGCCGTTAGTTTCTCGTCGTCTATCATGGCAGCGGGCACGACTGCTATTCGCGTGTAATCAAAACTGCAATGTTGCTACTGATGGTGATTGAAAGTTTATCTCATGAAAATGATTAGGTACCATGAAAATCATAGATTTCTCAACAAGAGTTGAAAAATTTTTGCAACGGTTATAAGTTTTTTTTTATTTATTTTTTATTTTCGATATTCACTAAATAATCGTGACCGACAAAATATCGAACGAGTAAGTTCCTAAAAATAATCATTTATAGAAGAGTAAGAGCCGGCGAGTGTTTATGATTTTTTTCCCATTTACTAAGATCTATTCAGAATGTTTTTTTACATTTCAACATTGTTAGATATTTTTTTATTTTTAACTTTACAAATAAAATAATCTATTAGCTGTCTTCGCAATACAGTGAATGTAATTGTTGACAAATGAAACAAACTTGTGAAGCAAAAAAAACACAAATGAATCTTTTTGAACTTTAACTTCGTTGTAATTGTTAAATGTTGTTTGCACAAAAAAAACACTACAGGCACAAGATCACTAAGCGTAAATGAAGTTTTTTCGATTGTGATTAAATATACTTCTGAAAAATGAAGGAAAAGCCTAGAATTAAAATACGAAAACACTGAACAGATAAATTTATTGTGTCTGTAATTACAGTAATTACAGTATTTGGTCCCACGTCACCATTTCATACAACCCTAGGGCTGTATACCTTGTTGTTTTTTATGTTTTTTTTTAATGTATTATTATAATTTTGAGTTAATTTTCTAGTGTTGCTATTGCGAAGGCGATCTAATCGACACAGTATTTATTATTTGATACCAAACTTGTAATATTTGGTACTTTGTCAACAAATTTCAGGCTATATTTTGGTACCCATTTATGTATGTATAGGGTAAGATTAATTCAATAAGTTATTCATTTCTATAAATATAACATAATATAAAATAAGGGTCATTTTTTTCTATATTAATGTATCAAATGAACTGAAAATCTGGATAATAATAGAATCAATAAGTTTCTAATATTATTTTGAGGCGGGGCTTACCGAATGGAAAATTACTCCGAAATGTACTACAAGTTCTCAGTCATGCATGGAACCACGGTGGGTTCGAAATGAAAATGGAGCCAAAAATATGTCACATACAACCCAGTGCAAAAGCATAGGCGCGTCTAAGGCTTGCTATTGTCTCAATATTGTCTGCATAATAATCAAATAATTTATTTATTCTGACAACAACACTGAACGCTGTTGTGTAACTTAGAAGCTAGCAAAGATTGTCCAAACAGAAAGTCATGTTCCGGAAGCAAAACGTATGTTTTATGCTTCCATCACTTGTTCTCTGCATTTGACGCGAAACATCAGTCAAGCTTTCTGCCGCCATCCTTTGTACAGCACTTACCTTTTTACGGTCATTCCCGCGCGTCACTTCACTTTCAGCAAATTCGGCCAACATTCTGTGCAACACTTTCTTCCGAAGACAAACTTTTGCCTAACTAGTTACAGAAACATGGACACGAAACGTGAAACGTGACCGGCCAGGAATCGACTACTCCAAGCGGTCCGCCCGAATGACGCGCAAATTAAGCGATCCGTTTTCCTTACCTGCGGAAGAGAAATTAGAGAAGAACAACGAAAGAACATGATGAGCGCGAACAGGATCCATGGGGGGTTGGTCAGGAAAAAGTTTCGTAATGAATTGCTGCCCGTTATGCAAGGCAGAATATGAAAATGTTTCACGGTTATCCGCCCTAGCGGACAGGGCTGTAGCTAAATGTAATTTAAGTGAAATGTTTGCTTTTTCCCTAACCGCGTGCAGTCGTTTGATCTGTCCGGCGCGGAAGTGTTTCGGCAGATTGGAATCTACTACGCCTTGAAAGGAGACTCCGCTCACCCCCCAGAAAACTGGTGTACGTTTATTTTGATTAATGCGTGAGATGTAAGTCATTTCGCATTTTTTCTACCCGGGCTGAGAATGTAGAGCTTGGACTTTTGCCGAAGAGGAAGTTATTTTTCTTTTCCACCGGCATTTGGATGAAGAAGTTATAAAAATTCACGTAATCTGCCGCTTGGCAAAATCTAGTTGGTGTAGAAAATATTTATTACTGGCTTTGAATTGGAGTATAAGAGAATGAATGCAGCTTCGTTAGCAATCTCTTCCGCACAAATTTGGATTTATTCACTATCTTAGAAGAAAATATTATAATTAATAAGAATTATTCGTGTTTGTGGTCTAGCAGAAACATCCGCCAATCTTCGTTGAATAATACATTACGTTTTGGCCGACTGGAATTCATCCATCATTCACAGTACTTAATTAAATGATAACTTTCTGGTAGCAACAGAAAAGAAGAACAACATCTGCCCAACCCGTCCATCATGGTCTTGTGTTCCGTGCCTAGACACTCTACTGTGGGATTCTTCCCTGGTTGATTCTATATTTTGGACAGGAGTCACAGCCACTACTCAAACAACCACCACGAATGATACTGCAACTACATATCAGTCAGTGTCACCGAAAAGGCCGCAAGCAGCCAAAAATCCTGCCATAAATTGGTATAGTAAATAATTCATAGGACTTCGGTTGAGTTGCTCCACCTCGGGATAGGTTTCTGTTTGTGTGTAAAAACAACACTACCTACTGCACTTTTGCTCACCGGCAATGTCGTTGGCACTTTTTGGCTATATGCGGTAATGCTTTTGGGTATTGCATCTAGCTTTTCGCCATTTTCAACTTTGACATCCGAGCAGGAATTCTTACATGCCATCTTGTCTCACTTACCAGGTGAATTATTCAACGCTGTTGATAAATGAAGATCTATTTGCAGAGGCCTTGGGAAGCGGTCGCTCTCGATAACGTTAAAAAGTCCTAACTACTCTGTTCGGAGCTCGCAAATCAGCATTATCACTGTTCCTAATTTATCACCCTATACCAACTTGTAAAAAAATGCGCTGTCACAATATAACTAATGGTTAGATGACGAAAAACGACGGATGCACCGGAAGGGGTGAAAGTACTCAGCCTAAGGGAACCGTCGTCGTTAATCTCCCGCGGCAGTCAACGACCAGAGTTGAAGTGTCGAGATTGTAATTGAATTAACATAATCGAAAAGCTGTCTAAAGCACCGAAGGAGCGAAAGAAAGCACACAAAAAACCAGCTGTTCGTTGTTCGTTGCAGGATAAACGGTTTTTGCTACCGTGAATGGTTGTAAGTTTGATTACAATCCTGTAAAAGTTCAATCAATATTTAACCCGCTCAAACCAGCAAACTTTGACGGTATGGATCAATGAGGTTTCCGAAAATGGGCAGTGGACTTTGATTGACAGGCCGGCCAGCTCGGAAGGGAAGGAGGTATGCTCTATTTGGACTGAACCAGGCGGAAGTACGAATTCGTGCATCCGACTGATAAGCTTGCTGGTAGCGCTAGTACCGGCAACAACGGAGAATTTGATGAATAGGAAATCGAACAAAGGCTGCTGGGTCAGTCGTGAACTGTCCGCCCGAAGAGAGCGGGAACATGAGTAGAATCGATTTTGTTGTTGAAAAATTTGATCTGCTGAAATTGTTTTTAAACCATTACGGTAATCTAATCGGAAGTAAAAATTAAATAAAGAGAAAGTAATAAACAACGAAAAACGGAAGAGGTTCCTTTTTTTAAATACCAAGAATAACATAAGCAATATTTCCATGGGAGGATGCTTTATCAGACGATAAAAAATTAGTGATATTATAGAGCACATAGGAGCAATTCTCGCTGAAGCTGGGCCACTAGGTGCACAAGGTCTTTCAAATTTGATATGAATGGACATAGTGATTAGAAATAGAGAAAAAATGATAATGCCATTTTTGTTTGATCGAATTTGTTGACTCTTGGTCACCAAGGGGTGAAACAGTTTTCATAAATAATAACATGTGCATCCACTTCCACTCAGTACCTAATTTTTTTTTCTTGCATCATATAGCATTTTTTTTCGGCTTTCCAATGCTGGTCTCTGATCGAAGATCGGTAGTTGCGAACACGGTCAAAATTGCATTTTTCTGATATAATCCAAGATGACGGCCAAATTCAAGATGGAGGCCTAAATTCTGATCACTCCAAATGAAAGCCCTATCATTCCTCTTTACAGAAAAGTGTTATTTGTAGTACTTTTTATAACGAATTTTAGAGATATAGCTCGAATAATACATCAAGAATTGCTTAAATTTCAACTTTCCTGTAAACTGTTCCGTTCCTTGGTGACCAAGGGGTCAACAGATTCCATCAAACAAAAACGGCATTGTCATTTTTTCTCTATCTCTAATAACTATGTGCATTTATATCGAATTTGAAAGACCTTGTGCACCTAGTGGCTTAGTTTCAGCGAGAATTGCTCATAGGTAAATAAATATATGGTGGACTTACTTCATTAACCTATATTGAAACCCCAGTCAGATTAACTCAATTTCTCCTAAAACAAATCGAAACTTCAAAATATTGTTGATGCAGTTTGGATGGATAAAATGTTTCACAATAGAAGTTTTCTGAGATTCCCGCGAGTTTTCGCATGAATTAAGTTAATCTGGCGGGTGGTCCACTTTAGAAACGGGGTCCATTATAGCTTGATTTACCCTACACATGTTTCTCGAGATTCGTATGCAGATTAGTTGGATAAAATGTTTCCGGATGGAAGTTTTTCAGAAATTTCTCGAGTTTTCGTAAGAATTGGGCTAATCTGACCAGTCCACTGTGGGGTAATTTACCCTATGGAGCATACAATTTATTGGCCTTAAATTATTGAACGAGGAGGATTGACACTTCAGAGCTGTTTTCAGTAAATGATAGGATAAATTAACCCATAGTGGACCCCTTTCCTCTTCAATTTTTCTTAGCATTAAGTCGAAATTTATCAATGTTTCTCGTGATTCTGATACAGATTGACTGGATTAGAAATTTCCCGATAGGAGTTTCCTGAAAATCCTACGAGCTTACGCCAAAATTGAGTTGATCTGATGAGTGGCCTAAGGGGTTCGTTAGAGATTAATTTACCCTAGCCTAGAACAGAGGTTTCCAGATCATTTGCTCGGTTGAGCACTTTCAAAGCCAAAACATTTGGCGGAGCACCTATAGGGTAAAACTATCTTGGAAAGACCACGTTCTTCAGTGGACCTCAATTAACTCAATTTATGCGAAAACTCGAGGGATTTCCCGAAAACTTGCATCAGGTAACATCTTATCCAGCAGTGAACTCTTTTCTTATAGTGGACCACCGTTTCTCGAGATTCGTATGCACACTAGCTAGATAAGATGTTTTCGGATAAAAGTATTCTGAAAATTCCTCGAGTTTTCGTAAAAAATGAGTAAATTTGACAAGTGGTCCACTATATGTAGGTTAATTTACCCTAGCCAGCTAATATGCATCAGAATCACGAGAAATATTTGTAAATTCCAATGTAGGGCAAACTAACAAGTGCATGATCAATAACTAGATAACTGTGAACGAGCACTTTATGTACAGAAGGAGGCATTTAATACCAGTGTTATTGATTAGAGTGCCAATGAGATGCATGAAAAAAAAAATGACCTTCAAATATCTTTTAGCGGTAGGGCTCAAAAGTTTCATCTTCTCGAAAAAAGTTCCCATGCAAAATTTCAGCTCGAACGGACATCGGAAAAACGTGCCTCAAAGCGGTCTGAAACTTTGAAAAATATCAATGAAAAAAAACCGCTTTGAGGTACTTGTTCCCGATGTCCGATCGAGCTGAAATTTGGCATGAGGACTTTTTTCGGATACTAGCATGAGGAAGTCTTGCAAAGTGCATTGTAACATTTTCGATTGATCATCATTAGTTTATGTTCGAATTGTAATACGCCACTTTTTGAATGAACAGTTGATGAAATCAGAAATTTAATTTGGTTCTAGATATAAAGATATTTTTGAATTGTTAGGTCCTTAGCCTCTTTCGCAAATTGTAATCGAATAGGACGGCCTGGTACTTGAAGGAGTAGCATTTTTCATCAACGAAAAGTCGAAACGAATAATACGAAGAAAGAAAGAGATCGTTATCTTTAGAAGTGGGATCAGAAAAAGTTTCCACAAAAATAAAAAGTTCATACTCGCTATGTCGGCTTGAATTATCGAAACCCCACTTTCATTAGAACAATTTCTGGTATCGATCAAGAAATCCGTGATGCCGTACGATCCAACAGGCTCTGTAAATTAACCTCTAAAACTGTCTCAGAGACTTCACGTTTTTCAATATAACAGACGGTAGAACATCGCAAGAGAATTTGTCGTTTATAAATTTTTTAATCGTTAAATTTTGATGCTTCATCAATTTCATCTCAATAACTAAAGAAACAACTTGATCAGGGTTAATGTTTACTGAACCGATTGATTTACTCGAATGAGAAGAATGATGCGAAAGTCAACGAGCAGAAGAGTTTGTTCCAGACAATTAGGTAACTCTCTGGAATTTTGAACGCGGGCTACATGCGCTGAATTCTTTCCTAGGCTGCTTTCGCGGCACGATACTTTGGAACGAGTTATAAGATACCTATTTGAAGTTCCACTTGATCTTCTTCGTTTAACCAACCCTCGTTTTAAGCAACAACTACTCGCCGACATCTATGAGACTTTTTTCAAAGGGCAGAGAATTTGTTACAGATATAATCAATGCGTGTCTTCAAAACAGCCATCCTGAATGTTATCTTTCGTTAAGCTTGTACAATAACTGCTCTGCGGGACTCAAACACGTTGCACCTTTTCTCCATACCACTTCCAGTTTTGGGAGATCTTATTTCCAATAATTATAAACGTTGAAAACAAATTTGTAAGTTGAACATGAAAATACCACAATCCTCCTAGGCCAGGTAATTTTTAAGAGGGACTTATTATGTCAAGAGGAAAGAGTCTTATCGAAACCTCGTTCCCCGTGATAATATCGCCAATTACAATTCCTTGGAGAGCAAAACCACTGAAACATCCACTCAAGCTAAGCTAGCTAAAATCCAGAGATTGGCCTGTGCATCGATTTGTGGAGCTATGAGAAGCACTCCATCAAAAGCCCTAGATGCAATACTTCACCATCTTCCACTTCATCAGATGGTTAAACTGGAAGCGGAAAAAAGTGCTCTAAGGCTAAATCGACAGTGCAACCTAAAAGATGGAGATCTAACAGGACACCTGAGAATACTGAAAGATTTCCAAATAAATAATCTAATAAAAAGTAAGGAGGATTGGCTGGAGAGGAAACCAAATTTCGGAATTCCTTACAGAACAGTAGAGACAGAACGAGAAAGTTGGCAACAAGGTGGACCCACAATTCGGGATGGTTCACTTTGCTTCTACACAGACGGTTCTAAAATGAATGGTTCTGCAGGTGCGGGATTCACAGGACCAGGAATTAATAAATTTTTCCCCATGGGACACTGGCCAACAGTATTCCAGGCGGAAATATACGCGATAATAGAATGCACGAATACGTGTCTGGAAAGAAATATCGACACGCAAATATATGCATTTTCTGTGATAGTCAGGCAGCACTTAAAGCCCTGAATTCTCCTTTCTGCCACTCTAAACTAGTGTGGGAATGCATCCTGTCGCTCCGAAAGTTAGCTATGAAAAACCAGGTGAACTTATACTGGGTTCCTGGTCATTGTGGAATCGAAGGAAACGAGAAGGCCGACTTACTAGCCAGACAAGGGTCATCTACTAACTTTGTTGGCCCAGAACCTTTCTGTGGAATCTCCCCAAGCGCTCTAAAAGCTGAACTCGGTGAATGGGAAAAAGCGACCATCAAAGCAAACTGGGATGTCATAAGTGGATTACGACAATCGAAAAGATTCATAGAGCCAAATCGCGAGAAGAGCCTCGTGCTGCTCAGATTGAATAAGAAAGACTTGAGGACATTCACAGGTCTTATTACAGGGCACTGTCCGAGTAAGTATCATCTCAAGAAGATAGGCAAACTTGATGATGATAAATGTCGCCTGTGTGGCACCGAAAGCGAAACTTCAGAACATCTACTCTGCGAATGCGGAGTATTAATACAACGCAGATTGCGTATCTTCGGTAAGGGACACATAGAACCTACCGAAATTTGGAGGGAAAGTCCTGGTGAGTTAATAAACTTCATACGAAGTGCGTTGCCCAACTGGGATAAATGTACAATGTAGCAAGGACATCAACTCGCCAAATAGTGATGTACCTGCTCGTACGCACTTAGAGTAAGGTGAAGCATACCACAATAGATCAAACAATGGTCGCAGTGGTTCAGTCTTCTACAAGGGAAAAAAATTCCTTGGAGAGGATAAATACTCTTGAGATCAGTTCTATTATAAGAAGGACTTATTTTGTCAAGAGGAAGGAGTCTCATCAAAACCTCGTTTATCCAGCCAAGGCTGCGCCATAATTACAATTCCACGAAGAGAACTATCAACAATTACTCAGACCAGTTTTATTATGAGAGAGATTTATTTTTGTTAAAATGATAGTCAGCAAGGGTACTATAGAATTCAGCTTGAAAGAAGAGTATGTAGTTAATAGCCTGAGAATAAAGCCATGGTAAAGTCCTTTTACAACCAAATGGCCTGATTCTACTAAAATTCGAACCCCCGACCCCCCGCTTGTCAAAGCGGACTCTGTAACGTTGCGGCTACAACACTCCCCAACACCTTTACTTATCTCATGCTCTAATGTAAACTGATCACAAAAAGGACTATCAAAAACAGTTTTTCTGCATGCTCGGATTCATTATCAATTCATTTAATCGATATTAACCAGGAAACGTAATTTTTCTCTTTTTTTGGCCTAAGGGGGAACCACTGCGGAGTGATCCATAGAAGAAAGTGAATGAAATGCTTTTGAATATTTTCAATAGGATAATAAAATTTTCAAAATTCAAGAGTACTTTTTCAAAAGGGTTTATGAATTTCAGCATGTAGTGTATTTGAAACATTGCTGTTTACAACTTTTTTGCTTGTATACATCTAAGACATCTCTCTTGAACATAATCATAAAAAAGTGATGAAACTTTTAAAGAATAAACACAGAGAAAAATGTTAAAGTGCTTACGCCATAGTAAACGACTCTTGAATCTACAGGGTAAACAAATATAAAACCTCTTGTCTAAGGAAAAGCGTCAATATTTCAAATATGTATGTTTATCACAAACAACAAATCTGTTATGCAGTTAGACACACTTTTTAGTTGATAATGCTTTACTATTGATTTGTTTTGTATTTTTTCCTTTCTCTAGACTCTCCGCTAGTGAATCGTTAGAATCCGTTTCATCCGAAGACAGCAGATCAAAGGGGTTCGATAATACGGTAGTCTTCTTGAGCATGTCTGCACCGTCACTGCAGGTTTCCTCATGATTCTCGCATGATTCTCTCCGCACTTATCGCACTGTGCCTTGTTGCAGCTGTAGGTCGCTGGGTGACTAAACTGCTTACAATTGGTGCAATTCATTACGCGAGGCACATACAGGCGAATTGTATAGATGTTTATATAGGCAAAAGATGCCATTTTGTGCTATTCGTTTAATTTTTTGGAGCACGGCTCATGTTTGAGAGGCTATTGAAAAATGCTATTTTGGAAAGGTATTGATGATTACAAATATTTTTAGGGTTGAAACGACGTTTTTGGCAAAGTTGTAGATAACAGTTTTGTTTTACAGAAAAAAATATACACTTTAAGAAAAAACTTTTTTTTGTGAAAAAAAGTAAAATTAAATTTTAAAATTAATTATCTAAAAAAGCTTATTTTTTGAAAATCCAACCTAAAACCGGTCCGATCATGGAGAAATCAGGAAAAAAAAATATGATTTGAAAAAAAAAAATTAATTGATTGTTTGATTGACAAAGTGTCTTCGGTAAAATTGAAGATAACAATTTTGTCCTTCAAAAAAAAAAAAATATGCCCTTTGAAAAAAATATAAAAAAAAAATGATTTCTTTTTTCAAAAAAACATATTTTTTTTTTCTCCATAATCGGACTGGTTGCAATGTTCAAGTAAAAATATATTTTTAAAGGTAAAGATTTAGGTTAAAATTATTTTTTTTTAAAATTGAGCTCTTTAGATAATTATTTTTAATTTTTATTTTAACTTCTTTCCACAAAACAAAATTTTTTAGGAGTGTATATTTTGATCTGAAAGGAAAAAAGGAAAGGAAAACTTTGCAGAAGGCCTTCCTCAGGGGATATAAAGTTGTACCGTAGCAAAGCCTTGGTGCTACATTCCGCTGAACGAAAAACGGTACAACTTTATATCCCCTGAGGAAGGCCAAGTTCAAAGGCTGACAATCGGAACAGGAGACGAAATCATGTCCAATTTATAATGCTTATCACTCGGTTAGTTTTCGACGAATTTACTTTATTCTTGCAGCAATCGGTTGAAAAATCAACTACACATCCGTCAAAATATAGAAAATTGCAACCTGATTAGACGAACTATTGGAAAAAAGCAAGGCCTTGGTGCTACATTCCAATTCGGAACTCGACCTTCTGTTTATTTATACACAGACTTCGCAGCCAACTGTTTAGTGTACAGGACAATTGCGGGGATAGCACTTAAAATTCTTGAAGAGCAAAAGTACGGCTCTCAAGCACTGTATCAGAAACTGTGCTTAGGCGTCGTACACAAATTACGTAGCGTTAAAAATCTAGATTTCAGCCCCCCCCCCCCCTATGTAACAGAAGGTAACGTTCAAAATTACTTCCTCCTAAAATTACGTAATGCTGAACAGCCTGACCCCCTCCCATATTTTCAATTTCGAGCAAACATCACAGTTGCGTAACTGTCTCTACAACCCCCCCCCCCCCATCCTTCCCCTACGTAACAATAAGTAGCGCAGACCCCTCCCGCCCCCTTCATGCGTTACGTTATCTGTGAAAGACGCCTTACACATGCTTACATTTGATGTTTTTAGAGAAAAATTCCGCATATTTTCTACGCGCCCTGTGGCAAACCCTGAAGGGGTAGAATCAATTACTGTTCAGTAAAATGTTATTTACTTCAACATATTCAGAAAAACTGTTTTTCCTCATTTCTGAAAGCGGTAACTTTGGAGACGTTTTTCAACATGAACTGTTTTAGGGTCATTCCATCTCAAGTGTGCACACCTCATGTACGCGACCATCTCAGATTTGGCTCTAACTTTGTGGAATGGTTGATTTAAGGTGCCAATCGGTCCACCCCTCGCCCCGTGAGACCCTCCCATTTTTTGAAAAAAGTGAAATTTTTCGTCAAAAACTCTTGTTTTCTTTCAATTATAGCTTCAAAAGCATGATGTCTAGAAGTAAATTGATACATGGATTTTGAAGAAAATTAGTTGAGGAATCCAAAAAAAATATCAATTTTGAGCGACAGTGTTGCCAGATATAATGTTTTTGCATTTGAAAAATGAAATTGCATTTTTCGGCAAATGAGTATACTTTGATTTCAAATTAAATATTTTCATTGTGCTCCTGAGCTAATTTTACATGAAAATCACTTATCGCCCCGAGGTATTAAGAGCAAAACTCGAGTTATAGCATTTTTTATTATTATTCTTCTAATATCTCTGAAACTGGCTTGATTTTGAACATTCTAAATAATGCAATTTGAAGAAAATTCTTCAAGAAATCCAAAAAAAATAACAATTTTGACCAGAAGTGTTGCCAGATATGTTATTTTCACTGTTGAAAAGTTAAATTGCATTTTTCGGCCAATAAGTATATTTTGATTTAAAATTCGAAAATTGCATCGTGTTGCTGAGAAAATTTTACCCGAAAAATACCTATTTCGTATTATGGCCTATTACTTATTATTAGGTATTATGAGAAAAACTCAAGTTACAGCATTCTTAAGAAACTTTTAAATTTTTGATTTGAGTTCTGTTTTTTAGTTCACATAAAAACAAAAAAATGTATTTATTTGTTGGCGCTACAAGACACTTATCATACAAAGGTATAAAGTGATGATAGACCGCTGCTAAACGGGATATAGAAGCGCGCCGTTAAGGATGCTCTTATCGTATTCATCCGTAATGAATACAAAGCAAACGTTATAGGAAGAAAAACAAATAGGGGAGGAGTACCATTTATGGCAATATTTAAAAAATGTACCAGTTGCGATATTGCCATAACTGGTGCACTTTCCATAGCTGGCTCACCTACCCTATATTAGAACTAGAATTCAGTTGTTTCAGTTACCGGTCGGCAATCGCAGTGTTCGTTCGTTTAAAGGAATTTTGGTGCAAAATAAACTGTTCTATAGGAGTATTTAAAAAAAAATGTGATGCTTAAACACTTCGTTCGCCTAAACAGTTTTCTAGTGCGCAATGGGCTCAGTTAAAGCTTCGGTCGGGTCTAAAACGTATGACAAGTATATGTGAGAAACACGCTGATCAGTTTGGCCGGTTGTTTTCATTATCAAATAAGGTTTGCTGCAATCCGTTAGATTCACATATCAAACCTCGACGCAGGCAGTTGAAAACTATTTCAGCTGCTTTTCAGGCTAAATACAATCTGTTCGCTTCTCAAGTAATCGAAGGCCGTAAGCTGTGCCTTCCTTGTTATCGAGCTGTGCAACAGGTGTCAGGGAGTATTTCACCAGAAGATGTTCCAATCAACGAATCAGATAATGGTGAAGGCGATAAACTGTGCCTTCGAGCTGTGCCAGGTGTACTACTGAACCCGTCATCAGAAGATGATCCAACCAACGATGCAGGTAAAAAAAAGGTCAATCAACATCAATAATTAACAGTAATTACCAATTGTTGATTTTCCGCATTCAATAGTGGAAGCAGAAAACAATGGTGGTAGTGACAGCTCTGAGAACATCGACTACGCTCCATGTTTGGATGCAAACCTACAGAGTTTAAATAGTGCTCTTAGTACGCTTAATGTAACCCCTTTGAAGAAACATAACATCCTTCGATATAAGAAGTATCCTTTGCAAAAACTTGATCGAGTATCCAAAGCACTGGAGCGATCGTTCAATTTAGTTGCTATGTTATTCTTAAAATTAAGACAAAACATTGATCGAAAAATTGTTGACTTGCAGGTGAGTTCAAGTGTTCCACGCGTCTGATTCGGAATATGAAGAAATGTGTTCAGGAGAAAGGAATTGTATGCTCCCCAAATCCGAAAGCGGGTCATCCCATCCCACTCGATGTATTGCTCCAAATACAATCGTTTTATCAAGAGCCAGACGTCAGTAGTAAGGAACTAGCTGGGAAAAAAGGGTTGCATTAGCGTACGAGAAGGAGGAATACGTGTGTCAAAACAAAAAAGGTTGGTTTTAGCGAATTTGAAGGAAATTTATGCTCTTTTCAAAGAAAAATTCCCTGATATCAAAATTGGATTTTCGAAATTCGCGAATTCATGCCCCCCAGAATGCGTGTTAGCAGGGGCAGCCGAGCCGGCACGCACACTGTTTGTGTGTGTTCGATTCATGAGAATTTTAGGATGAAATTTGCTGGGGCCCACTTCGACCAGATAGAGGTCGATGGAATTAAAGTGTTTGGCACATATCGCGATATTTTAAAGCAAAATCTTTGCAATCCTCCGCATGAGTCATGTTTCCTGAATACTTGCAAAAGTAATATTTGTGGTGACATAAGCTCTATTGAAGAACTTAGTTGGTCTCATTTCAATGGCATGGATATAAGCGAGATTCAATATAAACACTGGACACAACAAGAGAGGTGCACTCTAGAAACTATTGTTGCAGAGGTTGAACCTTCCGTAGAATCCTTTTTTCATGACATTGGAGATGTACGCAAACATGACTTTATCGCTAAGGAGCAGGTCCAGTTCTTCAAATATACACGGGAAAATCTCAGCGAGGGTGAATTGTTGGTTGTAGCTGATTTTTCCGAAAATTATTCTTTCGTTTTTCAAGACAGCGTACAATCCGTCCACTACAATAACTGCCAAGCTACAATTCACCCGTTTGCCGCATATACTCTTAAACAAGGAGTAGTTGAACCACTGAACTGTGCTATAATATCGGATACTTTGGAACATAACACCAGTGTGTTTCACATATTCCAGCGTCACTTCATTAGTTTTGCTAACAGCAGTGTTGCAAAATTAGAAAAAGTAATATACTTTTCGGATGGGGCTGTATCGCATTATAAGAACAGATTCAACATGATGAACTTGCTTTTTCATGAGCTTGATTTTGGTGTGCCGGCTGAGTGGCACTTTTTTGCCACATCACACGGCAAAGGACCCAGTGATGGACTAGGAGGAATGCTCAAAAGATTGGCGACACGGGCAAGTCTTCAAGGTACATCCATTCAGTCACCAAAAGAGCTCTATGACTGGGCGCTGAAGAACTGTAACCTGAATGTCAAATTTGTGACAGCTGCCGAGTACATGGAGGAAAAGATGCTCTTACAAAGTCGGTTCAACGAAGCAGCATCGATCCCAAGCATCCGATCTATGCATGCTGCAATTCCTTCTGGCATCGACTCTATAGTTATAAAAAAAGTTTCCAGTTCATCAGAGAAGTGCATCTACAAAGTGTTTTCGAAGCAGCGTACACAAAAGAAAAAACAAAATACTGAGAAACCATCACGCAAGTCCCGTAACACCAACAAATAAATACGTTTTTCTTGTTTTAATATGAAATTCAAAAATAAAAATAAAAAATAAAAATTCAGAATGCTGTAACTCGAGTATTTCTCATAATACCTCTGCGTAATAGGTATTTTTCGGGTAAAATAAAATTAAAAATTCTCAGCAACACGATGCAATTCTCGAATTTTAAATCAAAATATACTTATTGGCCGAAAAATGCAATTTAACTCTCAACAGTGAAAATAACATATCTGGCAACACTTCTGGTCAAAATTGTTATTTTTTTTTGGATTTCTTGAAGAATTTTCTTCAAATTGCATTATTTAGAATGTTCAAAATCAAGCCAGTTCCAGAGATATTAGAAGAATAATAATAAAAAATGCTATAACTCGAGTTTTGCGCTTAATACCTCGAGGCGATAAGTGATTTTCATGTAAAATTTGCTCAGGAGCACAATGAAAATATTTAATTTGAAATCAAAGTATACTCATTTGCCGAAAAATGCAATTTCATTTTTCAAATGCAAAAACAATATATCTGGCAACACTGTCGCTCAAAATTGATACTTTTTTGGATTCCTCAACTAATTTTCTTCAAAATCCATGTATCAATTTACTTCTAGACATCATGCTTTTGAAGCTATAATTGAAAGAAAACAAGAGTTTTTGACGAAAAATTTCACTTTTTTCCAAAAATGGGAGGGTCTCACGGGGCGAGGGGTGGACCGATTGGCACCAAAATTGGGATTTTTGCATAAAAACCTTAAATCAACCATTCCACAAAGTTTAAGCCAAATCTGAGGAGGTCGGTTACACGTTTGTCTCTTTTTTTGCACACTTGATATGGAATGACCCTTTATGTATCATGTTTTTCATTCAGAAATTATTGAATTATTGAATGGATTCTTCTTGGTTCACTTTAAGTTCCTTATAAAGTATAATCATCAAAAACTCACTATAAAGCACTAATTTTGATATTATCGTCGAGCATCCGCACTCGAAAACTCATTTGATTCAAACACTTGCCTCAGAAAACAAAATCCGCGCATTGTTCTATACGGCTACAACGGGACTCGTCCAGCAACCAACCAAAGTTGCGGACCACTTTTTATTTTAATCACTAAACAAAATCACTCACTACACTAAAAATACTTTAATCTTTGAAATGTTCACCTCAAATTTCCAAAAACAAGCTTTAATTAGCAGAAATATATGAGATGAACTTCTACAATACCTAAATTTCCACTGTATGTATTTTCATCTGTTTTCACTGCGTTGAAGAAATTCAAAAACTGCCAAATCAGTTTCTGTTAATACGAAAAACTCATACTGAAAATGTTGAATTATTCCGACATAATTGACATAAATCGATAGCACTGCAGTGGTTACCTAGGTTACCAATTTCGCACGTAAACAACTACAGCGGGCTGCGGCTACGTTCATTCATGATAATGTGATTCATTCATGATTAACAGTGTGATGAATATGGGGGCGTTGTGAGGTAAATAGGGTGGTCGGTATTACCGTCTTTTCGGAAAACCGGTATTTCGGTATTCATGAAAATAAAAACCGGTAAAAACCGGTATTTTTTCGGATTAATACAAACCAGGGGCGACTGGTCTTTGAACTTACTTATTCAACTACAAAATTCTAAAAATCATATTTTTAGGCAGTAATGACAATCATGTCCGCGAAAAAACGCAAGTCATTCTCTCTGTACTATTTAAAAATAATACTGAAAAATAATTCAATATATACATAAATTTAGATTTGAAGGTTGCAGGTTACATCTATGGACGTGTCGCTGCATAATTATGTCTTTGCATTCATGAATATTTATGAGGGATGTTACGGATATCCGCATCCGCATAAAAATTAACATCCGCATTCGCATCCGTATCCGAATCGTACTATGCGGATGTTGAGGGAAAATATCGCTTCAAAAATTTAGTGGAAATATTTTCTTTGGTGTCTTTGCTGCTCGCTCAAATAACTTTTGCACTGGGAAGGGACATGGTCATGCGAAATAAGCAAAATAAAACACAAGGGATGCTATGAATATCCAAATTGACATCTACATCTGCAGCCTTGATCACATATCCTGCAGATGTCTAAAAAAATTTTTTGTAAGATTTGGACCACTGCGACCATTGTTTTGATCTCTTGTGGTATACGATCCAGATACAACACTGGATAAATTATAACAGTGTTTGGAAATCTTCAATGAAGGAATCCAGTGATATGATTACGAAAAACATAATTTCGAAACTCATATTAACAAAAAACAAGCAGATTTTTATTTCAATTTGTTTTTCACATCACAAAACTTAGTTCCAAATAAGTGAATAACTTTAAAATTCTTAGATAATCAATATTTTAAACTGCCGGGAAGAGTAAATGAATGAAAAAGAAAATAAAATGACAAGAATTTACATTTTACGAATCCGAAGGAATCGAAGGTAAATACTTCTCTGTTCTGTTCGATGCTCTCTAAACAGTTCGTTTAAATTCAATTGAACCTAAGAAAGCATTTCTCTTAGCTAGAATTATTGCTAATAAAATCCGTTGCGGTTTGGGCGACGAAGCATTCATCATATACATACAACAATATCACACGCTTAGCCTTGGGGCTAATAGCGGTCTTGATCAACTAGATTAGTTGAGAGAATTCGTTTTCGATATTGTTTTTGGCACATTTTGCATATGTAGGATAAGTACAATGATACACCGTGCCCCAGTGCTGAGTCGAGAAAATTTCCAGCTCGAAAAGATCCTCGACTCGATCGGGAATCGAACCCGATATCACAACCGTGTGGGAGAGAGCTAGCCGACCGACATCGCTAACCACAGAGCCACGGGGACCACTAAGCTTTGACCATGCTACAGCTTTTTCAAGAAGCAGTAATTTTTAAAACGAAATTCTTCATTGATTGTTTTATTCATCATGTGAACACTTTGTATTAGGAGTAACTTGTCCATAACTAGGTGCAACCTGTGCAATACACACGGAGACGTAAAACAAAAAATAAATTCCTAATCCAAATTTATATTTATATATTATTTTTGCAGCTTTACTTTTAAATAGCACAAAACAAATAAAAACCTGCGTTTTTTCGCGAACATGATTGTGATTAGTGCCTCAAACTATGATTTTCAGATTTTGTAATTGAACTGGAAGGTTCAAAACCCACGAGTTGTCTCTGTAAGTATGAGTGTGAAAAGTGATTAGCTTCTCTATTCAGAAAACATATGTTTTGCTTTATTGATATGAAGTTTTTTGACATAATATCGATACACACAAACACATCGTCTGAATCCAAGCAAAACAAACAAGAAAGAAATAAAAATTGATAAATAGGTAAAGGTAAATTAGTTTTTTTTCAATGTTGCTTCTGTCTTTATTATGTACACCGTCATGTGATTTGTGACGCCATTCATTAGCCTTTTGTACAACATATTCACTTCAGATCTTCCTGATTTGCCTCCAGGATGCACAAAGTCATTGTTCTGCGATGACACAGGCATTTCTCTAAAACTCAAATGATAATTTTTCCGCATAAGCCTAGGGCTTCTTTCCTCAAGCAAAACAATAATCACGTTGTCAAGATGAATGGGGTTATTTTAAGTTGGTCTGACAAGGTTAAGTACTTGGGACTAATTTACGATAAAAAACTTATTTTCAAAGAGCACGTTGAGAGCATACAAGCCAAGTGCATCAAATATACGAGATGTTTATATCCTCTCATTAACAGATATTCTAAACTTTGTTTAAAAAACAAACTTTTGATTTACAAACAAATTTTTGAATAGATGAAGAAAAAAAACAAATTCTTAGACCAGCAATGCTTCATGCTGTACCGATATGGTCAAGTTGCTGTTCAACATGGAAAAAAACGCTCCAAAGGATTCAGAATAAAATTCTGAAAATGATTATGAAGCTTCCTCCTTGGTTTGGTACACTCGAATTACATAGACTTACTGGTGTTGAACCATTAGAAGCTATGTCAAATAAAATTATTAACAAGTTTCGAGTGTTGAGAAGTCACCATTTTGGACACACATACTCATTATTTACTAAAATTTATCATAAATACTAAAGCTACTAACAAATCCCTCCCAAATAAAAAAAAAATCATTAGCCTTTCAATGGTTTATGAATGTTGTGACAAGGTTTTATAATTTTAAGGAAAATACCGTTTTTTTCGCCTCTCAAATACCGGTATTTTGGTATTAAAAAAAATATCGGTTTTACTGGTTTTTTTTTACCGGTAAACCACCCTAGAGATGAATAATTGAGCAGTAATTCAAGTTTTGAGATGGGTATGGAAGCGTTGTCAAAAATGGTTTGTTTTACAAAATTCAGGATAAATCTAGCTAATTTTACTAAATATACAATGCTGAATGATTCCATAAGAGCACGTAAGCATATTTAGTTTGATGATTTCGAGAAAGTTTGGTATTTAATCCGTGCATTCTTCGTGAACATCGGCTTAAAAAGATGAATAGTGGGGCTGTTCCCCTATGCTCAAATATTTCTAAATATGAAATTCACAATCTGGCCGCTCCTCTATATGAGGAACGGTTATGTGCATGGCTGGAGTAATGAAACAATATACTTGGAGCAAGTGTATTACGTAACAGTAGTTACCCTCGGGCACAGTGTGCTTAGTTAGCTCTCCAGGCAACAGCGGACATATAAAAGTCTAAGCTTCGCGGATTTGTCGCTTGGTTTCTGTGCTCTCTTATTGATGAGTTCTTAATGACAATGCTCGCATGTATAGTTACAAATAGTGTGCAACCCAGTCCAACCTTTTTTTACATTCTTTAATTCTATCACCTACACCGCACCATCTGGTTTTCGCGTTAGTCCTCTTCGTAGGTATTTACGCAAATCACATGGATTTTATCATCATCACATCGCTATTCTATCCAGTCGAGTTTGCAAGATACAATGTCTGGTCAAGCGAAAGTCAAGGGAAAGACGCAGTTCCGTTCATCTCGTGATGGGTTTGAATTTCTGATAGGTCGAACTAATCGCTGTGTAATGGTCACTATTGTTCACGGATGTGTTTTGCCGAAAATTGAAGATATTTGCTCCCGAAGAAAACGGGGGAGAAGGCGTAATTCGATTGATTCCCAGCTTTGTAAGTAAAATCTAGAACGAACTGTCCTTTTGAGGATGACATATTTTCAACTAAAACAGTAAAAATGAATTTTTACCACCGAATAAAATTTTAAATTTTACCACTCACGCTGTTTCCTTTGGACGGTGAATTGCAACTGTGTTCCAGCACCTGCACACATTTTCTTTAAGGTTACCAATCATTTTTTGAAAAAGACAGTTGAAAGAGGATTATAAATGAAATACATTGCTTCACACCATTAAATTGAATAACCTCAATCGAGTGTATTTTTAAAACCTATTGCAATAATACATTGACATATGGCCAGCTGTCGTAATTCTATGTCTTGTTGCGGTCTTGTCTTATATACAACCTCTTCAACTATTTAGTTCATTTTTTCACTGGTTCCTATTGATTATTCAACAAAATTGAAGTTGTTTT
This sequence comes from Wyeomyia smithii, assembly GCF_029784165.1. Lineage (NCBI taxonomy): Eukaryota > Metazoa > Arthropoda > Insecta > Diptera > Culicidae > Wyeomyia > Wyeomyia smithii. The sequence goes on along the minus strand of NC_073695.1, from coordinate 192,474,654 downwards.
TAAATGAGATTCTCTATTAAAGTAAACTGTTTGATACAATTAGTTTCCTATCACCATCGTAGACAAGAAGTTTTCGGAAGCTGTAAGATCAAAAATTCATGTTGCGCTCTCTCTCTCTCTCTCTCTCTCTCTCTCTCTCTCAATATATGGATGAAGCCAATCTTATTCAACTGTTTGTTATTCCACATAGCGGGCGTACTCCAAACGAAATTGAGCAGTCTGCCTCAAATTGTTTCCAAATCTTTCTGGAATCGGTCGGAAATTTATCATTCTGAGTAGATACCGTATCTGATATATTGTATTGTTTATTCTGCTTCCCACTTACAGACCCTCATTTCTTCTGTCGCACACACACACTCTTTTCACTAAATATTTTAGCACATTCATCAAGAAGTTACTCCAGCCAATCAATACCAATATGTAGGGGAAAGTAGGTAAAGACGGACACCCTAAGGTTTAATTTAAATAATTACTTAGGTATTGCTATTTAGATCGCAGTAGTCATACAAATTGAAACTTAAGGTCATTTGTTTTCATAATCATTTTTGGTATTAGTGAACTTCCTCCAAGTTTTATGTGTTTTGGGTCTTCAAAAATAAGACTACAAATTGCTGTTTTTTGACATGCTTGGGAAAGACGAACACTTGGGGTAGGTAAGATGGATACTACGAAGGTAAAGGTGGACACTCACAAAAAAGATGTAGTACGTTAAGTATTCTTTTGATTTATGTGTTAAGTGATGGCCATACATTACTCTACGTTATTAGAGTTCATGTATACATCACGTGAACAGTTTGAGAGGATGGGTTTCGAAGAAGGCAAGAATTCTCCGCCTATATGGCCTGTTCTAACTGCTAAGTGATTAATATCTGCTGGTTTCTCTCGCAGGTGTACTTTGTGAACATCTGTAGTACACAACAGATGCTACATGTGAAAATTCTTGGAAAATCCTTGTGTCCATCTTTCCCTACCTTAGTGTGTCCGTCTTGCCCGACCTGGTTGAAATTTTTTCAAACGATCGTAGCTCTTCATCGGAACATCGAAAATCTGCTGGATTTTCATTAGAAAACCGAGAAAAGACTAATTAATCACTTTACTATTGTGAACAAATGAAAACACGTAAGTTTCACGAGTTTTTCATTATTTTCCGTGGAATAAAAATTACATCAAATTGCGCGTTCACGAAAATATTCTTTGTTTTACTTACAAATTTGACAGTTTGCTTGCTGAAAACCGATAATGCAACTCAAAATCATTAACGCACTATAAAGAAGGTATTCGCATCACTCGACTATCATAATACATTCTAGTTTGTGAAATATTAAAAGTGTCCATCTTACCCGCAGTGTCCGTCTTTACCTACTTTCCCCTAAGCTTAGAAATAAGCAAACTGCTCTCCGCTAGACAAACTGTTGCTACCCAAAAGCGTTTGTGGCCGCCGTCGTGCGGCGCCTGCTGTTACCTGCTGTTAACTTAATCGCAACACAACCAGGATGAATAAAAGTAAAAACATCTTCGACCGCCTTATGTCACTGCGTTAAAAACTCTATTTTCGAGCACCCCACATTGCTTCCCTTTCGCAAAGATTTTCCCTTCACTCTGCTGTGTGCGCGAAAATTGATCATCATCGGTCGCAAGACCGTAACAATAAACGATACGGAAAACTTGAAGACAAAGAACATTACCCTTGCCAGACGGAAGCGGCTTTCGTACTTTTTTTTCTTGCTGATGCAGTCGAAGGGTGGTGAAACACGGTCCCGTTTAGGAATGCTGCGAGAGTTTTTCCGGCTCTCGGTATTCGAGAGCACTGTATTCTCTATTATTCATTCCAATTCAGTAGATGAATAAATTATGGGCAATTTGTCAGCTCGGGAAAATTTTCGGAACTCAAGTATTCGCAACGGGAGAAACAAAAGCCAGCCTGGAATGGAATTGTTCGTACGTACGTCCTACGTAAGAGTGCGAAACATGAAGTCCCGGGAGTGGCGTCTCGCCATTCCCGATTGAGAGACGATTTGCAATCGATTTTGTGTTTGTTTGCTTTATAAGCTTTAGAATATTCATGAAGATTGAGTTTGCCTTCGGTTCAATGATAGATTTTTAAAGATTCAGCTGCTTTACAATATTGAAATAGCTCCAAAGTTTATTCTAGCATTTCTTCCTGTGTATCGTATAGATAAACACACTAGAAATTATTTTTAGAGCCAAAAAAGCTTTGTACTAAATTTGTACTACAAAAAGAAACAAAAAGTTTCCCATTTCAACAACAATCCTTTCATTATTTCTTCCGCTCGCGCTCGGTGCGATTGATGTTTTGTGTGCCTTGACCAGCGAACAAAAGAAGCTCTCTGGGTTGCTTAACCATGCTCTGTAATTAAGCGCTTGGTAGCATAAATCTAATTAGCGCGATAATTTCTCATGCTTCACCTCGATTTTTGTTGCTACTCGCCACTAGAGTGGGATCTGCTAGGGTGCCACAATCAGTGTAATTCGAGTGTTCTTGTCCAGTTTTCGCACCACTTTGCTTTGTCCTGTACGAGAACAGAGAGCAAAACTGCGAGAGTCCAGTCAAGCAAAGAAACGCGACAAAAGAATTAGAATCGGTGTTGGGATTGAGGCGAACCGGGTGGAAAAGGAAGCTGAAAAAATGGGCTACTGAGAAGAAAAGTTCACCCAGTGAAAAGTGCAGTCAAGGCGATAATTTGTTACTTTCTGAATGGATTTCCACGGCTAAGTGTGGAGAAAATCGCTCTGGCTGTGTTTTTGTTGAATAGCGGTGCAACCGACGGCTAGGGACGACGATGCTTTTTGCATCTTGCTCTGTTATGTTTTGAAAAATTACTGCGGCTGAAGTTGATGGTTTTTCTGACATCCACTAGGTACAGCTGACGAAATCGCAGCTGACACTTGTGTCGAACTTCGAGGATGGTTTCCCCAGTTATAAAAGTTTTTAAGCAAGTTATCAAACAAAATTCCAAACAATTTTCTTTGTGGGAAAGAAAATATTTTGAATTTTTAACACTTCACAATTGATGGATTCCATCTCAACTCGTATGGCATTGACCGCTGTTTCTCAGAATGCAAGGAAACTTTGTTGATCAATACTTCGTCATATCAAGTAACTTTGAATACTTTCTGTTTCAAAAATCTATATTTTACTTCCGTTGTCATTTCAGTATTCACCTAAGTATTCTAAAAGCCATTTTCTAAGAGGCATCATGATAATTCTGCTTGGAATTCATGCAAATTTCTTTTTCATAATGTTCTTACTGGCAGCGTATCAATGGAGAAAGTAGCTGTTTTTTCTCCTGGGTAAGATTGGAAACTTGTTGAAACAAATTAGGTTCCAGCTGATGGTGATGTGGAAATGTAAGATTGAGTTATACTGACTGTAAGTGAAATCCACCAGACAACTTCATCGACTGCGCTAAATTGAACAAATGGAAATTAAAAATCGACATCCCCCATTACCAGAACCAGTTGAAAATAAAGTGTTCAATTATTTGTTAAACACCCGTCCGTCTGTCCACAAAACGATGTTTCGACTTTCCACCCGCAGCATCTTCCCAAGGCCTACGGGACATCAATTTCCTGTCTCGACCGATTGCAAAGAGCCCAGCCGGGCAGCTCCGGTTTTCCGGCTACTCTCGGTATGCAGTTTGCCGGCCCGACCGCCCGCTTTTGAATTCGGGCAATCCGTTCTATTTTGTTTCAATTTTCACTTCGTTTGCGCCCGGCCGATATGCTACTACTATTCGACCCATCCGAGTCGTTTGTGGAATGAATATTTCATTTCCTTCGCAAAACGATTCCTTTTGCGATGATTCTGGTCTGGTATGTGAACGGAGGTGGAGGTCGGGTGCTAGTACAGTACGATAGATTTGCACCGCTACAAACTTAATCGATTTAATCGGTCTCGAAACTGATTCACTGCGGACTAGCCGGGATTTGAAAGATATTTCGTGTCTGCGTTTCTTTTTCTCTCACACGCAACAAAATTAATAGCAAAGTGTATTCATAATATGATAACAATACATTTTAAAGTTTAGATCCTCAACCTTTCACAATATTTTTTGGTGCAATTTCATTCGCTTGAAGAATGAATACCTAATTAAAATTTTAAAAGGTTTTGAAATTTTTATACTGTTTTTTTTTTTAATCTAGTTGGAGTCACTCTAATTCAAGAGTTAAACAAAACGACATACATGTCAACAGCTTTCCAAGATTTGGCTCAAAGGGATTGTTAATTCCCCAATTAGAGGGATCCCAACTTGAGATCTCCTTTTTTTGATAAACATGTCATTTTCGTCAAAACCCCTAATTTTGTTTGGACTATGGCTACAAGCGCATAATATCTAGAAATAAACTAATACTTAATTTAAGAAAACCAAAAAACCTATTAAGTTTACCCGATAGTGTTGCCAGATATGAGCCTTTTGCATTTGTAAGTTAAAATTACATTTTCCGGCAAATCACTACAGTCATACCTCGATATAAAGCAATTATTTTTTACATTACGTTGTATCGAAGCAAAAAAAAATGGTTTCACTGATTCAAAATTGTGAATGCTCACTCAAACGTGCACGAATACTTTCTCTTATAAACCTTTTTTGTGCCCATTAAAGACAATTTCCGTACACAAACATATCCAGTTTTACTTTTAAGTAGAGTGAAGGGTTAAACAAGTTTCAAGTGAAATTGGCACCAATGTGATGGAATGGTTATGCATCCTGCAAGAGTTGAAGACAATAAAAAGTTTTCATGCAATATGTGTACTCTACTAATTCGCCATTAACAGATTGTGCCCACATAAATTGTTCAATCATTTGAAATTCAATATTGCTGACTTACTTTATTTCCAAATGGAAATTTCTCTTGATTTTGTACTTGAAACATATCAGCTAAATGTACAAGCTAACCATCGTAATCTGAGCACCGGAAATATTGTGTGATAACACATCTTCGCAGATTTCATACAAGCTTGAGATATAAACTTGCTAAACTTGCATGCAAACCGTTCTCATCGGCTGTGAAATTCCGCAATAACCGGGAAACCATTTTAATTGAATATTTTTGATATGGCTAAAACTTTACACAGATAGAGATGACATTTTGTACTATAAGATTTTTTTTCGCGATACGATCACGGCTAACTAATAATACGTGCCCCGAAAGCTATCCGTTTAATTTATTAATTTATAAGTGAATTAAGTGGCCAAACTTGTTAAAAAGTGTCAAGTTGTGATCTGTGATGCTTTGTCTAAGTGAGAAAAGTGAAGGTTTTGTGAAAAACACAGTGTTCCTTGCGTGAAAGTGATAATTTTTCCTCGAATTGCAATTGAAAATTGTAAGGCCAGCTAAGTTGCGTGAGTGTGAGTGCCTACTTTGTGCGTCGCGCTAACTAGCGGTTCGTTATTAACATGCGAAAATGGAATGCATGGCGGTGTGAGCGAAGAGAACGATAATATCTGGAGAGAGAGCGAAGAGAGTAGTGTTGCGCTGTGCTTGTCGGTGTTTCTTTCGCTGGCATAGGCATAACCAAAATAAAACAGATGAGTATAAGTTTTTGTATCAAATATTTTAAGAATGCATAGGGGAGGCTGGCAACAAGGCTAACTGATAATACGTGCCCCGAAAGCTATCCGTTAAAGTCATTGATTTATAAGTGATTTTAGGGGCCAAACTTGTTAAAAAGTGTAAAGTTGTGATCTGTGATGCTTCATCTAAGTGAGAAAAGTGAAGGTTTTGTGAAAAACACAGTGTTTCTTGAGTGGAAGTTATAATTTATCCACGAAATCAAACTGAAAATTGTAAGGCAAGTTAGGTTGCGTGAGTGTGAGTGCCAACTTCGTGCGTCGCGCTAACTAGCGGTTCATTATTAACGTGCGAAAATGGAGTGCATGGTGGTGTGATCGAAGAGAATTGCACTACCTGAAGAGCGGAGAGAGTAGCGTTGCGCTGTGCTAGTCGGCGTTTGTTTCGCTGGCATAGGCATAACCAAAATAAAACAGATGAGTATATGTTTTTTTTTGTATCAAGAATGCATAGGCTCTGTGTGTAGTGGTTTTTAGCGGGCTTTGGACTTTGGCAGAAGTGTGAATGTGTGATCTGTTGGGTGCACGAGGTGTGGTAGCTTTTCGGCTGCGAGTAGTTTTTTTTTTTGTTTGCAAACCAGATTGTGCGATGATGTTTTACTGTTTTACTTTTTTCTCCCACAAGTAAAAGCACTAAGAATTGTCAGGTGAGTTAACTTATCAATGGGCTCGATACGACATACACGATTTGCGTTTGGTATTATATTTATTTTCCTAAATGGTCCGCGTTCGAATATAGTTCACATCATGTGATGATCCACCGAATACCACGTAGTTGCCAGTTTGCGGAACGACGTAGCACGCCGTTTTGATTGTGCTCGTCATGAATGTTTAACTGTTACAGTTTTGAATGTCCAAATTGAAAACAGAGTGCAATTAAGGTGTTTTTCTGGAGCCTTTTTCTCGTGTAGTTTCGTGTAATAGTATTGTTTATTAGAATTTATGGTGGAATAGATTAATTGATATGTATTCACTGATATGTCGTGTGCAATGAATTTTTGAACGCACTGACTCTCGCATGACAGGTAATAGAAAATTCAACAAAGTTGAGTTTGACATCTGATGACTATTTAGTCAGCCTGAAATAATCATGATTGGTTTGGTCTTATCAATAATTTTAAGACTTTGGATTAGTATGTACATCTACACCTGATGTTTGCACTTAATGTTTTAGATACACCAAGCTTTGCCATTTTTCTATTTTTCCAACAGGATCACACCCAAGGTAATGAGTAGCTCAACTTAGTAATGAGCCAACATGACGCATAGTATGCCTCGAATCCGTCATCTACCACGTTTTTGAACGGTCAGGCTTCAAGTAGGGTTCTATCAGCCAAACATGTGTTCACCTCGAAAGCAATGGTTGTGGATAATACATGAAATCTTATGCTTCACTTTTTCGATTTTTCTAGCTTTTGGGCTGCTTATGTTTTGTATACTATGTTCCAATAATGACTAGGTCGGCATTTTGTTAACAAACTTGAGACTATATTAGCTCAATGGATGGTCAATATGGAAATTTTCATTTTTAAATTAATAAGGCTTTGTATGCATGAAACTTTGCCAATTTTTCTATTTAATAGGCAACATTCGCATCGACAACTAAGATAGAATCGGCGTGAAATGTCGTAGTGTTTCGATGTAAACCGCGTTTGCGGCTCGGGAGAATTTTACCTATATTAACGTTTTCGGAATATAATGATTTCGAGGGGTATACCCAGATACTTGTTCATGTCTCACTGTGACTGTTTAACCGAAGATTTCGTCCGGTCGATAAATATCGCGATTAACGAAAACGCGATGTATACCTTCCCAAGAATCGCGACGGCCGACGTGCGTTCGTTTCTTCTCGGGATTGGGATTGACTCGGGATCGACAAATAGCTGATTGCTACGAGTAGCATGGGCTACATCGCGTGCGTCGTACGCAGAGGATCGCGACGTTTAGCTAGAAATATACTCATGGTTAGTTTTCGTAATAAGCGTTTTTCGCGGTATCTTATCGTTTTTTTAGAGCAGACAAAGTGTATACGAGAAACGTCGTTGGTCGATCTGTTAGGTAGAAAATGTCCGGTTGACCGAACCCCTACAGACTCCGCGTCGGTACCTCCATGAGGTCGAATTATCTACATATAGATCAACAACGCGCAACTGATTTCGGTGTAAAAAGGATCACCTTACGAGGAGATATCATATCATTTGAAGTTGTCCCAATTTGATCAAAGGTCCAGTATCCTTGCGTACGATTTATTGTTGCGGTGTTACATTGTCAAACTGAATGACTTCGAATCGCATTATGAATATCGTGACGGATATAATGAACTTGTTCGCGCGATACTTGTTCTAAAGAACCCGACACTCGAAATCAGCGCATCGTTTGCCAAAACGAACCCTGCTGTGTACCTTGCCCTTTCTCCAACATCCCAGTGATTTCTCGTGGAAGTGCAGAGGTGTTCTCGGCTTCCAAAAAGCGAGTATCACGTCAACATTTTCCTATACAAATTCCTTCTTTGACCTGCATTCGGATGCGGCCGGCGCTGGTATTGCCTAATATAAAGATTAAGGTCACCAGTTTTTACACATTGAGGATGCATGTTGGTCCCAAGCATCATCTGTTGGTTCTCTGTGTAATTACAGCTGATCTGGCAATAACGGAGTAGCAACCGCGGGCGGTCAATCATGCTCATGCTCATGCTCATGCTATAAGATTTTTTTTCGCGATACACGACTAATTTTTGAAAAGGGTTTGTGTAAAAAAGGAATGGATGAATACAAATACTTTTAGAGCTAGAACGGTTTGTTTGATCGGTGTGACGTTTTCGGCAAAGTTGTAAATAATAACTTTGTCTTTTCGAAAAAACACCGCGGAAAAGATTATTTTTTATTTTTATTCTCGCTTATTTTCCGTCGTTCTAGTTCCGCCACTGTTGTAGCCAATCACACCCAGGACCCTAACTCACGACCCGTTTATTAACGGACCGGCGCCAACGGCTTTACTTCCTCATGCGATGGAAGGCGTGTTCCCAGAGATTTCTCGCCTACGAAAATCTCCCGGTGTCGGCTAGGATTGAATCTAGACCAGTTGGGTTGGTTGTGAGTGGATCATGCCACCTCACAACCATCGACACCTATGTCGACGGTGGGATTCGAACCCAGGCGTCGAGCGTGGTTGGCGGAGACGTTACCAACCACACTAGGCCCCCGCTCACGGAAAAGATTTATTTTTCAACAAAAATATCAGATTAAACACAGTATTACTGAAAGATTAAAATCAGCTAAATATACAGGATGACCAGCGTAATCAGTTGGTAAATGGCAGGGCACGTGCCACTTGAGACCCCATTGTGGTCATTCACTTCTGTCTAGCAACTCCTATCCCAACCTCCACGAGGGGGATACGAGTAACCTTAGCGGAGATCGGGTAACCAACCAACCCCCGGTGGAAACTATGGTCATATGCTGACTGGGAAGGGCGATCGTACGCGACTGTATCCCCATGTAAAGCCTGTATCAGACTAACCGTTGCAGCGGTCAACCGCTACCGTTCCGTTCTTTTTCGACCAATCAGAACACAGCGGTCGACCGTCGCTTGTTGTTGTTGCAAAAAATAGAATCTTTTCTATTTTTGCCCTGCTAATAATGAAAATATCACCTATCGATTTATTGACCAATTTACATAAGAAATGCTTTATTTGAGGTATCCAGCTCAGTGGCTTTTAATTAGTAAGAATTTGGGTTCATTTTTGCCAGTGTGCGTTGGTCGAAAATTGACATCGCCAACCAGCGTTGCCGTGCTATCAATGTTTTGACTGGCTGTCGTGTGTGCCAAAAAGAGTAGCACACATTTTCATTTGTCAAGTCTCTATATGTGATCTTGTGTAGGTGTGAAGAGATTCGTTTGCCTTCGCCATGTCAATGACAGCAGCCGGCAACCGTTCGGAACGGTCTGCGGCAAAAATAGAAAAGATTCTATTTTTTACAACAACAACAAGCGACGGTCGACCGCTGTGCTCTGATTGGTCGAAAAGGAACGGAACGGTAGCGGTCAACCGCTACAACGGTTAGTCTGATACAGGCCTAAGGGGCGGCGTACAACAGCGTCTGACCCGGAGCGGGCGGCTGAATAACGAAACGCGGTGCCTCGCCGGCTATATCTAAGACGGCAGCCCCGTCGCGAGACTAGGTATCGCAACCCTAGTAGGACAGCATACCGAAGGTAAAATACTACGATCATTTTAGGTATAATACGGAACGGAATAATCGACATGGACCTAGGCGAACGAAAAAGGACAACGATTATTGGAAACTCGGTACTTGAAATGTAAGGACTTTACTCGAACCGGCACGTGCAGGTATCCTGGCTAGACAGTTGCAGAAGGTGAATGTGGAGGTTGCTGCCATACAGGAGGTAAGGTGGTCTAAAACGGGAAAACGCGGATTCCGGGCAGTACATCTTATTGCGGGCACTTCATTCAAGTACCACATCTACTACAGAGACGGTGTGAAAGCAGAAAGGGGAGTCGGTTTCGTGCTCATAGAGAAACAGATGAAGCGTGTCGTTAGATGGAGGCCGATCAGTGTCCGTATATGCGTGTTGAGAATTAATGACAAATTTTTCAACTACAGCCAGATAAATGTGTACGCACCGACCAACGATAAACCCAATGAAGAGAAGGAGGAGTTTTATGAGCTGCAGCCAGGGGTATGGTTATCTCTAACACTTATTTCGCATGCCGGAATATACGTAAGCACACCTGAACGTACCCAAATGGAGAAACCTGCTGTCAGATCGACCATGTTCTGATTCATGGTCGGCACTTTCCAGACATTGCAGATGTGAGGTCGTTTAGAGGACCACACGTTGACTCGAATCATTATCTCGTGGTATCCAAGATTCGCATGTTTGAGTAACCATTAACATTCTTGTAAAATTTTAAAAATTTTTTTTGCTTCAATATAACGCAACTCGATATAACGTAACGAAAATAAAAATAAAGTTGCCTTATATCGAGGTATGACTGTATTGTGAAATTGCATTTTTGTACAGTTGTGAAGGACATTTTAGTCTACGCAAATTTTTAACCAATATAAAAATATTTTAAACTTGTGCATTATATTCTACATGTTGATAAAGCAATGTACCATGTTTACCATTTGGTATAAACCGTTTTCTGCAAATCACTTGCTCGTGCTTGTAAGAACACGATTAAGCTTCAACAAGCGTGCAGAGGTAAATGTATCTGCTCAAACTTTGGATACAAAAAGGTTATATTTACCAATGCTCATGCTGGGAAATCGACAACTTTACATTAAAAAATAAGTTCCTTATTCGTATTAGGTAATCAGTTACATCAGCTTCGAGTCCAAAATTGTACTTTTCTTGCAAAAATATTGGAGGTGTTCAATTTTGTTGCCAGCCATTTTGTAAGGTCAACACGTCAGAATACGATTCAGCTTTAACAGCCGTGTGGAAGTAAAAAAAAATCTTCAAAAACCGTTGTTTCTGCTGGCCATTTATTTCGGTAGGTCGATAATGTTGTCTAAAAACTCATCATATTTATATTAGGCCATCAGTTTTATTAGATTTGAGTTAAAGATAACAAAAATAGCAAGCAAAAATATTGAAGGAGGACATTTTTAAATTGTCAGCCATATTGCAAAGTTATGTCTGTGCTCTTTCTCTCTAGCTTCTAAAAGGGTAAGAACTTACCGAAAGACTAGTAGCTTCAAGAAATATACGATAGTTTACGGCACGAGCAAGTCTCAACGCTTGCCTGTTGGTAAATAGACCAAAAAAAAACAAAGTTAAAACCGGAGACATGTCCGTCGCATCGAAAGAAGCCCCGCATAATGGTAGCATTTCTGATTTTTATCACTTTTTGTAGACTGTTTAGACGAACTTTTCTAATGCCAGTGGATTTCAACAATTATTGAGGCATAATACTTCTCAATTCTACGTACAAACGTGTCTTAATCCTTTTCCATTGGCTGAGGGCGTTGTAGGAAACTTTTGTTAGCAAGTATCAGAGTAGATTTCTGGTAGGATGATCCACAATAAAGCACATCTTAACCATACTAATTTTTTGACAAGTTCAGAGAAGCTAAGCTAAAGACTTATTATTTCATCATAGGCTTAAACACGGCGTACGGTTCAGATAGGCCCTTTCACCCTTTCCTTGTCTAGAATAGATGGGGGTCTCATAGACATAAAATACATATTTCAACCATTTTTTTTTTTCGGGAAACAGCCTAAAATGATCGAAATGATGTACATACCCCAGATGACGACATTTTAACAGTCCAAAATGGCTGAATACCCAATATAGGTGTTTTGAAAACCGAATGCCAAGAGGCCGCAGTTTTGAAATCCAAAAAGGCTACTTTTGGTTCTTGGAAAATAACCTAAAATATTAAAAGCCATTCCCGTAATCGGAATGATGCTCCGAGATCAGAGATGCACCAATTTGAATCTTTTCAGAGCCACCATGTTATTTGAAGAGAGTTATTTTATTAGTGTTAGATAATTATTGCTTAGGAACCTGAACTAACCAAAATTATAGGGGCAGCTGCATAGTCACAAGGTTACAGAGTCCGCTTTGTCAAGCGGATGGTCATGGGTTCGGATCTTAATAGAATCTGGCCGTTCGATGTCAAAAAGGACTTTTAAGCATGGGTTTATTCTCAGGCTACCCACCAGTTATCTTTCCTTTACGCTGAAATCTACAATACCTTTGCGTGACTTTCTCTTAACAAAAATAAGTCCCTCTTATCAATAAAACTGTCCAGAAGGACGCACGACGAAACTTCTCCAGGGAATCACGTGATCTTTTAATTTGTCGACTGCCAAAAATTAGCTTAAATTTTCTACATTTTCGTTATTAAACTTTTAGTACCTACATTCTATATTTCTCAAATGCAAAGCTTCATTCTTGACTTGGTGGCAACAATAAAATAAACAATAAGTCAGGAAAAAGGAACACGTAGTCATTTCGTTAACCCCCTCATTCCCGTGCGTGGTCTTTTGTGGTTTTCTGACAACACCCACCTCCCCCCCTCCGTCCCCCTCTTTATGACCACGTGGTTTAAGAACGGCCGGAGGGAGAAAAAAATAGGCGGGACGAAGTTCACCGGGTCAGTTAGCGTTTTATTACTATAAGGTAATGATAAATAATTCATCAGAGGCTTCAATAAATAATTCACCATAAGCTTCAAATAAAATGTATGTTTCCCTCAAAGCTAATTTAAACGTTTTTTTCCTTCGTACTAGCTGATAACATTTTAAAGAAAATGATTGAAGTTAAGAAAAACAACATCCAATATTTGTGTCGGCTCAAAAAGGGGAACGTCATTGAACGAGAAGGTTACTGCTTTTTCAGATTCAGACAAATTGGAATGTTTGGAATTTCGACTTAATTAACGCTCAATCAGCGGAATTGAAAATGCCAATCAATGAAAAAGAGTTTTTTTACCGAACTTGCGAAAAAGGTACTCGATTCGCCGTGTGCCCAAATTGGGTCAAACGCAAAATTGTTTGACTTGGATTGGGGACGGTTTTCACTATTTTTATATTTTATTTTAGGGTTTCGGACAAAAATGGAGACTGGGGATTCAATTAAATTTCCGCGAGTTGTAAAAACGTATTGGTATTTTGTCATAATATGGCTGATGGCATAGCATACCCGATCCCGTTAATGAAACCTCTCTGATTGAAGGTTATTACGAAACGTATTGAAATTTAAAAAAAATGACATTTCCTTTTTTCTAAAGAACTGAATAAAACAATTTGATGTTTTTATTGTTCTGTGAGCGAAAATACTTTCGCTGTCTGTACCCAATATAATACTTACAATTACATCAGGTTTGTATTGAGAATCTGACTTACCTGCAAAAAAGAGAAACAAAATATGTTAATAAACAATTTTTTATTTTTGTTTTTATTAATTTAACTGAAGATTAATCGAAATATAAAATTATCTACACTACCGATAACCAGCATAATTCAAAACGCAGCAGGAGACTCACTCACCCGACCACCGACTTGTACAACTCGATCATCCAATTAGTGCTCAATAGAATCTGATTTGATATTATAATCATCCCCAATTATTACCATCAGCAGCAGTAATTACCCACCGGTAATCAAACATTCGAAATATATGCTCCAATTTACAGCAAGCCTCCCGGCGGCGGCGGTCAGAGTGTTTGCTAATTTATTCCCACCAAAGCCGGGGCACAGGTTGGTCCAAATTCTAATTTAGCACACAAATCAAAGCCCGCTTGGTCGTGACCGGCCGTAGTCGGTATTGAAACAGGTGCAACTGCAACTTTGCATTTTGTGCAGGCGTTGGAGATGAAAAAAAAATCACTTGTCAGAAAAAAACGGGTTGTACTGTTACCGAATTTCCGCCATTTTCATAGTCATTGCTGCTAAACAAACACTAATATCAAAAGGCTTAACAAGCTGGCACCAAAAATTTCGTCACTGGCAAGGCCGCGCTCGGTGAAACTTTAGCTTAATTATATAAATTGTATGAATGAACTAATAAATATTGCATCGCTGATAATTAAGTACCTACTTGTGCCTTCTGTGGCACGGGTGAAATTTCGCGGCAATGAAACGGAAAAAGCTTGCGCGGTTATCGCTGTTAGAGTACGGGTCAAGAGGAACACACACCCCGCCCGCCCTGCAGGGAGAAAAGGCTTGTTAACAGCTAATTAAATGCATACTGTTTTCAGTGTTTCCGCGTAGTCTCGGTACGGCGCAGGGTGGGACGCAAACATCATTTCGAGCTCTAAAGTGTTTTGCTACCAACTACCAACAGAGGTAAATACAGCAGGACAGTGCAGAGTGAAGATGGGTTTTCGCGCCTAATTGGGTCGGTTTTGTTAGACTGCAAAGATCCCTCTCGCTCAACGGTGTGGTTTTGCATATTTTGATAGAAAGGGTGGTTAATCCGTTTGGGACACAGAATCGATGCATTCGAAACAAGTTGTGGTAGCTACTTAAGTGAGCTGAATGTTTGCCGACGGTTCTGCCAACGTGAATTAATTACTGTGTTTCGCTTGTAAAAGATTTAATTAAAGTTTTTTTAAAAAATGGAAATGGAAACTTCAAACTTTTTTCCCTTTTTCGCCTCGCTGTCGGGTTGCTTGTGCTTTCGCTGGAAACGTCAATCGACGCGGGCTGCTGAGCAAACACACCTGAACCACATGTGATCAATTTGCATCACAAACAGATAAGTGATTTTTAATATATCATATAAAAATATTAATTGGACGATTTACATTTTAATTGAACGTCATATTAAACATCCGACGTTAGTCTGGTGGGGGGACTTGTTTCCAGCCAGATGAACTGTCAGGCGCAGACTTTGATACATTAATCAAAACCATGCCCATGGCACCGACCCAGCACCCGGGAAGGAAACTGCGGGTCCGAGCGATGTTCAGGTGTTCGAAATCGTGTCATCCTGCATAATATTGTTTATTTTTTGCTGACGCGATTGCAATTGTTTTCTACTGATTATGGTGCTAGCAGGGTATTCATTACAGTTTAAGCATGACTGGTGTTACAAAAACTCATTCGCTGCGATGGAGCTAGGTATGACCGCTTGTGGAATCTGTTGTGCTTGTTTCGTGGTACTCAGCTACTGGTGATGGTAGAGCAGGGTTATGCTTTTGTCCACCTTAATCCGGTTGGGGATCGTAACAGTATTGAAAATTTTGTTTCTGTTATTTATTCGAATCGGTTAGATTCATCAAACTAATATAGAATTGCAATAGTATAGTGTGGAATACTAATGAACAATAAAATAATACTGTGATTAATATTATTATAAAATAAGAAACACAAGAGACTGTTTCTATATAAAATTCTTCATAAATACATGAAGAAACATATATTCATTAATATTGTTGCTTCGGATATCTTGCAATTACATAACAAGATCGAATCCGAACGCAATTACATAACAAGATCGAAACTACGCAAAGAATCTACATAAACTTCAATAAAACGTATTCCTTACAGAAGAAACAACACAAATGTACCTTTGTTAAAAATTAACTGTTGAATCAATTGAAAAATTGGTGGCAATATAGTTGCCACTGCCCGTTAACCCCAAAAACATTGGTGGCAATATAGTTGCCACTGCCTGTTAACCCCAAAAGCGATGGAAGCAATTTTTTGCATCTGCATTGATTTTTTGTAATAATAAAAATGAAAAACCATACTACATAATTAGAATGTAACAGTAGGACTTCATTTATTTTGCATGGAAAAGATCGAAGTAAAGGGTTTTCGAGTGGTATCCAGAAAAGATATTTTAAGAAAAAAAATTTAAATTTGTCGTCTAATTCACCATGTATTTTGACGAAAAAACTGCATAATATCACACAGTAGGTCCTGAATAGACAGTTTCTGGTGAAAAACTTACCAATTTGTTGGATTTTCTCCAAATTAAAAATGAATGTCCTGAAGACGGTCTAAAATCGCGGTTTGTTAACATAAAAATGATTCCAAAATCAATATTGTACACTTCTAGCAGTCCTAGAAAAAATTGAAGTATTCTAAGACACCAGTAGAAGTCTTTAGTTAAGTCAAATTTGAAAACAATATTCTAAGTGCAGCGAAAATATAAATTTTGTTGGTGGCAATATAGTTGCCACTGCCTTATGAAGGGTTAAGTGCCCGGATTTCCTAGGAGATGGCGCCACTAAAATAGTTAGGCAGCCAGAAAGTGAACAGTTTAACCTCATGCACATTCAGGGAAAACAACCAAATTTTGACTGTAACAATTGATTCAATATTTCCCATATTATTTATTTTTTGACGTGGGACTACGTCTTTGTTAACTATACTGGGATGCATTCTGTAAAATTGGAAATGAAACTGGCAAATGTTGCGTCAGATTTCAAACGTTTATAACAGCATAACTACATAATGGATAACAATAACCAATATGTTGTTGGATAGATAAAATGTATAACAATTTTGTAATATGCTAGTTATCACTCTAATTACATTGCTGAGTGGTAAAATTGATAAAAAGTTTCAATAACAAATTTACGCGAATAATGAACCAATTACATGCGAGCATTCCTAGCACAGACGACGTGAATGGACACCATCCGTTCCCTGTGATATTCGCTGTATCAATATCGAAATAAAAATTGACAAAGTCTCCTCGTCCCAATAGGTCAATTTGTTTTTACTTTAATGAGCTTAGACTAATCTGATGTCTCGAAGGTAAAAGTTTCCCAAAAAGTTTGAAACAATCCCCATTTTCGAACAATTACTAAACCTGCTTTCAGAACCTAATAAAAACTGATGTCTCGAAAGCAAACATGCCGGTAAAAGCAACAGTGCCAGTGGAGTAAAGAACCGCAGGTCTCTCGTCGTCTATGATTGCAGCGGTACACTTCTATTCGTACATTTCAGCGGTACACTTCTATTCGTACTGCAGCGGTACTATTCGTATTGCAGTGGTACACTTTTGTTCGTACATTACTACTACTATATGTGTGCAATCGAGGAATAACTGCAATGTTGCTGTTAATGATGATTGACAGCTTATCTCATAAATATGATTACCATAAATTACTCAACAATAATTGTGAATTTTTCCAACGGATATTTATTTACTTTTATCTTCGATATTCACTAAATAATCGTGACCTGATAGTATCGAAAGAGTAATTTCCTAAATATATACATTTATAGAAGAGTAAGAGCCTGCGAATGCCTGTGAATTTTTGTTTATTTACTAAGATTCATACAGAATTTTTTTTTTACATTTCAAAATTGTTAGATGATATATTATTATTCAACAAACGTATATTAGCTGTCTTCGTAATACAGCAAATGTAGTTGTAGGCAAATGAAAAAAATTGACAAGCAAAAAACAAAAATGTAATTGTGGATTGCTACTATTTTTTGCCTGAACTTGTTAATAGTTTTGTTTATCATATCTTCTTATGTTTGTCAATTATTGAACCTTTGTGAGGGCTTCCATATTATTTTGAAAGTAAGATCCATATTTAGATTTGATTTAATCAGAGTTAAATAAGACAAAACCATTTATTATGATAACGTAAGTATTATTGGATTTGGTTTTTGAGGACATAGAGTTAATTCTAAGACGCATTACGAGAAATGCTTGGTGCTTCTTCAACAAGCACGATATGCTTGTGCCTTGTCAAATACATGTTGTTTGCACAAAAAAAAAATACTACAAATACAGCGTCAGATATAAAAGATATCCTTTCGAGTATTGTTGAATATATTTCAAAAATTAATTTCCAGGGGAGGCTGAAAATAAAAATTCGTACAGTCGCTGAGCAAACACATTGATTTTGTCTGCAGACTCTACATATTTTGTAACAAAAAATCCCCTAATTACAGTGTTTAATCCCACGTCACTATTTCATTCAACCCTAGGGCTGTATACCTTGTAGTATTTTCAATTGCATTTAGCATATTTATTTTGTTTTAATAAGAAGCGAAACAAATCGTAAATGTGGATATGTGACAATGAATTAAACGTGATTCCATAGCATCCCACCAGAATCTACGCAGGACCCGACAACACTCAGTTGAAGAGGTTATGGCATCTATATTCTGGAATGTGCACGGAATAACATATATTGAATCAAGCCGTTTTTTATGGTCACTGCATTTCAGAGCCGGTCGCCCTAACGACTCAGCAAAAGACACTGTTTCACTATTTTCGTCGAAGATCAATCCCTGCAACTTTGAGTACAATTGAAGCACATAGGGTGACCATATAAAACGGCGTTACTCGATATATTTATGTTCGAAAATTCATAACATTTTAGCCAGTTGACCGATTTTCCATCTTTTTGAATCAAATGAAGGTAATTATTTCCGGTTTAAGAAAAAACAACAAGAAATCAAATCTGTGTGCTTTTGAATGAAAAAAATATAAAATTAGGGTAGGGAACGGCTTAAGCAGTAGCACCTATTTTAATCAGTCGAAGAAAGCAGGCCTTAAACTCCTGGATTTCGATCAATATCGACAATTTCAATGATGGAAACGAAAACTTTGATTGTCTAGCTGTCTTACGAATATAAGAAACGGTATTTCTATTATCACAAAGAAATCACACAGAAATCACCATTCGTAACAAATCGACCTATATTGCAGCCATTCAGGAGCCACTTCGGGTGCTAAAAAACCGCCTGCAAAACAGATGGAAACTGCTTAAAATAGGTTCGGGGTTATTGGAATAGTGTCCCTCGATTGGTAACTTCAATTGATTATTGTTAAAGTTTGCCAACTTAGTTTTACAATCTGAAAACAAGTTCTGACAGAGAAAAAGATAGAGAACAGATTGATATACTTCTGTTTGAATTTCACCTAACACATTTCGAGTATTTCGTCTCAATACACAGGCGGTTCCTAAAGCTGCTCAGAATATGTTCCCTACCCTATTTTGTTTTTCGTTACGGTTTTAAATTAGTCAAAAAGAAGTATAAACTAATGAAAAAGGTATATTTTTTTGTTAAAACCCTCAATAACTTCGAGTAGAATTGAATATTTACGATGTCGATGCATTGGAAATTATTTGCCTCAAAAGCCCTAAGAGCCGTTTGAAGACAGTTTTGAGTGAAAATTAAATTAAAACAAATAAGAGCTAAACAGATGTTTGCTGAATCCGAATCGTTATTTCTACAAAGTTGCTCAAAATTAACGGGGCAACATTTTTTTCTATCTACAAAGATAAAAAGTGAAATACTTGATTGCATCGAAAATTCGAGTCACCCTGGATTTTGATAATTTCGAAATAAGCGTTTCATCATATATAACAACTTTGTATAAGAAAGTTTTTCTCTAAAATATTGCTATCGAGCTTTAGATCCAAATTTACACCTTAATTCGGTTTCTGGACTATTGTGCACTGGAAGATTATCGCTTTAAGTAAAATTTAGTGCTGAAATGAAAATTCCAACAAGGTTTTACTTAAAAATAAGTTTTAAAAAAGTGAACAAATTTTTAGCAAGGAAAATAGCAAATGTTTACACAAACATTAAAAAGCACACAGTCAATCGTGAATTTTAGACTGTTTTCTAGAAAACAGAAATCGCCATTTCGAAATTCAAAGGGGCATTTCGGACAGATTTTCGGCCCCTCAATATCATTCCGATTCTGAAAAAAAAAAAAAACCACACGAATAACTTTTCGCTCTGATTCTGCATTCAAAACATGTCTCGATTTTTTAAAAGGACACTTAATAGTCAAGATTATAAAATTAAAATTTTCTGCATTTTGGTGGACGCTTAGCTGATTCTTAGATCGTTTCCTGCAAAAACGACGGAAATCTGCTGGAGACTTACCGAATTATAAGCATTTGAAGTTGGACAAAAATTATTACATATTCCGATTTTGAATTTCCATTCTTCACCTGAAATCTGCCGGAAGACGTAGTTTAACAACTAAAGAGCTATAAAAACCCCTCAGAATAAAAATTAAGATTTAATTCAGTTTTAATACAATTTTTGGAACTCTACAGGCTAACCATCTTAAGAGAATTGGCTCTTGACAAGTTAACACTGCAATAAAACAAGGCACACATCTAACCCAAAAATATATTAATGTTATTGGTCAAATTTTTTAGTTTAGGTCCTGCAACTACTCATCGCTCTAAGCAAGATGAGTACCCAACATTTTTCATTTGAGGTCTTTTGTTTGTTTTGAAGTTGTACTTGAAAAACAAATTAAAAATATCACATCAATTCCTTTGTTCCTACGAACCACATAATTCGGGTTCCATTTAAGTTTAATGTTTGGCTTTAGAAGCGTTTCAGTCACATTTGCAATATGCACGACATAAACTGTTAAAAAAGTAAAAACTGCATCTTCTTTCGCTTTTAAAGAGCGAGCACACCATTTTGAGAAATTACCAGTGTTATTTAGAGTCATTGCAGAATTTCAATTTCTTAACAGTTTCAGTTGTAAATCTCATACCTATTTGAACAGCCTCGTACATCGAGTGGCAATTCAACAAAGCGGACGATAACATCAACATAGATTGGAGTAAGTAGTCCATCTTCTCAGTAGTGGTACTGTCCAAATCACAACTGGTTGACTTTCATACATCAAACACGAAAGGCTTGTTGCTGTTCAATTTGCTGGTATATGAATTGAAAATAAATAGCTACGAGTTCCATGCCCGAAGGTTTAGCAATTCCGGCATTGTGGGATTACGGATTCCTCCATGTCTTTTGTAATTCTACTACGTTATTCGCCCGCTGCTTTTTCTAAAAATTTCAAATTACATTGGGACGATCAGAATGTATCAAGCAATTTTCCTGGTGTATTCCAGTATAATTAATTTTCGTATACGCTTTTCATTTCCTCAAAATTACTGGGTTAGGGGAAATACTATGTATTTTATATTAAACAATCTTTTATTTATTTACCGGTCTGATCATTCATGAGATCGTGAGAAAAAATGTGTAGGGTAATCTAAATCGAGAGATTAAAACATTTAACTTGAACATTTGGGGAAATTTAACAATGAAATTAACATATTCAAGTAATGAGATGTATTGTATATAGGTGTTGAGATAGATATAGGAGCGATTACCCTGCATCTTTTCTGTCAAATACTGTAAAAGATGTTTATGACCATCAAAAGATTGGACCGAAATACAAGTTTCTCCTCGACGGACAATTTAAAAATCACCTTTTACATCAAAGAGAAATGATGGAATACAATAGTTGGAGTTTCAGCCTTCTTCAAAAAATCATTTTGCTCAGAATGAGCAGCTTCGAATTCTCCAAATTCACCTCTGGAAGAGAGAACCTCATACCAATTACTAGGTTTTCTGTATTACTTAAAGGATAGGCCTCCAGTTTTTTGTAGCCAAATCAAAGCGTGCTTTTTGTTGAGTCTTTGCATTTCAGGAAAACTTCACTTCACTTTAACTTCACTATAGATTCCATAAAAACTTCAGCAGAATTGTATCAAAACAAATTTACTCATTGAACACTCGTTAACCGTGTTACTTTACGATTCAACAGGTACTCTTCTAAAAAAAATTATCTGTTGAAGGTGAAAATTTTTTAATATAACTCGGTGGTTTAGGCATCGGACTGACAAGACAATTCGAGTCGTACTGATGACCACATCATATTGATTATTTTTTTTTTACTTTCTTCAAATGTTTACTACCTTTAAAAATGAATGAAAATTTGTATATTTTATATTATAAATTACGTACACGTGTGCCTGACTCGAACAAAATCTTAACTGTTGGTTTGAACTGGTTTCAGTTCGTAGAATTTAATACACTTTTGATATTCACTAAACAAACCATAAACATTTGTGCGTGGCCCCAACAGCCTTCCAATGGTATATTGGTTTAAACCGGATCCACATCGTGTAGCAAAATATTTTGCTTTTCACTGAGAAATAAAATATTTCCATGCCAAAAGACGTTGCACACGTACTTGGCGACGTAACTACGTATTTTTCACAGGTGGAGGCATTTTTGAGACTCAAGAGCAATTTTCTAAAAAAGCGTTTGCATTTTGGCATAGGTTAACACTCCAAAGTATTCAAAAATTTGAAATTATTGTCAATCGAAGTCTTCTAGCTGGAATGAAGTGGTTTATTTCTACAGACCAGCATGGTTTTATGCCTGGACGTTCGGTTACCACGAATTTGTTGGAATTTTTTAGCCCTGTATTGCTCTTTAATGCGACCCATCTTAGAGAATGCTTCAGTAGTTTGGCTTCCACGGAAGATTCAGCAGGCAACATTTGTCGCTAAGCTCATGAACAACGAAGTAGACTGTCCCAGACTGCTATCTTTACTTGATTTTCGTGTCCCATCGCGTGCTCTGAGAGCTTCTACTCTTCTCCAAACATGTTTTTTTCGCACAGCGTTTGGATTTGTTGCGCCTATGTCTTTGATAATACGTGCATCTACTAATAACCAATAACTAATAACTAATAACTAATAACTAATAACTAATAACTAATAACTAATAACTAATAACTAATAACTAATAACTAATAACTAATAACTAATAACTAATAACTAATAACTAATAACTTATAACTAATAACTAATAACTAATAACTAATAACTAATAACTAATAACTAATAACTAATAACTAATAACTAATAACTAATAACTAATAACTAATAACTAATAACTAATAACTAATAACTAATAACTAATAACTAATAACTAATAACTAATAACTAATAACTAATAACTAATAACTAATAACTAATAACTAATAACTAATAACTAATAACTTATAACTAATAACTAATAACTAATAACTAATAACTAATAACTAATAACTAATAACTAATACTAATAACTAATAACTAATACTAATAACTAATAACTAATAACTAATAACTAATAACTAATAACTAATAACTAATAACTAATAACTAATAACTAATAACTAATAACTAATAACTAATAACTAATAACTAATAACTAATAACTAATAACTAATAACTGGTAACTAATAACTGGTAACTAATAACTAATAACTAATAACTAATAACTAATAACTAATAACTAATAACTAATAACTAATAACTAATAACTAATAACTAATAACTAATAACTAATAACTAATAACTAATAACTAATAACTAATAACTAATAACTAATAACTAATAACTAATAACTAATAACTAATAACTAATAACTAATAACTAATAACTAATAACTAATAACTAATAACTAATAACTAATAACTAATAACCAATAACTAATAACTAATAACTAATAACTAATAACTAATAACTAATAACTAATAACTAATAACTAATAACTAATAACTAATAACTAATAACTAATAACTAATTACTAATGACTAATAACTAATAACTAACCTAAATTTTTCAGCAAATTAGGTGAAACGAGAAAATATTTCATCACGCACTGCCTCACTTCCTCTTCGTTGCATCTAATTTCACTGATTTACATCAGTCGGACTCCCCTTTAAAATAAATTCAACTCAGCCTAGAGCGTAAACGAAATTTGCATAATTTTAAATCATAATATACTCCGGCGCTATCTATCCTAATGTTTATTTTCCTGCCGCCCATCCGACGAAACTTCCTCTTTCCGTTAGGAAAATTATTCATCCACTTTAAGATTGCAGTTATTCCGCCGAATCTACGCTAGTTACTCATTGCTAGATTTTTTTTTCTTTCTAGCTTACTGGCAATGCCACAACAACTCACATCAGGGCGGCACCAAACCGAAAGTATATGTTTAAATCAAGAAAAATACGTGGCTCTTGAATAACTTTGGGATGCTGGATCCAAATCTAGATTTCACAGAGGCATAGCCAGGGGCGCATGGGTTGCGAAAGCTGCCCCAGCCTATTTTGAGAAACAAATTACCCACACCAACAACAAACTTTGGAGTCGGATGAAATTACAGGCACATTTTGGTCCCACTGTACAACCGAGTGGTCACCTGGCTGGACGAAAATTTTCATCGTCCTTTTTCTCTCACGTACAGTGCGTGCAGTTGAAAGCGTACCATTCGCCGGAAAGCGCGTGAATATAAAATTAGATTATGCTTCATGTTTCTTTAATATTTATCCCCGAAATGCTTCACCGCCATCCGGCGTACTGTGCGTGATATTTGTATGACCCAATCGTTACCCAGTTGAAGCGGGAAGGAGCTGATAGGGAGTTTCGTTCCGATGAGCAAAAAAAAAAAACCGGAGAGATATTCACTCCGTAAGATGTTTTATCCCACAACCACCGTAGCTCCGGCCGGAAAGGTGGCGGTTGGCGGTTGATATTCCGGTGACCAGACAAACACGCAGCCAGGTTGAAAATGTGCGTGTCGTTTGTCGCTCTCGCTTTGTCATGCCCGATAGACGCCCACAGCGGTGATAACGATTTCCGCAGAACTGTACGTCGTTGATTGTGGGTTAGGCATCCGGCCCATGCTGGCTGCCTGGCTGGCTGTCACGCGCGATGGTTTTCAGACCGGTGAGATTGGGAGCAAAATAACAGTGAAATATGGAGATATTAAATCTAGCCTGGGATCTGGTGCAGATTAGGTAACCCAAGGCAGGTTGCTGTAAGAATGAAAAATGAACGACGTCGAATAACTCTATTCCTTGAAATGGTACGGTGGCTGTGCGGAACGTGAGAAGTTTTGTATATATGTTGCTATAAAATGGAGACACGTCTTGCGTGATGGTTCAATCAACATTTTTTTGAGATATCGATTTATTGGATAGCATTATTTATGCCGTTAAACTTATTGACAAAGTTTTATCTATCTAAACAAACTCTTAAAACTGATAGAAGGAACGAATGGAAGCTAAGTTAGTCACATCTGAAATCTGAAACCTATCCGACTAGCAATTAGTCTCACTGAGAAGTAAAGTAAATCAAATTGATTTCGCTCCTTATATGCGGAAAATTAAATAATGATACCTGCAGTTCTAAAATTAAATTCAAAAGCACATCTCCAATGCAACACTTGTAAAACTTTGCTCGACAATTTCAACTTTTACCACTGCAGCAGCTCACCTTACCTGTACTGGCCATACGATTCTCCACCCCACCCGATGGTCGAATAGGGAAAAGTTTTCTCATCTTTCATTCCGAGTTTTCTTCTCGCCACGCCACGCGATATCGCTTTTTGACTTAATTCTCCACTTCACTACCATGTCACATACACAGGACCTCTCCAACCCCTTGAGAGTGTCGAGAAAGTTGGCTTCCCGATTCTTTAATTACATTTGGCTTGGTGACTGCCTGGTGTCTGGTTCAATATTTAATTCGATTTCTTTGCAACATTGCCAGCCGGCAGGGTGGCGGCTGCTAACGCTCGGATCATTTGCTTAGTTTCGCAACAACGGTAAGAAACAACTTTGATCAATTTATGCTGAATTTAGGCATGTAACAGGCTGAAACTGTAAAAAAAAAAATAATGACTAACAAAAAGCTAATTAAATTGAAACTTTCACTTCATGCTAATCAAGTAAAAAAAAAGTTTTACAAAAGTTCTAAAAGGCGATGAAACAACAAAAGCTCAAATTCTGCACCGCCAAAATTGTAAGCAAAATATCACTGTTGTGGTCTTCCCACTAAAATTACAGTTTAATAACCTCGGGGAGGCACGTTCACAGTGGTAATTAATTTTCGGCCCCAAAAGCCACATCAATTATCTTTTGGAGATCGGACACCAGACAAAAAAAAACGATAACCCCAAACCGCATTAGCAATGATGAAAACAATTCTCCTCCCGCGACAGGCAAAATTTATGAGCAAGCGAGGGGAGCGGCAAACCAGCTTTGGCAAAAGCCCCAGTTCAGGTCAAACGTCAAATGCATGCCACATCATCCCCGGATAGACTAATAACACATTTGACAAACCAAAACAGAACCAGGACGAAGCGAGTCGGGGTGCGACGGTGACAAATTGGAGTGCAATTTATGCTTAGCCATACAAACAACAAACACGCCATCAATGTGTTCCGAATCTATCATGCAGCCAGAAGGCGTCCTCCTCTGTCCTGTCTATGTTTTTTTTCTGGTTGATCAACTTGTCCAAATGTTCGCCACACTAGTTGTCAACCAACTTAGAGCCAACAAATTGGCAGCTCTACGTTTGGGTTCTTTTTTTATATGCCACAGTGCCACTCATCACCATTTGCGCGATTATGGTTTAATGGTTGAATGATAAAGTTGATCGCGACAAGGACTTACCTTGCCGAATCCACCCTCCCTCTCCTGGTAACCGTGTTCGTTGTTTTCCGAAGGATGGTCGCCAAAAACAATAAAACAAACAACGAACGTCATAAATAATTGGAAATTGTTTTAATTAAATTTATGCGCACTTCGTGCGGGTGCACCCCCGAGCGACAAACAATAGGAACCGCCCAACAGCAGAGCATCGTGTGGGTATGGATTTAATGCGCCCGGTGATGATTATGAGTAAGGCTGTTAAACAGATAATGGTAATTATCAATTCACGGGAAGCACCTAGTGTTGGTGCAGTCTGCTACTGATGCTGCTACTGCTGCTACTGATGCATATGATATTCGATTGGGCACGATATGAGATAATAAAATACAACCACACAAAAGCGGTACGCATATTCGGCACTCGATAACTGCCAAACCGCAAGCCTCTCGATATTTTTACATTCGAAGAAACAATGTTAATTTTTATCGCGGCAATTTTGGTGAGATTATAATTGTAACACTGGCAGGGGAATGATGTGTGACCACAGCAGGAAAGAAAAATTAGTTTACATCCAAGAGAGGCTTGGCTCTACGGTTTATCAAATTCGTTTTTACTTCATATCGTGCTCTATCATATTCCATTATAGTTCATCATATTTTATATGTCAATTAATGCCATCATATTTAGAGGGAGATTCACAAATCACATACCGAAAAATAGGGATGTCTGAGGTAATCTACGATGACATTTGATTGATTTTTCGACCACAATCCGGCATGATAAGAATACACAGTTCCACACATCCAATTTCAATGTTTCACTGTGTGATTTTTACTCGGACATCGCTAAACCTTTGGTCACGTTTCTTCAAACAAATCTAGTTGCAAACCGGAACATCATGTATTAAACATCAATTCCAATCTAATACAACTTAAAGGGATCTTCAATACGCTGCATTCATGTTGCGTCAACCCAAGAATCAATCCAGTAGCACTTGAACGAACGAATGTGAAATAAGTCCTGCACAATGTGAACCGATGCTGAACAATTGAAGGAACTCATAAATATCGTTGTTTTATGCCTCGTACTTTTTTTGACGTAGGACTACGTCTTACCGCATTATATCGGGATACATTCTGCGGAAACTAAAATCAAAGTGTGACGTCGGAATGAAAGATTTCAAACGGTAACACTGATGTAACCACATGATGGATCACAATAGTCAATATGTCGTTGGGTTGATAAAATGATGAACAATTTTTTGATACTTTAGTTATCATTATCACTTCATTGCTTAACAGTGAGAATTAAATAAAAGTTTCAAGGTCGAAATTTCACGACTAATAATATGCGAGCTAATCATATGCGAGCACACCTAGCACAGACTTCATGAGTAGACACCAACTGCCTGCTGCGATACCCTATATATCAGCGACAAAAAAAATTGACAGAACCTCCTCGTCCCAAAAGGTCAACTAATGTTTGCTTTCCTAAGCCTAGACTGTTTTGATATCTTGAAGGTGAAGCTTTTTCGGAGAGTTTGTAACCACCTCCTTTATCAGACAGTTTAACGAACTGCTGTTAGAATGTTATTAAAACTGATGTCTTGAAGGAAACATGCTGGCACAGGCAAAAATACTGCACCAAGCCATGTATGAATAGAGCGCTTTTTCCTCGTCGTATGTAACTCGATAATCATTTGTGTGCAGCCAAGCCAAGTGAAGACTATATTGTGGCAATCGACACACAGTGGACGTGTTGGACTAGCGCGTAGCTATCGTGTTGCGATCTGAAATACAATCGAATTCCGTTTGATTGGTCTTCTTCTTCTTTTTGTTTCGTACAGAAACAAATATCAGAAGGTTCCGCACATTACGCTGTGCCGCCGGGAACAACAAAGATCTGTACGGGTCGGTAGAGGCAGATAGCAGGGTATATCAATTTGATGCATTGTACATATAAAACTCGTTGTTTGTTTTTGAACTCTACACTCTGTTTTTTTCCAGATTTGTTTAAATAACTAATTATAGGGTATTAAAGAGATAGCAGAAAATCAAAATGCTCTGTACAAATCTTTGAATAGGCAGTTTAACGAGCTGTACTGGTGATTATATTTTTAAAGCTAAACGGCTTTATTTCAATATGATAATTCTAGTTGCATTCCGCAGTTGCGGCATAGAGAAAAACCAAATTCATTTCATTTTGATATTAAAGTTTCCACAACTATATTTGTATTTTTCAAATCAATTTTTTTGCATCAGCATCTGCAATAAAATATTACTTTCCACAAGCTTACTCGTAATTAAACAACACTATGCAAACAATAACTGCTGAGGCTAATGTTGTTCATCACTCTAGCCCGGTTTATTTTTGAAGATAACAGAATTTTCGCAGTATTTTGATATCTTGAAACTGAACAAACTTTTCTCTGGTTCTGATTACTGATAAAATGTTTGAATTGATCTTAATTAAATGTTAACATGTTCAAAAAATTCTATGTCAGTTTGTATATACGTAACGTACAGTGTAATTTTTTATCGTTACTTTTCCCGCGAACTTGTAAATACAGGAAAATATTTTATGTGACATCTTTGCTTGGCAGTTGTGAGGTATAGACAGGTTAAGCTAACAAGATGCTGCTTTGGAATCGGTGAGTGAGCCATCTTTCACAAGATAATTAAATATAGAAGATAGTATACTTTGTACTAAGTCGTACTTAACTAAAATCTGTATAAAAGGTTGCTTTTTCGTGTTTTGAAGAAAATCGACTGTATTAGGATAAAAGGTATTCATCATTAAAGAGAATACTTTTTCTTCTAAATAGAGTGCTGCAAATAAATAATCAAAATACAGACCCCCGTTTGATTTTGCCAACATGCCAAAAATTTTTCTGTTGCCGAACCATGCCAAAAATGAATGGAACTCTTTCATGACTTTTTTGCTTTTTAAGTGGCCTATGACGACCTTAACAGAAGATATGGCCATTATTGAGCTAGTTTTAGTTCCGAGTCGCTGGAGGTCTCGCTTAATGAATTCAAGCTCAACAATTTGGGAGTAACCGGAACTCAACGGGGACAGGTACGAATATAACCTATGACGACCTAGATACTTGATCTTATCACCCGAGTTATTGGAGATATAGTACTTTTTTGAAGTAGAATACTTCCCTCAGGAAGTTCGGTTACATAGGGATGTGAAATAAAAATCTAAGACCGAAAAAAGTGAAAAATGTTTCCAATTTCAAATGCTAATAAATCGGTTAGTATTCGATGGATTTCCTTCGTTCTTGCAGCAATAGATTGAAAAATCTTCTAAGATTCTTCCCAAATTCAGATAATTGTAATTTTATTTTTCAAACTATTGTACTATTGAAAATAGTCAAGCCATGTCAAAACGAAAACTTCGGCCTCTGATTGGTCGTTATATGATTGCTTCCCAAGCACGGTCGACAGAATCATAGACCTTGCCATTTGAAATGTGCTATTTGGCCTATATAAGAGCCTGTTTCACCCGAAGCCGCTCATTATAATTCTAGACTGCAACAACAGCAGTCCTCCTTAGCAGCAGCAGTGGATATAGCAGCAGTAGCAGCGCAGCGGACAACGGCCACAGCTGCGGTATGGCAACGGATAGCGGAGCGCATCTCAGCATCGATAGCAGGACCAGGTGATGCAGGGCAGCAGATACCAATGGCAACGGAAGCGTTCACTACTGTGGCAACGGCGATAGCGCAGCGGTTGACGTTGGTCTCAGCATCTATTTAAGCAGGGCCAGCTGATGCAGTGTGGCATTTTAGTGAAATGCTGTCTCTGAGCGATAGTAGGCACACTAGCAAATGCATCCAATGAAAAGAACGTTCTGGAAAGCTTTTCAGTGTTTGTTTCCCCCAAGGAATACTTTATTTGCACTGCCAGTGATAACGTAAAGATGTGATCGGCATCTTATCAGACATTGAATTAAACAACAAATTGTCCTTTTCAGGATGAAATAAAAACCTAATTGAAAAGTTAATATTTTCTCCTAAATCAATTGACACTTTCAAGAAATTTGGAAATTTGGAATATTTGGTTTCATCTCCGTGTCTCAGAACGTACTGAATTATCTTTTCCTTCAGTCATGAGCACAACATCCGAAAAGATTTCATTATCAGCATAAAAATTAATTTTTCGCATAAGGGGCCATCCACATACCACGTGGATTTTTTAGAATTTATATGGGCAGTTGTCCACGGAGGGGGGGGGGGTCAAAATCGTTAAAAATCTGTCCACGTGGTATGTGGATGGCCCCTAATCAAAATTCAAAAATTATCAAGTCTAAATCATGACAAGCAACTATATTATTGAGAATGGTCAATCCTTGTTGAAGCGCGTCGTTAATATGATTGCTTCCCAAGCACGGTCGACAGAATCATAGACCTTGCCATTTTAAATTTGCTATTTGTCTGTATAAGAGTAAGGATGGGAATTATCGACTAAAATGGCTATAGATAGTTATCGATGATTTCCTACTACTATCGATAGGTTTTTCATTCCTATATAAGAGCCTGTTTCAGGCGAAGCCGCTCATAATAGTTCTAGACAGTGACAACAGCAGTCTTTCCTTAGCAGTAGCAGTGCAGGGGATACCAGGCGGATAGCGGCCACAGCTGTGGCATGGCAATGGATAGTGCACTAGTTGCAGCGGATCTCAGCATCGATAGCAGCTAGGCCAGCGGATACCAATAGCAGCGTATAACGGCCAAAACATTAGCATGGCTACGGATAGCGTAGCAGTTGCAGCGGGTTTAGTATCGATAGCAGCTGATGCGGTGAGGCACTTTAGTGAAATGCAGTCTCTGTGCGATAGCGGGCACTAGTAAATGCATTCAATGAAAAGTTGACTCATTTTTACAACATATGAGCCGTCTAGTTTTGAGTGTTAAATCAGCTTTTCATTGTTCATTTTATCACGTGGATTACTTTATTCGCACTGTCAGTGATAACGCCAAGATGTGATCGGTATCTTATCCGTTATTGAATTGAACAACAAATTAAAAAATGACTGACACGCAAGTAGCCGGGTTTTCTTGTAAAAGTATTCTACTTCATACTTGCGGTCGTGGCTTTGCACACAACCCTCCTGTAATTTTTTAGTACTGAGAATCAAAATACCTATCTGTTGGAGGATTAAATTGGTTGGTAAAAAACAAACAAATTCAAAAATATGATGTGGTCCTACGTCAACTTTGCGGTCGTGTCTTGGATACCACCCTCCTACTTTTATGTTCAAATCTTCTTTGTCTTTATTAAAATTAATTGTACCAAGTCATATAGATTACTAAATTTTGTACATTAAGGCAATCTATAGGAGTTTCACTAACAAAAAATATGTATCTAGCAAATAATAGCAATATTCTATTAATTACACGTCTGTTAACTCCTTGTAGTTCCGAAAATCGCAGCCATTTGAAGAATTGGTCTTCCCGCATCCCAAGAGGGACAAATGTAACTGCTATACGATCACACAATGGTTCTATGGTTGGACTCGTCGGATATTTGTGCTGTATTGTTTCTTTGTCATTACATAAGTCACATGCTGATGTTGCTGCTCTGTTTTCTCTGAATCTAAGAGAGTTATGATTCAACTTTTCGTTGCATAGAAGTTTTTTTGTTAGGGAATTAGAATTACGTTGTCCATTGATGTGAACTTTTGTAATATATCCCAGTCAATTGCTACACGTGTCCTTTTGCAAAATACAATGACCACTATTGTTGAGTGATCAGGTACCTGCACCGACACGCTCCCAGTCAGGTGAAATATGGTTTTTAAAGCCAATCACCTTCCCAGGATTCAAAGACCATATCTCTGTGGGCTGTAAACAGCCACTGCCAAGAAACCTTAATCTGCGTTTAAATAATGCACCACAACTGCACAGCAGATGTTTCGACGTCTCGCTTTCCATATTACAAAAGCGACAGATGTCATCCTGAACCCGGCCAATCTTCTTTAAATGATATCTACTCGGACAGTGCCCCATTACTAGGCTGACGTATGTACAAAGAGCACTTTTGTTGAGCTCTAGGAGCTTTTTCGAATGATTCTCGATTGGTGTTATAAATCTTTTAGATTGGGAACACTTTTTGACATCGACCCAATTGGTTATCACCTTTTGTTCCGCCCAGCGTTTAAGCTCCATTTTCACTGCACAGTTTGATATACCGCAGAAAGGTTCTGAGCCGATTAACTGTGAGTTAGATCCTCGTTTTGCGAGTTCGTCTGCCTTTTCATTCCCACCATTGTCACAATGTCCTAGAACGCAATACAAATTTACTGAGTTTGTTTGACATAGCTGTCGCAAAGTGAGAATACATTCCCAGACAATCTTGGATGTACATTTATAAGCATCAAGTGCTTTCAGCGCTGCTTGACTGTCAGAGAAAATACAAATGTTTGCATGTTTGTATTTTCTAGTCAGACACACATTCGCACATTCAAGGATTGCAAAAATCTCTGCTTGAAACACTGTTGGCCAGTGTCCCATTGGCACTGAAACATTATTTCCAGGACCGAAGATTCCTGCACCAGTTTTTGTACCTATTTTTGAGCCATCTGTGAAAAATAACGTTGAACCGGGACGGACATCAGGAACTCCGACTTCTCAGTCTGTACGCGACGTTTCGCATACCTTGTAGGGAATATCATGATTGCCCTGAGGTGCCATCCAGTCTCCATTCATATTCATCCCTGGCCCTTTTTTAAAAAAGTTTAGTATAGTCTGGTGACCCTCAAGATCACCTGACAAGATAGTTTTTGTTCTTTCGAGCCTCAAGGCACTTTTTTCTGCTTCTAGTTGCACGTATTCGTACAACGGCAGCAGATGAAGAATTGCATCAAGAGCTTTTGATAAGGTGTTTTTCATTGCTCCTGTTATAGCAATGCACGCAAGTCGTTGAACTTTGTCTAGCTTTGTTCTAGCGGTGGACTCTTTGGTTTTTGGCCACCACATTAACGCAGCGTAGGTCAGTTTTGGATGTAATAGATGTGAGTATCCACATCACCATTTTCGGTCTCAAGCCCCACTTTCTTCCAACGGTTTTGGAGCACAACAATAATGCCCTGACCGCTTTAGTAGTAGTTAGTACATGCTCTTCTCTTCCTGTGAAAGAGCTTAGTTATTTACGTTTTTCCATACTCTGTTCCAATCCCTCTGTATCAAGCTTTCAATTCTATTTTCGGGGTCTAGGTTGTGGTGGTAGATTTTGAAAGATGTTGATTCCTCTGTTATGTGCCTTGGAAGCTTGAGCACTTCACCAATGATCAGCTTGAAATGCGGTAATTCCTCTAGGCTCCTTATTATTCTGGCATAGTCCTGTTGATACGGTAGCGTCTCTCTAGTTCGTTGAAATCTGTTGACCAGAAGAGACTTGGATTTCCTGATCGGGCAGTGCAGTCCAAGATCCCCCTTGTTTTTACTTTTTATTATTTATTCATAGCGAATTATATGCGGTATTATATGCCAAATAAACATGGTAATTTGTTGTATGATGAGCTTTCCCATTGTTCAGATAACGAACTAATTTTTTGTAGCAGCACCTTTTAATTTGTGACAGCTCAAACTATAGGGAATATAT
Organism: Wyeomyia smithii; assembly: GCF_029784165.1. Classification (NCBI taxonomy): domain Eukaryota; kingdom Metazoa; phylum Arthropoda; class Insecta; order Diptera; family Culicidae; genus Wyeomyia; species Wyeomyia smithii. The sequence continues at coordinate 192,440,734 of NC_073695.1, read as the reverse complement.
TTTTAAGTATCATTTTGCTTCAACGTTACAATTAACAAACTTACAACAATTAGTAACCTTTTCCTCTTGGACACTACGACCGTATCGTTTTCCTTCTATGCCTCACGTTTCCTTCTTTTTGCTTTACTTCTGTCCAGAATTTAGGTTCAATTAGATTAATAATTTCGTTTAACTGTTTTAGCTGTTTAACTACTTACGATTTAATTACTAATTATTTTTTTTTTTCTCTCTTTTCAGGTTAGCCACCAAATCACGTCGAACCGGACCTTTCGCCCCAGGAGAACCTTGAAACAACTTCACTAGTTTATAATTCTTAAACTATCAATGCCAATATAATTACTTGAAGTCCTTGTAAACTTGTAAATTATCGTAATCCAATGTAGTTTACTAAATTTCACTAACGTAATGATCGTTTAAATTTACTTTGATGCGAATTGAAACCTCTCTTTTTCTAGCAATAGCCAATTCAGTTTGTTTTTATGATTTGCACTTTTTTCAACTGACAGATGATACACATGGACAGTAGTAGCAGGTACGCCAACCGCCTTGTTGCGCCTCGTTGTGTTGGTGTGATGCACTGCGGTGTTGACACCCATACTAGGTGGTAATGGCAGTATGGAGGAAACATACCACAGTTTGGAACAAATGTAGGTACGTATTAATTAGCCAAATTTGCTGTTTTAAGTTCAAGAGCCTGGCGCGACTCAACCACAATGCTGAAGTTAAACTGCCCAACAAACAATTTTGTTGAATAACGGTTTATTAAGCTATAATTCAGCCAAAATCCACTGGATAATAGCTTATTAAGCTGTAAATCAACAAAATTGTTTGCTGGGTGCGTCTCTTTACTGGTCTTTGTCCAGTTAGCTGCTAGTTTCACATTAATTTTGATTGTTTATCGATTAGTTCACCATACTTAAAGTGCCGTTATGCCTTGTGAAATATTGGTCAACACTTTACCGGTTGATTGTTGCTTTTTGTGCGATTCTGATGACTCCAACCTGGTAAAAGCCACTCTCCCGACTGGACTCAGAAGTGTAGGTCATCGAAGCTCCAAAAGAGTACTTAACAAATTATCTAGGCCATGCCAGGAGTATTTCCGTCCTGAGACAACAAAGTCAGGCAAATTCGATAAATATTTATGTCTATTGCTGACAGTAATATCTTGGAGCATTCGTTCTGCAATTGTTAAGCACTAATAAGATGTGCAGTGACATCCTAATATGGGTATTCTATAGCCTAAATAGATCCTATTTGCATCACCGATCAGAGTTACAGTTGTAGCAACACAGGTTATTTTGGATTTGCACCTGTCTTACTCCATCAAAAAGTGGTGTACGAGCTATTAGAGCAGTAAATTAAGGGCACACTGGTTCAAAAAGCACATTGAGAGTATGCAAGCCAAGTGCATCAAATATACGAGATGTTTATATCCTCTCATTAACAGGAATTCTAAACTTTGTTTAAAGAACAAGCTTTTGATTTACAAACAAATTTTTAGACCAGCAATGCTTCATGCTGTACCGATCTGGTCAAGTTGCTGTCCAACAAGGAAGAAAACGCTCCAAAGGATTCAGAATAAAATTCTGAAAATGATTTTAAAGCGTCCTCCTTGGTTTGGTACACTCGAATTATATAGACTTACTGGTGTTGAACCATTAGAAGCTATGTCAAATAAAATTATTAACAATTTTCGATGAAAATCGTTGCAATCCTCAATGCTACGATAAGCTCTCTTTATAGCCAATAAGTTAGCAATTAAGTTAGTTGTAAGTTTACTTCCCCTTTTCTGACAAGTAGGTTTAAATCCCTACGAATGATAAGTCCTTATTGCGAAAGCAAACAAATCCTAACAATTAAAATTACAAATTTCTAACAGTGTTGAGAAGTCACCATTTGTGATTGGACATACACACATACTCAGTATTTACTAATATTTATCATAAATACTTAAGCTACTAACAAATCCCCCCCTTAAAAAAAAAAAAGTGCACACTGGAATTATTGGACACTGTCGGAACATCGTCCATTCCTTTGAGTTGAATAGCAATACAGAGTGAGTCATAGCAACATTGAAAATGAAAATTGATAACAGTCATTACAGAATTGAGAAAATCGAATTCTGTTTTACGTGTTCAGTTTGCATTCAAATTGACCAAAAAAATATAATTTTTCGTTTTATTCTCTACATTATTCTCTTGATAACACATACATACGAACATATGAACAGAAAATCAATGCTCTGAATTTATAGTTGGTAAATTTCGCCTCCATGAAGAAAAACTCATGTCAAAACTTAGATCGCTGATAATATCCGAATAAGTTACTGCTGACCAGTGAAAAAATTAGGTTTCTTCGGATCGATTATCTAAAGACTGACAATCTACCGATCTCTCCAACAGGAAAACCGCACATCCTTGCGTCGTTAAAACGCTCGTCGTTTTTCACAAAAACCTTACTAATCCAACCAGCCATAAGGTGGCGAAAAACAAAACCGAGGGTTCCAGGCAGTAAAAAATCAAAACAAAAACGATTCACATTTGTATCGAATAAATTTGCTCGTTTACACTGCTGGTGCCCGGAAACAGCTATCAATCTTCTGTAAACTCTGCCTCGATCTTGGGTGCAGCACTTCCCTCCGGCCGGCAGCGAAACTCCTCTCAAACACGTCCGACATCCTCGCGATAAATTTACTCCCTTCATTGGGCCACCGCCGCCGCCCGCTTTCCCCGGGAGGCACGACATTTTCTCCGTGGCCACTCCTCATGATCATCTCAAGTGGTTAACCATTTCTCAAAATACGCACTTTATCAACATCATCAGCCACTCTCGACGGCCTACGCAGACCTACTCGCGTGTGCTCACTTTGTTAACCCATGTCAGCTGCCAACCGTGGTTCTGCTCTGTTCGAGCTCCTTTTGGGAAGTGGGGGACGCAAAATGTAGTTAGTTTAAAACTCTTTAGGCTTGTTTGTTTTTTGATTTCAGTGAAATGGCGGATCATTCCGAATACGGTTTCCGGTATTTTAGCCAAATGAGTTTTTTTCACTCTGTCCAATTTTCTCCGTCGCTGGTACAAAAGTATTAAGTCACTAATAAGGGCCGTTCCAGCCCGGCAGAAAATTTACCGCTCATTCTTACAAGCAAGTGGACCGAACTTTTCCCACCCCGGAAGAACAATTTACTTTAGTGCTCTCGGAATATTCATTGGCAGCGGCCTCGTGAATCCGGGAACCGTTAGCTGACCGCTTTCAGAATCACAACCACAAGCTGCCTGCCATTGTCGGTTCAATCAAATATCCTTAAGGAAAACAATATAAATAATAGAAAGTAACCAGAAGCAAGCTACTTTCAATCTAGGAAAAAAAATCTCTCCCATGAGTCGCTGCCTTCACGCTTCTGTCAGTTACTGTCAGCATCGGAAAAAATTTGGGATTGAAATCACTAGCTCTACCGAGTGGGTGCTCCGCGATGCTGCATATATAATATGGCACGAGCCAAAAAAGTTCTACATTCTGGAGCTGGTTAATCTAGTGCCCCAAACCGCGGAGGAAGCAAACTGACGGCGCGGGGAGTTGAACGATGCCGTACGGAGTTTTACTTATGATTTCCGAGCTTGATCGATGAGAACAGGGAGCGTGGGGTTTGCTCCTCAGTGATTTGCAACAAACACGGGGCGGTTGGGGTAAACGTTGTTCAAGAGTTGTGCTGCTTCGTATATAAGGGTTGAGATGAAAAGACGGACACCAAAGAGGAAAGTGACTCGCCTCGAACGTCAGCACGAGTTATGGCTGCAGAAGGCAACCAATAAACTAAGAACTTTCCTAAACTAGCACCGGACATAAAGGATTTTAAATTCAATGGGAAGTGGTTCGACGGGGGAAAAAATCTGAGCAAATAGGAAAAATAACAATAGTGTGAAGTTGCAAACGCTGCTTAGATTGAGACTGTATAAATTTACATAGGTATTTGATCCACAATTTTGAATTATTCTTTGAAAGCTCAGTGCTCACTGTATTGACTGTACTGTAAGATTACTAAAAATTTGAATAAGTTTAATTTTCAAACGAATTAAGTTTTTCCAATATCATAAACAAACCTGTGTACGATAATTCTTCAAAGATTTTCATATCAACTTAAATCTCGTTATCTTAATCACAGACAACGACTTGTGTTTTTTGTGTTTTTTTGCCCGTTTGACTTGAGCCTCTATAAAGTTACAACAACCACAATGGCTGCTGAAGAAATCCTCTTTTTCCAAAAACCAATTAAAAAAAGTTATTTCATCAGACCGTATAAGTAACAAAGTAACAACATCGATATAACCCAATCCTTTAATTCTTCGAATTTTACCGTGCTAATGGTCCGGAAAATATCATTCCTTCTTCTCAGTCGAAGCAAAACCAAAGCGCGTGGAAATTTTCGTTAACCTACGCTTTGCGGGGAAATGTTTAGATAAAAGTAAACGCAAAGTGATAAATCGCTTGCGGCTTCACAGCAGATTTGAAAAGTGCGAACCTAACCGAGGAACAATCTGTGTGTGTTCGGAATTGTTTGGTGGGGGCTTCAGTCAGAGCGTTTTTTTTTTTGGGGAAGTTTCTATCACAACCGGTTTCCTTCCACACTGTGAACTTTTTTTTTCTTAATTACTGAAAGATAGGCAACTTAAAACTTTTAATAACTCTGCTTGAAATTCTTCATACATTTAGTATCGTAGAACATCATTCTCAAACATTCTTTATCTTTTATGCTTACACGATCAGCCTACTGATACGGTAATATTGCGTAATATAATTTCGTTCCAGTTGTCTAAAGTTAACTAGAGGTTTGGTAAAAAAAATAAACCCCCCTAATGAAAATCAAGTTTGAGATACCAAAGGAACATTAAAATAATTTACATCTGGTTTGGAACAGGCTGTGAGTCATTTTAGAAGCCCGTTTTAAAATATTTTATATTAAGCCTTTGTTTGCTCAGAAAACGGTTAGGTCCCAGAACGTCGATTTTTAATTAAACATTTTTTTTCCAAGATAACACCAGATCTCGACGTTTTATGCATTTTTAAGACATTTGGCATCAAAAACAAAAAAATTCGATTTTCCCAATTTCCTGTACTTCCCCCTTGGTAGTTTTTAGAAGGTCGAAAAATCACAACTTTGAGAGCTTTGAGGCACCCATAAATCATATCCGATTGAGTTGAAATTTTGCACAGATCATTTTTCTGGGCCAATGAACAAAACATAAATGGTCGGTTTTTGAAAATCGATGATGAAATTTTTATAACATGTTAATAACCAACTTTTTTTCTTGAGCATATTTTACTTTAAACGATTGACGGAAGCAAACATGTAGAATAATTTGTTAATGTATTTGGTGGTGTGAACTATTTCTTCTTCATCAACTACAGTGCATATCAAAGATATCAATATCGATGTATATTTTCGTTCTTTTAAATAAGTTTTGTGAACAATTGATTTAAATTAAAATATATGTTTTATATTGGTTCCGTCCCTTGCACTTTTTGAGTTAATAATAAGTCAGAAATGAACTACTTATACTTATTAACGACTAACCGTATTACTTGGGCATGCTTAGCACATCTTTTTAATTGCGAACCAGTGAAAAATCGAAATAAGATTTAATTAGGAAAGCAGCAGCCAATCAATCACAAGCTCACTTTACGTTCGTGATTTAGTAGGAGGCTCCACCTTTTTTTCATGTTATGCCACTTTCCCTGTTTCGTAAAACGCAAACAAGTTTCATTCCGTATGTTAAAGGAATGTACGAAAAATGAACCTCATTTTGTTTCAGCAACCAGTGAAACAGCAATGCTGCAATTCTCAGAAGATACAGCGCACTCTCAGCCACGCAACAGTTTATCATGTGTTGCATTCGTGCTGATGGTTGGTGGCAGACATGAAAATGGAGTAGAAATACTGCTGTGAATTGCCCGTCTTTGCTAAACCGTTCCAACATGTTGAATGAAGTGTAATGAATTTAGTGAAATGAAATCACTATTTTCAGCAGAACACACTGAACTTATAATTGAAATCGGAAAAGTTTTACATATACCATTATGCATCAAATTTTGAACACTTTGGCTATGATGTAACTGCTTGCATCAACGAAAAATGAATTTTCTCATTAATCTTGAAGGTTTAGCATACGTTCGTTATTTTGTTTTTGTTGCAATTAATTGCTATTTTTTATTTTTTAACATGTTTCGTAAATAAAAATAACAAGAATTCAGAATACGGCTTTGATTTAGATTCCGAAAACTTCAACGTAATCCCTAAGAGAGTGATAGGCAAACCGTCTAAATACTGACTGTCACTTCTTTCAACGCTTGCTGATTCCCTGGAAAGGACTCTACAGTAAAGAGCTATACATCACTGGGTAAAGTACATGCCAAGGAACGGAATGGTATATAATAATCATACTGTATTATAGCAACAGCTATAATAATTTGATTTTTATTCTGAAGTGTTCGAAGTTTTCATCAAAACGGTACCTCTGATCATGCACAATATTATCTAATTGTGGTATAATGTAGCGGATTTTTAACCGCAGTTGCAATTTGATAAAAACACCTCTGGTATTTTTTGAATATATCAGTTTACTCGACAAAGTGAACAAATTGAAGGTTGAAGATGCGGGACCTCGATCCTCGTCCTTCTCACATGCTAAGCAAAAGCCGCGGCTAACGAACCACGAGCTCGCTTTCTGTCCACGATTTGTATTTTGGAGATATGTTGTAAGTGGCCCAGCCTTTTTCATAAGAGGCTCCACCTTTTTTTAAAATTTTGTTTTCTTCCAAATTTCGAAACCACGCGAAGAGATTTAAGCCGTTGAGAGCAAAAGTGGTACATGTGCCATTTTTTCACTTTTTGAGTTTTTTGTATAAATTGAATTGGAACGCAATAATATACCATAATATCAAATAAAAGCCGAGATCTGATAACTTATACCGGAGTTAGGGAGTTAGAGCCAAAATTATATTCAGTTTTTCTCTTCTACGGTATTTCTAAATCCGGAGGGCAACCGGTAGTCTATCGAAAGCTGAACCTGGGTGCATCGTGTAGTTATTATCGGCCAAATAACAATCCTAAAAAGGCCTTCAGACCTCTCAGGAGGGAAGCTGCAAGAGTAGGGCTCATCATTAACTCTGCCAAAACGAAATACATGGTGGCTGGTAGTCCGACGGTTGGTGCTGAGGTGGTGTTAGATGGGAAAACTTTTGAAGTAGTCGGCGAAATGATTTACCTGGGAACGTTCGTGACATGTAACAATGAGGTTAGCTGTGAGATAAAAAGGCGGATAGCAGCTGCAAACAGGGCCTTCTATGGATTGCGTAACCAGCTGAGGTCCCGTAGTCTGCAAACTCGTACTAAACTTGCACTCTATAAAACACTAATTCTTCCCGTGGACGTTGAAAGAGGCCGATCGGCGAGCTCTTGGTGTTTTTGAGCGTAGGGTTTTGCGTTCAATCCTTGGCGGCAAACTAGAAAATGGTGTTTGGCGCAGACGCATGAACCATGAAGTGTACCAGGTGTACAAATCGGCGGATATAGTTGAGAGGATGAAACACGGCAGGCTGCAGTGGGCTGGGCATGTAGCTAAAATGCCGGAAGAACGACCAGCGAAGACTATATTTAGCAGAAATCCCGATAGACGACGTCGACTTTGAGGTAGGCCCCGCACCCGTTGGATGTTTGCTGTCGACGAGGATGCCCGCGAAATGGGTGTTAGGGGAGATTGGAGGATAGCAGCCCAAGACCGAGTGACATGGCGACGTATTCTAAATTCGGCATGGATCGATAATCGGTCTGTCGCCGTAAAAGTTTGAGTTAAAAGTTTAAGTTAACAATCCTAAAGATACCAGGGTGTTCTCCTTTGAATTGACCCCAGTCGATCTAGACTATGCAAAATTTCTTCTGTTATCAAATACATATACACTAGGGCCACGAAGTGACAGCATTTCTTAACAAACAAATCATCATCCTATAGTACTCAATCACTTGGACAACTCTGCTGAAGACATGAATGGTCTATGTCCTAAGATTAGCGAGCTATAATGCATCCTTCATGCTCAGACTGGACATGTACCACTTTTGCTCTCAAGTTTTCTGATTGTCATTATTTTTCCCATAGATCTAATGTGGTACATGTTTTTCCATTGAAATTTGTGTAAGTTCCTCAGCCAGAACTTGTTATGCTTTCATGTACCGTCTTTTGAAACCTTAGATGCAATGATTTAGTGCAGTTGTGTTGGAAAACATTGATGAAAATAATTTACTATAAGAGTGTTTTCGTCTATCGCGTCTCCTGAAAAATTTTCCTAATGGCACTTTTGCTCTCAACGGCTCGTTTTATTCTGTTTTTAATACAAATTTACTAAAATAAGTCTCGTGAATTTATGTTGGCAACCGGCGGAAAAGAGTTGATTGAGTTCTTACACACACAACAATATAACCGACATCGTGTTGTGGCTTGGAACGTCAATCAAATTTTTCTCGTGTCTGATAGAAGCAGTTAGCAGAAGGTGTAACACTCTCAGCCACGCAACAGTTTATTGTGGTGCTGTGGCGTATTGCATATTGCATTTGTGCGGCTGTGGCACAGAATTCTTCTTTACGCTTTCAGCCACGTAACGTTGTTCGTGTTGCTTATTGATATTTGGTTTGATATTTGTTAGAGCCGAAAACAAACTCATATATAAAATAAACTGAAGCAAGTTAGAATGGTTTTTCGAAAGTTCAACATTGCAGGTTATTCGAAAAATCCCAAAATTATCGAAGTCAAATTTGTTGATTCTAAACGTTGAGTAAGCTTTCTGCTTATCGAGAAAAAAAATGTTATTCCTTGCAGTTTGGAAAGTCGTCAATAATTTTGAATTAAATTTCAGCCACAATTCATTTCAACTTGCCTTTTAAGGCGGGGCAAGTTGAAACACTAAATTTTAAAAAGTTTATTGCTCGTTTATGCCACTATAACTTTAAAGTTTCGATTTAAGCGCAACACTGGCTTACTTAACTGTGTATTATATACCTCCTCAATGAAAAATCCCGAAAAATCTTGCCTGCTAACTTATGTGTGAAAAAAAACGGTTTTGGTCTCTGCTTATAACGACAACTGACACATTGCTGACGATTTTTGTGTTTGCTAATGTGTGTAAACGCTTGTTTGTAGCAATATCAGTGGCATTATAACCTACTAAAAAAATTCAAAATAATCTTTTTTTTTTTTGACGAAAAATTCATCATCGAGTGGAACGACTGTTTGTCTGTGCCAAAGCTGTGGTCAAAAATTCATATCGGAAGGGTCTTACCCTTGCAAAAACGGCACACGTGAAAGAACTTTCTATTTAACTTAGTGCCACAAAAATTATGGCGAATGTCCGGGTATTTATGGTCCCCAGTTACTTTTGAATGTGTATTGATCGTTACTCGAACGTCAATTCAGACCATGATGAATTTAGATGACAATAACCAATTCCGATGGAAAACTTCGATCTTCGTTTCTACTTGCTCCTCAGACGAAAATGTGAAGAAGAACCTAACCAAGTTGAAATGCTAAAAATTCTTGCCTAGATGTGTATTGTTTTTAAAATTATCACAATCAATCAACACAGAATGTCAATTGACAACCAGTTTTCCGATAAAAATTAACCAGTTTTGCGATAAATGTTACCCCCCAAGCAACATTTTTTATTACATCTGAGTGTCAGTAAGCATTATGTGACAAATTAAAAAAATCATGTGCGATCCTGCAACAAACATCATTACTACTATGTAACCTGAAAAGCGCAAAATTGAAATTTATATGCAACTATCCAGTTGTTACTAATGATGTTTCTGTTTGACCATTAGGTAACATGATTTGTAACATATCGATCGCAGTGAAACAGATAAAAAACTTGTTTCATGTTACATTGTGCATATCATGAAACTTTTTTCGGTCAAATTTAAGTTTCGATTTAACAAATTTCTCAGACAATTTGTCTAGCTTTTACTCAGTACAGATGTCTCAAAATGCCAAGCGACATATTTGAAAATATAATCAGCATGTTCATGTCATATTAATGTGAGTGGTTTTCTGTGCTTATACATGAATTTGACATGCAAATTAAAATCCATGGTGAAACTGACGATTTTGCTCACATAAAAAGCACGCGCCCCGAAATTGTTGGGACATTTAACAACTTTATTACTTTTATTCATCGTTCTTGATACTCGTTAAAAATATTTTACAATGCCGGAACAAATCATACATCTAGAAGAAGTTTAATTATCAGTAAAAATAATTAGATTATCCCTCTCTTATTGTTGGATAACATTGTTGCAGGATATTTTTATATGAAGCAGAAATAATTTGTTTATTTACTCAAAACAATCGCCATTTCTATCATCTCACTCGGATTTACATTGCCGGTCAATAGAGTGGCTATATCTTTGTTGGAACCAAACACACATATTTATTAAAGAAAAAACAAGTGATCTGAGAGTAGTGCTAGTTGAAACGAGTCAGTTTAAATGAAGCATAATGAGAGGTTTCTTTCAGATGTTTTTCTTTCGCGCATTTTCAACTATAGCGGTTTTTTCACGCGAATTTTCGAATCAGTGCGGTTTTCCACGCAGGGTTTTCGAACTAATGATTTTCTAGTGGATTCTCGGATTAACGTGTATTTTTGCACGGAATTTTGAATCAGCGCGCATTTTGAAATCAACTTGTTTTTTTTTTTACGCGGATTTTCGTGTTTAAGCGGTTACAATGTAAATTGTCACGGAAATATTTTATAAAACATTGTATGGAAATCTTTTTGTTTTAAAAAAAATTCAATGTTACTTTTAGATCTTTCCTGTTATGATTTTTGTTGCAAAAGGATCAAATTTTTACCAAATATTTGCAATGGTCTCCTAAATAAAAATAAATATGGCATTTGAGATAAAGTGTACAACAACTTTCAGTCGGTAGTAGAATAAATCTGACGTTGTATTCGGATATCACAATTCGGTCACAATTATCAGCCGTAACTACTATTAAACTTCGGCATGTTTATTTGTCACTTGTTTATCGTCCAAATTTGTTTCACTGAAACAACGGCATTTCAAATGTTGCCAGTGTATTATTATGTAACAATAGCTTGACAAATCTTGTCAAGAAGTAACTTATTCTGCCCATGAATCTAGTTATAATGTAACGAAGCGGTTCGCATAGAGAAACCACGGACGAGACGGTCATATTTTTTATCCATTTATTAATAATATTCGACATGTACTTATACTTTCCATAAAAAAAAACAATTAAATCATTCTGATAGTTACAGAAATTATAACTTTTGAAAGTCCTAAAGCCGCAATAGCTTGAATTAGACACGGCGAAAACTACATCAGTTAGCTGCGCTGATGAGGGGCATTGATTCCAATTTGAGGGGCATTGATTTAATTTCTTGAATATGTAAAAGTTATCATAACACAACTGGCATTAAAATATCAATAGTCGCACATAAAAATGAGCAATGGTCTGTCTTGTTCTAGTTTTCCGATGTAATGTTTTTATCGTGAAGAGTTTGAAAACAAAGCAGCGATGCCGTTTTGTCTGCACAACGCAACTGCAGATACTGATAACAACACGACCAGTTTGATAAAAAATGACGAGCTGCTCCGGATAAGTATAGCTGTCCATGTTTTTGCTCAGCTAAGCAAATCAAATCGGCGATGTAACCTTTCAAAATATGTTTATTGCACACCAGTTGTCGACTAGTGACAATGTAATAAGATTTCTGCAATCTCCAAATATCAGTTGTATGTAAACAAAATTGTAATAAATAATGATTGATCGAAGTTACTGTGCGGTAACGAAGTTACACTACCCACTGTGTAACATTTATGTATCTTGGTGAGATAAAAAGTCAATTCGCGACAGATATGTTACGTTTTCTTCTGTTATGTGACCTAATTTATTTCATAGTAACTAAAATAAGATCACTGTGTGACTTTTCATTTAATTCCGTTTTCAAATAGATGTTACAAATGTTGTTTGGGCCCGCATTTCAGCTTGCCCCGGTGTATCTTAGTCCAAAAAGAGTATTCCCGGTCAAATTGGGTATAATTTTCTGTCGACCGTGCTAAAAAGCAGCTCAGCTCTGATTAATTTAAATCTTCGTTTCAGATTATAACTCACAAAGAAAAGATGAAAGTGGGTTTCCCATAGACGCTTCCTTCGTTTGTTTGTGATTTTTTTAAACATTTTATTTAAGTTTGTTTGTTTGATTAGTGTTATAATCAGAGGTAATTTTTTTTCTTCATCTAAATAATCATAAGTATACATTACTTACCGTACATTACATTACGTACCGTATTATTACCGTAAAACAAGCTTTGTCAAAATAAGAATAATTCCCAAAGTACATTGAACTCTATTGTAACATTTTTTAGATTTTCGTATCTGTTGAACAAATATCTGTTCAAGAAATCCTCGCAACACTAAAAGAACTGGATGTTTCAAAAGGTTCAAATGGAATTCCACCCCCACTTGTGAAAAATCTTGCTCCTGCTTTAGTAAAACCCTTGTTGAAGCTATCGTAAACCAAAAAAATGTTTAATCGGGTAAAGAACCGCATAACGTGCAACCAACATGGTTATTACAAAGCAAGATCTACAGCTACCAATTTACTTGAATTCATTGATATCTCTCTAGCGTCTATGGACAGAGGAAACTTCGTATAAACTCTATACACGGATTTTTGTGAAGCTTTTGTTCAAATTAAAAAAAAAATGGAATTTGAGTTGGGCCTACATAGATGAATTGAATCTCATTTGACGAATAGGACACAAAGCAACAATATCGCACGCTAGCTTGGGGGCTAATGCGGTCTCGATCAACTAGATTAGTTGAGAAAACTCGTTATCGATATTGTTTTCGGCACATTTTGCATGTTGTAGGATAAGTACAACGATACACCGTGCCCCAGTGCTGAACCGAGAAAATTTCCACCTCGAAAAGATCCTCTACCTGATCGGGAATCGAACCCAATAACAGAACCGCTTGGGGAGAGCTAGCCGACCGACATCGCTAACCACAGAACCATGGGGACCACAAACGGTTAGGTTTAAGGGATACCTTTCAGTACCAGTTAAAGTAACATCTGGAGTTCCACAAGGCTCCCATTTAGGCCCTTCGCTCTCCATGTTATTTTTTAATGACGTGACCCATGTGTTGAAACGTCTCGAAGTATTGATATATACCGATGACATAAAATTGTATTGAAATAAGAACCTAATCGGACATCCAACAATTCCAACAAGAGGTTGACATTTTCTACATTTGGTGTAAAAAAAGTCTTCTTGATCTCAACGTAAAATAAAATACAATATTATATCCTACACAAGGGAAAAAAATCCTGACCATTCCAGTTGCACTATTGGACAGCAAACTGTAGAAAGGTGTAATCAAATTAGAGATTTAGGAGTGATTATGGATTCTAAGTCAACATCCATTGATCACTACAATAAGATCATCAATAGAGCCAACCGAATACTAAGTTTTTTTTAAAGGCTCAGTTACCAGTTCGTAGACTTGTACACTATAAAAACTCTGTATCAATACATATGTTAGATCTATTTTAGAATACTGCAGTGTTGTTTGGTCGCCTTATCACGACGTCCATTCCAATAGAATCGAATCCGTACAAAAACAATTTTTGTTCTATGAACTAAGAAAACTATCAGTAAATATAAGAACGCTTGAAAAAAGAAGAGAAATTGCTTCAGTAACTCTTGTTAACGACTTAGTTTCAACGTACACCTTGACTGATTTGGATTTACAGAAATCAGCACACGAAGTGAGAAGCGCTTGAAGTCTCATAAGTAAAATCAAAAACAAAGGAATTTATTCTAAGTTTTCAAGCAATCTTCTGCAGCGCTTCATAGTGCAGTCTTCCCCGATTTGAATATCGTTTTAAGGTAAAAGTTGATAAAAGCTAGTCAAATAAATTGAAGTATTCATAGTATTTTGAATACCAAAAGTATGAGAATTAGTTTAACCTTTGTTATACTAAACAAAGGTTATAAAATCGGTCGAAAAACGCAAAATAGATCCAAGGCCGAACCGTATATACCATTCGACTCAGCTCGACTAACTGAGCAATGTCTGTTCGTGTGTATGTGTGTGTATGTGTGTGTGTATGTATGTTGTCTGTATGTATGTGCCACAAAATAGTAACGCACCTTTCTTACAGAACGCAATATCCGATTTTGATGATCTTATATGCAAACGAAAGCTACTGTGCTCCCCCAGAATGCTACGGAGTGGATTTTTGATTAATGGCTTAGATTTTAAGATATTGATCAAAGAGTATTTTTTTTATATAAGACATTAACTTTTAAGATAAAATAAATGGCACGGAGGGTATACCAATCGACTCAGATCGACAAACTGAACAATTTCTGTATGTATGTGTATGTGTGCCTGTACGTATGTATGTGTAAATATGTTGTTTGTGTGTGGATTTTGAAAATCGAATCGAAAAAAACAAAAAAACGCTTTATTTATTTATGCAATGTTTGCAACTTTAAAAGAGAGCCCCAGAGCTCTTTGTAAATCACATTGAGCAAAATTTTTTTATTGGTAGTTTGAACTTTAGAATACTGACCTAAGGAGCCATCCACATACCACGTGGACAGATTTTTAACAATTTTGACCCCCCCTCCCCTTCCGTGGACAACTGCCATATAAATTCTAAAAAAAATGTATGGACCGTGGACATTAGCCAACCCCCCCCCCAAAGCTGTCCACGTGGTATGTCGATGGCCCCTAAGTATATTTTAGACATGGGATATTTAACTTGTAGGATAATTTCTCTCTCTCTCTCTCTCTCTCTCTCTCTCTCTCTCTCTCTCTCTCTCTCTCTCTCTCTTTCTCTCTCTCTCTCTCTCTCTCGCTATCTCTCTCTCCCTCTCTCTCTCTCTTCCCCTCTCTCTCTCTCTTCCTCTCTCTTTATTCTTTTATTCGTATCGCTATTCATTTCTCGAAGAAAAATAACGATCATCGACAACCTTGCATAATTTTAAGCCCTTCGTAGTGCGATTCAATTGTTGTAAATAAATGAACCTTTTGCTTCTAATAACTTTTTCTGAACAATTTTAACTATATCTTAGAGGTCACTGCAATGCCTACTTAGCTCCTGGTCCCGCATGCGAAGCTTTCATTCTTACTTCCTTTTAAATATAAGGTAATCGCTCCATTATTCATCTCAACAGCTATATTCATCTTATTTCTCTCATTTGTCCAATTTACCGTCAAATTTCTACAAATATTAAAAGTAAATCTCTTTGCTTCGCGATTTTGTCAAGTGATAGAAAGTCTTACGTTGAAAATTTGGTTAAATTTGACGATGATTTGATCAAATGCGTGATGAGATGAATATAGGTACTGAGATGAATATAGGAGCAATAACCCTATATTAAATTGTACGTAGAACCCAGATTTTCGAAGAACAAGAAGCATTTACAGCATTCTGAAATCAAGCATTGTAGCAAAATCTAACCTCACAGCATGCAAATGTAAGACAATTAGCGATATTTCGAAAAGCTTTACCAAAGATGTATGATATGATACACTATGCTTATGTAAGATATAAATATTGCTTTCTCATTTCAAATTCAGTACAAACAGAGTACCGTTTCCGCCAAATTGATTATTTCAAAAATTTCCAAGTTTCTTTTAGCCAGCATTAATAAAGTTGGTTTGTGATCGAAAAATTAACACTCATAAACATACTCTAGTGATAACATTCAGAATATTTGTAAAAAACACATCAGAATTTTATTCTATCTATTCCTTCTTTCGTGTTTCGTTCAACCTCTGGAATACTATCTATTGAATTCATTTAATTTATAATTGAAATCGGACTTCTTAAGTCGATATACGTTTTGGGTTTACTGGCATAATAAGCAGATAGTAATAGATAGTATAACAAAGGTTTCTGCACCACTAGGTGGATTAATTTAGGTTTTTAATTCATTTTTCCACTTTCATAATAATAACGTTACAGACGACACCGTGAATTTCTTTTCAATTTTTCCTCTTTTGATAATAAAAGTAGAAAGTATACCCAAAAGACCACGCATTCAACAAGCATAGCATTGACATCATCAACACAAGAATACTGTATGATGAATAAAACAATATACCTGGCAGTCAGAGATGCCAGATTTATTTCATGATTCTGCGGAAACCTCCGTATAATTGTAGAAGTAAAGCAAATCCGTAGCTCTACGGAAAAATTTGTAAATCTGGCAAGCCTGCTGGTACTTTTTGTTATGTGTTTTCTCTACTCCATCTAAGTACGACGAACAAACTAATACATGTACCGAATTAGTTGGAGATGGCAGAAAAATATACGACAGCATGTTATGTTTCTTGACTGAAGATAAATCTTATGGCTTTTTGAGTAACATATTTGTTACGAAACGGAGAATGTTTTCTCGTTATTACCATTAATCCTAGAAAGATAGTCTTCGTCAATTTGACTCCTCTTTTTCAGTGGAATTGCTTTCTCTTTTTCTAAATAGTGCAAATCCGTTCTCGTTTTTCCAAGAACTAAATTCTGGCATTTTTTATTTATCGAGATGCCGGCCTCGGCCTTACAGTCTGGTGGCGATATCGTCGGTTTCCTGAAACAGCGACTCTATTTTGAAAATTTGATCAAACGATGCCAAAAACGGATCAGTTTTATTTGACAAAGACTCGTTTCAAAATTTAAAAAAATCTTAAGTTGTAAGTAGATAAGTCTTTGGAATTCAAATCAGAAACATCTTCCAAAGATGGTAAAAAAGATATCAAACTCAAATAGGTTGGATGAAGTTTGAAAAGTTTTCGTGGATGTGATAAAGCTGATTTAAGGGGTTATATACCTTTTTGGTTTTCAAACAACCGAAAAAAATTTTATTGCATTATCTTCAAATACAACATCTTGAGAACATTTTCACATATGTTCATAAAGATCTGAGCAATAGGAAGAAAGTTAGAGCGATTTGCAGCGCGCCTCGCCACGGCCGCATAAGCTAAACTTGAAGCTTTACACGCGATTATCTCGGAATAGTGTTTTCCGAAAAATGACTTTGCCGTGATCCTGATTGCGGGAAAACTACTGAACCGATTTCCTTCATATTTTTTTTAAATTTTCGTTACTAAATTCGCCGGTTCTTGAACGATCGCTTTTTGAAACATACAGTTACATTTTGCCGCAAAAAATTTTTTAATGCAAGTTTTAGCGCTCAAAAGGTGCATTTTTTGGGAAAAACGTTCCCGTTTGCACTGAAAACAAAATACTCATAAAAGCGGCACACTTCTAAACTAATGAAATAATATGAGTTTTTCAATTTCGGTTGACCCGCTGAGTCTCTATCAGGATCACCGCAAGCCTCTGCAAAAAAATAGTGTTTCGGGGAAACGGCCATTACTCCAGTAATAATTGGTATATCTCAAAATCAAAGTAATTTTTTGTTATTGATAAACTGTACTTTAAGAAAAATACCACTTTGATACAATGAAAATGGTGCTATGCACTTAAAAATAAATTCAAACTTTCCTCAATTTTCTCGACCAAGAAGGTATATAACCCCTTAAATGCTAATTAGAGACAGAGTTAACTTCTGCATCACTACAAAAACCACCTGATCATGATTCACTTTGATAAGTGATAAGACCATGATTTGATTGGATTAATGTTACAACATATATATGATCATGTACATATGTATAATGTTAGATAAATAAAGATGGATTATAAAATAAATTAGAAGATCTCGGTTGACTACCCTCCAAAGCTGAATTTTACAAGTTTTTAATGCAGAAAATGCTGAATAATAGAATAGAAAGAAATAGAAAAAACATATGGAAAGTATCCGTTATGTTGTGCTAAAATAAAATAAATGAATTTATATGAGATTAATTAACGATATACGCTGCTTTCTGCGGCTGAAAACATAAATTCAAATAAGTTATTACAACAACATTGCAGCGCGTGCACAGACGTGTCGCTCCTTTTTACAACCGTTCACCCCATTAAGTCATCCAAACAGATCATCCACCACAAAAGTGATCGGCAAAAAGTGGAAAAAAGCATAAGGGTTGTGCACAAAGCCACGTTCGCAAGGTTGTTTGTTACATAACTTGCATTTTGTGTAAAAGAGGAGTTGAAGAGTTACCAGTTTTCAATTTACCCATATTCACTAAACAGGAATGAAACAAACAGTATGAAGGGCAAACAAGTTTCTATTATCAGACTGGATACAAATTAGAATCACATTTTATTATTAATTCTAGCGTAACACGGAAAAACATGGAATCTCTAATAATTTTGTTTGTCCTTATTAGGACAATTGTTGTTTACTTTAATATCGGATGTAATGCTTATTTCGCATCTCCGTGCAACCCTGACAGTAGGGAGAAAGGTGCACGAACAACTAAGTGGAAAATCTTTTTCACACTGAAAACTAGACACGGCTGGCAGATTGATTTCAAGCCCCAACACAGTGCAAACTAAAATGAAGATAAAATGCATTTTTACTTAAACAAACATGTGAAAAAATAAAATACAACAACTTCTGAGTGTAATTTTGGAACAATTCTCATTAATCTAGGCAATAAATACCAAAGCAATCGAGACTTGTAGAGTAATCATAAATTTACACATTAATTGGTAACTTTTTGAAAACGACAGCCTTCTATCAATAGACCATTTTAATGTTTGACTAATCATTCAAATATTTTTCTATTTCTTTTTCTTTCAAACACTCTGTTATCTGCAACTATATTTTTACATAATTTCGATTATGGTTTTTATATGTGATTTTATCAGCAATAAATTAGCTATTTACTTAAACTATTACTGTGGAAGCCAATCATGAATAATCACCGGCTCCGTGAAAATGAATGATTATTAAGCCACCTCAGGTAAATGTATTGGTTACAAAAAAAATCATGAATAATGAAAAATGTAACTTTTCATTGAACATTCGACATTCAACCATTTTTCTACTTGGTAAATATAATTCGGGGAATATCTCGAATAAAAAGGCGTAATACTTTTTTGCGAAAGTTATCGAAACGAGCCAGTTATTTATTAATAAACAAAGCATCTGGTCGCATTCAATCATTTGGAAAACTCTCGCTTTATGCATATGTTTGAAAGCACAAAAACGTATCACACAATTAATATTCGCACTTCAAAACGTTTGGAGCTGGATTCAACCTATTCGCGCCCCGGTAACTATTGAAGGACAACTCAAATATTCCGTTGTATCTGAATATCAATAGATTGACACTACTCAAATCAATGCAGTTCGATGAAAATTGATAGCTGACAAACTATAAAATCAAAAAACTAGAATCGTTCTCTCAGCGTCCACAAAAGGGTTAATAAAACTAGAACACTGAATATACACAAAAATTTCGTCCATATCCCCAGCGCACCATCTCCCCTAGCATCCACTAGATTGCCGGTATTATTTCGCCACCAACTCGGCCAGTTCTCGGTGGGCTCGAAAAAGTAAACATAAATAATGTTTGATTGCCGCTATTTCGAACTATGCTTGATCGAGTCCGGCGCACAGTTCGGTTAAATTGAGTGCATTTCTTCGATGTTCCCGGGTGCGTACGTGTAGTGCCGCAAACCGGCTTGGCATAAATGTCAAAATAACAAATTAATTAAAACAAACTGCGCCCAAGTGGAAGGAGGGGGCAGGGCTTAAAAGCTGGACAGGAAAATAAGTCCCGCAGATCCGCGAAGCGGAGCGTAACTATAGAAAAACAATCAACCCCAATTCACTTCACGGCTGTGGAGTAAAAATCAGTGGCAATTACGATTTGAACGGGACGCTTGGATGCACGAGGGGAAGCGGGGAGGGGGGGTGATCGGATCGTCGGATCGGGTGAATGTTTGACATCCAGTCAGCAGTGGCGTTGGTTCGGAATAAGCACGCCCCGTTCGCGTTGCGTTGGTGCAGTGAACCGGGCGACAAATTTTACGGCAACATGGCAGTAGTTCATGAAATCAATTTCCGATTGCATGAATTCCGAAATTAATTTCGTTCATTATTAATTGCTGGTACGTATGCGTGACAGATTTTTTTTTGCATGCTTCCCGCTGCTTTACATCAACTCAGTCCCTCGAGCGTTTTGAACGAATAATTTATGAGCTTTGGAGGGGTTCAGTACTTTATGAGTATAGATTGCATTATGATTGAGAATTTCGCGAATAAATTAGAAGTTCGCGAACGAAACACATGTTTCAAATTGTTATGTTTTTTTTAGCGTGAAGTTACTTTTTATGAGAGGTAATAAAATCGGTTTAGTGCTGAGCGCTAGGCATGGCGAAAATATCAAAAAAATAAATAAATGAAATCCCAAATTTCAATTCTGCTAACAACTAAATTTGTCGCTCTTCAGAACATTAAAACAATAATAGATTTTATTTGATAATGTTACACATGAAAAATCGATAGTATAAGTTTTTTTTATTTATTTAATTTATATCATTTTTGTTGGAATGAAATCTGAAACATGATAATGATTACGAGATAAATAATTAACAATTTTGCAAATATGTGTTATCAAAGAGAGCACCTTTTTTGTGAAAATATACACAAGCTTTTGTTGAAGATACGAAACATGTAATTATCCCTCTAGTGCCCAATTCCGCCATTTGGCGGGCTTCAGTCAAACCTCTAAAAAGCTTCAATAAATATTTAAAATGTGTTTATAATGATTAATAGTGATTTTACCGAAGCCCGTATAGAAATTAACTTAGGCACTAACTAATTGATTTTTTGCAAATTTAACTAATAATATTATTGCATAAAGACCGTTGCAATTCCAAAATCCATGTGAATTCAAAAAGAATCTAAAAACGAAAAAAAAAATTCACCTGCGAATCAAGATAAAAACAGGAAAAACGTCTGGAAATTTAGTCGACACTCCGTTCAAGCGAATCGACAAAAGCTCCTAAAAGGGTGAAATAACAGGCTCTCGTAAACGCGTTTTCATTAAAAAGACCAAAAAGAGAACATACCACAGTTTAGAACAAAATGCTCAACTCAAATGCTTCAAAAAACATCCACCCATCATCAGACCTACTCCAAATACACCCACTTTTTGGAGAGCAAAACGCAGACCGCAGAATGTTCTTTATAGCCTACGCCCGCCGTCGTTCAAATATTGTCTCAAATATCATCCTTTCGGCTGCCCCGCCACCTGCAACGAACGCGCGAACTTATCTAGCCGAACTTGCATCGAAAGCAGAAAGAGGAGAGAGAAAGGTCTTTCATAATAGTTTCCATCCCACTATCACTATTACTTGCTCGCACTAACGCCCCCTGGGCCGGTCCAACAGGCGCGACAGCCGCGTCGTAGGCAGTCGATAAACGACATCCAGAACAGCAGCAGAAGCGGCAACAGCGAACGCGAACATACACACACTCACACTGGCCACATTCTGCGTGGCGGAAATGCAGACCGAGCGTCCTTCGTGCACGCGAAAAACTTTCGCGCGACTCCCACTGAGGCACTTACAGCTGCCCATTAGAAATTAAAACTTAAGGCACAGACTTTTAACTATGTGCTTCCCGTTTCCAAATGACGACCGTTTCACCAACGGCGTCATGAAATAAGTAGTAAAATTTCCTGCAAAAGATGTTCAATAAAAATGCAATTCACTCACATGGACTCGACGGACGAAGGCTGACTCAGCAGTGGTCTCAGCCCGGTTAGGTTGGGACTCGAGTTTCTTGCCGTGCTTCGAAGAATGCAAGAGACGTAGAGCGAGAGAGAGCACACGCAGGCCTCCTTTTTACGTGCTTAGGAACCGTGTTCAGTTGGCGCCCCCACTAGGGTGGCTCGCGGTGGGTCATAACTTCTCGATCCCAACGACGAACGCTTATGTCCGGGATAACCGCTGAGCCTACCGCTATCATCACCGTCGTTTTCACCACTTCATGAAACATTGATTCACTTTTTTTTTCGTTTTGCTATCCCTATTTAGATAAGTGAACAACACTTGGAATCGAATCGTTTTTTAACTACACTATAATAGTGCACCGGATGGTGCAACACTTGAAGAGGTCAGGCCCTCAACACTGGATTCGGCGGCAGCAGTGCGCACAACAACGCGTCCAGTCCTGACAAGATCTGGCCGACGACTAAATTTATAATCAACTTCTGGACCCGGCCTTGCCGCAAACGAAATCTGTACACCCGGACGCCCTCTAGCGAAAACGTCCCGGACAAATGTGCGGCTGCCGAACCTATTCTGGCACAGTTTTGAGGAAACGAATCCCGTGGTCACAATGCAATCACTCTCCGTCGTGTGCGCGCTCTTTCCCTCTCTCTGTTGCTCCCACGCTGCTGGTGTGGTTTGCAGTTCTACTGCCAGGTTCCGGTTGCACAAATTCACTACACGCGCTCTCGGCTGACGGCCACACTCTCAGCAGCTGTTGATAACGATCCCGACGGAAACCCTCGGAAAACCGAACGTTGCTCAGCATCTCCGGTGTATCCTTCCTAGCGCAAAACTGTAGCCCTGTACGGTGCTACTTCCACACGCTTCAACGCTCCGGAACACTCTGAACGGGCGCTGCAAGTTTGTCCCCACCGAAGCCGAAATGCAGAAGCAGCAGCAGCCGTGCGGATGCTGCCGGAGAGCGCACACGAATGAACACCCAGCCGAAAAGCTCGCTCGGAGCTTTTCAGTAAGATACGTTTTTACTCGCGAGGATAAACAGGCAGAGTTCATTCTCTCTTGTTGTCCACTCACTCATGGGGGTGTTTTTTTTGTTCGGGTGGACAGTGCACACCCGGCGAAAGCTCTCCGTGAGATCCATCAGCTGATTATTCTAAAGTTGAAGTGAATAGTTGGAAGATTGTTTCCTTCACAATGCCATGTGAGGTGCTGGTATACAAAGAAACTGGATGTCAAATGCAATGTATTTTTTGGCAACAGCAGATATAATGCAGCTTGAAATATAATCTAACTTTGCCTAAATTTGGTTTCGTTCTATGAAATCTGAAACAGGTTCCGATCTGGTATTTGTTACATTTTTAAGTTGCAATATTTTGACTGCAAACTTTGAATAAAATAACCATTTATCATCTGGGTCAAATGGAAAACTCTAAACATGCTCGAAGTTCATTGTTAGGTTCTGCCGCTAAACCATTTGCTTGTCAGTTTTATAACTATTCGCATTCATACATTGAATTTTCGATTTTATAACGGTAAAAATATACAAAAACATATATTTTTTTCGCGCAATATATTTTTTTGCGATATGTTAGAAGAAATTTGATCAATTTGATAGACTAACATGAGATTATTATATTTAAAGGTAGAACGATCAAAACAATAGTATTTTAACAAAGGTTAAATATTTGTCCGAAATATTTTTGCACTATAGCAATTTCACGTACTTTTCTCAAAGCGTGATGTGTCATCAAATGTGTCATTTCCAAAAACCATCTCACAACTTCGTGATCAGACATATTTTTTTTGCATTTTCGAGCCGTTACTAGTTTTTTTAAGCGATCCAGTTAACCATTGTATGCTCGGCAGGGTACCCGAGTACCTTTTCAAACTTTATTGTTTAAAAAAAAAACAAGGTTAACCTCAACTCAACCAGCTAAAACTCATAGAGTGTTCCTTACTAGTGGAAGTAAACCATTTTACATCATCAGATTGTTTATAGCAGCAGAGAGGAGAAGGGGGATCGAAGAAAGGGCCGCTGAATTTTTTTACCCCATAACTGCTCGGCAGGATACCCAGATACCTTCTCAAATGAAACGCTTCTAACTTTTTCAATTTCTGACCGAGTTTGGATTTTGGCCCGTCAAAGTTTGGAAAATTTGTTTATTTTTAACATCCGTGACCGAAAGGAACCTAAAATGACATCTAATTTCTGTAAATCCGGATCTTCGGGATCATGTTCCGGTGAGACGAATTAGTACAGTCGTTAATACAACTTGATAAAACTTAAATTTTAGTCCATCTGGAGAGTTGCTACCGAGATGGTCATTCCGAAGCAGATTCTTGATCTTGAACATGATCCGGATTCACGAAAACTATAGGGAGACCAGCGGCTCTTTCGGTTCCGTATACTAAAAATAGACAAATAGTCCAATCTTTTGACGGGAAGATCCCAAAACGGCCAAGAATTGAATAAGTTGGGGGTATTTCATTTTGGTGGATACCCGGGTACCCTGCCCACCAGTTACGGGTGTTAAAATGGCCGAGTACATAACGATTAAACGGTTCAATCCCAAAGTTTTCTACTTTTGACGTAGGACTATTCCTTACATTAGCAGGCTTATGTATACTACAACTTACTGTTCCGTGTTGCATCCTACGACTGCGGCTTGGTGGAAAACCAAAAACATGAGAATGCGGACAATTTGAATTTTGCATGTTCAGCAGCATACGCCAATCTCGATGAAAGTTTCAAATATAGGGTAAATGTACCAATAGGGGCGCATTTAGTGATCACAGTCGAAGAAAACGGTCAAATTTTATCAAAGTGTTAATATATTGCTATAACGTGTGAAGAAAAAAATCCGAACAACTTTTAAATTGGTCTACGATTTCGTGCTGCACGAATCGAAAAATCCTTTTCCACTAAATGAAGATCCACTTTTATATAACTGGCACCACGACCAGTCGATTTTGTCGTTTGGTGACGTTTAGTTGACAAAATGGTGTTGTCGGAATAAGACCGTCGTGAACTGTTTTTCAATTTTTGTGAGCGAAATGAAGAAAAATCTAAAAGTGTGTGCAGACAAAACGCGTGTCGCTCATGTTTTTCGGTACTGGCGCCAATCAATCTTCATGAAACATGAATTAGTTTTTATTTGAGTACATCTATGTCTTTTTTGAGAGCAGTAGAAATTATTCCAAAATTTTAGATGTCACCTATTACTTGATGAATATAGGTGTTAGGATGAATATAGGAGAAGTTTTCCTGGTTAACGTTTGCGTGTGGTACAGTAAAACGCTCCCGCCAAAATTATATGCTGGTGAAATTATTCGTGGATGTTGAAACACAAGGAGAGTAATAAACATTTTATACCTTAGCTTCCCGCCACCTTCTTCTATTCGTAGTTCAAGTCTAAGGGTTACGGACATACGGATAAAAGCTTATCCGGATGAATCAAGGGGCCCGTACTTTGTCTTTTTCCGGTTCGTAAAGAAATTATGCAATCTTATACAGATTGGCAGAACAGAGAAACGAACAAACTGCGAGTTGTCGTGAAAAGCTTGAAGCATGCAAACGTGGTTGCAAGCAACGAGCTCTTCATGAGACAGTATCGTGTGTACATCCCTGATTAGGCGGAAGGTGCGATGCGGTTACCGAGGGGGACCTTATTGTCGATGACATTTTACGTTATTGGGTTGGTAGTTTCAAGAATCCCATGATGCAAAATGTAATAATACTGGATTACGAGCAGTTACATTCAGTATGCATCGAAGAAGTGAAAAAAAAGTTTTGACGTAGAATTACGTTTAACGGCAACAAATACAGGGGACCAATTTCATTACAGGGATCCAATTTCAGAAACCAAAAACATCGAAAGCGTCACAAAAATTGTCCATTTTCAACCGATTTAAGCTCAGTCAGTTTCCAACCGATTTTCCTCATTTTTGCAGTAATCGATTGGAAAATCAACCAAGCACCCGTCCAAATGCAGAAAGTTGTAATCTGATTGTTTGAACGATTGTACTATTGAAAATTGTCAAGCAATGTCGATACGCAAATGTCGACCTCTGATTGGTCGCACAATGCTTCTTTCCCTAACAAGGTCGACAGAATATACCTAGTTGACTAAGAATGCGCGCTGTGTGTTTTTTGTATATTTCATTCTATTATTGTGCGGACGTTGGTTGCTGATCGTGAAGAAGAGAGAAAAGTTTCAATTTCTGGCTGATCGTTCTGGGCGCGTTGATACTTAAGCACCTGTCTATCTGGCGGCTGTTATGGAGTTTTCGGTAGCTGCAGAATTATTGGAAATGGCAGGCAATTCTACCAGAGAAAACGGGAGATCTAGAATCATCGGCGAATGGTTATCCGGAATGATGACAATTGAACATACTTGCCAGTGTTGTTACTGTTGTTAAATATAATAGCACCTTTTGGTGCTCTTCAACTATGTGATTGAAGTAGTTCAAATTTTTCATCGTGTGTAACAGACGGAAAACCGCGAATTTCAGCATTTGCAAGCGAGGAAAAATTCAACATTGCCTCAAGAACGTGTTGGTGGCCCTAAGAAGGACCAGTTATAATTCATACTTGTTCTCGTGCTGGATAGCAGCAGATAACAGGAATGCAGCACTTACGCTCTTGCGTCTTAAATTAAAACGGTTACATTTTGATACCTCAGCAGAATTTTGACCTTCATACTCATGTCTACCATCAGCAATGTCAAACACGCAATAATCTGCTTTTATACGACACGGAGACGGGAACATTTTCTTCAACCAAGCTGCGCAACACGACACAAAACATGTTATTTTGTTGCTTCAATGAGAATGCTATCGATCCGGCTCGACAGAATGTCCACAAGAAATCTTTTTTGTACAAGCGTGCTACGAAACTGAGGAAAAACTTTAGAAACCGAAAAAAGAGGTGGAGCTTATCAAATGATCGCTCTGAGCCAAAATGAAGAGATGTATTTTTTTTTTCGAACGTTGTAGTAAGGTATAACTGGAAATGATTAAGTCACACATATTTTTCATTCCACAACATTCGAAACAATTATTATGTCAGCGCGGATATTGCACGCTATCTGACTATGAAGCATATATGCAATAATTGAATGAAAATTGCAATTGCAGCAATCGGCCTTTTTCAAAGCTACTAAATGTATTTCAAAGAGCATATTGAATGGTTATCAATAAACTGCAACTGAGGTTTAATGCTGCTGCAAATGTACAGCAGTCGGCACGTTCTGCTCACGATGCTGGATCTATTTTAGAAAATTCACAACTCTTCATTAACTAGGGTGTAACGTCTTGTAGAAGACGGTTAAAGTTTAACATTACAGCAAAATTTCGACCTTCATACTCATGTCTACCATCGGCAATATCAAACACGCAATAATCTGCTTCCATGCGACACGGGAACGGGAACATTTTCTTCAACCAAGCTGCGCAACACGACACAAAACATGTTATTTTGTTGCTTCGAAGAGAGTGCTATCGGTCTGGCTCGACAGAATGTCCACAAGAAATCATTTCTGTACATCCGTGCTACGAAACTGAGGAAAAACTTTAGAAACTGAAAAAAGAGGTGGAGCTTATCGCTCAGAGCCAGAATGAAGTCACAAATATTTTTCAAGTTATATCATTCCACCACGTACGAAAAATTATTCATTCCTATTTTCATCCCTATATAAGAGCCTGTTTTAGTCGAAGCCGCTCATAATAGTTCTGAACAGCGACAACAGCAGTCCTCCCTTAGCAGCAGCGGGAGCCGGCAGTGGGTACCATCGAGAGCGGATAGCGGCCAAAACTGTGGCATGGCTATGCATAGCGTAGCTGTTGCAGCGGGTATATCAGCATCGATAGTAGCAGGGTCAGCTGATGCAACGACACTCCCTTCACTAAAATGCTGTTTCAGTGTGGTAGCGGGAAGCATCAGCAGCAGGCTTGCATGAAGTGAATACATCAGCCAGCAACTTTCTCTAAGGCCTCTGCCATAGTAGACGCGAAAAGCGGCGCGAACAGATTCGCTCGGTCGTAGGTTAATGTACAGCTCTACTGATGGCTGTACATTAACCTACAGCCGAGCGAATCGGTTCGCGTCGCTTTTCGCGTCTATTATAGCAGAGGTCTAATGGGAAAGTTGTATCATTTTGTTCAGAAGAATATTGTCGGTAATATTACAGAAGTGCGATTGCGTGAATCCGATTTTGAATTGAACAATTGTTCTTTTAAGAACAAATAAAACACTTATTTGAAGAGTTAATAGCTTTTGGTACCAATAGCAGTATAGTGACAGCCTCAGCGGTAGATGCAGCCGGTACTTCCCTGAGACCGATGTGGAAGTAAATGGAAGCAGCACGCCGAAACAGTTCGGGTTATGCTTAGACGCGCGTCATTTTTCGTTGTTGATATTCCCCACGGGAAAGGGCACCGCTGCCAGCTACCATACATTCGACGCGTTACCAACATCACTGGCACTGGCACCCGAAAAATGGTCAGTTTACCCTTATCTTATGTTGATTCGGGCAAACCAACCAAATGTTGACTGCAGTTATTGACAGCATGTCGGATAATTTTGAGCAATTTCTCAAGATTTTTGTATGTAATGTGATATTCTAAATGATATTTTGTACAATAATTGTGCCCCAAAACAAATAGAAGCAAATTGTGACGGCATAAAAGGAAATTTTGTGATGAACGGTACAGAAGTAGATGTTTGTTACGCTTGAAGGCTACCATACCAATCCCTTGATATTCCCCACATGAAACGACGCGCTTTCGTATGATAGCGGCGGTATTAGCGGTAGATGCATTTGCCAACACTTCCTCCAGTAAAGCCGTGTCTAGTTTTCAATGTGAAAACACCTTTCTTATTGTGTTGACCATAAGCCTTAGTCCACACTGTCAAGGTAACACAGAGATGTAAGATAAACACTACATCCTATGATAAATTGAACAATTGTCCTGATAAGGACAACAAATGAATTAATGACGATTTAATTTTGAAGTAGAATACTTCTCTCAGGAAGTTCGGCTACATAGGGATGTAAAATGAAAATCTAAAACTGAAAAGAGTGAGAAAAATTTCAAATGCTAATAAATCGGTTAGTTTTCGATGGATTTCCTTCGTTTTTGCCGCAATCGATTAGAAAACCTCCAAGATTCCTACCAAATGCATGAAATTGCAATTTTATCATTCGAACTATTGTACTATTGAAAATTCTTAAGCCTTATCAAAACACAAAATTCGACCTCTGATTGGTCGTTATACGATTGCTTTCCCAAGCACGGTCAGTAGAGTTATGGACCTAGTAAATTGGGAATGCTTCATTTGGCCTATATAAGAGCTTCATCAGATAATAAACAGACATTTCATCGGATATTAAACTGAACAACTGAAATTTGAAGAACACAAATGAATATTTGAATAGTTTAAGAGTTTTAGAAAAGTCATAACACTTCATTAACAGCAGTATCAAACACGCAATAATCTGCTTTCATTAAAATGATTAACCCTCATCGAGTGTATTTCCAAAGCTATTGCAAAAAATTATTGACATAAGACAGGCTGACGTAATTCTACGTTAACCTTGCGGTCGTTTCTTGTAAACAACCTCTTCCACTTTTTCCTTTCGGGGAACTTTATGCTTGTAGTATGCAAAGAGAACAACACAAACAGAAAAAATACAAAATATAATTTCTCTTATCCCAAACGAAATTCTCTTAAGGCTGCATATTCCGATAGTCTTGTTATTTGGAACATAAAACTAAAATAATTTCACCATTTATTTTCACGCAAAACACTCTTTACCAAAAAAAAAGTCACGTGGAGATAAAGCGCGCACAAACAATCGGCTTTGTTACCAGTTTCGCTCCCGATCTCAATCATTTTCTACACAGATTTTAAACCATCGTGTGAATAATCGAGTGGGAGCAGGGGTGACTGGCCAAGGAATAGACCTATCAACTCCAATGCACACTGGGCTCGGAATGAAATCTAGTAGAACGAAATTATTAGCGCTCTCAGGGTTAAACCGATCGGTTTCTGATCATCTACAAAGTTTCTTGGTATAGTGGGGGTTTAAATTTGGATGTTTAAACTAGTTCAGGATTTAGCCGCGAAGGTAGCGTTGCGATGACAACTTCCTTCGACAAAGTTGTAGATCCTTGAATTTTATGAAACTTTACAGAAAATACAAAATTTCTAACTGTACAAGTTTCAGAAATCGATGAGTTTTTATAAAATTTGTTTGAATTTCACGTTTTCCTGTGATAATTTTATGAGTTAACTCAAATTAATTTCATATAAATTAGTTTTTCGATACAAATTAAATGATTATATATTAGGGTGGGGAAAAATGATCGATTTTCCAGAACCAAGTTTTTTTGGTTCCTTTTGGGGCCCCAATCAAGCCCAAACTTACCTGAAGTCGATTGGTTTTGTCTCCACTTGGCGCATTGCATTTCAAATTTGTATGGAAATTTATATGGGAAAACCAACTTTTTTGCGTTTCCCTTTCTAGAGAGCTCAATAATGCTCTAATAATGCACTACATTATGTTATAGTATAGGATTTCAGATGCCTAACAACTTTGCAGAAGATACTAAAGAGCTAGAAAGTCCCTAAGAAGAGCTATAGTTGTTCAAAGTTGAGTATGTCGATTTAAATGCAGAAAATCTTGTTTTCTGCCAACATTACCAATGTACCGGCGTCAGTAGGATTCCCATCAGAAGTAACCTGTCGTAACGAGTTTATACACTCAGCTGGACCAAGCAAACAAATTTAGGTTAATATTCTAGGCGTTAATAGAATCTACAACGTGTTTCAGAGGGTACTTTTGATGGAAATCTGACTGACACCGGTACACTGGCAGTGTTGGCAGAAAGAATGATTTGCAACATAAATTTCGACATACTCAACTTTGAACAGCTCTAGTATTTTTTTGGCACACCCTAGCTCTTTAGTGTCTTCGGCCAAGTTGTTAGGCATCAAAAAACCTACCATGAGAATTCATGAAACCTTTGATTTGAGCCATTTTGAGCTCTTTAGAATGGAAAATGCGAATAAGTTGGTTTTTCCATACAAACCTCCATATAAATTTAAAATGCAATGCGCCAAGCGGAGACAAAACCAATGGACTTCCAATAAATTCAGGATTCTTTTGGGCCCCAAATAGAACAAAAAAAAACTTGGTTCTGGCTTTCTGCTATCAAGTTTCGTTTTTTCCATATAACGATTCCCCACTTTATTATATATACAACAATATCGCACGCTTAGCCTTGGGGCAAGTAGCGGTCTCGATCAACTAGATTAGTTGAGAGGATTCGTTATCGATATTGTGTTTGGCACATTTTGCATGGGTAGGATATGTACGATACACCGTGCCCCAGTGCTGAGTCGAGAAAATTTCCAGCTCGAAAAGATCCTCGACTCGATCGGGAATCGAACCCGATATCACAGATGCAGTGAGATGATCACTGGATCCTATTTCTAGACAGAATTGGATCTTCCCGGCTTTAGTTTTTTTTTCTGGTTGCCATTTACCATGAACGCTACTGCCTTCTTATCGACTATTTTCTTCTGGTTTCTTCCAATAAACAGAAAAAAATTATTTTCAATTGAAGCGGGGTTTAACAGCGTCATTATCACCTGACGATTTTTAATTGAAAAAGACAATAAGCGCTGATGGAGATAGGGGGCTTCCATACAGTACATCACGCATACACAGGAAAGATGGAGTTAAAAAAATTCTGATGATATGAAACAAAGGACGTCAATATCAGTCTCACAAACCTAAGTAACTACGGCGTGCTAGTGATCAAAAGCATGCGGTTTTAAAAAAATACCATCAAACGACGCGATGCGGTGCTAATTCCAAATGACACTCTTTCGTTCAATTGAAACAGTCATCAGTTTCATTTGAAACGACGCGATGAACAGCGGAGTGGAAAAAACCTGTAATCAAATCTGTCTGAGAGCGAAAATGTTCATCAACTGAAAATGAAACTGTTCGAATCGAAATGACTACGCAAAATTTTCACTTTCATTGTTATGTTTCGAAAATGTGGAGCCCAGCTCCTAAGTTACAAATGTAATCAACTCGTACAAGGGCTTGGTTAGAAATGCTGTAGTAATAAATGATTGGATTAAGTTTTCGATGGAACGTTATTGCATTGCATTTATTGATGCTTATCGTCAATAGAGGCGGCAGTAGAATTGACAGCTCGTTGATGAAGATGGAAAACAAAAGTGGACCGAGGTTAAATCCGTGTGGTACGCCTGACATATTGGGGAAGCTTTCAGGTAATACGGGTCCGATCTTGACATGAAGCCGTCTGTCCGTTGAATAGGACCTAAACCATCTGATAAAATCATCAGGAACTCCCTTACTTATCTCATTAATCAACTCCAGGACGAAGTATTCCTTGCTATTTGAAGAAGTTGTTCGGTCCACGGCTGCAGCTCGCCAGCCAGGCCCCGCCGGTCATCTTCTACTCGGTCGAGCGACTTTGCTCGTTGCGCACCCTGTCGCCTTGTTCCAGTCGGATCGTTTTCGAGAGCCATTTTCACTGGCTGTCGTCTTGCGCGCCGCAGTGTCCCGATTTTCGCCGTTAGAACAATGAGTTGTTTTCCCAACAGCTGCTGCAACTCGCGGATCGCCATGATCCATCTTCTATCTGCACTCCACCACAGATGGTACGCAACACCTTCCGTTCGAAAACCCTACGAGCATGGCCGTAGAGGACTACCGATCTAATCTGTATTTTGTAGATGGTCAACTTCGTGCGGCGACGGATTTTATTCGAGCAAAACGTCCTCCGTAGGTGTCAACAAATTTCTCTGCTGGTATACACCAACAGAGTTGTCAACAGTCACCAGGGAGCCCAGGTACTCGAGTACGTCTACCATCTCGATTTCATCACCGCTAATGTGAATTCGTGGTGGGATATTGACACTGTCTTCTCTGGAACCTTTTCCTCTTATGTACTTAGTCTTCAATGCGTTTATGGCCAGTCCAATTCGTCCTGCTTCAGCCTTCAGTCTGTTGTACGTCTCATCTTCTCAAGGGTTCGTGCTACAATATCGTGCTGAACAGACCTCCTGAAGATCGTGTCAATACCCGCCCTTCGTATTACACCTTCCAATTAAATAACAAGCACGATAATCCATCACCTTGCCGTAACCCGCTTCGAGATTATAAGGGAATCGAAAGTGTCCCCGACATTCAAACTACGCACATCATCCGTCGATGAACAAATGGTGTGTGGGCACGATATATTCACGGCATTTCTGTAGAACTTACCGTATCGCGAATACTTGGTCCGTGGTGGCACGGGCATCCCAAAAGCCCGCCTAGTATTGCCCCATGAGCTCCGTCTCAAACGGTGATAGTCGACAGCATAGAATTTGAGGGAGTACCTTGCAACTATCGTGCAATCAGGCTCAGCAGCGTGATTGCACGATAGTTGCAACAATCCAACTTGTCGCCCTTTTGTAGATGGGTGTTACCTCCTCCTTCAAAATCTTGGCAATAACCTACTGTGGCGCTTTAATTAGTTAGTTATTCGCCACCGTCTTTTAACAGCTCGCTGGGGAGTGGTCAGCTACAGCTGCTTTGTTGTTTTCAGTTGGTCGATCTCCTCTTTAAACTCCTGGAGGTCAAAGGCTGGAATTCTGTCGTCATCTGCACGTACACCGAGATCTACTACCACTTCGTCGTTGTTCTCTGCTACATTGCCGTTAAGGTGCTCGTTGTAGTACTGCTTCCACCTTTCAATCATTTCACACTTGTTCGTGAGATGATTGCCGTCCAGGTCCCTGCACATGTCGGCTTGTGATTCATAGCCTTTTCGGGAACTATTCAACTCCTTGTAAAACATTCGTGTGTCATTCGCACGGTACAGTTTTTTCGAAGCTTCGCGATCTAGATTTTCCTACTGACGCTTGTTTTTCCGTAAGACTGAATTTTGCCTGTTCCGTGCGCATTTAAGTAGCAGGAATGAATCCATTTTTTATCACCCATCGCGTGCGATGAAAAAAACCCTTCCTTTTTTACCGTTGGAGCAGTTGTTCACAAACGAAAAAACGACGCATAGCTCTAATTTCCTGTTTTTGAATCATCTACAAAGCATGCAACCGCTTGAGAATGGTTTGACGGATTATTGCAACTTCTTCGAAGGTTTTTGGCCCTCCTTCACGCGGATAGTCGTCAAAATTAAAATTGCTGTCTTTGAAGCGACGAAACTAATCACGACATGTTGTAGCATTTCCGCAATCTTTTTCTAATTCTCAATTCACTTAACCACAATAGAACATCTGACGTGTTAAAGCGGTTCATTTACCATTTGTCTCAGCTCGGTTCATTACGTTTTAGATGTGTCAAAATCGACCAACACTTACTGCTGACAAATCGTGAGAACTTAGTTGCGCACCCAATAGATGTTAGAATAAGCTGAGAAAAAAATAAAGTTACTAAAATCAAGAATAATTTCTATAATTTTAGGCCTCGAATTAGATTCTAGGGTAGTTTTTCTATCCAAAACTAACGTATCGAAAAATCATTTCGAGAGGCTACTCAAATACCTCTGTTCCATTGGTACGCGAGCACTCGTCGTAGTGCGGATGAGTGCCACGTTTCCCTTCCACTGGAAAGTAGTTTCTGTGTACTCTCCAGTGCACCATATGATAAACTAATCCGTAAACCTTGACCATGGTTGGTTGCCACTGCATGTCTGCCGTGCAGCGGCCAAGCGGATGCCCAACTTACCTGTAACGAAAAAAAAAAAAAAAAACAAAGAGAAACAATTGAAAATAAACCGAAAAACAAAACACGATAAATTTCTCCCCTAAGGCGGGATTCGTAAGAAGTGGCGTTCAGTGAACATCCGTCGCGCTGTAAGTCCAGCCTAGCAACGGGCAGGCTAATTCGATTGGGATTTCCGCGCACAGCGGATGGACTGTAAATTTGTACGCCGCACACAATCAATTTAGGTAGATTAGGATCCCGACTCTTGGACTACGTGCCATCGGTAATCCTATATTCTGTCTTGGTTTTCTTTTTTTCACAAACAGGATAGACACAACTCGCTGACTACTACAGAGCGGCAATTGAGTGATAAAATACCATCCGCGTTCACAGCTAGTTTATTTGCCAGTGCGGAGATACGAAAAGGTATAAGAAGCAGACAGAGGAACGGAATTTCACGTGAAATTTACAAGCATAAGCTCTTCTACCACCGTGGATGAACTGGTGAGTGATTGGATGGAAAAGTGAAGCCGTGGTTTGTTGGCAAAATTGACAAGCTGCTTTCACTGTCGAGTTTAGATTGGAAACGCAGTGGAAACTATTATTGGTCCCTGAACTCAATGCATCATCAATTGCACCGACTCAAAAACACTATTTCAAATGATGAGTGCTTTCCATTATTTTTCGTGAATTTTTTAATTCTTCACGAAACAAACCATTTTCCTCTACTACAAGTCTAATCGAAGACTAAAAAACTCAAGCAAAGTTTCAACCAGTTTTAATTGAGATTGCAGTATTTCAAGATACCTTTAAGAAGTAGGGAAATATTTCATCTAACATTAAATCAGTATAATTATTAGTTGACTTAGTAGTTGACTCAGTTTCCAAAGGTTCAAACACCGCCTCTGCTCGTATAGTTGCGTCAGTTGCGTATTAAACTTTTGTCGTACCACCTCATGTCATTATTTTTTCCTAGTCAAAAATGGTTTCCTGAGACACACTGTATAACCGACTTACATAAGCTCGCCACAGCACTGTACAAGCTTCATGGAAACTACCGGACAGAAGTTGAAAGTTTTCGAATAAACAAATGACTTAATGCCATCGGAGTATAATTGCTGGTGTAAAACTTCTACACAATACGCGATAAAAACAATTTCCCAAGTTTCTATCGCAACACTTAAAAGCCAGAAGCAGTTGCTCTTTCGTTATCAAACTGCCAACGTAGTTCCAACTGCCCGAGAATGAATGGCTAAACCAACCCAATATCGGGCCAAAGCACGTGTACCGTGCAATAGTTGATTCACTGTGGGAAGGGACGAAAAAAAATCATCGGACCGCCTTCCTGTCCAAGCGAGAGCAAAAATCGTAGCACTGGGCAATGCTCATAGCCCTTTCGCCACGGCATGCGTGGGGTCTCTGGGCCGGCCGATTGAAATATTCATGGTAAGTCGCGTGCTTTTGGGTACAAAACAGAGTACAGGATACAAGGTTTGCATGTGGGGTGGGCGAACATTTGAAGCATGGGGTTGAGAGGACTATACCAGGATTCGGTAGGGTAAGTGTGAATGATGGTGTATCACTCGGTGGCTGTTGAGCTCGCGGCACCCGACATGAAGCGATTGGATATCAGTAGAAAGTCGAGTGTTGGTTTTTGCATGCCGTTGATAGCTCTGGTTTTTGCCACCGTTGTGTAACATTTAGGGGATCCGGTCTGTTTAGATTAAATTTAAAGTTCGGAAGCACACAGTGAACACTTCATCGATAAAAGTAGTGAAACACAAGTTGAGCAAGGATTAACCCAGTTGACGTTTGATGCCACTTATCATATGACGATTTCCTGCGGCTTAAAAAGTCCCATTTATCATCATATTTCAACCGAAACGATGAAAAAATCGCCCCAAGCTGCTTTCGCAGATCCGTGCGTTAGCATACGCTATCCCCTCTCTGACTTCACAGTCAATCATATTTCTTTTTTCGAAACAACAACGAAAAGGACAAAAGGACAGAGGCTTTCCCGTTGGTCCATTTGGACATTTTTCCGATATTTTGCATTTCCCATCTCGCTTCATGATGGATATTTTACGAGCCTTTTAGTATCTTTGGAGTCGATTCGAAATGTCCGCCCTTTCCCACCGACGGCGGCTTCTTTGTGGGCGAAACCTTCCAGTTTTACGACTCGGTTTATGTTGACAATACTGCGAAGCACGATACATATTCATGATAAAGTAATGATTTATGATTCAATTATGACTTTCCGTATCATCGCTGATTGCATTAAGTGTAACAGAAGATACATTGAAGAAGAAATTTCGCATTTTTCCAATTACCCTGCTATGACTTTAAAGAATAAAGAGTAATTTCTATTTTCGAAACCCAGCAAAAGTTCCACAGTAGTCGAATCTTGTGCAGCAAAATTGGACGCCTTCGCAAGAAGGCAGCGACGTAATTTCGGAGCGCACAATATTTTCCACCAGCAATGCCAGTGCCAGGCGCAGTCACAAATTCTAAAGCCCGCTGCCATGAATTAGTAATTTTCATTCTTCCCAGATTCCAGCCGCCAGACTCTATTACGCAAACACCGGGGGAGGGAGCGCGCTTTGCCTTGGTTCCGTGTGCCCCAGGAACGCATAGCGCCTCGTGCGCATACATTCA
The DNA here is from genome assembly GCF_029784165.1 of Wyeomyia smithii. Taxonomy (NCBI): domain Eukaryota; kingdom Metazoa; phylum Arthropoda; class Insecta; order Diptera; family Culicidae; genus Wyeomyia; species Wyeomyia smithii. Next base: position 192,403,588 of record NC_073695.1, on the reverse strand, counting down.
GCCAGCTCCTTCCCAATGTGTAAATCGTGTGTATTTGATTGTGAAAAGAATTCTAACCCACCTGTGCGCGCGAATCACGGTGAACTGTTTACTGTAATACCCTGCTAAGTAAGCTTACCCGAACATTTCCTTTTTTGTGCAAAGTAAATCTCGTCTGGGTAATTTAAAAATTATCCATTAAAAATAAAAAAGTCTAAAATTGAGCAATGAATCGTTGTCAGTATGCAGTCGAGCGGGGTTCTACCGTACCAGCTCTGCACTCGCGGAAAGTACCGTTGAAGAAACCGGCTGCCTCCATTCATAAACCATAGCCTCTGGCAACGACGACGGCGGCTCTGGGTGGAAAATCGTTCTGCCGCGCCTTTTATCGGGCTCCTTCGTTATAGTTGAAACAACTTTCACAAAAGAGGTAACCAAGTCGATCCCCATAAGTGTGTGTGCGTTCCGGTAAGTGTGTGCAGAAGAGTTTTCGTTTACTTAGGAAATTCCAACAATTGCTAAACAGACTGTACAAAAGACTTTGATTGAACTTGAACTTTTAATGGGGTTGATGTTGGAATATTTCCAACCCATATCCCGTATTTTAAACTAAGCACTTGCAAAATAAATACATAGTTTCACTAAATATTTCAATTAAATGTTCGCTTCGAGTACCAGTAAGTAATACTGACGAATCCGCTAGCGAGAAATTCCACCTCCAATAGTAAACATTGGTGAATAGTCAAACCTGTCAATTACCAAGCGCCGGTAAACGATACAAAGGAGGATTTTGGTCAGGGGCACGTTGCTAAAGTAGTGGAACCAAATACAAGTAAGCGAGCGAGAAAGAGACTTATCGGTTGAACAGTTGACCATGACGCGCTTTGCATCGGTATTTTTAAAAGGGATCGGATTCCAGCGGGCCAGTGATAATGAGGTAGTACGCCCCCAATATTGTTGTACTTTAGTCATAAGTTAGGTGTTAGGTTTTTTCAATTATCTCAACACATTTGTGTGTTTAGGTAATTGAAAATCAGCTAATTTCAATTAAAACTGTTTTTACACTGTTGCACTGTTTTTCGTATATTTATAACACGTATTTTATTCATAACCTGACGTAGGGAACAAAACAGTTCTTGGACAAAATTAACCATGATGGACAGATGACCCAAAAAACGAAAACGGTTAACTTGAGGCTCCAAAAAATTTATCAAATTTATCGGTATTCGATTGATATTATCTCCGCTTGGAGCATTACATTTCAAATTTGTATGAAGATTTGTATGGAAAAACCTACTTTTTGCATATACCATTCTTTTTTTTTTTTCATTTCAGGTGGAGGGGAAATTTGCAACCAAATCCCTGAGGTGACCAACCTCAGGGAGTGTGGGGTTGGTTTGAATCAATGACCGGACCCACTAAAACCGCTCCTGTCTCCAGGCCTAAATACGCCCCGGGACAACCGCTAAGTATTGCTTCGGGGAGCGGCTTTTATGCTTTGAGCAACCTCCTGTCTCTATAAGTCTCTTAGCTAATTAGCTAATTAACCGGGAGACTGGCCGTTAGCTAACACTGGCATGTTGGTGGTCAACCTGTCGCCTGCTTTGCAACTCTAGGACTATTTGAGAGGCGGCTGCACAAGCCGCCCTCCAGATGTTCGAGTCATCACACATCCTCTGAACTAGGTTATCCGGAGTAGTGTCTGGCCCGCTCATAACCATCATGTCGCTTCGCGCACGTGCAAAACGAGGACATACGAAGAAGACATGCTCAGCAGTCTCTTCCGCATCCAGGCACTCGGGGCACTTGGGGGACTCCGCATACCCGAACCTGTATAGGTACTGCCCGAAGCAACCATGAACCGACAGAATCTGTGTCAGGTGGAAGTTAACTTCTACATGGCGTCTTCCGACCCACCCGGACACCACCGGAATAAGTCGGTGCGTCCATCTACCTTTAGTGGAGTTGGACCATTCCTGGTGCCATCGGATCATCGATAGTGATCTTCTGGTACCTCGTATGCCCCTTGTATCACGTTGGTCGAAGCATTCTACGTCCTCCCTAATGGCTATGCTGATAGGCATCATGCCGAACAGGACGCAGATTGCGTCGTATGACACTGTACGGAACGCACTCGCAACCCTCAGGCACATGGGCCTGTAGGTACTTTCCAGTTTGCCACGATAACTGTTAGTACCTAGCGCTTTGGACCACACTAAGCCTCCATACCTAAGTATGGACGAAACCACGCCGGCAAGAAGTTTACGCTTGCTGCCATTCACCGCTGAGCAATTCGACATCATTCGAGATAGTGCTGCAATAGCCGTTGAAGCCCTCTTGCAAGCATAGTTGACGTGACTCTTATATGTGAGTTTATCGTCAAACATAACCCCCAAGAGCTTCAAAGATCGCTTTGAGGTGATGGTGCAGACTTCGACACTGACCGCCACCTGTTGCTCTGATTTGCGGTTATTCACAACCGTGACCTCCGTTTTATGGTGCGCTAACTCCAGTTTCCTGGAGTGCATCCAGTCTTCGACCTTGCGTATACAGTGTGCGGCCGTCAACTCGACCTCCTCGATCGACTCGCCGTAGACCACTAGCGTTATGTCGTCTGCAAAGCCGACGATCACAACTCCTACAGAGAACTTTAGTCTCAACACCCCGTCATACATGACATTCTACAACACCGGTTCCAGGATAGAACCTTAAGGAACTCCTGCGGTAATTGGGACGCACTTCTGACCCTCCTCCGTGTTGTCAACAAGTACTCGGTTCTGGAAGTAGTTTTCCAGAATCTTGTACAGCGACACCGGTACAGAGGGAATTGGCAGCACAGTTAGCTAGTGAAACGTGCTTTGAAATCTCTCCGTTCAAGTTATTAATTTTTGTGTGATTTCCACGGGCAAAATTGTTGTAAAGTGTAAAGATGTGTCGTGTGATGCTATATTAACGTGAGAAAAGTGAAGATTTAGTGATTTAGTGAATACAAGTGAAAAAATTATCGCGGTTTTATAATTACAAACCCGAAAAATTATGTAAGTGTGAGTGTAAGCTCTGCGTCGCGCAAGCTAGTCGTATGATATAGGAGAACAATGGGCTGCATAGTGATAGTGATGTGAGCGAAAAGAATGGCAAGACAATACTTGGTGAGCATTGAGCATTGCACTGCGATGTGTCGCTTGGTGCTGGTCGGCGTCAGTTTCGCCGGATTCATTCAAATGATTCAGAATCCATAGGCTTTGTGTCATAATGGTGAAGAGTCTGAATGTGTTGATGTGTGCGCCATCAAGTAGAAGCAGTAGCGAATATTTTACCGAACTCTTTTTCGCGACGGTGCTGCGCCGTTCCAAACTGCACTTTTCAGTTTGAAAACAAACAGTAAAACAAAACTACACTCATCACCTCCGTCATTTTTTGTCGTACGGCATTTGATAGAATTGGTTTTTTTGTTGTTCGTGTTTTCGAACTACACCCTGTTGTTCTCAGGTGTGATTTCGCGTTAAGATTATGCCCACATTGTTGTTTCATGATTGTATTGACAGTCCAAACGGGAAAAGCAGAGATAACTTTTGTTAAAGCGGAAATAGCCGAATAGTATATATTCGGCTGGTAGTATTTGCTTGTCTGGAGACTATGCTTTTATATCTATACGGTACTAAATAGCATACACCATGCTATGGTAATGAAAATTGTATATTAAATTTAATGATTTTACTAGCTTTTGGAAAAATATTGCTATACATAGGCAATTTTTAATTGTTATTTTTATGAAGTCTGATGACGACTATATTCCTATTTTAGTTGTTTTGGCATTTTGTGAATAAACTTGGGGCTTGATTTTGTTTCACCTACTTATCATATCAACCACACAATTATATAGAGTAATAGACCTACTTATTATATTAACCACATGATTATATAAGATTTTCTTACTGAATACGATTAAATGAAACAAAAGTGCGTGTACGCGCGAGTTTGTAGGAGTGTGCGTGTGTACACACGGAAACAAAGATAGTAAAATAAATGTAACAAATTATGATAAGCAATAAGAGGACACAACATTTAATCAATGGGATAGTGAACTAGCAGGTTATTCGTGTTCGCGTGCATTTAATATTCAAAAGTAATCAATTTTGGATAAAATTCATTGAGTCGGAACTAAATCACGGTTAGAAGTAGAGTTTGAATACCCGGCTCCACGCATATTGTTATATACAAAATAGCATTAGTGATAGAAACCTCCATTGGGTCAAAATTTGCTAACAGTGACTAAACAAAATAGCTAAAGTTGTTTCAGTAAACATGCACATGGTTTTTGAGAGTTTGAAATGTAAGTTTTGCTGCTAACCAGAATCGATGCTCACTATTTTTGATTTTTCTAGCTTTTGAATAATCGTTTCAAATATTGTTTTCTAATTATGGCTAGTTTGGCGTTTTGTTCGCAAATTTGAAACTACATTTTGGCAAGTATGTGTACCTGCATTTTTCAAATTATTGGGGCTTTGGATGCATGGAACTTTGCCAATTTTTGTGTTTGATAGGCGACTCTTGCGTAGACAAACAAAAGAGAATCGACGTGAAACGCCGCGTCCCTACGCGTCCACATCGGTAGGAAGGAATAGAGCGGTCATGTATGATGCCTCGGTTCTGCCGGCTCGGTGAGGTCAGAAAATCGCTTTTTAAGAACAGACGAATGTCTTTAGTCGACCTGTTAAGCAGAAAGCCAGATCTCCGGGTGACCGAATATCTAGAAACTTCGCGTCGATACCTTCCATGAGGTCGCATTTTTTACAGATTGGTTATAACCGTGTTATAATTTTCGGTACAAAGAGGATCACTTCACGAAGAAGCGATAGGAGTGGCGAGGCGTTAACGTGGACTCAACTCTAGTAGCTTTCGTAATATTGTGTAGTCAGCTGGGATAAATCAATGGGAGATACGTTCCGGTAGTTGCATAATGACTTCATAAACAGATGTCCGAATGTCACGTCGATACCTTCCATGAGCTCGTTTTTTCTACAGATAGATTTAGTATTCGATATAGTTTTCGGTATAACCTCATCGAGGAAACAATAGAAGTGTCGAGACGTTAACGTGCATAGAACTTTCGTAGCTCTCGTAACATTGTGTAGTTGGCTGAGATACATCAATGGGAGGTTCTCTTCGGAAGTTGCATGATGATTTGATGAGGGAATGTTCGACTATTTTAGTCTGTCTTAATTTAGTCGCAGGTCCGGTATCCTCGCGTGCCCTTTTTTCGGTGGTATATCAAAAAGAACGAGTTCGAATGGCGTAATAGTTTTCGCGGAGGTTATTATGAACTTGTAGGCGCGATATTTGTTATAATGAACCCGGTACTCGAACTCATCGTTTATCGTTTACCAAAACGAAACCTGTTGCAAACCTACCCTTCTCTCCAACATCCCAGTGATTTCTCGTAGAAGTGCAGAGGTGTTATCAGCTTCCAATAAGCGAGTATCACGTCAACATATTCCTATACACACTCCTTCTTTGACCTGCATTCGGATGCGGCCGGCGCTGGTATTGCCTAACATAAAGAATAAGATCACCAGTTTTTACACATTGAGGATGAATGTTAGTCCCAAGCATCATCCATTGGTTCTCTGTGTAGTTACAGCTGATCTGGCAATAACGGAGTAGCAACCGCGGGCGGTCAATCATGCTCATGCTCATGCTCATCTTGTACAGCGACACCGGTACATGGATGCTCCTGAGTGCAAGCGCTATAGAGTCCCAACTGGCGCTATTGAACGGATTCTTCACGTCAAGCGTGACGATTGCGCAATAGCGTATGTCCCTTCTCTTGCGCTGGAGTGCTACCTCCGCCGTCTTGGTGATGGAGAGGATAGCATCCAGCGTGGACCTGCCCTTCCAGAAACCGAACTGGTTACTTGCCAGACCGTTCACACCCTTGAGAATAATCCTCTCAAGCACCTTGCCCGCAGTGTCCAGCAGGCAGAAAGGCCTGTACGCCGATGGGTCCCCTGGCGGTTTCCCGGCTTTCGGCAGTAAGACCAAACTCTGCCGCTTCCACCTGTCCGGGAAGAGGCAGTCATCCAGGCACCTCTGCATGATTGCCCGAAACAGCCCGGGGGCCGTTTTAATCGCCAGCCTGATTGCTAGGTCCCGGTGCGTTGCTCACCTTTAGGGAGTTGGCGATCACGATGAGTTCCTCATTCGTAAGCCTAACCTCTCCCTCAATCTCGACACGGCTGTTTACATACAAAATGAAAAGAAAAGGACCCAAATGTGTGAACCCTGGGGCACCTCAAAGGTGACTGAAATGGGTTTTGAGAGTTTGTTTCGTAAGCGTACTACTGGCTTACGATTTGTTGAAATTTGCTGAAGTCAACACACAAGTTCAATTCATTTTTTGCAACTTGAAGAGTAATAAGAGCAATAATGGTGTGTTGATTCGGTCAAATGCTTTATTAAAGTCAGTGTTAAGAGTTTCAACGTGCGTTCACCAATGACCCCAAATACACGAGCTCGTCGACCAGCGGAATATTTCTACAGAGAGTTGAGTTGGGAGATTTGATGTTCCTCTTGAAACCTCTAGCTCGCATGTGTTTATTTTTGACGCATTTTACCGCAGTCCGCTTCATCTGGATTCGGCTTTTAGTAGGACGTAGGTGTCCTCCGTTCTAAAGTTATAAACTTTGATATCAGTCATGCTCGAGGCCCAGAACTGAACCGACCTTGTGAAAATCGTGCTCTTGCCTGTCGAGGCTCGCCGTCCGGATCACACACTCACGAGCGGTGTTGAAAGGCAAACAGGGAAATCCATCACAGTATTCTCACATTAAGCGCAATTCAAAGGGGCTCGAGAGTATCTCCGAAACACTCACGTAAACATTGGACTGTAACTTTTTATCGCATGGGTTAGAGTATCATGTTTATGTGTGCAAAATTTTATCGCGATCTGTCAAGTAATTTCCGAGATGCATTCGAAAAAGTAGAGCTTCGCCAACAATTTTTTGGGCGCGGTGATCGATAATCCTGGACAGTCGCACAGATGGCTCGGCGAAAGGCTTGAAATCCACCATTCCACCGTGTCCCGCGTTGAGAAGATGTTCCGGGAGACGAAAACCATCGAGTGGCTCGCTGGAAGCGGTCGACAACCGATATCGGAATACCCAGAGAAGCCGCGGAAGATATGGCAGTACTTTAAGAAGAACCCAAACTTTTCCACCCGAGACGAGGTCAAAAAGGTAAATTAGTCGAAGTGGTGCGTCCAGCAGACAATGAAGTGGGCTGGGCTACGTGTGTTTAAGATCAGGTGCCAGGAAGGACCGGACTGAAGAGCAAAACACGGTGGTCAAATGACGTTCGCGGAAGCTGTACCATAAGTGGCAAGCCAGGCTGTCTCGCCATGGACAACGAGAAATTCAACAAGGCGGACACCAAACAAATTCACCAGAACTTGGTTCGATCGAAAAGTTTTGACCGATAATGAAGAAGAAGCTGAAGAAAAGCGGAAAATCATTCAAAACCGATGAAGCTATCAAGAATGGGATAGATTGTGTAAAGAAGATGGACAAAGCGTCGCCCAAGATCTAATGAGCAGTGTCAAAAGAAATGTACGAGCATTCAGCTTGGGGGAGGAAATTTAATAAATTGCTTATGCCAAAACATAGCTGATACATAGTTATTTAATCCCTGAAAATTCCGATTTAAACTGAATTTTTAGTGATCATTTTTGTGTTTCTCACTTTTTTCGAGTCCAATCTTTAGCTCATATCTTGCGCAATCGTGACCATTGATCGCGTCAGTTCCGCTGTATTAAAACAATTAAGATGCAATGTGTGGGCACGTTGTATTCGAAGAAATTTGTATATACAGAATCAGTAAGGTTTTACAGAAATCTGTAAGATATTATCTTACCAAATAGTCTCAAGCCGTGATGTAGGCTTTGAAGTTCGTAAGAGTCGTCTCCAATCAACACGGTACATACAGGCTGCAGCTCACTAGCTGCGCAGGGTCCGTTGCGCTGCAGTCTGCGCAGGGTCCGTAGGTCGTCCTTCACCTGATCGATCCACCTTGCCCACTGTGCACCTCTCCGTCTCGTCCCAGACAAAATGATTTCAAAAATCATCTTTACAGGGCTTCCTTCTGACAACCATATATCTTTTCTGTAAGATTTGTCTGATTGAGGAGATCTGGGCTCACGAACCCCCAGGTTAAGGACTACGGAGCAGGATCTGCGACAGTATTTTGTAGGCGACATTGCTAAGCGAGATGCAGTGATAGTTGCAACACTCCAGATTGTCGTCCTTTTTGTAGACGGGGTAGACGACGTCCTCCATCCACTCGTCTGGTATCTTTTCCTCCTCCCTAATCCTGGAAATAACCTGTCGCCCAGGTCCGGTTCTTCTCATTTATCGCTGCCTGGCGTAGCCCTGCCACACCAGTCGTTTCTACCGATCGGTGCCTCCGCTCTCAGTGTCGTCGTTGCGGTCTCTCATACACCATCCATCCTAGAGAGGAGATGCGCGTAGCTTCTCCGCCGTGGGTAGTACCTCTTTGAGCTGTTGCGCGTATTTCTCCGCAACCTGCGAGTTCCATAGCTGCTTGATGTTCACATTGAGGATGGTGTAGTTATATAATCAGCCTTATATTCACAACATACACAAGCTATTGCCGATCGCCTATCACTTCATCGCCACAGGCTACAGATCCATGTATTGAGTTCCTCACCTAGTTCGTTGCCGATCATTCCGGTACATATTTACTTCTTGAGTGTTTGTAGTTATTGCGTTACAGTTGTAAACATTTTTCGTATTTTTAAGACCTGAGTGTAGACTCTTTCTTGGTCAACTTCAGTGACCATTTTATTTCATGATTTCTTCATGTCTGAAGCCTTCGGAGTTCGCTTGACAATTGTCCAAAATTTTCCGATTAGTTGGAACTCGGGGCAATTGGCAGGATTGAGGTCTTTTGCACTGTAATCGACCCCATTGCTACAGTACCACTGAAGCACTTCTAGACTCTAGTGGCAGCTTGCCGATTCTGGCCAAAACACAAAACAGAACCGAACTTTTGTGAGCCTTAAGGGGTTATATACCTTTTTAGTTTTCAAAAAACCGAGAAAAATTTTATGGCATTATCTCCAAATACAACATCTTGAGAACATTTTCACAAATTTTCATAAAGATCTGAGCAAAAGGAAGAAAGGGGATGGGAGAATGTGGCCAAGGAATCCATAAGAGCTATGTGGCCGTAAGACCCAATGGAGCAGCAGCTCGACAAACAAGCTGGGTACCGGCTTCATCGTGTTGGGTGAGAAGCAATCTACGCGCAGTTGGATAATGTCTACGAAAGCTTGCGACAGTCATTGGGAAAAGCAACTCAATAGACCACCACGAAGCTACCTGAAGACCAAACCAAATTGACCATGTACTCATCGAGAAACGGACATCACCAACGTATCTATCGAGGTGCGGGTATTAACTGGGACCATCATCTAGTAGCGATGTTTGTGTACTCGAAGTATTGAAATTCCGCAGATTTGACGTCGTAGCACTGCAGCAGGTGTGCTGGAAGAGCTCAATAGTACGTACGTTTCGGAATGGTCGTGCCATCTACCAGAGCTGCGGAAACACACATGAGCTGAGGACAGTTTTTATAGAAATGGGCGAGATGCGGAAACGGGTTGAGAATCAAGGTCCGGTTCTTCAACACCAGCATCATAAACGTGCACTGCCCTCACCTTGGAAGTTCTGAAGACCACAAGGATGAATTCTACGCGCAGTTGGAGCGTAATGAGGCTAAGACTTATCGACTTTGCCGCCTCCAAAAACATGGCCGTGCGTAGGACCTGCTTCCAGCACAACGTCCTACACGTATACCTGGAGGTAACCAAATCAAACAGAAACACAGATTGACCTAGTTCTGATTGATTGTCGGCACGTCTCAGACATCCCCTATATGAGCACTGACGTCGATACGGATCACTATCTGGTGATGGCTAAGATGCGCCCAAAATATTCCGTTGTTAACAACAATCGGTACCGACGCCCGTCTGCTTAGATCTCACGAGACTCAAGCAGCCCACCGTCGCCGGAAACTACGCGCATTTGCTCGAAGCTGCGCTGCTGAAAGAGGACCAGCTGGAGGAAGCTCCTCTCGAGGACTGTTGGAGCACCATCAAAACAGCCTTCAACAGTGTAGTGAAGAACGTCATCGGACATGTGGAACGAACCCACGAGTGGTTCGACGACGAATGTAGGAGGGTGATGGATGAGGAGAACGCTGCGCGGGCGGGCACGATGCGCAGTGCCACTCGTCAGAATGTGGAAAGACACAGACAGAAGTATATGCAGCGGACCCGAATCATCCGGGAGAAAAAGCGTCGTCTGGAGGAGTAGGAGTATGCAGAACTGGAACAGCTGCATCATTCACAGGAAACGCAAAAATTCTACCAGAAACTCAACGCATCCCGCAGAGGCTCTGTGCCGCAATAGTAGTATTCTGACGGACGATCGTGAGATTACCGAAAGGTGGAGCAGCACTTAGACGAACACCTGAAAGGCACCCAGGTATACGACCATGGCGGCGAAGAAAGTGATCCCGTCGGTGCAACAAACGCAGAAGACGTACCAGCCCAAACGATTGGCGAAGTTAAGGACGCCATCAAGCAGCTTAAAAACACATAATTGGCTAGGGAGGAGGCCTTGGAGCGGAACTTATATAGATGGGCCCGAAAAAACTGGCCACCTGTTTGCACCGGCTGATTGCAAGAATTTGGAACAGAACATACATAACAAAAAATACAGAACAGCTACCGGAGGAGCGGAAGGACGGGGTTATCTGCCCTATCTATATGAAAGGTGGCAAATTGGGCTATGGGAACTATCATGCGATCACCGTCCTGAATGTCGCCTACAAAGTGCTTTCTCAAACCATTTTCCGCCAACTCTCACCGCTAGCCAACAGATCTGTGGGAAGCTATCAGGCCGGCTACGTGAAAGGACGGTCTACAATAGACTAATTCTTTACTGTACGGCAGATCCTTCAGAAACCCTGTTAATACAGAACCTTCAAGCACCGCATTCAAAGTCGCGTCGACCGAAAAGACCTATAGAAGGCCCTGGACAAAATCGTATCTGTACTGTGTACGGATTTCGGGTGGATTGTAAATCTCACAGGGGGCTTCGACAAAGTGATGGTCTCTCCATTCAAGCGAAAACCTGGGCCATTCAACACCTAGGCAGTAGCATTACGACCGACGGCGATGAGTTCGAGGTAGTCGACGAGTTGGCTCTTGGCCCTTGGCAACTGGTAACTATGGGCTCCACAAGCAATTGCGAACAGACTAAGCCCCCTTACGAAGTGTAACCTGTGCAAAACGCTCATAAGACCGGTTGTTCTCTACGGGCATGAAACAATGCTCGAGAAGGAACTGTTAGTGCTCGGAGCTTTCGAACGACGGGTACGAAGGACGGTCTTTGGCGGCGTGAAGGAGAACGGAATATGGAGGCGGAGGATGAACCATGAGCACGTGCAACTCTACGGCGAACTTAGTATTCAAATGGTGAGCTGGACGGATACGCTAGCCAAGGCATGTTGCAAGAATACCGGACAACTATCCTGTAAAGATGGTGTTTGCCTCGAATCCGGTAGGACGAATACGACTGAACGTGGTATTTTGGCAGGGGGGGATATAGGCACTACTTCTCTCGAGAATGGATGGCACAGAATAATCAGCGCCATTAGGGCATCTGCGACCACGACCACGCATAGTCACCGATTGGCACGAAACGCCAGACATGATGAAAAATGCCAAGCAGCGGGGCAAAGAAAAACTGTCAATGAGCTGGAACGAAACAGAACTTGATCAAACCCAAACGGGCCTGAACATTGTGTTCATGATTTTGAGACGAAAGAAGTACCAGCAGGAGGATCGTGATTACGAACAGAATGAAGGGCTGTATATGCAATTATATGCGAAAGTATTAAGAGAACGTTGAAGACGAGGTTATGTGCCGTGCGTTGGGATGTGGAAGGAAACTTGATCAGCAACGGAAACGAGTTAGTCGACAGGTAGTAATAGTCCTTCAATTAGCACTTGAATGGCGAACCGCAAAAAGGACCGAGTTCCAGTCACCGACCTCCCGGAAATTCAGCACGGTGATGTAACACTTGCTAGAGTCCTGTACTGGGATGAGGAAAAATAATCCGGAGAGTTATTGACGTAGCCACTTAACACTCTCCCAACGTTAAATCCTTTTTCAACGTATACCATCGTTAACCAGGAGGTTCTTGGGACAGTATCAGCTCGGGCAACAACGGATTAAAGCTTTTCACTCCGACAGTTCCCTTAATAATGTCGAATTCAAGGCAGCGTACGATACAGTGGATCGAGATAAGCCGTGGCATATCATGCACGAGAGCGAGAAAATTTTCCCAGATAAACTAACAAGGCTAATCAAAGCTATCATTCATCGAGTTACGTGCGTGTTTCAGAGATATTTTTGAGTTACTTTGAGTCACGGGTTTTCAAGCTCACTGTTCCACATCGCCATTGAAGGTGCGATACGATGCATAGAGCATACATCATAGAACGGAACATTATGACAGTGGAGAATACCTTCACCAGGCTGAAAGCGAAAGCCAGTAGAATAGGACTGCTCATTATTGCGTCGGAAACATAACATATGTGAAGAAGAGGATCCGAAGAGAACAACTCCAGCCTCCCACAGCAAGACAAAGTGAACGTTGACGAGTTTGAGGTGGTTGAAGAAAGGTGCGCAGCTGAACGAAGTTGAAATTGTACAAAACCCTAATTAGATCTCTATAGACTTGGGACGATTATGCTGGTCTCATAGAACCAGAACGGGCTTGGAGTTTTCAAAAGGAAGGTGCTGTGAAGTATTTACCGTGTAGTACAGGAAGAAAACGGAAAATGTTACACGCGCTTCACACTGTTTCCAAAGCTGCAAAAACGTGATCGAAATTATTTTGACCCAAAAACATTGATTTCAGAGCCGTACTGTCTTTAGCAAAGTTGTTCTATTAATTATTCTCCATGTTATATAGGTTACAATTCCATAATTAATCCACTCAACAGTGAGAAACGAGTTTTACTTTTCTCATGTTGGAATATAAAAATCCACTTTGTTCAGCAGCAAATTAAAAAAAAACAACTTTGTTGAAGACATCATACTTCTATCTATTTTTTTAAATGGACTTTTGTGGATATTTCTATAGATTGCTATTTAAAATCTTTTTGCTATTTAACTTTCTTCGCAATTTTCGAATGTTCTGCAAAATTATTTGCTACAATGAAACAAACAACATCTCCGAAGAAAGTTTATTTTTATCTCACACATATTTTTGGTTGTTGACGATTTTACTAGAATAATGCCGTAATTTACAGTGATTACTCTATACTCAAAAAATAAGGATTTTGGAGTAATAGTGTCTTCAGTAAAGTTGTTCTATTAATAAGGCTGATACAAATTTCGAATTCTTTTGATCAAAGTTTGTGTGCAAGTTATGACGATTGTAACTTGCACTCAAATAAATGTTGAAAAATAATACTTTATTATTATTATTATTTATTTTGCTTGCCATTCGACGACACTCTTGCTGTCACCTGACTTGTTTGTTGCTAAATTAAGCATTTAAAAAACCAAAAAAGAAGGAAACCAATGAAATGAACAAAACGATTTGAGCTTTTTTTTCTTCCCCTTCCAATATTCAAGGTTTTTGAGGGGGAGGGGGGAGGGGGGTGACATAAAATGAAAATAAAATTTGTAACGGCCTTATTCTCCATTTTGTAGAAGTAAGAATTTTGTGATTAATCTACCTAAAAGTGAGAAATGAGTTTTATTTTTCTCATTTTTGCATATAAAAATCCTCTCTGCTGAGTAAAGTTTTAGCACATTTTGTAAGACACAACTTTGTCGAAGACACTATATATGTATCTGCTAATTTAAATGAACTATTGTGAAGTTTTCTCTAGAATGCCTCTTGAAATCATTTTTTTATTATAACTTTTTATAGTGATTTTCTTAAATTTTTCAATGTTGTACAATAATGTTAACTACAATAAAACACACAAGTTCACCGAAAAAAGTTAATTTTTATCTCTCAAGTTTATTTAGTTATTAAAGATTTTTATTAAATTAATGCACTTATTTCTTTACAAATATCTGCACAGGAGACAGCGAGAGACAAATACTTATATCTGGACTAAATGACGTTTTTCTTATACTCAAATACAGAAAAGGTTTAATCAGGGGCGACTCGTGGCTTTTGAACCTACCTGTTCAACTACAGATTTTAAAAATCGCAGTTTGAGGAAGTAATCACAATCATGTCCGCGTAATCACGCAAGTCATTCTATTTGTTACTATTTGAAGGTGAAACTAAAAACCAATAAAATATTAATATAAATTTGCGATTGACATATATTTTTTGCATGGAATTCCCGTGTGCAATGCACAGGTTGCACGTATGGACGAGTCGCCCCTGGGTTTAATCTACAGATATTTGCAGATTTTAAAGATATCTGTTAGTAAATTAGCGCATTGTTTCAATAAAAATCGTTAATAACCGATGAAATATGTGAGATAAAAATAAACTGTCTTCGATGAAATTGTGTCTTTTGTGATATTAAACAACAATGTAGAACATTGAAAAATTGTAGAAAATCACCACTAAATGTTATATTTAAAAAAAAAATGATTTTTAGTGGCCATCTGTAGAAACCAGATAGAAGTATTGTACCTTTGAAAATTGTTTCTTATAAAATGTAAAAAAAATGTTTCTTAAATAATGTTGCCAAACAAAGTGAATTTTTATATTCAAAAATGAAAAAGTAATATTCGCTTCTCACTGTTAGGTGGATTAATCACAAAATTGCAACTTCTATAAAGTGGAGAATAATTAATGAATCAACTTTCCTGGAGGCATTATGGCTCTAAAATCTAGTTTTTTGAGTCAAAATAATTTCGATCACGTTTTTGCAGCTTTGGAAACAGTGTGCGCTCCTTGGAGAGAAGATTGCTTAGAGCCTTAAATAAAACTAATCAGTTTGTTGTCCATACAATAAAGGACCCAATCCATACAATAAAGGACCTTCCCAAACAGGAATCCTTTTGCTATTGGATTCGATACAGTTGATATCTCCCACGCAATTCTAATGAACAATTTCAAGAATTGAACTCAGGCGGAACAAAAAATGTGAGCGTATATTCAACCTTCAAACGAAAAAAAACACGTTAATAATCTCACACGGTGTGAGCCAACCCTTGTTTACACATTCACGTACGTCTGCGTTTCCATATTTTAGCTCCCGGAAATCCCACCTGCTTCATTCGAATCCCCGGTTATGCATACATCCTCCTCCAACGACATAAACATTTATTTTTCTCACCCTGCTTCTGGCATTCGAATTTAGATGGGATAATAGAGTTTCACATAAAGTTCATCATAAACAATTTAAGTGAGACTTGCCTTAACGATTAGATTTCTTAAGACATCACTCCGGCGGACTCCTTCTTGTTATGCCTCTCTGGTACGGGCAACTATTAACGGGGCGGAAAACTAATTCCACTATAACCGAGCGTTTTGTTGCTGATAGTTTCCGACTCGTAATGCCATTTGTAGTGCTTACTAAATTATTTTTGTTTCAGTTAAAACTTCATGGCACATCCCACGACACCGGGCAGGCTTCAGCGGTGGTCGGTTGCATTGAAATGCAAACCGCAACGGCCGAATCCTTTCGCAAATTTGAAATGGGATCGGTTTTCTGCTACAATGCAAAATACCTCACGAAAGTCGGGTGGAATCAGCTGTTCTGAGGGGGTGGTGGGAGCATGCGTGGAACGTTTTCATCCGGACCGCTGTATTAGACAACTGGTCAAAGTCAACTGTCGGCCTACGCATGCACACCATCGCGGATGTCCTGCTGGACTAGCTTCACTCCTGGTGGAAAGTTTCACACATAAAGCTATCGCTTCAATTGTTCTGCAAAGTAGTAGTGATCTGTGACGTGAGAATAGAGCATTAAAGATGCTGGTCTTCTTCGGGCGGCCTCCTCTCGGGTTGTGTTACCCTGTGTCGAGTCAGGTTCATGGAATTGCTGGCACCTGCATTTGTAGTGAATGACCTTCGAAACTCCATGCGAATAAGCGCAACTGGAGTTGTTTTACGAGAACGCAACATCTCCGCCACTTCGCAAGAACAGTAAATTTCGCTTAGGCTACAAGGATTCAGAGGAAGCTCGTGTCTTTGCATTGATTAGAAACTATTTAGAGCGGTAATATAGGTGATAGTTTTGCCTGACAATGGAGCATGATTTTCCCACCTGATTTAGAATGGAACCGGGAAGCATGTTGCTTGGGTATAGTTTCACTCGATGTTAGTGTTTAGTTGGAAACTGTAAGGAAATTAGATCTGCAAGTACACCTAAGTGGGGGTCATGTGTGGAACATATTAGGTTTCATGTTTTGCAACTGAGCTACCGTACCGCAGATGGCTGAGTTTTGGAAACAACCAGTTGCGACTAGAGAAGCATGAATGAAAAGATATTGTCAAATGTGTCAAATTTAGAAAACTAACCAAACGAGCAACAAGTGTGACAAGGCTAATTTTATTTGCCTGCGCATAAGGCACATGTTTGTTGGTAAACTTCTAGATTTGATTCGATGATGTCAACTGTATGAAATGGCGAGAATTGAAATTCAATTACTTTTTTATGCTCATTAGTCATAGTGTCATTTTGAGAACTATCAACTCCATGTGCATTGCAAATAATGTAATCTGCTGGATCCAGAGCCGGATTTACGATTGTGGGGGCCCGGGGCCCAGTTTACAGTGGGGGCCCCGAAATAAAACAAAACGGTTTTTTATCGTACGAGTTAAATCGTATTGAAAAGTTACCAAAAATTTGTAAGATTTTTTTTCAGAGAACTTATTAATTAAATAATCAACATTCAACTCCTTCAGAATATCGTACTCTCAACTTAACAATGCGAAGTTTGAAAGCCTCATTCTTCATAGTCGTACGCAACCTATTTCAAATCATCTTCATCTTCATCTTCATCTTCGAAAAAGACCTTTCTTCAGTTACGTTCGTGATCATTATGCCTTGATTAGACTACGCCGCATATCACCTGATATCGCCAGATGATATCGGATATCTCCTCGGGTGTTCACTCTACAGTCAGATGATATGGTTTGAAATTTACTTTGGTAATTGAAAAGAGAAGAAAACAAAAACAGGTCAAGGCAAAAACAAGACAACAAGAGCAATGTAATTAAGATAGAGATTTCAGCTAGTTGGCTCGCACCAACGCGAACTCTCATAAGCAATTGTCAAGATGTGCGGGATGACAGAAGTAAAAATATTTCCTTCCTCCTATTTCGCATGCAACGCGAATTTCGAAATTTTTAGGGTTGCGTTAAATGTCTTTTGGCCGTGTTGCCAACTGCTGCAAATCTGGTTTTTATTGGTTTTCGCACATGATATCCGCGATACCATGTAGCCGAGATGATATCCAATGACAGCTCGATTGCATGGAATATCAGGTGATATGGATATGACATGGTGATATGGCCTCGACAGCACGAATGGCCCGATATCAGGTAATAAGCAGTGTAGTGTGAACGAGGTATTAGGTTCAAATAAATCCTCAAATAAAATGATTTTTGAAGCACTAACGAGTTTTTGATTTTTTTCTTCATGTAATCTTCTTTTTTAAGCTCCACTTTGATATACACGCGGGGTTTTGTGGCGATCGCACATTTTGAACAAATGTAATAATAAATTCGGTGCTGGCTTACTGTTCACAGCCAGCCATCTGAAATCCGAAAATTTTTTCTTGATATCTAAAAAAAATTCTACCGCAATTTGTAAAAAATGCGATCCACAGGCAAAAATTTGCGCACAATTTACGAAAGACTGCAAGGCGACTCTGGAAATAATCAACAGAAACTAGGAAAAAACTACACACATCTGCAGGTCAAAAAAATCTGCACACGGACAAGTAAGCTTATTTTTATTCGGAATCAACACAATGCATTAAAAAAACTTCTGGATTATTTTCTTTCTCTGCTTTACCTCTCATGCGCGCTGCTTCGATTCGAATGGTGTGTTAATGTGTGTCATTCCAAGAGAATCGAAAGTGAACACTTATGGATGTAGTTGTGATATTGGCGCTCGCGAAAAAATAACACTGAAGGAAAGTTTCAGATTGGAATGGTCTGTTTATAATTTTCTTGCTGTAAATTAAACTTTTGATTGAATCTCATTTTGGATAGCGAAAAGAACTGTTTTCTCGTTTTGTGGGGGCCGGGCCCCCTGGGCCCCCCCTTAAATCCGGCTCTGGCTGGCTCTAAGGTACAGCGCCTGAGTTATTTATCCAATCGTTTTGTTGTCAAAGAATGAATTGTATATTTTCAAGCATTCCAATGAACGTATGGTTTTTGCTGGAGAACCACGGACAAATTAAGAAAAACGTGTATTTTCCTAAATATAAATAATTTTGCGAGGTTAAATTCAAAATAACTCAAAAACCGATGCCTTAAGAATGTTAACTACCAAGAGCATTTTGATTAAAAATGCCTCTGCATCTTTTAAAATCATCAGAATACAAATATTTTGAAAAAATTTTGAATTAGAATTTTTGTAAAAAAAACTATCTACAGTAAAAAATTAAATTTTTCATTTCTCCATCCTGGACTTTTTTTTAAAAGTTGCGTATTAACGTCAAGTTTCTTTAAAAAAAGATACAAAAAAAAATTTAACTCTTTCTCTTTAAACTGAAATTTAATGTTTATTTTTAATTTTTTTAGGTCAGAAATTTTTTTGTACAGTGTATATTTTTTTATGAGGCATTTTTAATTCCCTACAACTCATTTTCAGACAGTTTTTCTATACAACCAACGGTTTCTGGGCTACAATGCTTCGAATAAAACCTATGCCAAAAGGCATACGCCCTTTTAGAATATAACTCATGGGTGTAAAAAATCTCTCCATCTGTGAAAATTGCTCAGTTTACTATGCCAAATAAGTTTCATTCAAATAAAAAATGGTCGATATTCGTCCATAGGTCATTTGGCGCGATTTGTCTCAGTTATAAAAATAAACTACACTATTTCATTTGTTACATAGGGTAGGGAACGGCTTAAGCAGTAGCGCCTATTTTAATCAGTCGAAGAAAACAGGCCTCAAACTCCTGCATTTTGATCAATATCAACATTTCAATGATGGAAACGAAAACTTTGATTGTCTAGCTGTCTTACGAATATAAGAAATACCGTTAATCACAAAGAAATCTGTGAACAATTGCAATTGAAACAAATCGACCTTTATTGCAGCCATTCAGGAGCCACTTCGGGTGCTGAGAAAAAAACGCCTGCAAAACAGATGGAAACTGCTTGAAATAGGTTCGGGGTGATTGGAATAGTGTCCCTCGATTGGTAACTTTGATTGATGATTGTTAAAGTTTGCTAATTTAGTTTTACAAGCTGAAAACAAGTTCTGACAGAGAAAACGATAGAGAACAGATTGATATTCTACTGTTTGAGTTTCACCCAACACAATTCGAGTATTTCATCTGAATACACAGGCGGTTCCTAAAGCTGCTTAGAATATGTTCCCTACCCTACCAGGAAATTTAGATTTCCCTGTTTCGTCTTTGGACTTCAGTGTAAAAATTATTCTATCAGCAAAACATTCAATTTAAAGAAGTTATTGTTCTCTTCTATTTGAGCGAGTACTTGCGCTTTGCCAAATGAACGAATTGATTAAAAACTGTATCCTAGTGTACTAGTTGGTAGGTACGAGTATTCCATCTTCTCAATTGATAATAAATAATTTATCATATCGAAACCAGTCTGGTAGAAAATTTATTGCTTCAAACAATTTCGCAAAAAAAGAAGGTCGACATTTCTTTCAGTTAGAAAATGGACACGTTCCATAAAAGTTATTAGATAGTAACGTACAGAACTTTCATCACTTTCCAAGGGAACCAATTACACGACTGAAAAAGATCAAGCCCCTACATTTTCGGAGACATTCAGCATCCAATCTAAAACGAAGCAACCGTCATAGATCTTCATATCGCATGAGAACGCCGCTGACCCCATTTCGCTAGGAATATTTACGACCGAGTTTGGAAATTTATTGGATCTCCAAAATCCCACACACTTAACACTGCTGGACCACGGTTTCCTTATTTTTGATATAACCGGCCGCTATTCCTCGGGCAATTGGAAAGGCCTGGCATGTCACCTTCGCAGTAAAGTGCGAAAATATTCCCACATCATCGCCGGGTAAAGAAACAGGACAACACGTGTCGGTACATTTTGTCCAGGGTGGGCGTTTCGTTGGGCTAACCCTCGTCAACCGTTAATACCTCCTATCAATGTTCATAATCGTGTTTGTAAAACATTCCGACGCTAAATGCGTACCCACATCGCGCGGAGACGGTGGGTTGGAAAGGGTTAAGTATTCATTTGAGAGAAAAACATTTACCGAAATGGTTCTCGCACACTTCCCCGAGCAAGGCCACTTTATTTATCACCGAAAGAAATACGTTCAGCCCCGGGTGCCCTTGCGAAATGTGCCGCTCTAGGAAATTGTCCCCGCAAAGACGCGTGGCTTAACGCTGAGAGGGCTTTTCATTTTGCCACAAGTCTTTCCCGCTAGCTTTTCTTCCAATAGCCAACACACATCACAACCGACGGGGCGCGCTTAGGGGGGTTTAGTTATAAAATAATTCACCGCCCTCGGACACATTAAACCGAAACCTCCTTGGCTCGCAGGGGTGGCTGTTTTGTAGGGAACACTCTATTGAAAGTGAGATATGCGTTGCTGCTGCTGTTGAGGACTGCATGGGGAAAATGGCTTTTGAAGGCTGTTTAGAATTGATGGTTATGAGATTTAAATCGGCTGTCAAAGGTGTCAATCCGCTGGAATTTATTACCCCTATTAATGTGATTGAAAACGACTGAATACTATGGGTAGGCCGAGTTTTCTTTAAAAAAATAGTGGAGCAGTGTCAGCACGGATTTTATAGTATGAATTGAATTCAATATGCCTTAACTACAATGCTACATTTCATTAAACTCGGTTTGCAACAATTGGATTCATCATATTTTGACCTAGAAAAGTAACAAAAGGAATCCAAAGTACAAATTCGCTGTACTTCGTTATCACTGCTGTGCTTCACATACTATATTCTGCTTACTGTAATACCATACTTAAAGCATCATGGCCACTTTTATCATATCACATCGCCCAGCAAAGCGGCATCATTCTTTGCTCGCTTGGCTCATAATTTCCAATAGCAAAGTAATACAACTACTGTGCGAGATGATTTACGCCTCGACATTTATGCACGCACCAATCAACCCATTCGCCAGTAGATTGTCCTGCTGTGGGATGACAGGCAGTAGTAGCAGTAGCGGCAACAGCAGTCATGAAGCCATTCCAAACGTTTTGCAACATCCGCCAGGCTTACCAACAACAACGTGTCACCGGAACATTCTCCTCCCGATCGTCGCCATTGTGCCAAACCGTTCCACTGGTTTCCTCAGTTTTGCTAGCTGGAACACGATAGTGCCTTATCATCGACTGGCACAATGACAAGCAGCCGATGGAAAATGTGGAAATGTTTGTATGTGTATGTGTGCGTGTCAACCAGCTAGCTTGCATTGCTGCCGACAAGAGTAATAAAATGCGTAACAAGTATTTTGGCGCCACAATGTCCGGATGCGTTTCATCCTACGACCTCCGTCGGCAGCCACCCCCGCCCCCGGCACAGCAGCATCCCAAGCATGTCATCATCGATGCTTCAGACCAGCACGACAATGTGAGAGAGAGAGAGAGAAAAAGAGATAGAGAGACAACGGCCGATGCAAGTTCGGCGTTGTCGCGATTGCTTCCGAGATATCCTATTGTGACTGTGGAGATGAACATGAGGTACGAGGTATTACAATTTGGCCTGTCATCATTCAGTTCAAATATTATTCTATAATGATAATGCATATCGTATGTTAGCTATCGAGACCCGTTGAAAGGGGGCGCTTTGCTGGTGAGGGGAATTTAAATAAGAGTTGTGGAAATCTTGAAGGTAGGATTTTTTATTCAAGTTTCGGACTCAACAAAAAAAAATTAATAAAATATATTGATTACACGAAGTGCACGAAACATAATATGTTATATTGAAGAGTTGAACAATTAACCTAACTAGTATCTCTGCTTTAACTTCAAAAACCCGTTACAATGTAATTCAACTTTCCTTTGTAAGTAGTAAAAAACAGAGAAAATCTGAAAAAGACGCGTGCAAATCAAAAATGAATTACCGTACTTACTATGATTGTCATCTCTTCAGTTTTCACCATGAAGTGAGTTCGGGATTAGACTTCCTAATTATTTTTAAAGCTAATTTAAAAGAAACTATGGTAGCCGGTGTTTTGCTGCTTATTCGAGAGTAACAGCTACCTCAAACAATAATAAGTAAACATTGTTTTATAGCTCAACTATCAGGGAGTCTTTAAAAAAAACACTTTCACCCATGCTGCATTTTTCTTGCAGGTGAAGAGGTGTTCTACCGAGAACTACGTTCCAGTAACATTCACTATTGTTTTCGAATGACTTTCAAAATACATGTTGAACCTCGATCTTCTATTTATTTTGTCAATCATAGTAGACTACATCTTAAAAACTATTGCTAACATCACAAATATAGTTATGTAATTCTAGTGTTCAATATTTTTCTAAAAGCATTTCGTGACATCGTTAAATCAATAACTTCACAATATTTATTGTAAAGACTCATCATACTATTAACTGGCCCGGCCATGGCATATTCTGTTCTATAAGAATTTAATACGAAATTTTTTCGCGTTCTTTATGAGCGTGTAGGAGCATAAAAGTTGAGTTTTCCAAGCAGATTTTCCGAACTTATGCGTTGTGAAACTAAATCGTTGACAAGAGTTACCGAAGCAATTTCTCTTCTTTTTTCAAGCGTTTCTATATTAATAAGCATGCAACGCGATTCATAACAAGGGAGAGGAAATGAATTCCAACCTAGTTTTCTTAGTGCATATAACAAAAACTGTTTTTGTACGGATTCGATTCTATTGGAATGGACGTCTTGATAAGGCGACCAAACAACACTACAGTATTCTAAGATAGATCTAACATATGTAACAAAGAGAGTTTTTATAGTGTGCGGGTCTACGAATGATAACAGAACCTTTTTATAAAACTTAGCATACTGTTGGCTCTATTGATGATCGTATTGTAGTGATCAATGAATGTTAACTTAGAATCCATAATTACTCCTAAATCTCTAATTTGATAACACCTTTCTACAACTTGATGTGCAAGAGTACAACTGGCATGTTCAGGATTTCTTTTCCTTGTGTAGGATATAATATTACATTTTTTTACGTTGAGATCAAGAAGACTTTTTTTACACCAAATGTAGAAAATGTCAACCTCTTGTTGGAATTGTTGGATGTCTGATTTGTGTTTTATTTCCATGTACAGTTTCATGTCATCGGCATATATCAATACTTTGAGACGATTCAACACAAGGGTAACGTCATTAACAAATAAAATGAAGAGCAAAGGGCCTAAATGGGAGCCTTGCTGAACTCCAGATGTCACTTTTACTGGTACAGAAAGGTGTCCCTTAAACCTAACCGTTTGTGTCCTGTTCGTCAAATAAGATTCAATCCATTTAAGTAGGCCTGACTCAAATCCCAGTTTTTTTAATTTGAACATAAGCATGGAAATATCTACTCTGTCAAAAGCTTTACTAAAATCCGTGTATAGAGTTTCCACGAAGTTGCCTCTGTCCATAGACGCAAGAGAGAAATCAACAAATTCAAGTAAGTTGGTAGCCGTAGACCTCCCTTTGTAAAAACCATGTTGGTTACACGTTATGCGATTCTTTACCTGATTAAATATTTTTTGGTTTACGATAGCTTCAAAAAGTTTAGGAATACATGATATTATTGCAATGCCACGATAATTTTTGATGTCAGATCTCTTACCTGACTTGAAAATCGGTATAAGAAAAGATTTTTTCCAGACTGATGGAAACTGTCCGGACGTAAGGGATAAGTTGAAAAGCCAAAACAAGGGTTTTACGAAGGCAGGAGCAAGATTTTTCATGAGTGAGGGTGGAATTCCATCTGGACCTGGACCTTTTGAAGCGTCCAGTTCTTTTAGTGTTGCGAGGATTTCTTGA
Source organism: Wyeomyia smithii (assembly GCF_029784165.1). Taxonomy (NCBI): domain Eukaryota; kingdom Metazoa; phylum Arthropoda; class Insecta; order Diptera; family Culicidae; genus Wyeomyia; species Wyeomyia smithii. Next base: position 192,379,367 of record NC_073695.1, on the reverse strand, counting down.
ACAGTTATTTGCTTAATAGATACGTTATTTATTTGTTCATGCAAGTGCGAGAAATACTCAAAGTCCCTGACTTCGTCGCTGTTTTTATAAACGGTTTGAAAAAAAACTCGCAAACTTGTTGCAGATTTGCTTTGAGTCAGTACTGGCAAAGTCTTCATATTGCATGCGAGATGGGAAGTTATTAGACTTCATTTTATCGTTTGCAAATTTAAAAAAACTGTCTTGGGTCTGATTTAATGTTATTTTCCACCCTTGTGTTGTAGTTCTCATACGCAATAGATATTTTAGTATTCAGTTCATCACAAATGTTCAAATATTTGTCCAAATTTCTTTGGTCTTTAAGTTTTTTGTGAGTTTTATGAGCTTTTTGTTTCCTATTCTTTAAATTTTTGATTTCTCTGGTGAACCAAATGGGATCTTTTGAGCTAACCGTTTTCTTTTTTGATTTTGGTACAGTTGAGTCTAAAACACTATACAGTGATGATAAAAAATTATCAACCGCTTTGTTCATATCTATTTCATTTTTTAGAAGTGATTGCCAGTCGATGTCAGTTAATTTACGATTGATTAGTTGAAAGTTTGCTTTAGTGAAGTCATATTTATATTCAGGCTCATGATCAGAGGGTTGTGATCTCTCGGTATCAATCATTAGCGAGTACTCAATTGCAGTATGAAATTTTTCATTTTTCCATAGGGGATATTCTGCTTTGTCAACACTAAAATCTTCCGTGCAATTGGTGAATAAAAAGTCTAAAAAACAGTTTTGCTCATTCCGGATTGAGTTTACCTGATTTAATCCAAGTTGACTAAAACCGTCAAAAATAAATTGCAGAGTTTCGTTTTCTCCTACTACTGGAAGTAAAAGCGATTCATTATCATCGTTTACAATAAAATCAGCATCATTTTGATTGAAATCTCCATATATATGAATTTTTAAGTTAGTGTGGGACTCATCATTCACTAATTCTACCGTCCTTAAAAATTTTTCATATGATTGCCTTTTGGCAAAGTGGGGTGGAAAGTAAACAGATACGAAAATATGGATTTCACCCTTCAACAGAACTTTAACCCAGACATCTTCAAATTCGGCATGTTTCTGGGTTATGATTTGCTCAGAATCATGCTGAACCCCAACAGCTACAAGCACTCCTCCACCTGATTTCTTATCAGATAGTGATAAATCACGATCGCTCCTGAACACATTAAAGGAACTGTTGAAAACTTCTTCACTTTTAATATTTTCGTTCCAGTTCGTTTCCGTTGCTAAGATGATTGAGTATGAACATCCACTTATTCTGTTATTAATGTGATTAATTTTGAGTGCACTGCGCATCCTGTTGAAATTCTGAGCATAAATCAAAACTTCATTGACTACTGGCGTTGTTTTTTCTTTCTCTGAGCGTCACTGATTTTGAGAACACGAATGCTTACAATAACATCCATCACACGGGAAACTTGCTGATCTAAAATTATTGTTATTGTTATAGTTGTGGCTGCCAGCCAAATGGTAAGGACACGATACAGCTGAAGAGGTCGCGGGAGTCGTTAAGTTGAGCGGGCTCGTTGAAACGGTAGGCATGAAAGATGATTGTGACTCATTATTCGCTGGGTACGGATTAAGTATTTCGCCTCGTTGAAAAGAGATATGCTGGAGATTAGGTGGGGGTCGAGAAAATTTATCCTTCGCTGCAGCAAGAAGCACACGGTCTGGTGGTAGTTGGTTGTAGTAGCTGTTGTTAAGATTCCTGTTAAGATTGAGGTAACGATTCTTCTTCATGCGTTCAAAAAAAAAAGAGTTGAAAGAAAATATTACTGAAACTTATAGTTTCAAAACATCAAATTGACTAACCCCAATCGAGTGTATTCCACAGCCTTTTGCAAGAAATACATTGACATAAGACAGTCGCAATTCTAAGTTTACGTTGCGGTCGCGTCTCATACTCAACTTTTTCAAATTTTTAAACTTAATCAAGCAATTTCAATTTGCTTGAGACGGGCACCATGCTACCGAACTAGAATCGAGGATAAAGCGCACCAGCGAACAGCAAAGCGAACAGCAAAGCGATCGAAGACTGTAAGGATCCAGGAACTGAGTATCTCAGATATTTCGAGAATAAATCCCAGCTGACGTTTAGCCTCCGGGATCATTTCATTAACCCTCTAGTGCCCAATGCCGCCATTTGGCGGGCTTCAGTCGAAGTTCTGGGGGGGGGGGGGTAAAGTGTGGACTAAATGTAAGCGCACAATCAAGGTTTACACCAAGATCACGTATGTGAACTACACGTTGTAATTTTTGATTGAGTACTGTGTAATCGAATAAGATTGAACTCAGCTTCACCGCGCAAATATAAATACATTGAACTTCTGAACAGACAATGTAAACTGATTCTTTATGCACCAAGCCTCAAACTCGTTGGATAAATGTTGTTGTTCCAGACCAGGGTGGGGAAATGTATTGGTACGCTACAGTATTCACACGACAGCAGCAAGATTTTTGTAGTTACCACTGTGGAATGAAACACTACGCGACAGTAGCCGCTACCGAAGTTTCATACGATCTGCTTTATCTCTTGCTTTTTGTCACGAATTCAATATGAACTACAATTCTCTCGCTCACTTCTCTTTATATTGTTTTCATTGTATAGACAATCTCTGGCTTGGGTGTTATTGACTGTACTGCCGTGAGATGACAAAGTGACATAAAGGCCATTTTTTTGAATATGGGTTTTTCATGCCAGTTTGTTCATTATTCGGACACCTATCTTTTGGTATCTTCCTTTTCGTTGTTACTTATTCGTACGTTGTATAAAATCAAAAAAAAAACAATGTGACGTAGGCACCCATTTCAATACAAAAGAATCGAGAAATTCATTCGTTTTTGGGCCGTACTGAAAAACTGATCACTTGGTTCTACGTCACAATGTCATATCACGGCAGTGTAGCTGTCTGTGCTATTTATTGCATTTATGACGAATTGAAGTAAAATGAATTTACTTAGCATCGATTTCTATTTGGGTCCGAGGACGTTAATTGAATTTGTAAGATTCATGCTTTTATTGTCCAGCTTTTGCTTAAATAAACTAAATTTGAATGAGACTTTCGCTGCAGCGAACTAGGTATTTTCGAATGAAAAAGTTAAGAAGTTGGGATCCAAATCTTCTGGTACAAGATTGATGATATTTTTCGGCAGTACATTTAAAGAAATTATTTATTTTCCATCTTATTACTGTACTAAACTGTCGCATTATTGCTAATTATTGTCATTCACATAATGCGACAGTCAAGATATCGAAGCGGCCGGAGATCGGCACAAAAGAGAATCGTTAACCATCCGTATTGGCTTCTAGTCACACGATTCTCTCAAATAGAGAAGCGTACAGTTCAACGCTGCTGTCGCAGTTTGCAAGAGAGACAACAGTACTTTTCGATACGGTGTCATGCAAAAATGTCAACTGTTCGACACACTGTTCCAGACAGTCGGATAAGGCTTTGACACCCAGGTGGCGGCAGTAAAGTGGTGACTTCGTTGATAAAGAGTGTGAAAAGTAAGGGACCTAAATTGCTCCCTCGTGGAACGCCGGAAAGATTGGTAAAATATTCCGACGCTTCCAGAAAAACAGCGACAAAATTTTCCTATCGGGAACTTCGTCTTGTTTTCAGGACAATTTTTGCAAATTTTTATCCACAAACTATGATATTCATACCTGTCAAAATGGCAAATTGAATAAATTTTCAAAATCCACTAGGTAACTTCCGAAGAAGTTGAACCTTGTGGAAGCGAGAGTCTCGTAAAAGCAAAGCAGATGCGCTGCGCTCTCAGGTTCTTTGCCTTAAATGATAAAGAGCAGAACAGTATCCAATAATGAGTCCCGTGATGATGCATAGTTCACTAAGAGTTAAATTAAAGTTATAGACTGTTCCGAAAATTATAAATACATCTTCTTTCTTGAATAAAACAAAAAATACAGGATTTTTCGGGTCATTTTATATAATATTCATTATTTATTTTATAAATATAGATAATAAGTTTTTTCTTTCCAGTTTCAATTCAAGTTGGGATTATTTATCGTAGGATACGCGAGTTCTCTAACTTTTCTCTTAACACTACTCATAAGCTTTTGCACAGTGTGTTCTCCGACCATTTTTACCACTTTAAGCCAATCTTTAAAAAATTTTTCAACATTGTCCGCTGGTTTGACATATTTCCTCAGCTTTGCCTTGGTCAAAGCCCAAAAAGTTTGAATAGGGCGAATTTCAGGGCAGTTTGGAGGATTCATCTCCTTTGGGACACATGTGACATTATTTGTTTTATACCACCCTAGTGCATCCTTAGAGTAATGGCAGGAAGCAAGAACGGGCCAAAAGATTGGAGGATTGTTATGCTGCTTAACCATGGGTAACAACCTTTTCTGCAAACACTCTTTCACGTAAATTTTACCATTCATTGTGTCATTCGTAATGAATGGACGAGATATTTTCCCACAATCACAAATGGCCTGCCAAACCATTACCTTCTTGCCGAATTTTTCGGTGTAAATGGCTTTCACTGGTCCTGGGACATCCTTTCCCTTCAGTGATGTATAAAATTGCGGTCCTGGCAGAGTCTTATAGTCCAGTTCTATGTAGGTTTCGTCATCCATGATAACACATCCCATTTTTTTGGTCAGAAGTTTGTCATAAAGCTTCCGAGCACTCGGTTTCACAGATTCAGCTTGTTTTGGATTTCGTTTTGGCTGCTTCTGCTTCCGACGGGTCTGCAGACTCATTCTTCCCTTGGCACGCATAACGTTACTCGCCGAGGTTCCAAGCTTTCTCGCCACATCTCGTACTGATACTGAAGGATGCCGCTAGTAGTATTCCTTAACCTTTTTGTCCATTGTGGGATCAACAGGCCCGGGTTTTCTATCACTTCTTGGGGCATCATAAATGTGCACTCTTCACAATACTTCCGCAATGCGATTTGAACTGCTCCGACACTTATACCTTCTTCTCTGGCTAATTTTCTTATAGAAAGACCACTCACGGTGCCCCATTTGTGCACAATTCGCTTTCTTTGCTCGGGAAAAAGGCCACGCATTTTCAAAATTTCGCACTAAATGTTGGGAAATATGACAGCATCTGTTTCTTTCGGATGTAAACAACAGGACGCAGCCAACGTTTGGTTGAATAATGCACGTTATTTGAAATGACGGTTGATCGTAAGTGTATTTATAATTATCGGAACGGTCTATACAGATGGATCACTCTTTTGAACTCGGCGTACAAAATACTGTCACGTATCCTGTTCAACAGACTGAGGCCGCTTGAGGAGTCCTTCGTCGGCGGATACAATTCCGGGAGTACAACTTAATTTCAAGGCAGCGTTGTGTGGCAGACAATGCTCGAGCATGGTTTTCCGGCGAAACTGATTAGGCTGATACGTGCAACGCTGGATAGCTCGAAATCAAGTGTTCGGATTGCAGACGAAGTGTCATTTTCGTTTGTGATCTTAGATGGATTGAAGCAGGGCGATGCGCTGTCGAATTTACTGTTCAACATTGCACTCGAAGGTGCGATTAGGAGATCCAACGTGCAGAGGAACGGCACTATCATCACACGGTCGCACATGCTCCTTGGCTTTTCGGACGATATAGATATCATAGGAATCGATCGCAGGGCTGTGGAGGAGGCTTTTGTACCTCTGAGAAGGGGTACGGCGTGGATAGGCGTGACCATTAATTCTACCAAGACGAAGTACATGATTGCGGGTAGAGACGGGGGCAGGTCTAGTGGTATTGGTGCTGAGGTAGTTATTGATGGGGAAGTGTTTGAAGTTGTTGAAGAATTTGTCTACCTTGGAACACTTGTGACATGTGACAACGATGTTTCCCATGAAGTGAAAAGACGGATTGCAGCAGCGAATTGGGCCTTTTACGGACGGCGTAACCAGCTCAGGTCCCGCAACTTGCAGACGTCGACGAAATTCGCTTTATATAAAACGCTGATCCTTCCGGTGGGCCTTTACGGACACGAGTTTTTGAGCGAAAATTGCTGCGTACAATTCTCGGTGGGAAACTAGAATATGGTGTGCGGCGAAAACGCATGAATCACCAAGTGTATAGAGAAGTGAACATTATAGACCGCATTACACGGTCATCACATTACACGGCAGACCTCAGTGGGCTGGTCACTTAGTGCGAATGTCGGAAAAAAGAATAGCGAAAGTAGTGTTCACTAGGGAACCAGGTAGAGGTCGGCGGCTTCGTGGGAGGCCACGAACGCGCTGGCTGCATGCAGTGTAAGAAGGCCTGGGAGCCCTGAACGTTCGGGTGAACTGGAGGAGTATTGCCCAAGACCGACGAAGATGGTACGATACGCCCGGCATTGGCGTGAGGACACACTGTAGCCATCAAGGTATCAAGGTAGGTACCCACTTTCACCCATGCTGCATTTTTCTTGAAGGTGAAGAGGTGTTCTACCGAGAACTATATTCCAGTAACATTCAACATTATTTTTCGAATGACTTCAAATTATATATATACATATATATATATATATATATATATATATATATATATATATATATATATATATATATATATATATATATATATATATATATATATATATATATATATATATATATATATATATATATATATATATATCCACGCTCGCTTTCATCCATTAAAAATAAGAGAGTTGAAAGAGAACTATTATCGAAATTCACCGTTTCAAACCATCAAATTGGTTAACCCCTATCGAGTGTATCCCACAGCCTATTGCAACAAATACATTGACATAAGACAGTCGTAATTCTAAGTTTACCTTGCGGTCGAGTCTTATACTCAACCTTTTCTAATTTTCAAACTCAATCAAGCCAATTCGTGGAGCATGTCTCAGTTTTAATATTTTTTTAATCGTCTGTTCTGATTTGGCTGAAACTTTGCTTAGGAATTCTTATGAGCTTCTCTTGTACTATAAGTTTTTTTGACGTAGTATACGTCTTACGGCAACAATTACAGGGACCCAATTTCAATACAGGGATCCAATTTCAAAACCGAAAACATCGAGAGCGTCACAAAACCCCAGTCAGTTTCCAACCGATTTCTGTCATTTTTGCAGCAATCGATTGAAAAATCATTTAAGCACCCGTCCAAATGCAAAAAATTGTAATCTGATTGTTCAAACTATTGTAATATTGAAAATTGTTGAACAATGTCGAAACGCAAATGTCGATTTTTGATTGGTCGCTTGCTGCCTTTCCCTAAATAGGACGACAGAATGGAGTACCTAGTTAGCCGGGAATGCACTCTTTGGGCTATATAAGAGACTGTTTCTCCACAAGCAAATCAGTTTACTAGCAGCAGGCAGCAGCATCGGACATCAACACCGATGGTGGTGGTTAGCTGCAGTCCTACCTCTTTCAGTTCGGCTCCCCTTCGATCTGAGTTGGACCAGCGGTAATCCGATTCAGATATCGTTGGGCAAATACAACCCGAAACTGAAAGAGACTCGCACCGCCAGGTGGTTTGAGAAGCCACCATCATCCAGCGTATGTTTATACAGAGTGTATGCACATAACGTGTGTGAATATTTGTAGCTTGTGTCCCTAATATATAAGGTGTGTGGCTAGCGTGTGTGGCTTGCTTTAAAGCGTGTGTGTATGTTTATGGCGTGTATGCATGCCTGTATGCATGCATGTGGTCCCCGTGGTTCTGTGGTTAGCGATGTCGGTCGGCTAGCTCTCCCACACGGTTGTGATATCGGGTTCGATTCCCGATCAGGTAGAGGATCTTTTCGAGCTGGAAATTTTCTCGACTCAGCACTGGGGCACGGTGTACCGTTGTCCTTATCCTACACATGCAAAATGTGCCAAAAACAATATCGATAACGAATTCTCTCAACTAATCTAGTTGATCGAGATCGCATAAGCCTCCCAGGCTTGCGTGCGATATTGTTGTTGCATGCCTGTAGCGCGTGTGTGCATGTTTATAGCGCGTGCGACACCGCCACCACCACCGCCACCACCATCACCACCACCACCACTTATATAAGAGACTGTTTCTCCTCAAGCAAAACAGTTTACTAGCAGCAGGCAACAACAGCGAACATCAACACCGATGGCAGTAGGCGATGGGATCAGAAGCGGGCAACAGCGGCGGTGGTAGTGGTTAGCTGCAGTTCTTACCTCTTTCAGTTCGGCTCCCCTTCGATCTGAGTTAGACCCCACCAGCGGTAATCCGATTCAGATATCGTTGGGCAAATACAACCCGAAACTGAAAGAGACTCGCACCGCCAGGTGGATTGAGAAGCCACCATCATCCAGCGTATGTATATACAGGGTGTATGCACATAACGTGTGTGAATATTTGAAGCGTGTGTCCCTAGTATATAAGGTGTGTGGCTTGCTTTAGAGCGTGCGTGTATGTTTATGGCGTGTATGCATGCCTGTAGCGCGTGTGTGCATGTTTATAGCGCGTGTGGCTTGCTATATAGCGTGCGTGGTTTGCTATATAGCGTGTGAATGTCTAGCGTGTCTGTGCATGTCTATAGAGCGTGTGGCTAGAGTGCGTGGCTTACTATATAGCGTGCGTGGCTAGCAGTATAGCGGTTGAAATTTTCATATATACACTACCCGTCATAAGTTTGAAATCGCTTTACTGAGTATTGCAACACCCAGTTTGAATATTGCAACACCCCGAAAAGTTTAGCATCACTCAAAATGGGCAAATTTCTGTAACTGTAACTGTAATATGCTTGACCAGAACTGGTGGCACAAGCCGAACACCGCAACTTTGTGGGTAGTAATGATCACGCGATGAGTTGAAGTCTAAATATGAAAAACTGCATGCACCCTAGCGCCGCATAGCGGGGTAATTCAGTATTAAATTGTCTACCATGTAGAAGCCTTTAGCCTTCTGAACAAGTTTGCTGAACACCGCAACTTTCTGGCAGGTCGGAATCGTGAGATTAGTTAAGTTCAAAATACGACTCATTGTGTGCCCACTAGCACCACATAGCGGTGAAATTTCACACTGAATTGGCCACCATACAGTAGCCTTTGACCTTCGGAACAAGTTTGCTGAAAACCGCAACTTTCTAGGTTGTCAAAAACACGAGATATCCGCCTATTCCAGGTGATGCTAAACTTTTCGGGAGGCGTTGCAATATTCAAACTGGGTGTTGCAATACTCAGTAAAGCGATTCCAAACTTATGACGGGTAGTGTAATTGCTAACAAATCACCTCATGTGGAATTTGATTATCACTGCGAATCATTCAAATCTAAATAAAAAATGCATTGCGCGACCATTACTAGATTGAATAGCCCATAGTTTACTCTGCTCGGCTCGAGGCACAGGAAACCCCTTGTGCGGAGTGGTCTCTCAGGTGCGTAAAGGTTCATCTACTGTGGTATTACAAGGCAACCAATTTGTCCGGATAAGAGTTTAGCAACGATCACTTGAGCTGTAGTTCGTTGCTGCTCAATCGTTTCAAGTCCCAGTAGCTTACATCGAGCTTCATATGAAGGCAAGTCTGACGGGTTATTCCAGAGAAGCATGCGAAGAGCACATTGAAGTAAGACGGGCACCAGACTACCGAACTGGACTCGAGGATAGAGCGCACCAGCGAACAGTAGAGCGATCGAAGACAGTAAGGATCCAGGAACTCAGTAGATTATTATTATTTATTTTTAATTCATCCGACTTGTGATGTGATCCGATATCTTGGAAACAAATCCCAGCTGCCAGTCAGCCTTCGAGATCATTTCATTAAAGTGTGGACGAAACGTGAGCGAGTCAAAGGTTTACACCAAGATCACGGGTGTGAGCTACCTGTTGCAATTTATGATTGAGTACTGTGTAATAAAATTAGACTGAACTCAGCTTTACCGCAAATTTAACGTTTTACTTCTGAACACTCAATGTTAACAGATTCCTTATGCACCATGCCTCAAATTTGTTGGATAAATGTAGTAGTTCCAGACAGTCAGATAAGGCTTTGATTATCGCAAATATTTTCACATCTTCTGCGTAACGTAAGTGATACCAAAAACTGGAACTTAGTAACATAGTACCGAGTTTGCCTCACGAAGTTGTAGCATGTTTTAGCTATTTTTTTCGATAATTGTAGAACGTAAAAGGTAAAAAGGAATCATGATGTCAATAATTTTTCTCAAAGTTCAGCTCGAGTACTCAAAACTGTTATAAGTTCCATCCGTTCCCATCCACCCACTCTTTATTCTATAAGATGTTAAAGTTATCGAAAAAATAAGCTAAAATATGCTCTAACTTTGTAAGGAAAAGTCTTGGAGAAGTGTGATCTTCAACAGAACCGTGTATTTTGTATGCCCAAATGCTTCTTTGGAATAAATTTTTCTTGTAAAATGTAACTAACAAAAGTTAAGTACAAAAATCTAATTTTAAAGTAACTTTTTATATAAAAGTAAACTCTGTAACTCTGTACCCAATAAAGACATGAATTTTATTTCTTCAGTTATGTTTCATATTTTTACACATTTTAAAACTTTGCCAAACAAAATATTCCTCTATCTCTAAACACAAAAAAGTTAGTATTTTTAATACATGAATAAACCTACTGTAACATATACTCGCCGTACTTTAATATGGGTGGACTGGGACAAATGTATCCTACAAGAATTTAAATTACTTCAGCTAAACTTGAAGGAAAAGTATTAACATCATCACTTGACCCCTTTCAACCTATACGTTCTTAAAGTTATCGAAAAAAAAAGTTAAAATATGATAAAACTCTGCAAGGAAAAGTCCTGGAGATGTATGGTCTTTGGCAAAAATGTGTGTTTTGTGTGCCCTGACAATTTTTCCGAACAACACCTTCGTGTGAAATGCAACTAACAAAAGTTGAGTATAACTGTATTTTAGGCAAGTTCCATATTATATACTTTATAACTTGTTCAATAAAGTTTCAAATTTTTAAACCTTCTACAACTTTTCAGAATAAAGCATTCCTCTATCTTTTAACACAAAAAAATTATTTTTTTTTTATTTTTAGTATAGTAAACTTTTCAACTTTTTTTTTCACAATTTGTGATTATACCGGTTATTCCTACAAACAATTGTTTCGAAGACACTATTAAGCCAGGATGAAAGTGAAAGGTGGTATTAAATTGAGTTCCACTTTTTGTCTTATTGGATCAATGTGAGTGAGGTGGCAGTAAAGTGGTTACTTCTTTGATGAAAACTGTTAAAAGTAGGGGATCTACATTGCTCCCTTGTGGAACGCCCGAGATATTGGCAAAATATTCCGACGCTTCCAGAAAAACAGGAGAAAAATTTCCTACCGGAAACTTAATCTTGTTTTCAGAAACATTTCTGCACATTTTTATCTACGAACTATGATATTTATGGGGCGGGGGCCGTCTATCGACTATCACCATTTGCGAACTAGTTCGTAGGACACTAAAAGGTGGAAATCATGGGTGCCTGCGCCACCACGGATCAGATATTTGTGGTTCGGCCGGTTATGCAGAAATGCTGCGAATACAACGCGCTTTCACATTATCTTTTCATCGATTTCAAATCGACATACGACACAATCGATTGAGACCAGCTATGGCAGATCATACATGTCTACGGATTTCCGGGCAAACTAGCACGATTAGTTGAAGCGACGATGGATCGATTAATGTGTGTCGAGTATCGGGGACACTCTTGAGCCCCTTTTGGAACACGAAGTGGTTTAGGGTAACATAATAGTCTCTCGTGGCTCTCGTGCCACCGATAACAATACCAGCGGATCGACGTATTATGACAAAAAATCCCGCAAACTTTGGTCACCGGACTACGTTTCCATCGAGTGGACTTCGCCACCACACCAAGTTAACCATCTACAGGACACTGATCAGACCGGTAGTCCTCTACGGCCTTGATACATGGACTATGCTTGTGGAGAACCAACGCGGTCTTCGGATGGAAGGCGTTGTGTACCATTTTTAGATGGAGAACGAAACGTGGAGGAGGCGATTGATCCAAGCATTGCAGGAGCTGCTTGGGGAATCATCTATCGTACATACTGCCAAGGTCGGCAGGTTGAGGTGGGCTGGGCATGTCGTAAGGATGTCGGACAAGAGCCCGGTTAGAAAACACCCATAAATGACGTAGATTTTTTAAGTTTGACACCCCCCTCCCCCCTCGTAGCATTTTGTCACAAAATCAGAACCCCTTTCTAGATAGTTATGTAGCTTTATAACAACCCCCACCCCCCCCATGATTTTATTATCAGAAACATACCTTGTGTCATAAATGACAACAAAAGACAAGGAAGAAATAAAAATGACCCTAAACATACAAAACAGTGATAAGAAAGAACAATTAGAAAAAATCCAAATTTTTTTCTTAGTTTCATAATTGCTACGTAACTTGGCTTGACTAAGAGACTATATTCTCAATAATATTGACTTAGAAAATTGTGAAAAATTATTCTATTGAAGAATAATAAATCTAATTGATAATCTTAGTAAATAGGTAAAAGTACAATCAATTTTAAAACATCCGTCTTTTTTAAGGTGACTGAACTCAGAGATTTATATAGATAAAAAATTTAAACAAATGGCAACGCACCATTTGCAAAAACAAGTGAATGTCTTCTAAGAGTGAGTTTAACAACCTTATTAAATAATTTAATTATTATTGTAATTATTATTACAATCTTTTCAAATTTATCTTATCATTATTTAACCGAAACCGACACTATGACTTGACGGCATTATAAATAGGGTGGTTTACCGGTAAAACCGATATTTTTCCAATACCGAAATACCGGTATTGGAGAGGCAAAAAACCGGTATTTCCGGTATTTTTTTTGAAATTAAAAAATTAATTGTCACAATATTTATAAATCATTGTAAGGTTAATGAATGCTACCCACTTAGGTAGGTGTTACAAATTACATGACGCTGTATATAATAAATATATTTAGACAGAAGCAACATTGAATATTAATTTACTCTAACCTATTTATCAATTTTTGTTTCCTTCTTGTTTGTTCTGTTTGGTTTCAGATGATGTATATGTGTGTATCGATAATATGTCAAAAACTTTATATCAATAAAGCAAGACATTTATTTTTTAAGTAAAGCAGCTAATTTCTTTACACACTCATACTTACAGAGGCAACCCGTGGATTTGAACCTACCAGTTCAACCACAAATTCTGAAAATCATAGTTTGGGGCAGTAATCACAATCTTGTCCGCGAAAAAACATAAGTCTTTATTCGTTTTGTGCTATTTAAAAGTAAAACTAAAAAAATAATATAGAAATATAAATTTGGATTGGGGATTTATTTTTTGTTTGGCGTCTCCGTGTGCATTACACAGGTTGCACCTAGTTATGAACGTGTTGCTTCTGATACAAAGCGTCTACAGGATGAAATAATCAATAAATAAAGAATTTCGTCCTAAAAAACACTTCTCCTTATTCTTGAGAAAATGAAAGTAAAAAGAGCTGTAGCATGGTCAAAGCTTCGTCGCCCAAGCCGCAGCGAATTTTATTAGCAATAATTCTAGCTGAGAAAAATGCTTTCTCAGGTTCAACTGAATTTGGAGGAACTGTTTAAAGAGCATTAAACAGAATAGAGAAGAATTTACCTTCGATTCCTTCGGATTCGTAGAATGTAAAGTCTTGTCTGATCGTCATTTATTTTCTTCTTCATTCATTTACTCTTTTCAACAGTTTCAATAATTGTTCCTCTAAGAATTTCAAAGTTATTCATTGATTTAAAACTAAGTCTTGCGATGTGGAAGAAATTTGAAATAAAAATTTGCATGTTTTTTTACTAATATGAGTTTCGAAATTATGTTCTTCGTAATCATATCACTGGATTCATTAAAGTTTTCCAAACACTATCAAATTTATCCAGTGTTGTATCTGGAGAGATCAAAACAAGTGGCTCAAATCTTACAGAAAAATCCTGGGTCGTAATGAAGCACAAGTATTCATAAATGCAAAAACATAATTATGAAGCGACAAGTCCATAGATTCGACCTGAAACGCTAGGTAAAAAATAAATTTAAAATCCAAATTTCTGTATATATTTAATTATTTTTGAGTTTTATTTTCAAATAGTACAGAGAGAATGACTTGCGTTTTTCTGCGGACATGATTGCTATTATTTTCCCAAACTATGATTTTTAGAATTTTGTTTTTGAACAAATAGGTTTAAAGACCACGAGTCGCCCCTGGTTTGTATTAGTCAGAAAAAAATAAAATACCGGTTTTTTACCGGTTTTACCGGTTTTCATTTTTATGAATACTGAAATACCGGTTTTTCGAAAAAGTCGGTAATACCGACCCTCCCTAATTATAAATCGATACTGTAATACAATTCAGCGTTATTTTACATGTCAACTTTGAAGTTCACATAGAAAGATGCGCAAAAATTGTGAAAAAAAGCGACTTCAATGTTTACAGATTTAATTCAGATTATCAAATTTACTATAATTCAAATTTCCGAAACGTTGTTGTTATCCCTAGATGACTAAATATCCAGAGACTGTGGAGCACTCACGTCGTGTGCTAACCTCGGTGGATACAGAATACACGTCATTTCGATTACCGATTGTTTAACTGCTTTAATAATTAGGGCGAATAATTTAAAATATACAGATTTTTCATTCATCCAAAACTGATACAGTTCAAACAAAAAAAAACCTACCTGACCGATGACTGTGGGCTCGATTGGATTCCCATTAGATGAAACAAACTACGCAATACAATGTTAAAATCTACCTTACACTGGGCCACCTTATGCCTGAATTCAACAGCATCATAAAATTCAAACTGTCGCAAAGTAGTGAACCAAAATAAAGCTTTCTTCTCTCATTTCCTTTGCGTTAAGGATTAAGTACCATTGAAATGGAATATGTTCGCTCCTCCAAAGCGGAAATGTTTCGTTTGTTTTCTCACGAAAGCTTTTAAACTTTTACCACTATGTGGTAGAAAAAAAAGCAAGACACCATCAACTTTCCGACACTCATCTAATCGCCATTTCCGACCGGTTCCACTCTATAAGTGTGTTATCGTTTGGCATTTTCTTCTCGCCGGAGGAAACACTAAAGTGCCTCCAGAAGTTTGCTGACTTGCAGACATACATATGGTGCCACTCTTAAGTGGGATATCCGTTTCCGGGGGCCCCTTCAATCGACTGCAGTGCTGACCCCATGTTTGCGTCTGCCGATCGCACTGGCCATCATGTTTTTCCGGCCCCCTTCGCGCTCCTGAACCTGTTGGATGTTTCTTTATTTTTATTAATCTGACAAACGTGATACCATTATTCGCTTGAACTCATTTTCCGTTCCATTATCGTCATGGTCACCACTCCCGTTGTTGTTGCTGTTGCCACCGACGCCAATGTAATGTCCGATTGGAACGCAGCAGGAAGTCCTACCTTTTAGTACGGAGGCCGCATTCCTTTTGCTTCCCCCGGTGTTCGGTATAGTTATGTTAAGACATCACAGTGACCATCAGGATATGTATAGGAGCAGCGTAGAAGTGCTTGTTGGACGGAAAATGCCATCAGTCATGCAGTGGCACTTTGGTTGCATTTGATGCCCAAACATCCCGTTAACGTGTTTGTAGTGAACTTCTTGGTTAAGTTGGAAAACCACTTCGAACAATAATTGATGATGGTCATTTTATGTTGCTGTTGCAGGCGCTACCCATTGGCCAACCACAACCCTGCACAGCAGGCAACTGAAAGTGTTTGAGCTGCAATTTATACGGGACTTGTTTGAATGCGACTCGTGTCCTGTCGGGTAAAATTTCAGTTTGATCTTGGCGACAGAGATGTTAAGGCACTTCTTAAAAGTAGAAACCCAACGTGTTTCATGACATCTGGCACAGAGAAATCTATTGATTTTCATTGAATTCGTTAAGTCATAATAAAAATGTGTCAGAGTTACTTTATAAATATGCTACACTAAATCATGATTTTTATGCAGTATGCGATGCACGAACATAAACTATTTTGCATGAATAATCTGAGGTTGGAGCTGTTGCCTGTCGAAACAAACCATTCTGATTGAAAGCGAATCATTTATCGAAAAATACGAAACCGAAAAGAATAATATAATGAATATAAATAAAATAAGCGTCAATAACCACAAACTATACTAAAATGACAACACCAAAAATTAACTGAACGCTTGAAGTAAAGCTAATTGATAGAAAAGGTAACAACCAGCAACTGAAAAAACTGTTTTCATAAATTCTAGTTGGGATTACCCTTGAGAAATCCTAAAAAAAATTCTTATCATTTTCGAATTCCCAACTGGAGCTTGTCAATTCCAATATTGAAGTACTTTATGAGCCAACACTATCATCAACTCTAAACAGGTCTTACGACACAGTCATTAACACTTAACATGCATAATTATTATTGCATAATCCTCAAAAGCATTAAAAAGGATTTTACTCTGAAGGGTATTTTAACCCCTAACATCACACGTTCCCCTTTATGCACGGTTAAGCAGAGGGAACATAAACTTAAAGGTGTATAAAACCAAGGAAAGCTTTAAATAATGTTTTTATAAACCCCCACACTTGCTTCCTCACGACTTCTTCCAACCGAACGATTACCGTTGACCGTGACATTGCGGCATTAATTAGCCATACTGTCGATGTAAACTCTCCGACCAGTACCGGTTTTCAAAACCCAACTGCCGGGAAAAATTCCCTAATAAAACATTAAAATTTACTGCATCTAATATTTTAACGACACACTCGGGTGGCACTGCGTTCGACAACCGCCGCCGTCTTTCCGCGCTGTGTGTGTGAGCATTGTTTTTAACATCTTCTTCGCGTTGCCGGTAATCATCTTAAACATAACCGAAGATTACGATGCCGAAAGTCATTGGAAATTACACATTTCCCATCATGGTTGCCGATTTGGCTGCTTTCGGGAGGCGGGGTAGACAAATCTGATTTACCCCCCACGCTGTCTGTTGGCGGTTAGCGTGGCAGCCGCTGGCATGTCAGAATCGTAAACAGCTTGATGATAGCTGGAGTGTTCCAAAAATGACGAACATTTCGTTATACGGTGCTCCGCTTCTGACAGCGCGCGAATGGGTTTCCTGGGAGAGGTGGTGGGTTAGCATGTGGAATTCTCACTCATCCCGAATCACCACTTTCGCTTCGACAATGCGATAAAAATGCAACGCTTCAAGATGATGTTTTCGCTTTTTATGGGCGGATTATGAAGAAATGTTCGCTGTTCATCACAATCTTCAGTCTGTGTGGCATGCAGTGCCGACTTACGAATGTAGGTGTTGATTTTGTTTTTTTACCACTCCACTGGCACTGCTTTCGCAAGGAACGAGGGAAAACAATCAACCGCGCGGTCTCCATCGTTCGTCTCCGTGCGAGTCTACATTCAGGCAGTTTACGTCTGTTTTCGGATGGTTAAAGCTCGCTTGAAATCGGAAAAGCGTTTGTTTTCTTCTATCGGAATATCACCGGAACAAAACCATTCATAACAGCAGTAGCACACGATATTTTTAGCAATCTTATCTCTATATGGAACGATTGCACGTATAAAATTCGTTCACTGCCACTGACTTGTCATTTTCCGCTTGAAATCAACTATTTTTAAACTAAACCAGAGCCTTTGGGGTTTGGTTCAGGGATCGGAGAGCAACATCAGGGCACAGCGTGAACAGATGACGGCTTAGCTATTTTCGTTGTTTGATAAGTGTGTCTTCTATCTGTACTTGAAATTATGCCAGTAATCATTCAGCACAATCTGAAGCAGCTTTTGAAACTTTTTCGCCAGTAGTATTGAATAAGTTAGACGGAAAAGATAGCGGAACTCTGGCTCTGGAACTGTAATGCTGTTTTCGTTGTTATAAAACATCAACTACTGCCAGCTTTGTTGGTTCCTCTTTTGCATTTGAGTACTTCCACGTGACTATTTGGAGAGAAAATTCGATGATATATTAAGTACGACAAAATGCTATATGTTAGAGGCGAACCAGCCAGAAACTGAAAGCCTCTCTAATAAAAAAAAGCAATGCTATATACCTATTTCAAAGTTGTTTTTTTTTGTTCTTAACAAACTCGAGACTTACTTAAAATTATCATAAGATGGTTACCGAGTATTCATGCAAATTAAATGTATTTATTAGGTAATCAATGTTTAGCAGAAACGCTTCACAAAGGCTATCCATTCAACCAACGGCTAAAACGTCGGATATAAAGGAAATTATCGTTTAGATTATTAACCGAGACTGAGACTTGATACACCACTTTTCCTTTCGAGCTGATTTGTTAACCGCATTTATCCAGTTTGCCTTTGATATTTGCCCAATATCTCTCGATGAGACTTGGTCAACGCTTACTCGTACAGTTTTATTCAACGACTTTTTGGGGTGTTTACTGGCAAGATACGACAGGAAGCTTTTTCGGGTTCAAATTCCCAGAGCTGTTCTTGGTCACCATGCGCTTTTTCGTTAAATAGCACTTGGGGAACCCAGGATTGCTTTGGACTAGGGTTTGCAATCCCGGGAACGATTTCCCGGGAAATAGTTTTTCCCGGGATTCCCGAATCCCGGGAACAGAAATATTGATGCCCGGGATTCCCGCGTTCCGCGAAAAATTTTGCAAGATTTACTATAGTTTCTTATGCAATAGTGCAAAGGAATCAAATACTTTATCAAAACGCGAAACTACTGTCGTCAAACTGGTGCGACCTGAAATGAATCTTCTCTTATATATAAAATAAAGGTACATATGTGCGACCGCCCATAACATTACAACGGAACGTCTGATTTGAGCTGGCTTTGTTTTGTTGTGTTCGTCTTTGTCCAAGGCAAATTTTTAGGGCGAGAAAACTAGGAAAATTCAAAGTAAAACGGTAGAATTCACGAAAATAGAATTTCCATACAACGAGAAATTGAGATCGCAGAAGGCGCAATGAACAACAATAACTTGCTGACATAATTCAAAAAAGGTGAATCTTGAGAGTTAGTTTATAATCATCCTTTAAAAGCTACCACCGAAAATTAAATACAAATAGAAGCATGCTTGACTGGTGGCTACCATCACGATAATCGGTTGAACTATCTAAACATAAGATAGTTCGAGACCTCTCCCTTTTCTGGAAGGGAGGGGTCCCATACAAATGAAACACAAATTTTTGCACATCTCGAAAACTGACCAAGCAAATGGAACCAAATATGGCATATGGATGTCTTAAGGGGTAACAAATATGTCCATATTGCCATATTGGTTTGACACCCCTCTCACTTCTAAAAGGGAGGGAGCCCACACAAATGAAAAACAAATTTCGCACAGCTCGAGAACCAATCAAGCAAATATAAACAAAATTTGGTATGTGAATGTTTTTAGATGTAACAAATATGTCCATAATGGTTCGACAGCCCTCCCTCTTCTGGAAGGAAGGGGTTCCATACAAATTTATAACAAATTTCTGCACATCTCGAGAACTAACCAAGTAAATGGAACCAAATTTGGCAGGTGAATATTTTTAGGGGTAACAAATATGTCCATTGACACCCCTTTTTTCTGGAAGGGAGGGGTTTCCTACAAATGAAACTCAAATATTTTCACAACTTCAGAACTAATCGAGTAAATGGAACCAAATTTAGCATACGGAGGTTTTTGAGGGCAAAAAATATTTTAATGATGGTTCAACACACCTCCCACTTCTGGATGGGAGGGCTCTTATACAAATCAAACATCCAATATGAGTACCTCCGTAACCAAAATAATGCACAGAAGCTAGAAATCGATCACAGAAACCATTTTGAATCCTAAGGAGGCAACTCCGGAATCAGAAGCAAAAATTACCACAGACACCATTATGAATTGTAAGAAGGCGACTTTTGGTTTTTGAAAAACAGCCGAAAATGTTCAAATAACACCCAATATGGATGTTTCCTAAACCAGAATGACGCTCAGGGGCCAGAAATCGATATACAATATGGCGACTTCCGGTTTCGGAAAAACAACCGAAAAAGACCGAATATTAGGCGTCGTACACAAATTACGTAACGCATGAAGAGGGGTGTGGGGGGGTTTTGGGGGTTGAGTCTGCGTTACTTATCGTTACGTAGGTGGGAGGGGGGGTAGTAGAGATAGTTACGTAACTGTGATGTATGCTTGAAATTGAAAATTTTGTAGGGGAATCAGGCTGTTCAGCGTTACGTAATTTTAGGAGGGGGGGGGAGTCATATCGAACGTTATCTATCGTTACATAGGGGGGAAAGGGGGTCTGAAATCTAGATTTTTAGCGTTACGTAATTTGTGTACGACGCCGTACTCAATATGGATATTTCCGTAATCGAGATGATCCATTGAAGTCAAGCATCGACCCTGGACACTATTTAGAATTCAAAGATGATCCCTTCAAGTTTCTGGAAAACAACAAACAACAAACACCAGATATTTCCGGAATCAGATTGATGCCAGAAAAACAGCTGAAAATGATTGAATAACACTCAATATGAATATTTTTAGAATAAAGGTGATGTACACAAGCCAAAAGTCGAGAATGTTGTCATTCCGATAAAACCAATCATTTCAAACGATTTGCCTTTATACTTTGATCATATCTTATGGCCCATTAGTCGTGCATTTGCAGACCATAAACAAATCGCAAGGAATCAATGAATTTGGAATGTTTAAAATTAATCAATTAAACACAAAAATGGGCGAGACGAAGTTTGCCGGGTCAGCTAGTTTAATATAACCCAAAGTCAGTATAGTATTTCGACGTTAAAATCATCTGTTAATTAGTAAGCATCCAAATGCTTTCAGATTGACTTATTTTAAGTCGTATTGAACTGATTACAGTAAGGTCTTTTTTCACACGAAGGATGCGTCCCAAATTTATATGGGATCGCGTAAAAAAGACTTTTTTGAGTTGCAAATATAACGAAGAAAACCGTTTTAAAATATTTGAATATGATAGTGGTCAATCTAGAGACCAAAATTTAACATTTTAAATTTTCAGTATTTACACCAAAAATTTTGAATTTTTTTGAAAATGGGTATAGGATGCCCTATGGCCTTAAACGGAAAACGTGATTGAAAAAAAGTCGATATCTTGTACTGTTTTTGAGTAATTAAGAAAAGCAACCTGCGTAAAAAAAACCATTTAAAAAAGGACCTTACTGTGTTTAGTCTTTTATCGTTTCCTTCCGGTTTGTCTCGGTCTTGCACAGAAAACCACCGAATGGCGAAATAACGAAATATGGTAGTTAATCAACCAAAATTCTTCTTCGGAATCTTACGATTTAATCAATGGTCATATAAATTACAAAAGGGTTTGAAATGTTGTTATGTCAATGAGAACTAGATTCGAGACGCAGTTTATTTAAAAAAAATCGCATCGTGTAATGGCATAGTGAATAATAGGGTGCCAGGCAAAATGGTCATCTCGAATTTCAAAAAGAAAACCCTATACAAAACGTTCACCTGCTCGAAAAAACACCCTGTGCAAAATTTCAGCTCAATCGGACTTTAAATGGGGTGGCGCAAAGCGATTGAAGTTTGGCTTTTTTGAAAACCGAAAAATCACCCAAGAAATTATGTGTAAAGGAAGTGGTCATAGAAATATTGGATAGGGGGCGGGGTCACCCTTAAAGAAGGAGGGGGTCAAAAGTAATAAATTTTCATTTCGGATTCTTGGTCATACTTAGAGACCGGAAGTTGATGTCCAGAACCGAAACATGATGTTCGATGCCATTTTCAATCCAAGATGGCGACTTCTGGTTTCTGGGAAGCCATTTAAAGCTGTGGAAAACACTCACAAACCCCCCAATGTTGCAGTTTTTGGAGCAAAAATGACTCTTAAGAACCGGTTATCGTTATCTGACGATACTTTGAAACTTGGGTTGCCGACTTCTGGTTTTTAGAAATCTGCGAATATTAATAATTGAATTATATGCTTGGCAATATGGGTATTATCAGAATCGGAATGACGTCGTCATACGAAAATCGATCATATATTTCCAAATAATGGCCTTTTTTGAAACGTAGTGACGTCTATTTGCAGCCGAAAATCGGCTTTCGTGCAAATGTTTCTAGAGAAGTGTTTCAAAACATCCAACCTGCTTTGATCCGTTTTTGGAACGATTTCTTGACATATTTCTTGCATAATTTGATAACGGAGAGTCCAATTTAGCGTTTTGGATAAAAAATATGTTTGGAAAAGTTGCTGAAGCTCAACTATTACCGAATAAAAATTTAGTTAAGGGCATCGATCAAATAAGATAAGAGCTCCTACAATCCAGCTATTTATTTAAAAAAAAGTTTTTTATGTATGTATGTATGTTCCAGCATAACTCTCGAATGATTGTACCGATTTTAACCAAACTTGACACACGTGTTCTTTATACAGAGAAAGTGGTCATAGAAATAGTGTGAAGAAGGAGGTGCAACCCCCAAAGGAGAAGAGGGTCTTAATTGATCAAAAAATCTATTTTCATGCATTATGGGAACTTTCTGAATGAATACGATGGTTGTTAGGCCTTTGGTCATATCTGGAGACCGGAAACTGATTTCGAGAGACCGGAACATGATGTCGAAAAGAGAAAGGAACAGCTATCAAAGAGGAAGGGGGTTTATAAGAAAATCAGGTCTTTTAGTGCCCTATGGAAACTTTTTGAAGGTACGATAACTTCCATGGCCTCGGTCGGTCATGGCCAGAAGTTGATGTCTAGGGACCGGAATATGATTCCCGATGTTTTTGGCGACTTTTGGTTGCAGGGAAGCTGTATACAACTGTAGAAAACGTTTACAAACCTCCAAACATTGGTATTTCCGGAACCCGGATCTTTTAGAAAGCAGAACTAAAAATCCCATGACATTTTTTAAATTCAATATGGCGACTTCCGGTTTTAGAGTTTTATGAAAAACGAATATATGCTCTGCAATATGTATATTTTCGAATTCAAGATGACGTCCAGAATCCAAATATTCATCTCCGGCCCAAATTTTTAAATCGTGCATGGCGGATTACATTTTCTGGAAAGGTTACTAGAATACAGAAGAAGGCTTGGACGTAATATTGAAACATTGTTTAGAAATCAATTCCGCGATTTCTGCTTTCTGTCAAGCTGTGTAAAACTAAAATGGTTAACTAATGTCAATACACTAAAGCAACTTTTTACGCGGGGGATACATACCGCGTAAATTCCGGAATCCGTGTAAAATAAAACCGCCTAAATTCCAGAATACGCATAAAAAAACAGCGTTAATTCTGCATTCCGAGTAAAGGGAAACCGAAATCCACGCAAAAATAAATACCGCGTAAATTCCGGAATCCGCGTAAAAAAAACGCGTAAATTCCGGAATCCGCGTAAAAGGCCGCGCAAAAAAAACCGCGTGAAAAGCGACCTATTTCTAGAAAGAGAACTATGTTCAGAACATGACAACGGGCGTCCAACGCTATTTTCAAATTCCTGAAGAAAAATATTCAAATACTCCCTGATATTAGGTTCATAAGTCAGAGCTGATTCCCATAAATCGAAAATTGGTGTCCGAACGTTTAGTATAGCGAAGGTTTTTTTCTACACTGGAAGTTATTCAAAGCTTGAGAAAAATCTGGAGATAGTCCCCGTATCTCCAAATTATTAATTAATTCATGAAGACTGATGTTCAACTATAACTATGATATTGATATTGTTTACACAAAAAAAGTAAAACGAGAAGACATAGCAAGCAATAATTTTAACTATTAGAGATGAGCCTAGGTTATTGATTATGTAATTTGAGTGTAATTTGAGTTTATTGTAAGATAATCGATACCGTCGAAGATGCTGATGAGGCAATCCATTTTCCAACGGAATTTTTGAACTCACTCGACCCAATTGGAATGCCCCGCATCGATTGTGAATCAACGAAAAAGGTGGTATATAAGCAAGTTTATTACTAAAATAGAAATATTATTTGAAATGCTCGGGCTGGAAAAAATATATGGAAATATAGAAAATTATAAAAAAATCAGAAATTTTTATACGAGCAAGGCCGGGTACATTCAGTACGTGAAATTTCGGTTTTCGAAAATTTTTTGATTTTTTTAATAAAACCTACGAAAGATTACCAAAACAATGAAACCAGTCCGATCATATAGAAATTAAGAAAAATAAGTTATCATTTTTTGGAAAAAAAAAAAATTTTGAAAAAAACATTATTTTCAATTATTCTTTTTAAAATTTTTTTTTTTTTTTGAAGGACAAAATATTATCTACAACTTTGCCGAAGACACTATGCCGTTTCGACTGTAGACATATTTTTAATTTCCATTAAAGCACTCTATGAGGAATCAAGAATATTTCTACAGTCAAAACGGTTTAATTGATTGGCATAGTGTATCTGGCAAAGTTGTAAATAATATCTTCGTTCCTCCAAAAAAATGTACCCTGTGAAAAAAAATAAATTTAAAATATATAACTTTTTTTCCGATTTCTCCATGACCGGTTTCGTTGTTCAGGTAAACTTCCGAGGTTTTTACAAAAAAAAATCAGTTTTTTTAATGGGCTGTTTTCGATAATTAATTTATAACTTTCTTTTATTTTTTTTAATTAGTAATTTGTTTTTAGAGTGTATATTTTTTTTGACGTAGGACTACGTCTAACCGCACTATATCGAGATACATTCTGAGGAAACTAAAAACCAAGATGTAACGTCGGAATGAAAGATTTTAAATGGTAATACTGATGTAACCACATGATGGATCACAATTATCAATATGTCGTTGGATTGATAAAACGATAGACAATTTTGTGATTCTTCATATATCATTGTTACTTAATTTTTAAACAGTGAAAATTGATGAAAAGTTTCAAGGTCGTATTTTTACGAACAATGTACCAATCACATGCGAGCACTCCTGGCACAGACTTCATGAGTGGACACAAACTGCCAGCTATGACAACCTCTATTAAGTGGCAAAAAAAAAATTTGACAGAATCTCCCCGTCCCAATAGGTCAACTAACATTTGCTTCTATGAACCTAGACTATTTTGATGTCTTGAAAGTAAAGCTTTTTCGTAAAGTTACAAAGTAACAACCTCCTTTATCAGACAACTAAACGATCTGTTGTGAGAATGTTATTAAAACTGATGTCTTGAAAGAAAACATGCTGACACAGGCAACAGTACTGCCCCGGCTATGTATGAGAAGATGGTCGCTCGTCGTCAGTGCAGTAGCACTCGATTGCCATTTGTGTGCAGTCAAGCCAAGTGGAAACAATGTAGCTGCTGTCGACGTACTGTGGTGCGTGTTCGCACACTACACTGTGCGACCGGGGATAAAATAATTTTGTACGCAACAGTATATCACGATGTTGGATGTTGCATCCAATATGTGATTACAACTGAACAGATTTTGACCACCAATGCTTTGATCGAACGACGACGGTTACCAAAGCATGTGATACAATAATTGGCATGTCATTGTTCGTTGTACATTGTACGATGAACAGTAAATTAGTAAAAAGTTCAGTTGAAATCCACTTCTTCTAGTTCAGTTTCGAAGCTTCCAACCAATCACGAGCTCGCTTTATATAGCTGCAACAGATGTTTTTTCATCGTTTTAAAGTGCTTATTGTATTACTATCCCTGAACAGATTTCAAACGCCGATGTCTTAATCGACAGGTAGAATATTGCGAAAGATTGTTATATAATAATTAAAATATCTCTTCAACAAAAGTTGTGTTAACATTCTACTAATCAGAAGTTTGCTACCCCGTTGCTCGTTTCCTTTTGGTTGTCGTGACGAGTAGATGGTATTTGAACTGCAACCGTAGTGATTTTCATATCCATGTTTAGTGATAAAAAATTCTTTCAAATTCCTAAAATTAGAAGTTGCATTGGGTTGTTGTCTTTTCGAATTCTACACTCTGTTTTTCTCAGATTTATTTAAATGATCAACTATAGGCTATTTAAAAGACAATAGAAAACCAATATGCTTCGTAAAGATTTTTAAACAGATATTTCAGATAGCTCGTTTAAGCTGTACTGATGGTTATATGTTTCCAGTTAAATAAATTTAATTCAATTTGACAATCCTAGTTGCATTACGCGGTTGTGGTATAGAGAAAACCCAAATTATATGCATCTTGACGTTAGGTTTTAAACATTCATATTCATATTTTTTAATTACAAAAATATTACATCAGCATCTGCAGGAAAATATTACTAAACATATAAACACAACCTGTCGCACAACACAACATATAAACACAACCGTGTAAAGATACTAAGCATATGAACACAACCTGTCATTGCCAGACTTGTAATATGCAAACATCAGTTGGAGAGGTTAATGTTGTTTATCAAACCGAGCTAGGCTTATTAACTTATTGTTT
This sequence comes from Wyeomyia smithii, assembly GCF_029784165.1. Taxonomy (NCBI): domain Eukaryota; kingdom Metazoa; phylum Arthropoda; class Insecta; order Diptera; family Culicidae; genus Wyeomyia; species Wyeomyia smithii. Next base: position 192,353,014 of record NC_073695.1, on the reverse strand, counting down.
ATTGACTTTTAAATATGGCATTTTGTTGTTTGTTTTTTCGTTGGTATCTTAAAATTGATTGATTTTTTTCTGGTTCTGCTTAATGAATAAATGTTTCAATTGGCCTAAAATGAAAAAAATGACTGTTACATGTTACATCCTCATAAATTCCAATGTCAATTTCAAAATTTTTGTGAATATAGATTTTCCACTAAAAACTGCAACTCTTTATCGTCACTTTTCCAACGAACTTGTAAATACAGGATTTTTTTAAATGACTTCTTTGCTAAGCAGTTGTAAGAAACTGACAATGATACTGCTTTGAAATCGGTGAGTGAGCTATCTTTCACAAGCGCAATTGAAGATGAAAGGAAGTTTGCTTTCTACTGAATCGTTCTTAATTAGGACCTATATAAAAAATTGCCTTTTCGCGTGTTAAAGAAATTTGACTGCATTAGGATGAAAGGTATTCATCAATGTTAAAAATAGTATTTTTTTCTTCTTAAATAGATGTCTGCAAATAAATAATCTAAATTATTTTTAAAAATAAACGCTTTTCTTTCTATGACTTTCTGGTGGCATATGACCTTAACAATATGTGGCCACCAATGAACTAGTTTTAGGATTGTAAGTTGTTAGAGGTGTCGTTTGATGGATTTAGGCTCAATAATCTGGAAGTATCCGGAACGCAACGTCCGCATAAAGCTCTCAACGACTTAGACACTTGATATGACCCTTCCGAGTAATAAGAAGTATAGCACGGTATTAAGTAGTTCCTTGCTCATGTCTATTTTGGTTTCGGTTTCGGCAACATAATGGACAAAATGCCGTTCTCTTGGTGGTTGTTGAGTTTGAATTGTTTAAAAGCAAAACAAGAAAACTATAAATTATGATTAAACATAACCGTTCGTTTTTGGCTCATGTGTGCCAAAGTCAAACCGTGTCGAAAGTGAAACGAGGTCAAATCGAACAAAGTCTGAATTCTTTAAATGAAATATAAAACTATCGTAGTCCTACGTCAAACATGCGGTCGTGTCTTGGATACCACCCTCGTACTATTTGAAAAACGAAACTATTATCTACAACTTTGCGGAAGATGTCACACTGCTCAAACGAACCGTGTTGGCTCTAAAAATTTTTGTAATCATCAATACCTATCCGAAATAGCATTTTCCAATAGCTTTTCAAAAATGAGTTGGTTTCAATAAATTAAACCAATAGCCCAAAATGGCATCTTTTGCCTATAAAAACGTATATGCAAAGTTTCAGCCAATGGGCACGTTCACGTTCTGAATATGTAAACTTGACAGAAATTGTATGGTCGAACTGTCAAAACGACGCAAACCCAGAAACAACGAGTCGATTATGTTGCGTATCTGATTGAGATCCATAAACTCTCATTATCACTGAATAACATCGATACAGTCTTTTGTCCGATTATATAAGCCAGAGCACTATGTGTTCAATCAAGTGTTGGCAAAGGACATTATTGTGGTAAATAAAACGAATAAATTGTCTGGTACAACATTCGAAAGACGAGTGCAAGTGTCTTAGAGAGTAGATTTTTCAAACAAAGTAATATAACATATTCCATCAGTTTCCACCGTTTCATTTAAAAGTTTAAGACACTTGGAATCGAAAACTTTTTTCAAATATTAAAATTCCATGTACCTCCTGTGTGTGATTTTGTAAATGACATGAATGCATTCAACATTTTCCACGAGACACAATCTTCATTTTGATTAAGATAATTTTTTTTTTCTTTTGCGCAGAGTAGTCTGATACATTTTGTAAATTTGTTCTGTAATTATTTGCCATTTTACTTATAATTTTTCCAATTCAACATTGCCACCCTAACGACAATGATATATCAAATATTATATTTTCAGGAACATTTCTATTGGTATTCAGTGAAAAGTGATTTTTTTCATTTTATACTCATTTTTACACAATATTATGAACCACCCTATGTCGAATAAATGAACCACCCTAATGAAACATAATGTATTCGATGCTAGTTATAGTGTATATCATTGTACAAGCTATTTCGAGAGACTAGTGATCAATTTCAAAAGATCTTCTAAAAAAGAAATTCTAAACATTTTGAACTCCGCTTTCCACAATTTAAAAAACGACTAAGTCCCAGAGAGAAAATTTTTGCAAAAAAAATTTTTTTCAGATGACACCAATTCTCGACGTTTCATGCGTTTTTAAGTCATTTGGCATCAAAAACAAAATTTCGAAACCGAAATTTCACATTTCATTTACATCATGATTCCACTTGCCTCTTTTTAACCTATACGTTCTTTGAGTTATCGAAATAATAAAGTAAAATATGATATAACTTTGTAAGGGAAAGTCCTGGAGATATATGGTCTTCGACAAAAACGTGTGTTTTGTGTGCCCCAATAATTCCTCTGAACAACACTTTCGTGTAAAATGAGGTTGTATTGAGGTTCTCCGATCGGACTGAAACTTTAAGAGTTTTTTTATCTATATAATAGAACAATGTTCCGCATAATATCAGATTTTTTGAAAAGGGGTAAGTGGGTAAATGAGCACGTCAAAAATTGATGCCCAAAAACTGCTAAAAACGTAAAATTGTTGTAACTTTGTGTAAACTGAACTGAACTTCTACTCTATCTCTACTCTGTTAGAAGTTGATATTCGCATTTTTCTAAAAGAGAAGGTGATCATAGCAGTTTTCTCATGCCAACAGATCCAGGATAAAAATCCAAATAATACGTTTTGTAATGCAACTCGAGAGCTTTCATTTCATATATTCAAAAAATGCGCCGCTATAAAGATGCGTGAAAAAATCCTTTAATTTTCAGGTTATGTTTTTATATGCACTAATGCAAGAGTTTGCAGAATTTTTGGAAAAGGGGTTAGTGGGGTAAACAGAATCTTCAAAATCTTGTATTTAGGAACTGCTCAAATCGTAAAATAATTACTCTCGGCTTACTTTCGAAGTTAAACGATGGAATGAGAGGTTTTTTTTTGAGTCAACACGAGAACGAATGAATGTCAACAAAGCCACGTGATACTTTGTGTTGACCTTTTTTTTAATGTGTCCTTTAAAGGATTAAATTACCAAAGAGTCGAATATAGTTTAAAACCAAATAAACTCTGCTTTTCATCATCCATATTTTTTCTGAATTATGCTGGAGAAAACCGTTTCACCGGAAGATGCTCATGAAGAAATGAGGTCAAAAGTACAGCCTTTTACAGGAATTAGGCAATTCAAACCGAAAATGTATTTATCGATAGAACAAATAAAATCGTTATTCGCCCGCTTTTCTACGTTATATAGGCAAAATAAGCTTGAGTTAATACAAACTAGTAAAGATGAAGCATTGATGATCTAATAGTACAGGAACATCATGATTCATGAATATTGGTTGGTAATAATAAATCAATCAATTCTCAAACATCGATTTTCATAAGGTTGTTTTTTTGCTGATACCAGAGTAACAGGAAAAATGCATTCTCAGAAAATGCATTGAGTGAAATCTTCTAAACATTTAAAAATGCAGCTCTATCTGTCTGTCTGTCTGATCTATATACTGCCGTTCTACGCATATTTGTTCCATGTTCAAAATCATGCAAACGAGAAAAGCGATGTTAATGCTTTACAATGCTTTTACGCATTGCGCCAACAAACACTCTTTTCCATAAAAATACCCACTGGGACAATAATGCCGAGAAATTTGTCTTCCAATAGGTAATTTCTACGCATATCAGTCCCACTACGCGCATTCGATGTTTCCCAATACAAAGTTTGTTTTGGGGATACAAGGCTGTTTAATCTTTCACGAAAATGAACACGCTAATCGGGTTGTCTTTATAAGCAGTCGAGATGAAAGTTTAGTTAATTGAAAGCAATAACGGCATATTTTTTTCTGAATGACCAAAGAAAAGTGATCATCGTAACCAATCAGAATGGACCAAGTGTTTGCATTGATGCGATTGCAAATCGTTCACGTGTTGATGCAAGTAAGAAAAATTGAAGAACTTTCAAGTGATTTAACAGATTTCTCTGTATCAGAGGACTCTTCCTTTTATCTATCGTCGGAATCTGGTAAGTTTCACATTTTGCCGTCTATTTAAATGTGTTTTTTGGTGTTTTATTGTTATCACTTAACTGACCAGATAACATGCCTCATAGTGTGCAGACAGAGTGGACCATGTGTGAAATACAAAAACGTGGTTATTACGGGAATTTTTGGCATTGGTGTAAAGTCAGCATAAGTTTAAAGCTTCCATGTAACTTATCAAAAAGCCCCAAAACCCGTTAACATAATAAGTATACTTTACCAGTAAATGAAAAAAATGTACATAGTCCATTCTGACTGAACACATAACTAAGAAATGTTAATCTTTAGTGCGGGTGATGCAAAATTCCACAATTTCAGAAACAAGTTATAGTGATTCTGACTTCGAAGTTGAAAATGTTACCACGGAAATCTGTCCTGAGGAGGTTGAAAAATGGGGTAAGTGAGTGTTTGGCATGGAATTTCAAAAAGCGAAATATGCAGATATTATGCATCTACTGAAGTACGTTCCTCCAATTCACCATCAATTCTATGAGAATTTGCAATGAGATTAAAAAAAGAAGATGATCGCGAGTAATTTTATCAAGTGATAACTTTTGTTATCAATTTGTTGAAATAAATATAATTTAAAGTCGTTCGAATTATTTTCGATCAACCCATTCCCGGCGCGTGGTGCCATATGACATCACCTGACATTTAAACTTTGATTTAAGTTTAACAATTACGCTTGAAAATTTGCACGATGAATCTATTCAGTACGGTTAGAGAACAGATTGATCTTCAATACAGTTCGTGTCAATAATTGTAGGGGAACAACGGGCAAGACGGTCACCCTAAGGAAATCATTCATTATTCTGCTCAAAACACAACATTTCAACCAACGATATTCATAATATTCGACATCGACTAGTGCTTTTCATAAAATAATGCAACCTTTTCGCTTTTAGAGTGATTTTATATCAGTTTTCACTAAAATAAAAACAGTCTCGAAACACCACTATTTCACAACGTGCATATGAAACGGACCGGCTGTGCTGGTAAGACAGACCTATGAAAGACTATAGCAAATTTCTTTTCTATACGGGACGACGCGCTGCGCAAAAAAGCACGTGTTTGAAGCTTACCGTCGGCTGCGCCGATGGAATCATTCACATCATTTACAGTAGTATATTTACAGCTTTTAACAATGTTTTTTATTATGATTTTTGTTTCAAATGAGAGTCAATGACTTTAGGTCTCATATCGCATGCTAAGAGCAAGCCCACCAGTGGCTTAATTGAAGTTTCTAAAGCTAGTTTGGCAACTCTCACCATAACGCGGCAACCGCACCGGGCGTTGCTATGTTGGTTTGGGAAATAGCAACCCCCACCTCGGGTAGTAGCGAGTTAATAAATTTGGCAACGCGATAGCAACGTGCCGCATCGTTGCTATTTGATGAATAATCTCAAACTGTTGTTTGTTTTGTTGTGCTCGATAGTAAATGTTCGTAACAATATTATGAAAATAATGAGTGTTTCGAACATAATTGGTTAGCCCCGGAAGACGAAATGCTTTGCCTTGGTTAAACACGTCGTAGGACGCAAGTATCGGCGTCAACCAGTCTGTTTTAATTTCGATTGAGCTGACATTTTACAGAGGGTGTTTTTTCGGGCGGGAAAACATTTATAATTTTTTTTTTTGAAATTCGAGATGACCATTTTGGTTGGCACTCTAATCTACACGAAGCATAAAGCTCAAGTCCTCACAAGATTGGTCAACCATGCCATTATTTAAATGAACCTGGAAGGTTTGAGCGAATTGCTCGGGAGTATTACCGACTATTGCTGCTGACTCTTTTGAAGGCATGTTAGTCTCAGTTTCCCGTTGCGTCCGGTTGTTGAATAAAAAACCATTTTTCGCATCTACAGCTGTTTTAATCTTCGAAAACAACGTAAGACGAATTCGAAAGCGGCGTCGGAAATGGTCAACGGTATAGACCGGTGTTTCCAAAAAAAAAAACATTGTTAAAACGCCGGATGGCAAACTTCCTCAGCATAGCGGTCAATATTTTACCGTTTTCCAGGCTGAGAGCCACCCCGAATCTTTCCAAAAATCCTATTCATACTCGCGTATAAAAAGATTTGTTTCGCGAAATTATTTTCTTCGTCACTAGAATCAACCAAAGACTCGAGAACAATTTCCGCGTTCTACATTTAAATTTTGTTTGGCTGCAAATTTGCAAATATTAATAGCAATTTGTAGGAATCAAGACAGCACAAAGTACAAAATACAATTAATGACAGTTAGCCAATTTTGAGTATAATAGTTATTGAAGGCACCGTTGCGAAATGTTCCTCGGTCTAACGCAACTACTTCAATTAAACATAAAAGGATAAAAAAATCCATGCACGCACAAACGAAGAAACCTGCAACAGAATTGTGTTATTGATAATTTGGGAGAACGGAAACAAAGTTGAAACAGAGTTGTTTGAAATATCATTAGGAAACAATTGAGGGACAGATAAATTGGTTATTACTAGATGCGCAGAATTTTTGGGAAATACGACACACACAAACATTTTGCTAATGCTAGCTAGTGACGGTCTTTAGAAATTAGCAACTGCCGGCGTTGAAAAGAAATAGATGAATTGGTAATCCTCAATAGCGACGACCGGTGCGAACATCGGCTGCTATACAAAATAGCAACGGCCAGCGTTGTGAAAATAGCAACTCAAATGGCAACTCACCGGTGCGCTTGCTCTAAGAATGCTGAAAAAAGGATAATAAATGGTGATATTGTCGTTTTCTCAGACTGCCCATTTTTCTAACACAACATCTGACCGTCTTGCCCAAGAGGCAAACATTTTTTTGGATCGATGTGATTTCCAAAAATATAATATTTTCACTAAACTATCTTCACCCACGTGCCTCAAATATGCTCAATTATTCCAATGTCATTGAAAACTATATTTTTCTGAAGTTTTACCGAAGCAGAAGCTTAAATTCGACACGGCCAAAACTACATCACATTGCTTTGCTGTTGAGGGTGAGTTTATTTTGATTATTTCTCAAATAACTAACTATTGTTTCAATCTACATAATATCTCGAAACTCCCAGGGTCCTGTTGGTATGTAACTGGCATAACTGATTTGTGTTAATTTCGATGGTTTATATAGAAATGTGCAACGGTCCATCTTGCTCGCCATGTCTGTGTTGCCCGTTGTTCCCCTACATATAGTTGATGAGCAATAAGAGTCTGAAGTTCATTTTTTGAGGTAAACATTGATTTCTCTTCGCATGAATAGGGTTAATTTTGGTGTCGCAGAAGCTAATAATACAATTTCAATACTTTGGACTGTTCGACGATGAATTGACTAAAATTAGTTCCATAAAACCGGGCAATGAGAAAGCGGACTCTTTGTCATTTTTATTTTTCCAACCTGGACTTTTATAGGTTGCGTAATAACTTCAACTTAAAAAAAATGAAAATAAAATCAACTCTTTTTTTTAATTGAAATTTAGTGTTTATATTCGATTTTTTTAGTCCAAAAAATAATTTTTTTTCACAATGTATATTTTCTATATGAAGTATTATAAATTCCCTACAACTCATGCTCAGACAGTTTTTCTATACAACCAATGATTTCTGAGCTACAATGCTCTGAATAAAACTTATTCCAAAATACATACACTCTTTGAAAAAATAACTCATGGGTCTAAAAAATTTCTCTATCTGTGAAAAATGCTTAGTTTGCTAAGCCAAATTCGTCTGCAAAGTTTCATTCAAACCAAAAATGGTCATTATTCGACTTTTCTGCTCAGAGGTCAAAATTTTTGATATATTTCATTACTGTAAACTAGGAAAATAAACTTATGATGCCCTTTTAAAAATAGACTATAACTAGCCCACTCATGATACTATTCTATTGTCATTTTAGTATATCCACACTGTGCTTAATTCCTTATTGAGCTCAATTAGGTACAGCTGAAGCTTAGCAACGGTAGTACGCCCCAACAGCCTGAAAACACGACAATAATTTTGTAAATCGACCTGTCATTAGCATATTGCGTTAACAAGTGTACCCTTTTTTGTTCATATCAGAATTGCCTATCCAGCAGGTTATCCGCTGCTTGTTTAACTAGCTTCACCTGGTTCAAGAGGACCCAATCAGAAGAGAAAGACACTTGCACTGACATTTATTTCAATCGGATATCTCAACTTGAGATGTCATAATCAGCATACCGATACCTGCGACAAACGACAATCCCCTTCTGCTCGAGCGTACTACTCTGAGTGCACCCGGCTAGGGTGCCCCTCGTCGTGCACATTCTCGTGGCAGTATCCAGATTTTGCTCGAAAACTCTCGGAACCTCCCCGACCAGGACAGTAACCAAACCTGTCAACAAAGGGGTGCCTTCAGGAATGCTGTATATGCAAAATATTCCAACTGCCCTCCTTCTTTACCTCATCATCATTTCACTTTTTCTCGTAATCACCGTCGATTTCATAAACCACAACCGCACTTCGGCGAAGGTTTGAGCGAGCAGGTCATCTTCTCTTCCACCCCCAAACATATTGCCCCCTTGAAACACAAACTCGACTGCGAATAACAGCAGCGACGGTGGCGACAAAGCGAGAATCCGGATAATAATGGGAAAGGAACCCGATGAAGCACGGAATCAATTGCATAAACATTTTATTTCAATTTTCCCTGGAATGCTACCCACCGAAACCCCACCCAATGCAATTCTATGATGAACCAACCAATGGAAACATGTAGGAAAAAAAAGAATGTTTACTACAGTGGTGCTCGGGGTTTTGTTGACGCAGTAAAAGAAACCCTGCCTTGCGGTGCGGGATGGGATTTGGTCCCATTCGAGTGAAGAAGTTATGAGCTGTTCCTTTATTATATATATCCTGTAAGATAGGTTACTTGTTCGACCTAGAAAGTTTCGGATTTCAAAGACACTATTTTCCGAAGCACCAAGCAAATGTCACTCCATAAGCGGGGCAAAAGTTTGTATCTGGTGAGCGAAATGTCAACGTCAAGAAGCACCGCAGTTTCGAGCTTTTGTTGCTTCCTAATGGGCTGCGAAACAATGGCGATGGTGAGGCTATTTCACACTTTCATCGGTTGGGCGAAAAATAGTAAGCAATTTACTACATCAGAAGTTGTTATTTCTATAGTATGAATTGTTTCTTATCCGAAAGCCACTGTATTCACTTTTAAATTGAAATTTTTTGCGTATATTCTAGTGCCCAAGTTAATTTCTGACGGACTTTGGTAAAGTGACTACGAACCATTGTAAACACGTTTAAGGTATTTATTGAAGCTTTTTAGAGGTTTGACTGAAGCCCGCCAAAAAACGGCATAGGGCACTAGAGTCCGTTTGGTAAGCGGGTGGTCGTGGGTTTGAGTCTTAGTAGAATCAGGTCATTTGGTTGTCCAGGGACTTTGGCATGTGTTTATTCCCAGGCTCCCCACCACGTACCCTTCCTTTACGCGGAATTCTATAAAACCTTGGTGAGACTTCGTCTTAATAAAAAATTTTACAAGGTATACACCCCTAGGGTTGTAAGAAATGAAATGGTGACGTGGGACTAAACACTGTAATTAGCGGAATTTTTAGTTACAAATGTTACAACGTCCGCAGACAGGATCAATTCGTTTGTTCAGCGACTTGCGTTTTTTTTTTCTCAGCTTGCCCTCATTTTTTTTCAGAAATATATTTAGCATTACTCAAAAGAATTTCGTTTATAATTGGCGATATTTTGTCTGTAGTTTTTTTTCTGCAAACAACATTCAATTGACACAGCACAAGCGTATCTTTGTTTTCTGAAGAAGCACCGAGGATTTCTGCTAATGCATCTAAATCAGAATTAACTGTATTTCCTCAAAAACCAAATCCAGTAATACGTATTATAATGAATGGTTTTGTCTTATTTAACTCTTATTTAATCAAGTTGATTATAAGAATCTTACACTGAAAATAATATCGAAGCCTGAATAGGCAATCATAAAAAGCTATGTTAAACAAAACTATCAACAAGTTCCAGCAAAAAATCGTAGCAATCAACAATTCCGAAGCAGCTAAAATCACTGTAGTACTACAAAGACAGTTCATATACTATATGATTTGTTAAGTTAAAAATAAAGAAAATATCATTTTAGTAGATAAATCTTTTGTTTATCCTGTAGAAGACTGAACCACTGCGACCATTGATAGTAGATCTATTGGGGTATGCTCCGCCTTAATCTAGGTGCATTTAATTTCGGCGCATAACTATTATTAAGTTGATGTCCAATTTTGATTTGCACGTGTATCCCAGTCAGGTATCACCATTCGAATGAATTGTAGTATCTGAGAAGGGCTTTGGAACCATATTTCGGAAGGACTTCCGGAAGGAATCCTACACCGAGGATACGCATTCTGCGTTGTATTAATACTCTGCATTCGCAAAGTAGGTGTTCCAAGGTTTCATTCTCATGTCCGCAGTAGCGGCATTTCTCGTCATTGAGTTTGCCTATCTTCTTCAGATAATACTTGCTCAGACAGTCCCCAGTGCACAATGGTCCAGAAACCAAATTTAGGGGGAAATTTGGGTCTAGAGCTCTATAGCAACATTTTAGAGAAAAACTTACTTTTACATAGTTGTTACATATGATAAAGCGCTTTTTAAAAAATTATCAAAAATTAGGGTGACCAACATTTTCAATGTAAAAAAGTATCTAACTTTTTTATCTTTGTAGATAGAAGAAAAGTTTGTTCTACAATGTTATGGCTCCATTAATTTTGAGTAACTTTGTAAAAAAAGTTTTTCTCTATCTTTGAAAACCACCTATTTATATAGAAAAAAACACATTTTACATTCTAACTTTTTTATTTCATGTTTTATCTCAAAACTTTCTTTGAACGACTTTTAGAGCTTTTCAAGAGAAACAATTTGCAATGCTGATATCGTAAATATCTCAATTTTACTCAAAGTTATTAATATTTTTCATAAAAAAATATGCGTTTTTCATTTGTATGTCATTCTTTTTGGGGCAAACATGAAAAATATCTCTTGGTTTCATTTTGAAGGGCAAACTTAACTCTATAAATGGAGGAATTTTTAAAAATATGTTATCCTTTAAATTTGAGTAAATTCAATTTAAACACAAGACAAAAATTTCAATAATTTTATACATTACGCATATAAATGCACCCAGATTTATTTTTAGGTATTTTTTCTTATAACTAGACGTAATTACCTTTAATTTGACCCAAAAAGATCAAATATCGATCAACTGGTTCAAAAGTTATGAATTTTTTGAAATAAAATACTTCGAGTATAGCCGTTTTTTTATGGTCACCCTATGTCGGAGCTAGTCCCCTTAACAACCCAACGAAACAATACGGGTTTGATTATTTTCAACATAGATGCATCCCTGCGATTTTGAGCACAATTGAAGCACTTTGCCTGACCAACTTCCAAAAAGGGTGACTATAAAAACGACTGTGTTCGATGTATTTAATTTTAAAAAAAATCATAACTTTTGAACCAGTTGATCGAAAGGTAATTATTCCTAGTTATGAGAAAAAATACCTAAAAATAAATCTGGGTGTTTTATATGCATGATGTATAAAATTATTGAAATTTTTGTCTTGTGTTTAAATTGAATTTTCTCAAATTGAAAAAATAACATATTTTAAAAATTCCTCCATTTATAGAGTCAAGTATGCCCTTCAAAATGATACCAAGAGATATTTTTTATGCTTGCCCCAAAAAGAATGACATACAAATGAAAAACGCATATTTTTTTATGAAAAATATTAATAACTTTGAGTAAAATTGAGATATTTAGGATGTCAGCATTGCAAATTGTTTCTCTTAAAAAGCTCTAAAAATCGTTCAAAGATAGTTTTGAGATGAAACTTAAAATAAAAAAGTTGGAGGGTAAAATGTGTTTTTTTTTCATATATTCGGTTGTTTTCGAAGATAGAGAAAAACTTTTTTTACAAAGTTACTTAAAATTAGTGGAGCTATAACATTGTAGAACAAATTTTTCTTCTATCTACAAAAAAAAACTACAGGAGGATTGTGTGCAAAGCCTCGATCGCCAGGTTAAAGTAGAATACTTTTACATAGCTCTACTTACGGCTGTACATTAACCTACGGCGGGGCGAATCGGATCGCGCCGCTTTTCGCGTTTAGTCTGGCAGAGGCCTAATGCGCACAGCCAACACAATAGAAAGGTGTTTTCACATTGCATCTACCGCTAATACCGCCGCTATCGTACGAAAGCGCGTCGTTTCATGTGGGGAATGATATCAACAACGAAGAATGACGCGCGTTTAAGCACATCCCGAACTGTTTCGCCATGCTACTTCCATTTACTTCCTTATAACATCGGCCTCAGCGAAGTACCGGCTGCACCTACCGCTGAGGCTGTTATCATACTGCTACTGGTACCCAAAGCTATTAACTCTTCAAATTAAGTGTTTTATTTGTCCTCAAAAGAACGATTGTTCAATTCCATATCGGATATAATGCAATCGCATCTCTGTAACATTACCGACAGTAATATTCTTTTGAACAAAATGATCCAACTTTTCCATTAGAGGAATTGCCGGCTGATGTACGGCAAAAATCTCGCCCGATCGCTCGCGTTGGCGTTCAGCCTGGCAGAGGCCTGAGACGTGGTGACCAACCACAGGGCAAGTGATTTGTTTATTTTGAAGGCAGCCACAGGCGCAACCCACTGCTATCCTCTGTTACTGCTGAGTGCTGATATCTGTTGCTACTGCTGTCAACGTTGTGGACGGTCCATCCAGCTCACCATCCGACTGATGAATATAGCTAGTTTTCCCAGAAACACTCTATAGCCGAAGGGTGCTGCGAAATAGGCCACGCCTTTCTGTTCAGTTTTACCATTTTCTAATGTTCTTCAGACGAATCATTCCACAATTCGTATTTGATTTTTGTATCCAGCGAATAAACACCGACGGTGCTTTCACACACGCAACGATTTTACCCCTAACCGTATTGCGGCTTCAAGCTGTTGCTTGCTGTTGCGTGTTGCATCATGTTGCAACTTGGCAGCTGGGAGACAACGAAATTCTGTTCATGCTGATTGATTGAATCGACTTCATATTAGCTCTGCATAGTCGAACTAACTGTCTTTGTGAATGCGTTCTAACAGGGCAGTTTGTTATTCAAAGTCGGTTATGCTGATCGCAGCCTTTGCGCTGCCCCTACAGTGGGGGTTTACTAGATAAAGTAAAAATTAGACAACTACAACAGAATTTGATTGCATTCCGCACAGAATGTCTGCTTGTGTTGATGCCAGAAATTTATTAACCTTGAATTATTTGTTTATTTGCCATGAAAAGGCATTTCGCGGTTCAAAATCGGTTGCTGATCGCAACCTTTGAGCTGCCCTAACAGTGGGGGAATTAAGATACACGGACAACATGCACTGTGGAGGCTATTTCACATTCAGTGAATTAGACGGGCGCGACAGATATAAATTGTTAGCATCTAACACAGAATGCTTGCTTGCGTTGTCAAAAAATTATTAACTTTCAATGACTTGTTTATTTGCCTAGAAAAAGGAATTTTGATGTTCAAAATTAGATTTCCTGATGGCAATCTTCATGCTGCCCCTACACGGGGGAATAATGGCAGTCTGGCGACACACGCTGAGAAGAACCGCGTTGCTCCTGAGACGTGGCGACCAACCACAACGCTAGTGCTGCTACTAAGGAAGGACGACTGTTGTAGTCGCTTTCTAGAACTATTATGAGCGGCTTCGGCTGAAACAAGCTCTTATATAGGCCAAACAGCATGTTTTCAATTGCAAGGTAAATAATTCTGTCGACCGTGCTTGGGAAGCAATCATATAACGACCAATCAGAGGTCGAATATTTCGTTTAGACAAGGCTTGACTATTTTCAAAAGTACAATAGTATGAATAATAAAATTACAATTATCTTCTTTTGGGAAGAATCTTAGAAGATTTTTCAATTTATTGCTGCAGGAACAAAGGAAATCTATCGAATACTAACCGATTTATTAGCATTTGGAATTGGACATATTTTTCACTATTTTCGGTTTTAGATTTTCATTTCACATCCATATGTAGCCGAACTTCCTGAGAGAAGTATTCACTTCAAAAAATTATATATTTGATTGCATCGAAAATGTTGGTCAATCGAATTTTTGATAATTTTTCATAAAGCGCTTTATCATATGTAACAACTTTGTAAAAGAAAATTTTTCTCTAAAATGTTGCTATAGAGCTCTAGACCCAAATATCCCCCTAAATTTGGTTTCTGGACCATTGTGCAGTGAGAAGTCCTGTTATCGTACTTAGTTCTTTTTTATTGAGCCTAAGTAGCGTCATGCTTTTGCGTAGTTTGGTTTTATTTTTTTTTTTTTTTATTGCCGTAAACCAGATACAGCATTCCAATTTTTACTTATGACCAGTGTGTCGAACAGTTGACATTTTTGCATGACACCGTATCGAAAAGTACTGTCGCCTCTCTTGCAGACTGCGACAGCAGCGTTCAACTCTACGCTTCTCTATTTGAGAGAATCGTGTGACTAGAAGCCAATACGGATGGTTAACGATTCTCTTTTGTGCCGATCTCCGGCCGCTTCGATATCTTGACTGTCGCATTGTGCGAATAACAATAATTAGCAATTACGCGACAGTTTGGCACAGTATTAAGATCATTTTCATCAATCGTGTACACCTGAAGATTTGAATAACCGTGTCGCTAGTTTGGATCTATACTGGTTGTAACTTGAAACACGGATGCTACACATATCTAGGCTCTCCTCGCGGAGCGAAATATTTTGTTGCCTTTCCAATATCCTTCCAACTCTTAATACTCATCAGCTACATGCATAATAGACACAAGCTATATACAGTAAAGTCTTTTTTAACACGGTTTTATTTTACACGGTTTTATTTTACACGATTCTTTTTTACGACGATTTTTCAAATAACGCGATTTTTTTTACGTCGTTTTCTCAAATAACGCATTTTTTTTTACACGGTTTTTTTTGCACGATTTTTCGTCTTCGCGTAAAATTGTTATAGTAAGTAACAGTAATGGAAACAGACTATAATAAGCTGTTTTTTACACAGTTTCATTTTTACATGGTTTTAGTTTTGCGCGATTTTTTTACGACGTTTTTCCAAATAACGCGGTTTTTTTACACGTTTTTTTTTGCACGGTACGTACAATCGTGTAAAAAAGAACTTTACTGTATAGCAATATAGCATGTCGAGGATCAATCTTTTCTCTAACTGTATTGAATAACTTTATCGTCAAAATGTTTAAGTATAGTTCTTGAACCGTGATCTAATTTTAAGTTTAGCATATTTATTTTAAGTTTAGCATATTTAAGCAAAAGCAGGACAACAAAAGCATGAATTTTACAAATTAAATTAACGTGCCCGGACCCAAATAAAAATCAATGCTAAGTAAATTGATTTCACTTCAATTCGCAATAAATGCAATAAATAGCACAGGTAGCTACAGTCAATAACACATGAGTCAGAGATTGACTACACAATGACAACAATATAAAGAGAAGTGAGCGAGAGAATTGTTGTTCATTCCGATCTTATGAACGCCATGTTGCAGGAAAAATCCATGATTGAAGCTATGCAAATTGGATCGAATTTAATTTAATTTAAAATTTAGCAATGATTTTAAATAAAACAACATAAATTTTAAATTGGAATGCTCGCTCATTGAAGACCAATGAGAATGAGCTTTTTAATTTTTAACAGTAAATAGTGTGCAAATTGCAATTATTACTGAAACATTTTTGAAACCTCACATCAAGTTAAAATATGATCCCAATTACGTGGTTCATAGATATGATAGGATTCAGGGTTTCGGCGGTGGAGTTGCAACCGTTATTCATCGCCGAATCAAACATCGTTCTCTTCCCCATCTTGAGACGAAAGTCATTGAAACTTTGGGAATTGAGGTTCAAACTGAACTTGGGATTTTATTTATGGCCGCAGCATATTTACCATTTCTATGCACACGCGAGCACAAAAATTATTTTAAAGGTGGTTTATAAAAACTCACCAGAAACCGTTCAAATTTTTTCATAATTGGCGATATTTACGCTTAACATCGATCATGGAATAATTCTCAGAGTAATTCCAATGGCAAAATTTTATTGAATGATTGTTCCTCAGGATACTACTCTATTTTGTCTCCGAATAGTCCTACATGTTTTTCTTCTGTAAGGAATCCATCAACAATTGATTTGTTGCTAACAGATCAAAGTCATGTATGTAGTGATTTGATCACACATGCTGACTTTGATTCTAACCATCTTCCAATAACTTTTTCTATATGACATGAATCAGTTTTAAACCCTATGAGCTCTGTTTTTAATTATAACAAGGCTAATTGGGAATGATACAAAACTAATATTGAGAGAAATTTCAATAATGAGCTTGATTTGCAAAACGAAGTGAATATTGATTCCGCTTTGGAAGCATTAAAATGTGCAATTGTTGATGCCAGGAATTATTCTGTTCCAAAAGCTCAAGTGAAATTTGAAATACCAATAATTGACGAAAATCTTCAACTTCTAAGTAATTTGAAAAATGTTTGAGACGTCAATATCAACGTTCTCGTGACCCTTTAAAACTATTTATAAAGATTTACAGAAAGAGATTAAACATAGATTTACTCTTCTGAGAAATCAAAATTTTAAGACTAAAGTTGGAAATTCGGAACCATATTCACAACCCATTTGGAAGCTGTCGAAAATTCTTAAGAAACCTTCAAAGCCTATTCCAGTTTTAAAAGATGGTGAACGTTTACTTGTATCCAATGAACAAAAGGCTCAAAGACTTGCTCAGCAGTTTGAGAGTGTTCATAGCTCAAATTTGAATTTTGTGAGTCCAATTGAAAATGAAGTTACACGTCAATTTGATTTATTTTCTTCCCAGAATTTTTTACCAGCAGAATATGCTTTAAAATTGCATATTTAATATGCTTCAAAATCGCATATTTTCCCAAATTATGGAAAAATGCAAAAATTACTCCAATTTTAAACCCGGATAAGTATCCAGCTGAAGTTTCAAGTTATCGACCAATCAGTTTGCTTTCTTCAATAAGTAAACTGTTTAAGAGAATTATTCTTAACAGAATGATGTCACACATAAACGAAAATTCAATTTTTGCAGATGAACAGTTTGGATTTCGCCAAGGGCGTTCCACTACTCATCAATTGCTCAGAGTTACTAATATGATACGAGCTAACAAATCTGAAGGTTACTCCACTGGAGCTGCTCTTTTAGACATAGAAAAAGCATTCGACTGTGTTTCGCATAAAGGTTTGATTGCGAAATTGCAAACTTTTAATTTTTCAATTTTCCTAATCAAAATTTTGAAAAATTATCTTACTGATCGAACTCTGCAGGTTGTTTATCAGAATTCAAAATCTGATAGACTTGCTGTCAGAGCAGGTGTGCCTCAAGGATCAGTATTGGGTCCAGTCCTGTACAACATATTCACTTCAGATCTTCCTGATTTGCCTCCAGGATGCTCAAAGCATTTCCGTAAAAGGAAAAAGTCTTCGTGTCATATGCAGTCGATTGCAGAAAAGTTTCGATATTTTTTCTTCCTTCTTGCAAAAGTGGAAAATTTCTCCCAATGAATCTAAAATTCAAATGATAATTTTTCACCATAAGACTAGGGCTTCTTTCCTCAAACCAAACAATAATCACGTTGTATGATGAATGTGGTTATTTTAAGTTGGTCTGACAAGGTTAAGTACTTGGGACTAATTTACGATAAAAAACTTATTTTCAAAGAGCACATTGAGAGTATACAAGTCAAGTGCATCAAATATACGAGATGTTTATATCCTCTCATTAACAGGAATTCTAAACTTTGTTTAAAGAACAAACTTTTGATTTACAAACAAATTTTTAGAACAGCAATGCTTATGCTGTACCGATCTGGTCAAGTTGCTATTCAACAAGGAAGAAAACGCTCCAAAGGATTCAGAATAAAATTCTGAAAATGATTTTGAAGCGTCCTTGGTTTGGTACACTCGAATTACATAGACTTACTGCTGTTGAACCATTAGAAGCTATATCCAATAAAATTATTAACAGTTTTCGACAAAAATTGTTGCAATCCTCAATTGCTACGATAAGCTCTCTTTATAGCCAATAAGTTAGCAATTAAGTTAGTTGTAAGTTTACTTCCCCTTTTTTGACAAGTAGGTTCAAATCCCTACGAATGATAAATTCTAATTGCAAAAGCAATCAAATCCTAATAATTAAAATTAAAAATTTCTAACAGTGTTGAGAAGTCACCATTTGTGATTGGACACACATACTCATTATTTACTAATATTTATCATAAATACTTAAGCTACTAACAAATCCCCCCTTAAAAAAAAAAATCATAAATAAATAAGCTACTAACAAACCCCCCCCCCCCCTAAAAAAAGAATTGTTCTTCATGCTGAATTCGTGACAAAAAGCAAGATATAGAAGCAGAACGTATGAAACTTCGGGAGTGGCTACTCTCGCGTAGTGTTTCATTCCTCAGTGATAATCAAAAAATCTTACTACTGTCGTGTGAATACTGTAGCGTACCAGTACATTTTCCCATCCTGCTTATGACCATCCTCTCCCACTCATCTAGTTGTGTTTTTAGAGCTCTTGATAAGACGCCACAGAAGGGTTCTGGTCTTATAAAATTTTCAGGGGAACCTTGTCTTGCTAGTGAGACGGCTTTTTCATTGCCTTCAATTCCGCAGTGTCCTGGTACCCAGTATAAATAAATCTTAGTAAATGGACCAAAAATTCACAAGCATTCGCCTGCTCTTGCATTTCTAAAAAAATGCATATTTAGGAATTTACTCTTTCCTTTGCTGTATGGTACTGTTGCTTTTGGCACGTTGCATTTTTTTCTTTCAAAACATCAGTTTTTATTACGCTCTAACAGCAGGTTTATGAATTGTTCAAGAAAGAGGATTTTTTTCAACGATGCGAAAAACTTTTACCTTCGAGACATCAAATTAGTATAAGTTCATGGAAGCAAACATAAATAGACCAATTGAGACGTCAATATTTTTTTTTCGATATTGATACAGAGAATATCACAAGGAAAGGTGGGTGGGAGTCTATTCACGTCGTCTGTGCTAGGAATGCTCGTATGTAATTGGTTCATTGTTCGCGTAAATTTGTCCTCAAAACTTTTTATCAATATTTTCCGCTTAGCAATGAAATAATAATAATAACTGGCGTATTATAAAATTGTTCAACATTTTATCTATCCAACAACATATTGGTTATTGTTATCCATCATGTGTTTATGCTGTTATTATCGTTTGAAATCTGACGCAACATTTGCCAGTGTCATTTCCAATTTTACAAAATGCATTTCAGTATAGAAAACAAAGACGTAGTCCCACGTCAGAATGAGTCCCTCTTATCAACAAAACTGGCCAGAAGGACGCACGACAAAACTTCTCCAGGGAATTATAGTTGGCAATATTTGGCAGGAGGAACGTGGCTCGGTATAGTAAAGCAGATAGCGAAGTGTAAAATCACATCACACATAAGCACGGATAAAATAATAAAAATCATGCCAATTTTCAATAGCGGTAATGCTTATAATAGAAGTGCAGAATACAGCAGACACCCCACAATGGAGTGACTTCACACAAAGGCTGGCCAAGCAAAACAAGTTTCGATAAATTCGACAGAAACATGGTATTTACATAATTTTGGGGTGCTGAAAACGAATCTGGTATCCATTTTTCATTTGGGGCCGTCTATGAAGCACGTAATCCAATTTTTATTGATTTTTTGACACTTTTCTCTTTAATTTTTTATTAAATAGTATTACATGATCTTCAACCACAAGCAACGCCGCTGGGCGTCCTCTTAAATGAAAAAGATTACGTAGTTTTTGAACGACCTTTCAAATAAACCAAATTTTACTAAAATATATTTTTTTACTAAAATTTAAAAAAAATACATAGGTAATACAAACTAATTACAAATCAGAGCAATCATCATCTTCCTCTTCTTTTTCTTCATTTTTATAACTGTGTTCAGATTCATCATCAGCTTTCCCTGATTCAACAATTGTTTTCTTCTATAGAAATATGACTTCATCTTAAAGTTTTTACAATTACTTTTCACCTTTTCAAAATAAGTGTTAACTACTGGTTCTGTGGAAAAATTAAGATGATTGAATTTATCATGATTAGTATTTTTTCGACTATTTTTGCGAGTAAAATGTTCTGGGCATACTTAGTTGTTTAGTTACTGTGATTTTGATATTCCACTTATGATATATCACCCTAATACACATCGAAGACCTATCTCACAGTGGTTCCCTATCTCTAGTTGTCGACCTCTTGGTGGTGATTTGTTGATGCTTCTTTTTTCTCTGCTTCGAAAGTAAAGAATAGCCGCCAACTACAGGATAATTCCGGATGGGCAGAGCTCGAATATGGTTCATCATCATTATCGTTATTATCATCAAAGCGAGGCAAAACGGCGTCGTCGTTGTCGTTAACATATTATGCACAATGAAGTACTGCACCATCTGGCTTCTCCATCTCTTCATATAGAAAAAAAAATCTCTGTGACTACAGTGGCGCATATTTTTCACTTTATCCAGTGGCCAGAGTTTTTTTATTGTGTGGATTGTGCGTCCAAGGCGGAGGGGATTCAATTCGAACTCGTCCATGAACGGCAAATTTGCATAAAAGTATCATTTGATGAAGCACTTTTTCCTCGGTCTAATACTGATGGGTAGGAAAATATACGCAACAGTATCGGCTCATTTAACTTAATTTGCACCATTTCACCGGCGGATTAATGTACAAACAGATAGTTTGGCATAAATCAGGCGACCGATATTGAAGTTGGCACTTAGAGTTTATCACTTTTTTGTTCATCACATTCCTACAACAGGGCTCGAAGAATATTATGCACTACTACTTATTGCGACAGCAGTGCAACCACGTGAGTGAAATAGGTAAAAGTTCTCGAAACAAAGTATCATGAGTGTCCAGTGACATGCAAATCGTCCTCAGCATCCATCCGCAACAGGACGTTATGCACACATCTCCAGCCACTGTCCCAAAAAGTACAATGAACAAAACCGATCCAAACTGTCGAGTATCCGTCCGGACCAATCCTGCCGCCTCGATTGCCAGAACATGCGAAGACAACTGCTAAAGGCAACTCACATACAAGGTAGCAACGTGACCAGAAAACGTGACGTCAATGAAAAACGGGATATCCCCTTTCTAGCAATCGAAACCAACCGGTTTCCGCTTCCGGTTAACTCGTAAGATGAAGAAGAAAAAAAAAAGATTCGAAATTGTCGCTACAAGTGGTTTGCCTATAACGCTAGTGATAGAGAAAACTCTACCAGAAAGCATACGGTGATTTCCGGTGTCAGACACACGGAAGTGTTAATAAGCAGAAAATCAATTTAAGGAGCTTTTTTCGTCACAATGGAGGACCCGGAAACATCAATTCTGCAGATATTACCCAATTCATGATGCGATCAAAGTTTTCAAGCTATATTCTAATTTGTTACTTTAGCTAATGACAGCAGCAACTGAGGTGGAGCTACTAATTTGTTAACCATTTTGGCCAAATTGCTTTTTCTTACGGTTTCAGGGATGCTCTACTTCGTAAAATTTGGACTTTCACTTTCTAAACAAAACAGAAGTTCATTTTAGCAGCATAACTACAACAAAAATTGTCATTCTGAAAAAGTAATATATCATAATTATTTGTGGATATATTTACAGTAAAATTTCCAATTTCTTATGAAGTGAAGAGTTTGAAAATTAGGAGAAATAGTTCACCGATTTTCAGTTTCTAGAAATAGTCTCGGATCTACAAATACCAATGTTAAAAAGTGGTATCAAATATCGATATTTGGTCTCCGAACGTTATCTGATTCCGAAAATACGCTTATTGTAAGGTATATGATTTATAATCGCAAATTTCAAAAAATCGTATGTAGCCATCCCAAATTTCAAAATGATGCCAATAAGTAATGATAGGCTATAAACTTTTTCTCATTTTATTTTGCACGCCATTATCATTGTTGTTGTTTGTCTATCATTCAATGCTGTACTTAAAGAAAACTTTTCGTACTTCAGCAAACAATTTTATACCTCATATGGTATTCTACAATTTGAGCTTTTTTTCCTTCCGAATGTAACATGACACACATGATCATCAGAAAGGAACATTGTAATTTTTCCACCATTGTCCTCTGCCTGACAGACCTGCCTGCCTCCGTCGCTGGAACATACAATAGCCGGATCGGAGCTGTGTTATTCTATCTTAATTGATGAAGTGCTGCTGCTACGGCTACTGTCAGCTGGAACCAGAACATCCCCTCACGTCCACCATCCACCACGTTCGTTGATTCCCGTCCTCGGTCCAGTGGAGGAAAATCTGATACTTTCTCTCTTTGTGTAGGCACTTTTCGCCCCGGGGAAGCTGGGGAATGCGATTTTGATCAATTCCGTACCATCATCGAATGGCGAAGTGTATACAGAAGGCACAGAAAAATAGCCTAGAACCGACCGAGGCAAATCTATCATCGACATTGGCAGAGTGTTTCTTCATTATCGCCAAGGTTCCGATGTTGGTAAAACGATTTCGTTGACCCCACTGCTGCTGCGACGATGGGCCGGTGTGGCCGGCGACAACGGCAGTCACTTCCTTCCGATAGATGATACTTTTCTCCTGAGTAGGAAAGCAGCGATGGGAATTCGAACTTAATTGTAGCTTTATTACATTTTCAGGATGCTTTTAAGAGAAATTGAGATACGTCCGGCATCGAAGCGCGGAACGACAATGGATGGCGAAGGGAGAGATCAATTATTCCCCGACAAACGACAGCTCAGATATCTATATTAGATAGAAGTTTGTTCTAATTGTAGCTGTAAGTTGATTTTCCTCCATAATTAAGACTATTTTGTGTCGAACGAAGTCTCTCGGTCTGGTGCGGAAATTTGTCAATCACATTGAAAGACAGCTGCGAAATTGCCATCCAGAGCAGAAAACTGCATTCCGCCTAATTGATTGTTTATTGCTTTTTAATTAAATTAGACAATAAATTGGATATCGCAGTTCAAATCGAATCTTCTTCGCAGCGTCGAGAGCTACTGAAACCATTACTCGCTCCACGTTGCTCTGCGCCTCGCACATAATTGCCTGCGGAAGTGAGTCTGCCTTCGTCGATATGCCGGTGATGACAGATCCGTAGCGGAATAAAAACGCAACACCTTCCCCTGAATGGATGGCACTTACCTCCAAGTTACGATGGGATGCTCCCACTTCTGGCCCTGGATCACGAAGCGTCGTTGCCGCCTGTGCCGCTGAAACTCGAACACTCCATTCAAGGTGTTGGACGGAAGAAAGTCCCGAGAGCTTGGCAGATCTGGAGCTCCACAGCGGGGCCGTCGCATCAGTGCCAAAGTCTCCTGGTTGATTTCACCCGTCGGATTCAAATTGGCAAAGGACTGGAAAGGGGGTTGAAATAACGTTCGAGTTCCCAAAACACTGATAAAAACAGGCAACTCACCTGCAACTGTCTGACAGCCTCCTTCAGCTGGTCCATCGTGCGGAGATTCCCCGTTTCGATGTTCGATTTCGGCAAGTATCCAAACTCCATCAAGTAGTTTTGCTGAAATGGATCAAAAGAGAGGATAGAAAATCAGTTGAGCAGCTAAATTCGGAGGTTTTTCAGCAGCATAAGCGGATTCCAATGCCCCTTTTTATTCATGACCTGATGCAATTGAGTTGGATTTTTACGATTATTGCCAGAGACTCGATTAGATTTGCACTTGCAACCCATCGTTCTGATCCCATCAAAAAAGTGTAATCCCTTTCGGCAGGGCTACACCGGGATCTACCATTCCGAGCATGAATCGCGCATTAATTTTGAGTTTGCACCCGGGAAGTGAACTGTCGTTAAACAGAGTGCTTCAGTTTGAAATTGAATGAAGCGTACCAACAACTACCAGCGGAGAGTAAAACTGCTTACCGGATGCGGTCATAATTATGGTAAACTATTGTTTGCTGCTGTAGGGGCTAGCTTTTTGCGAAGCTTCAAATGCCAACTTCTATGTTCCAATTAATTTCAGTTTAGTTAGTTTTAAATTAGATACGGAAAGATGAGATGTTACGAGGTGAGCTCAGCAACCAAAATATTAGGTTTGGTATGTGTTTCTATTTCTCATGTAGTTTCAGATTCAGTTTAACGACAAGAGAGATATAAAAATATTTACAATTAACATGCCTATCGGTTCACTGGGGAAACTGATATAGCGAATGTCAACACTTTACCGTTTTATATGTCTTAAATTTTAATAATACCTCATAACAAATTCATAAATTATTTATAGTTCGCCCATACCAAGGTAAAAAGAGATTGAAAACTTAAACATATTAAAACAATTTTTGTCTTGTTAACAGCCGAATAGCCAACTGTTGATATTTCAACTATCTTTCGATTAATAAATGATTCACCAATGTAATCGAATATTAAAAAATATCCTGCCGCCGGCACGCATTCCCAACTAAGTGCTTATGAAGAAAAACAAAAATAAATATCAACCGTCGATCCTGCCAGGAGTCGAACCTGGAATCTTCTGATCCGTAGTCAGACGCGTTATCCATTGCGCCACAGGACCGTTGTGACGGCACATGGTTTCATTGCTGTACAGCTATAGACAAAACGTGGCAAGCACGCCTTCTCGTTAACCAGCGATTGGCGGAATCTCGCGAAAGCGAAATAAAGAGAGAAGTAGACTAATGAACGCGCACTCAGTACACTAGTCAGCCTAGCGAACCTATACATTAGAGAAATGACAAGACACTCACCGTTAAGGCAACTGTCAACATCAAAACGGATAACGGCAAAGCAAAATTATACAGATCGCCCGTTTTGATGTTGACAGCTGCCTTAACGGTGAGTGTCTCGGCGTCTCTCTGGTGTATAGGCTGACTTAGTCAGCCTATACACTAGAGAGACGCCGAGACACTCACCGTTAAGGCAGCTGTCAACATCAAAACGGGCGATCTGTATAATTTTGCTTTGCCGTTATCCGTTTTGATGTTGACAGTTGCCTTAACGGTGAGTGTCTTGTCATTTCTCTAATGTATAGGTTCGCTACAGTACACGGAACGAACGGCGAGTGAGAGAATGAGAGCAAAATATGAGAATGAAATATTTCAACCAAACACGCTTGCATGCGGCAACAGAATGCGTTCACTGATGAATCAGTCCAACGGTTGTGCATGTAATTAATAACGCAGATAAAAATAGATTAATTGGGAGTGCTGTCAGTAATTGTTTCACGCCGGTAGAGCAGAACTTTTCTCCAGTTGGACTGAATTGATTTTTGGTTAGCTTTTCAACAATCAGTTTGTTTAGAATTTGTTTGGTAAAATTTTCATTTCATATCTGACCCTAAGTTCGGACATCAATTATGACAATGGCTCAATAATATCGACAACGGACGATTCTTAATTGTTGCATTCCGTGAAAGAGTTTATCTTTCAACTTACTTTAACTATTTATTAATTCCACGAATGAATTTACCTCAAATTAGAAGCTATTTATTTTATTGAGGTTTTAACTAACAGGTTATTCGCCACTCATCACCAGGGGATAGCCACCATATAGGACTATTTGTATGAAGGTTCATAGAATTTCTCTTATATCAAAATCAAGAATAAATCATTCTTTGTAGTTTATAGTTAAATATTAAAAAAAATGTTATCACAACAATGAGATGTGAATCAAATAGCATCCGTGCTCTGTAAATGGTTTCGAAGTTGGCGTTTATAAATCTGGCGTACTACATAACTTGAGTTTAACTTGTATCACAATCATTTTTTTAACTTTTTATAAGAGTATATCCTTCGCTTGTATGTAGAGTGTATGAAAATGGGAAAAATAGTCTATTTTCCCCATTTTCAAACACTCTATATAAGCGTAGGATACACGCTTATGAACCGAGTATGAGACAATTAACTTATAAATAGGGACAGTGGTAAATCGCGATTACGCGGAAGCCGCGAATTCCGCGAAATCCAACATCGGCCGCGAAATTACCAAAAATCCGCAAAATGCCGCGAAAACCAGCAACACGGATAAATCTCAAGATTATTGGGAACCTCGATGAAAACGGGAGGCCTTTTCCTACGCAACCAATAAGATGGAATAGTACTACTGCTCTCTTACAACGAGATTTTGCCAGCCTGGGTTGAATTGTTTTCGGACGGTTCGGTTACTAGATTTTCTACGGGAAAAGATTTTGGCGATTGGAGACCTGCATAATAGAGTTCCAGAGTGTGCAAAATCGAATTTGGGAGATGTACCTACTTAGTTCAATACGCAACTGTGGGATTGATATTATAATTTTGGTAAGTATTCGAAACGCGGACGGTTTTTTTGAGGTTTACCGGTTGGCAAATAAACATCTATAGATTCTCAGAAACTCGGTAGCTGCGGAATGCAACGTGAGTCAGAATAACATGAATAATACATGCCTGCCGACACCAAAATATGATTGAAGACAATTTGAGAGTAGTCCGTTCTGCAAAGAAATCATGAATCGTACGGTTAAATTACCGTATATTAAATTGACTAAAACAGTTTTTTTCATTGTTTTTACCCAAAAAAGCACTTCATTTTGCGTTTTCTAAGGAAAAGGTTGCCGCTAAATTACCGCGAATTCTTAATATTTTCTATTTTACCACCCGCGAATTTTCAACTTTTTTGCCGCGAATTATCACTGTCTCTACTTATAAAGTTACTGAAAAAACCGTTAAAGAGGGGATCCTACTTTGGAAAGTGGAAAAAATAATTTTTTTGCGTTTTTGGGATGCTTATACACTCAGAAATGTTGTACCAAAAGGATTTTTTGATATCTGATCGCGTTCCAAAGTTACAGAAAAAAGTATGGGGTCACCTAAGGAGTATTGATGGAGACGGTTTATGTTGATCTGTTAAAACAGTGGTTTTCAACCTTTTTTCAGTTCATGCACCCCCTTTTGATAATTTACACAAGCTTTTCCCCCCTATCGGCGCCATGAAAGAAAAGCTGTAGTAATTGAAAAATATAAGGCTTTTTAAACTTTTATTTTTAACAGGTTTCAAGTTTATTGAAAATACTTCTCGTTTTATCCATCTTCATTGTTCTAACACACCGCGCAATGCCTTCAAAGAAATCTATTTCTTTATCAGAATACCCTGGGTGCGTCTTGAAATGCTGCTTTAACTTATATGGTTTCATTGAGTCATTGGAAAGAATTTTCAGGCAAATTTAACATCGTGGTTTTTCTTCTCCATCGACAATAATGGAGGAGAATCCGAACTGAGGGTACGTAAATTCGTACTTACTTTTTTTAGAAGCCATAGTTATTTCCTACAAATAAGAACGTTATTTACAATGATGAAAACATTTGAGAACTTGAAACCTTACCAATCCTGATCGTGCAGTTTAGGAACAATTGTTTCTAAATTCAACGGAAAGCAGAAGCCAAGTACTTGGTAATTCATTGGACACTGAAAAAATGCCGCTCAACCGTCAATCACAAAAACGCATTACATGTGAAATTTTTCCACCCGCAATTCCCCCCCTGCAACGGTTAAATTCCCCCCTGGGGGGGAATTCCCCCCGGTTGAAAACCGCTGTGTTAAAACATGGTACGCGCATTTTCTGATCAAATATATGTTATAAGTAACTTTTAGTGGAATCACATATACATATATATTTACGCCGCCATAGCTAAACTCATGTATGCATGTACATACACATACATATACCCAGAAAGCAAAAAGCACAAAGGTAGTAAATTGTAAGAAATTGATTATAGTCTTTTGATTTGTCTACACTAAGCCCCCCCCCCCCCTACCAACACACGCACATATCTACTCCCATACACACATAAAATGAGATAAATCGAAGAAGAAATCAGCAGTTCTACCGAGTGGTGAAAGACAGCATCCCATTGATTCATATGTACATAGCAGTTAGTTCGTTTTATGATGGATATATTCCTGTTTTGAAGATTATGGAATTGGACCAAACACCGAGAAAATAATTTCGAATAGCAGAAGTCAAGAAATACGAAAGCAGTAAAATAGCTCAGCAAATGATTGCTGCGGTCAGAAAAAGCCTAGCGGATAACTTCCTGGACTCTGAAGGAGGAGTGTGTGCATTATATTTGATACAAACACATTATTTTTTCCCCCAACCCTTTTTCAAATATTGTTCCGCCTTATTAAATGCACCATTTTGTTTTTCATTTCAGTATTGTACCGCATATATATTTTGCGATCCAGGATATAGTTAGTAACAAATTACTGGACAATTTATTTCATTTAGTACAGTATAACCACAGACAAACAGACGTGCCCCTCGATGGCGTTTTCATCGACCAGAAAAATAACGATTACCCCGTGCAACAAAAATTTACTTTTTGTTTTGCCTTGGCTTCTACGTATGATTTTTTCAAGTATTTTGACAGGAAAGCAAATTCCTCCGAGATTGAACACATTTCACCTTAAGGGGCAACAGTAGCGCCATTTTGAAATTTTGAGAAATCGGAAATTTTCGATGTTTTTCCGACGCCATTTTGTTTTAAAGCCAAATATTGAAATTCTAAGAGTTTGTCCACATTTTCTTACCCATCTTTAAAAAAACAGATCTTAAATCTGACAAAAACTGAGCTCTAAACGATGATTCTACGAAAACGGTTTTTGGCATGGTTTTGGTATATTTCACAAGGCGAAATAATATCGAGTATGAATGAGCATTAATGGTAATACGCTAATATCTAAAAGTGGTAGTCAAATTTTGTCTTATATTGAGTAAAAAAGTAGAGGAGGTTGTATCCAAGACACGACCGCATAAATGACGTAGAACTAAGTACACTATTAACAAATGCATTGAGTGTTTCATTACCCTAGTAACACAACTGTTTTTATCAAAGTTTTATAGCGCTTTTTTGGCTGTATTGAGCGCTATAAAACTTTGATAAAACCAATATTTTTACTTGGGTAATGAGTTATAATGTCAACTAATGAAGGGTTGTGAATTTCGTGAACCGGATTCAGCAGTTAGCAGATCGTGCCGAGTTAAAAACCATACACAGCACACACACACTAATCATACCATATCATAGACACACACACATCTTACCATATCATTATACCATACACACATCATACCATATCATACACACATGCACACATGATACCATATCATACACACACATCAAGCAAGCGACCAATCAGAGGGCGTTATTTTTATTTCAACAAGGCTTGACAATTTTCAATAGTGCAATCAACATATTTCTGCATTTGGGCAAATGCGTGTATAATTTTCCAATCGATTGCTGCAAGAATGAGAAAAATCGTTTGAAAACCAACCGACCAAAAGCATTTAAAAAGGGACAAATTCCGTCCCAGTTTTTCAGTTTGCACCCCTGTGTGGTATGCTACAGTAAAACGTAGTTCTACGTCACAAAGTCTCAGGAATCGATTAGTAGGTGTCTGATAGGATTATCTCGATGTTACTACATTAATTTTCTTGTGCCAACGTAAGAACAATCACATCGCATCGTCGCTCGATGTTACATTAACTTATTTAAATCTGTTTAGTGTAATATCAAGAGTATAGACGATTCTCTAAGATACGATAACAATTTGCCTTCCCATGATCCTCCCCTTTTTGCGGCCATAATTTGCATATAAAAATGGATTATCTAACTTGTTACATAGTCAGTTTTCGATATCTGAATTTTACTATGTTTTAGGATTTTTAAATAGCTATTTTTCTTAAAAAGAAATTTACTAAAATGGCCGCCAATTTTTGGAATTCACGTTCCAAGCTGCCAACAGTATAATGCTCACTATATTAGCATCCACGACATTTCAAATAAATCTTCAAATATATCCTTATCAATAGCCAAAGTACCCGAATTCTTCCCTTTACTCTAAACATCCGAAAAAAATCATGAAAATTCATTATTTTTGGACCTTCCACAGTAGTGTCTTTTCTAAAGGACAAAACTATAAAAAAAAGTGTTATCAACATAATAAAAACTGAGAGAGTAATCCGGCACTTTCGATAAACTTTATCTACATTTTTTTTTGCTTCAAACGAGGAAGAATAGTTTTGCCATTTTTGAGTTACAATTTCAGAAAACTATTAGATAACATTGCAGAGTTATTTCAAATTGGATCTTTCAGAATAATTATTTGCAATACACTAAGTGGTTTACTCGCCTTTGTGCAAAATGATGCTTGTGGTAAGTTCTGTGATTATAGATTCAAACTATTTATTGATTAAAAAAAAAAAACAAAAAACAACTGACGCACTGTTGGAATAAAAGAGCGCAATACATATTACTGAAAGTGAGTAGTCAAATTGACACAGACTATCCAGGACTCCAGGATTTCCAGGACTAATGCAGAATAATCGCGTATTTGCTTTGAAAGATGATCTAGTCATTTTTCATTATCAATTATTAACAATAGTTGTTCTTAATTATGGCAAAATGCTATATAATGTATTTTTAGTTTTCATGTGATTGTATTTGAAAACATGACAAATGAACTCAAAAATCGGGACAATTGAGATGATTGATCTTTGTGAATTTCTTCGAAAAAAGGGCAAATTTCAATCCCATTGCAATCGCTACTTCTCGTCAGTCTACATAACGTTTAGTATAGGGAAAGTTTATTTCAGTTGCTAGTAGGTACAATAAAAAGATACTCAGTAACTTTAGCAAGTTCCTGGTAGCTTAGAAACTAATTTTCTATTTCAGAAATATTTGAAAGGGCTGGTAGCAGGTCTCTTTTTAGAGACTTGGTCTCTATTTTAAAGCTAGTCTCTGAAAAGTTACTTTTTTCAACGGAAGGTCTCTGAAGTCTCTTTTTTCTATTAAAATGGTCCCTTTTTCACCTAAAAGTCTCTTTTTCCATTTCTCATTTAAATTATCAGTCGATGTTGAATGGAGTATCTGTTGTGCAACGGAGAGTTTCATTGAATTCTAAGAGGGTACAAAATCCTCCTCATATTTATCGAATTCTTGAAACACTGTCATGATTTCGTTTGCTTTTACGCTTTTTTCAACGCGAATATCGGAATTTGCGTGGTTTATCACGGTTTTTTAGAAAAGTCGGGTATTACTCGAATTATTAATTATTCAGTGTCGGGTTGTTTTATGAATTTATGAAAATAAGATCATGAGAAGGCGAAAATTGCAAACGATTTGGATATAAAAAGAAAAAAAAAATCTAAAATATTTTCGGGAAAACCGAGTAAAAGTAAGAAAACGAAAATTGATTTTGAGTGGCCACCCTATTATACGTTTATGTTGCCTTCTTTAGTTCAATCATTTCATATCCTGAAATTTACAAGCCTATACTTTTTTTTTCTCTTCTTAGTCTGAATTTCTTCTTTATAAATTTTCTCTATGGTCTCTTTTTGGTTTGGTCTTGGTCTCTTTTTTCAGCTATTTGGTCTCTTAAAGTTCCTGTTTTCGAGTCACTCAGTCGCTACCAGCTCTGTATTTGCAACTGTCACGGTTAACGGACTCTGTGTTCCATCTTTTTACTTCCCTGAAAACGATTTCCTTTTAATGTCTACTGGGTTTATTGATATTTTCATTGCAAAGCTAACTTTAAAAATTTTCTGAGCTTGAGAACGGTACAAAATGATAAAAATTTAAACGATTGATTGTGAGGAGCATGTTTATTGTACTTGTAAGGATGAAGTTCTTACATTCGTTCAAATATTATTTTATTATCAAATTGATATTTACCCCTTTATTGATATCGCCCTTTACTAAAAACTTGATTTAAATAATTTTATCGATTTATACAAAAGAAAGGATTCTTGCCATGAATTGTGTGAGTCTTTTCGAAACCAATGGTATAATAAAACGATTTGTTTACATTTTGTTAGTTGCGCCATAAACGCGAATCACTCCGGATTTCCTTTCATGAAACTTGGATGCAAAACGAAAGCAAAATCATTGATGAAATGAAATATTCCATACCAATATGATTTTCCTTCCCATAAGAAAAGGTAGAAAAATAAAAAATTAACTTGCTTTCGTTCCACTACTTCATGCTTGTATTCTTATTAGAAGATACCATTCAGCTAACCACAACAAAAAAGTAGGATGTGTCAGAAGTGGGGTTCGAACCCACGCTCCCTTACGGGAACCAGAGCTTAAATCTGGCGCCTTAGACCGCTCGGCCATCCTGACCTTGTGATTGCAAGGTGGCTAGAAGTGCATTAATAATCTAGCGTTCGCTTCTAGCGTACCGCTGTATTAAAATATTGAATAGTGAAGACTATTATTCACCACACCACGGTACCTATTAGAACTGTAAACAAAGCTAGTTGGTTGTGATTATAAAACGGGATTAAGCGAGATTGACTGAATTCTGAAGAATTTGAGTTTAGTAAAAAGGAAATTGTAGCAGCAAATAGGTGTAGATCATATTCAAGGATTTAATTAGCATGCAGGCAAACGTATTCTGACTTATTGTGAAGTTTCAAATCGAATTAGCGGACGACTATAAGTGGTTAACGACAACAATATATGTTGTCATGGTTGGCAAAATCTACATCAAAGCGAACGCAAAGCAGATACCGGGTCTGGAGTTTTACATTGCCAAATCACGGTTCGTAGTTCCGGACGACAAGGAAGAAAAAAGTGGACAAATTAGCCAACAAATACTTGCTCTCGCAGGCCACCCCGAGCAGAAGAACATAATCAAAATCTTTACCCATGAATAACATTTTGTTTTCGATTATTCAATTTGATATTCATATTTCCGCAGCATAATGTATTGCGACTTTTCATAACCAATATGTAGGCGAAGATAAAGTTCATCACTACAATAGACCATTTTACGAGACGTTTTTGTATTCAATTCATGAATGAAATTTTGACAGAAAGCTCGAAACCGCTGACAAAGCAAGTAAAAGCAACATCAATGCCAGCAGGATCCGTGACACCTGTCAGTTCGTAAAATGGTCTATTTAACGCTAGGTCACAAAATATTTGTGATCTACTATACACTGCCTCGCTGAGTAGTGAAAGCTAGTCAAACAATGCACAAGGAATTTTTTTTTCTCTTATAATAATTACGGAAAGTGAACCACATAACATGATGATTTTGCTTCATTGATTAACAGTGGAGATCTATAATCTTCCACCTATAATGAAGAGACAACAAGTAAACGAAATCGAAAAAAACGAGATAAATGAAAGAGTCCTTTTGAAATGTTTCTAGAAATTCAACAATTTTCATTTTCAAATGCGTTTAGAATCCCCCCCCGCGAGATCTGTCACTTCAATGTCAAATATGACTTTGACATCAGATCTGACGGATTGCGGTCCGATAACTGCAAAGTTGTTGCAGTTATCGGTCTTGCAGTTAAGAAGCGTTGCAGTTATCGAACGGCGTCTGTAGTTCAAATATATAAGAAACGTTTATTTTCGTGTTCTCAATGCAAGCTCTTGGTTTGCAATTTACAATATCAAGATTCGTTATTTATATACTGCCGGTACCCGCATAACTGTCCCATATTGATTTTGGTCATTTTTGAGTTATCATCGGGAATCAACTTGATTGTTATCATATTTTCTGGGAAAAATTAAAATTGATACTTTTGTATAGAAAACATGGAAAAAATACCAAGTTGTTTTTGTCCCATATTGAAAGTACCCGCATTACAGTCCCACTGCATAGTGGTACAAACTGCAAACATATAATTTTGCTCCAGATTAGTGTATATCGGATTATTTTAGGCATATAGAAGTATGTCATTTAGTTAACTAGACTATGTTGTTTTTCTGTAGTACAATCTGCGTTGCCAATGATACTGCCGGTTGCTGGTTTCTCAACATGTTGTTTTTTATTATGGGACAGTTATCCGGGTACCGGCAGTATAGTCGTGTAGAAACAAAATGTTGAAATTGTATTTTTTTATTTTACCAACTATCTCAACCGTATTGAGATCAAAACGAGGTAGTATGATATAGAGTTTCCAATATCTGGTTATTATGATGCTATTTTCTTCTGCTCGGGATATGCTAATGCGGTAAACTGAGTAAACCGTACATCACAAGGAGGACCCTCAGCAGCGAAATTTACTGTACCGAGTGCCCCCAGAAGCGTCTTTTGCCCTTCCTGCGGTCTCACGGAGGCGAGACATTATTTTGGCCGGACCTGGCATCATGCCATTACGTACGATCGACGTTGCATTGGTACATATGTATAAGTGCATTCCCTGAACCACTAGGACTTCGCCTAATAGGAAAATTATGAGCATAAAGGAAGGCCCCGGAAAACAGGTAAGGCAAGATCTTCAAAAACGACCAGGATTTGAAGAAAGAATGGATTCAGATGTGTAAGAAAGATGGGGATTTGTGGTGATCATTTTTGTTTGTTACATTTTTTCTCGAGTACGGTCTTTATGTGACGTATATTTCGGTCCCGTTTTCATTTCAAACCTCCCGTGGTGCCATTATGCCAACAATATATTTTAGGTCAAGAAAAACTGGCAGCTTTTCATAGGCCTGGTTCTAACATTACTGCAAAATGTTATTCACCAACAATTTTCAGCAACAATGCCTTTTTGACATGTATACTGTTAAAGTGTAGAAATGTGAAGGCAACGGAACTCAATGAGAAATGTGAAGGTGTGGAAGGAGGAAAGCTTATCAGCATAGAACAGCAAATCCTCAGTAACGTGAAGGTTAGAAAATGAACTGAATCGAACAATACAAATCACTTAACCCTGTAGGGTTAGTAGTTGCCTTTACAAACACTATAATAACACACTTGCAACCTTAGCAGTCTTCTTACGCTATCGCTTCATGAAGAGTCTTTGAAATAGCGAAGTTCAAGAGATAATAGAGTTAAACACACTAAATATGTGTTCGATCGATGGTTTACAATTAGTATTTTGCATTTTTTAAATAGTTACAATTTAAATGAGAATTGACTTTCAAAAAAAAAGACATTATTGAGGTAAAGTAAAGTTAATCCTTTTGTGCGAGTTTTCAGTGCATCTTATAAAAAAATTCTCCCTCTAATACATCCCAACGAGAGCATTCGGAAAAGCCAGGGAAAGGATATACAATCTTTTTGTAAAATTATCTATATCATTCGGAATCGAAATACCTTTAATATTTACTGTTATTACTCTTAAGTTCGTATTTGTTTTTCGGACTTGAAAAATTTTACCGGCTTAACGATTTGACAATTGGTCTAGTCTCAGGCTCCAGAAGGCTGTTCAAATTTTACTAAAACTAATTCGAATGGTAAACTAATAGAATATTAATACAAGGGCAATTACATTACAACACATATCTACGAATACCATTCGGATCACGGTTTCCAATGTTTCCTGTCATAATACTAACCGATACTGATGACCAATTCCCAGTTATCCCTAACCTATTTACCTAATTTCGGATCAGTTTCTGCACTATAACATATGCGGCAGACAGTCGGTACGTGCTCAACTTATCCACCGCGCTTTGCTCTGGTTCATGCATCAGCGGAAAATGTCCGCACTTTTGCAACAATGTCAAAACACGGTGCGCTTTTTTCTCCTCTTTTCATTAACGCACGTCATTGAATGTGGCGCAGGAAATGCACGCGCCTCGAGGGCATATCGTAAGTCGCCAATGGGTACTCCTCCGAATACGTGCCGCCAGGTCCAGTCGCGTGAAAGCCAGGAGTAAACAGTACGTGACCTGTTGCCGGTCGCAGACATCAGAACCGGGTGCGGGTGTTTCTTCTTTCTAAACCTACATACATAACCCTGTGCAGCACTCTGCAAAACGGAATGAAACAAATCGATGGACTAATCGTAAGTAAAAGGGCGGACAGAACACTCTACTATAAATTCATGTTTGTAGAGTGGTGTCGGATATCCATATCAGAAATCAATGCAGCGCGCATGGTTTGTAGTGGAATGAATTAGAACAATTAGACAAAGTGAATAGCAATAACTACAACGACTTGTTTGAAATATAGCTGTTCGCTCTGCACCTGCTTTTTTCAGGGGTATCCACAATCCGCAATTCAGAGCAAATGAGGATTACTCATCGCGTACTTCAGCGATTCATGAGTCCGAAGTGCGTGTTGCTGTTATTGTTTTTTGTTATCACTGCTGCTGTCATGTTTGTTACAAACATGGGCGCTGAATGGTGCAAATTTCTAGCTCTTGCGAGCTTGACCCTTTCCAAAATATGGCAGGACAAATATCGGTGCTTGAACGGAACGCCTCATCGATCCGAAATCGAGTAACAAACAAATACTCTTCTAGCTGTCACCGGCAGCCAACAAACTGATTATACCGAGTTCGGAGTGTTTCATAATCTAGAGCACGCACCTCAACGGTAACGGAAAATGCTTATCATCGTCCGCCAGGATGGCCCGAATTGGGACACGGCATACTCATCCGTCACGTATATGCATAAAGTGCGGAAGCGTCCTCGATAAATGTCCACTTGAGATCAATCACGAACAACGATAATGGTTGAAGCGCATTTGGAGAAGACACGTAAATTCGCTTCGTCCTGCCGTCTTCGATTCACAAATTGAGCTCATCAGAATGCTGGACCTGACTCGGGCAATGGAGGGATTTTATGCCTTATCAGTATTCATCCAGCCTTTGGTAGTACTCTTTCATATATCTTTATTACAAAAAGAGAAAATAAAGAAATTGCTCAAACACACGTAAAAAATTCACAGCCACTTCAACCATTCATAGAAAAAAAAAATAGTTCTCTGATATTGGCTTGATATTTTTTTGAACTTTGTTATTGTATTTTCTGTTAAAAAAAAATATTTTTATTTTTGAAAAATTAGTAGAATGCTTTTTTTCTTAGTTCTGAATATTTTACTTATTTTGTTCTGCACCAAAAAATTGTAAAAAGTAAAAAAAAGTAAGGCGTTTTACAAAAGACGTCTAATTTTTTTTTAGATTTTCAGTATAAAGAGTTGCTACTGATGTAATCAAACACACATAGTTTTACTTATATCAGAGAGTGTGTTGCCAGTTCCATAGACGGTTCTGCGTAATATCCCTCAATAGCAGCATATATCTAATATCTCTCTAGCAAACAAGCAAAGAGATAAATTTCAAATATCGTGACATATGAACATTGATTAAGTACTACCAAACGAAAACTTTAGATGACTTAGTACCCCACCAGAAAGTCAACATGCCGCTCGAATTATAAGGGCCAGAACGGCCAGAAACGAATGACGTTAACAAGATATGCCACCGTTTAATTGGAGCTTTCGTACGATGGGCGGCATAGAACAACGAAAATAGAAACAAGAAAAACCAGAAACGTTAGCTGGCGGCACCGAGACCGAGAACGACCCGGGTACCGGTTGATTTCTTTCCACCTTAAAGAAGGCGGTTATGTTTTTTTCCTGTTTTCCGTCGAAGCAGCCTGCACCGGATGTTACCACTTTGCTGGGGGTCTAGCTGATTGAAAGGATGTTTGCAACAGTGCTTTCGTGGGCTGCCACAAATAATCACTCCGTGCCAGAGTGCTGCTGGTGCCAAGTTTGTTTCGGCCGGCCGTACTCTGTGGGCAACCGTCGCTAATCGAATTGCCGGCTCCGTGGTGCCGTGCTCTGATCGATCGGATGGACTTTTATTGGCAGGCGGAACATTATTGGCGAAAAAAAAAGAAGAGGCGAGTGAAGAAAAAGGTTTCTTTTATTCTATTGCTGTTGTTGCTTAACTCGGTGCGCGATGTTAGTCCGGCACTTACGGAGGATGTTGGTAATGATTTGGGGTTGGGGTAAAAGCATCCGTGACCCACTATTGCACAGAACGGTAACGCACCGGTAGACGACTGCAACTAGTTACTAGATGCATGGATAATTGTTGCTGGTTCAAGTTTCGATTGGCAAGTGACAACCCGAAAGGTACGCGTTGTGATGAAAATTGAATTCAGATTTGAAAATATGATTATCAATAATAGTCTGCTGTTAAATCAAATATGTTTTTATAAGCAACCGAAACAAAATACTACTTACAAGATATCGATATCGGTAAAATAAAACAAATCTTAAGTCTCGTGACAATGGGTTTCGATTTAATGCTCTATTCACAGAGCCCTCGTTCGTGAGGTGTATAGAATAAAACGTTATCTAGAAACTATTGAAAATAACTAGTTTGACGAAACATATTTAATGTATACTCAGGACTGACTTTGATAAAAATCGATATTCAATCATGTGCAACGTTATATAATGTATGTTACTCTACTCGAAATATCATAGCAATTAAAACTATATTGTATTAAATCCAACCGTATATTGCAATTATTTCCCATGGATCATTTCCATTTAGCTTCTCGATCACACTGGAACACTCTAGATGTAATGTTTTAGACCAGTGGTGGTTCCTAACCTTTTCGGCTTCGACCCCTAAGGCACAAAGAGCTCTGTGGTCCCCTTTGTGGAGCAACAAAGAGTTTTGCGGCCGTATTGTAGAACGAGGCTGTGTTTTTCAGTCTCATATCGTCTTGCACGTCTAATTTGTTTCATGTCTTGGTCCTAATATGCATAACGATTAGGGTAGCGAAAAGTGATCGTTTTTCAGAACCAAGTTTTTTTGGTTTCTTTTGGGGCCCCAAACAACCCTAAACTTACCGGAAGTCGATTGGTTTTGTCTCAGCTTGGCGCATTGCATTTCAAATTTGTATTAAAATTTTATATGGAAAAACCTACTTTTTTGCATTTACCTTTCTAGAAAGCTCAATAATGATCTAATAATGCACTACATTATGTTAAAGTATAGTATTTTAGATGCCTAACAACTTTGCAGAAGACACTGAAGAGCTAGGATGTCGCTAAGAAGAGCTACAGTTGTTCAAAGTTGAGTATGTCGATTTAAATGCAGGAAATCTTTTTTGCTGCCAACATTACCAATGTATCAGCGTCAGTAGGATTCCCATCAGAAATAACCTGTCGTAACGAGTTTATACACTCAGCTGAACCAAGCAAACAAATTTAGGTCAATATTCTACACATAGGTAGAATCTACAACGTGTTCTAGAGGTTACCTTTGATGGAAATCTTACTGACGCCGGTACACTGGTAGTGTTGGCAGAAAAACTGATTTGCAACATAAATTTCAACATACTCAATTTTGAACAGCTCTAGTTTTTTTTGGGACACCCTAGCTCTTTAGTGTCTTCGGCCAAGTTGTTAGGCATCAAAAAACCTTTCATTTGAAGTCACGAAACCTATGGTTTGAGCCATTTTGAACTCCTTAGAATGGAGAATGCAAAAAACATACAAATTTCCATATAAATTTGAAATGCAATGCGCCAAGCGGAGACCAAACCAATCGACTTCCGATAAATTTAGGATTGTTTGGGTCCCCAAATAGAACAAAAAAAACTTGGTTCTGGCTTTCTGCTATTAAGTTTCATTTTTTCCATATAACGATTCCACACCCTAATAACGATTGAAAATCCGCTCTCATAGAAGGCAAGACAAACAATTTTTATTACATGTCAAATTTACCAAGGCTTTCACGGCCGCAGACCTCCAGTTGGAAACCACTGTTCTTCTAGCTGGTTGAGACGATTGTACGAGAAGGCTCCACAAAGCTCTAAAAAGGGTGGATTCCAATCAAGAAATCGTACAACAACTCGTGGAGTTTGTAGAACTTCAAGATCTGAACTCTAGTATGATTTGAGGAGAATTAGAAATTTCATTATCACATATGCACGCATCACATGATACTAGAAAATATTTCGCAAGATGTTGTAGTCTTAGACTAGACTAGTAATTTGTTACAATTAATTAACTTTAGGTTAAAGCTGTAGACCATCAAGATCTATACTTTTGAAAGCATTCAGAGGGCACAAATTTTTTTTTATTTTACCATTATGTTCTTAGTGATGAATAAAGGCAACATGTTTGACGAACACCAAAATTTCAACTGATGAGTAAACTTCATCTCAGCCAGCCTCCTACGTACTACGGAAAAAACCGGCATGATGGACTAAGTCATTATTTTTTTTTTTAAGAGGGGGATTTGTTAGTAGCTTAAGTATTTATGTAAAATATTAGTAAATAATGAG
This sequence comes from Wyeomyia smithii, assembly GCF_029784165.1. Lineage (NCBI taxonomy): Eukaryota > Metazoa > Arthropoda > Insecta > Diptera > Culicidae > Wyeomyia > Wyeomyia smithii. Next base: position 192,312,794 of record NC_073695.1, on the reverse strand, counting down.
TATGTGTGTCCAATCACAAACGGTGACTTCTCAACACTGTTAGAAATTTGTAATTTTAATTGTTAGGATTTGTTTGCTTTCGCAATTAGGACTTATCATTCGTAGGGATTTAAACCTACTTGTCAGAAAAGGGAAAGTAAATTTATAACTAACTTAATTGCTAACTTATTGGCTGTAAAGAGAGCTTATCGTAGCAATAAAGGATTGCAACAATTTTTGTCGAAAATTGTTAATAATTTTATTTGACATAGCTTCTAATGATTCAACACCAGTAAGTCTATGTAATTCGAGTGTACCAAACCAAGGAGGACGCTTCAAAATAATTCTCAGAATTTTATTCTGAACCCTTTGGAGCGTTTTCTTCCTTGTTGAACAGCAATTTGACCAGATCGGTACAGCATGAAGCATTGCTGGTCTAAAAATTTGTTTGTAAATCAAAAGTTTGTTCTTTAAACAAAGTTTAGAATTCCTGTAATGGGAGGATACAAACATCTCGTATATTTGATGCACTTGGCTTGTATACTCTCGATAAGTTTTATATCGTAAAATAAGTTTTTTATCGTAAATTAGTCCCAAGTACTTAACCTTGTCAGACCAACTTAAAATAACCCCATTCATCTTGACAACGTGATTATTGTTTAGCTTGAGGAAAGAAGCCCTAGGCCTATGCCGAAAAATTATCATTTGAGTTTTAGAAGCATTGGGAGAGATTTTCCACTTTTGCAAGTAGGAAGAAAAAATATCTAAACTTTTCTGCATCGACTGCATATGACACGAAGACTTTTTCCTTTTACGGAAATGCTTGTGTCATCGCAGAACAATGACTTTGTGCATCCTGGAGGCAAATCAGGAAGATCTGAAATGAATATGTTGTACAGGACTGGACCCAAGACTGAACCTTGAGGTACACCTGCTCTGACAGGAAATCTTTCAGATTTTGAATTCTGATAGACAACCTGCAGAGTTCGATGTAAGATAATTTTTTAAAATTTTGATTAGGAAAATTGGAAAATTAAATGTTTGCAATTTCGCAATCAAACCTTTATGCCAAACACTGTCGAATGCTTTTTCCATGTCTAAAAGAGCAGCTCCAGTGGAATAACCTTCAGATTTGTTAGCTCGTATCTTATTAGTAACTCTGAGCAATTGATGAGTAGTGGAATGCCCATGGCGAAATCCAAACTGTTCATCTGCAAAATTAAATTTTCGTTGATGTGTGACATCATTCTGTTAAGAATAATTTACTTATTGAAGAAAGCAAACTGATTGGTCGATAACTTGAAACTTCAGCTGGATTCTTATCCGGTTTTAAAATTGGAGTAATTTTCGCATTTTTCCATAATTTGGGAAAATATGCAATTTGAAGCAGCAATTGAAAATTTTCACTAAAAATTCCATTGTGCTCTCAGGGAGATGTTTGATTAATATATTAATGATTCCATCGTCACCAGGTGCTTTCATATTTTGTAAATTTTTAATAATTGATTGATTTTAATAATCTCTTTCAAGTTAGTTTCAATTATTTCTGCAGGTAAAAAATTCTGGGAAGAAATTAAATCAAATTGACGTGTGACTTCGTTTCCAATTGGACTCACAAAATTCAAATTTGAGTTATGAACACTCTCAAACTGCTGAGCAAGTCTTTGAGCCTTTTGTTCATTGAATACAAGAAAACGTTCACCATCTTTTAAAACTGGAATAGGCTTTGAAGGTTTCTTAAGAATCTTTGACAGCTTCCAAAAGGGTTTTGAATATGGTTTCAATTTTTCAACATTAGTCTCAAAATTTTGATTTCTCAGAAGTGTAAATCTATGTTTAATCTCTTTCTGCAAATCATTATAAATCGTTTTAAAAACAGGGTCACGAGAACGTTGATATTGACGTCTGCGAACATTTTTCAAACGAATTAGAAGTTGAAGATTTTCGTCAATTATTGGCGAATCGAATTTCACTTGAGCCATTGGAACCGAATAATTTCTGGCATCAATAATTGCACATTTCAATACTTCCAAAGCGGAATCAACATTCACTTCGTTTTGCAAATCAAGCTCATTATTGAAATTATTCTCAATATGAGTTTTGTATCTTTCCCAATAAGCCTTGTAAAAACAGAGCTCATAGGGTTTAAAACTGATTCATGTGATAAAGAAAAAGTTATTGGAAGATGGTCAGAATCAAAGTCAGCATGTGTGATCAAATCACTACATACATGACTTTGATCTGTTAGCACCAAATCAATTGTTGGAGGGTTTCTTACAGAAGAAAAGCATGTAGGACTATTCGGAGACAAAATAGAATAGTATCCTGAAAAACAAATAAAATTGAATAAAATTTTGCCATTGGAATTACTTCGAGAATTATTCCATGATCGATGTTTAGCGTTAAAATCGCCGATTATGAAAAAATTGGAACGATTACTGGTGAGTTTTTGTAAATCACCTTTAAAATAATTTTTGTGCTCGCGTGTGCATTGAAATGGTAAATATGCTGCGGCAATAAATAAAATCCCAAGTTCAGTGTGGATAAGGCATTATCTTGTTCCTGCCATCAGGGCTGTCATTCGCACTCTCATTGCGCTCAGTGTGTTAAGCCTGTAGTACACTCTTTGTCTAATGATCAAATATTTGACCTTCTGACATAATGGTCAAATTTATTTGACATCATGGTTGTTGTTTGCCCGTGTTTGCCCCATGTTAAAATTGGAGAGTGACAAACAATTATCTTTGACCAAATTTTTATCTGTCAAAAAGTGCCAAATATTTGACGCTTGGTCAAAGAGTGTAATAAAGGCTTTAGTTTTACGTCAAGGCACAATGAGAACGGTGCCTACACATTTCGACAACCAACAGGCATTACTATTACTATGAAAGATATCACCAAGTGAGAAATATTTCAAGAGAGGAAAAACGTGAACAACACTTTGTGCAGCTTTCTGTGACACATCGTGTGAGTACAAAGAGCTTCAGTTTGAGCAGTTTGCGTTGCGTTGCGGGTAGAAAAAATAGCAGAGAAAAGTAACCAAGAAATTAATTTGTCGAAATTTTTCAGCCGAAAGAGATGGATATCGGAAAATAGAAGAAGAAGTTGAGAAGGAGAGGGAAGTAGACTAATGTACAAGGGCCAAATACATTTTTGAGAATTCATTTAAACATGATTCTCCATGACGTGGACGTGTTTCTTAGGACATATTATGCACGTCCAGACATTTTACTGTCCCGGTATTCATATACAAGCGCTACATGCATTTACTATTGATACTGTTCATTTGGGTGGTAATGACTTGTATGGCAAAAAATTGTCCTTCGTCGCATTTAGAAGTTCGCTCAGTCGAAAAGTGAAATTTCGACCGCTTTAAAGCATCTCTTCCCGGTTTGAGCTGAAAGTGAAAACATTTTTTGAGTAGTCGAAACTGTTGAGCTTTATAGCGAAACGAAACTTGAAGGTCTCATTTTCCCATACGTTCCACTGGCCGCAGAATTTTCAATTCCAGGAAAGTCGATTTTTTGAATTTTTGTTTTTGGATAACACCAGTTCTTGACGTTTCATGCATTTTAAAGACATTTGGCATCAAACATTTTTTGATGTTGACAAATTTATGAACTACCTGTGCATTTTTTTTTTCGGTTAAAAAATAATGCTTACGTGTTCCCAAAGTTTAGTTAAGCTGAATTTTAGTATGGGGATTTTTTTCGGAGACAAAACTATTGAGCCCAACTTCTAAACGAAATTCGGAAAGTCGATTTCTATTACCACCCTACTGCTTGTGTACGAGACATATTGCGGCTATCTCCGAGAAGAAACCATTTTTAGTTTTGAAGTAAAACCCATCGAGCCTCACTAGAAATTAGTTCCAAAATTATTTCAGGACAGGAGTCAAATGAAGTGCCAAAACCAAAAATAAATTTTAATACAATAAATTTAATACAATAATCGTTATACTAAAATGAACATACCGCGTAGAAAATGTAATAATTACACCGCATCAATACATCCAGCATTAAGAGAGCCGAATTACCAAAGAAACAACATAAACCAACACTAGCATACATATAATTGTCATAGATTATTGCACACGTTAGTCAAATCCGATAATCATGGCCCCAAGCATCACACCTAGAAAGGCACAAAGTGTGGTGTAGCACATTTTGGCAAATGTACAAAGAGTATTCAGTCGTATTTTTTGGTGCGAAAGAGATGCAAAAGAGCGAATGGGGAGAAGAGAACACAACACAAGCACACACGGTTTGATGGCAAATGTGTTGTGTACAAATTTGTCTGCACTGAGGTGAATTTCAGTCTTGTGACACGGGTGATGAGACTTACGTCAAGGCGGAAATCTGGAAGCGTCCGGGGCTACTGTTCGTTACTGCCCACCGCAAATTTGATGTTCGGAAAAAGTAAGAAAGGAGAAGCTTTCAAGATTTGCAAAAGGAGTGCCCCGTTCGTGACAACCGAGACTGTAAACGAGCAGAGATCTATCTCAGAGAGTGTCTGGTCTCTGCTGAAGAAACACGAGGGACCTACGGTTTAGCTGAATCTAGCTTTGTGCCACTATTAGCACTGGCAACAACACCTGTAATACTTCCGTCCTTCCTTCCCTAACCGACCGTAAGGACGTTATCGAGCACATTCAAAGCGGAAGCTACTGGGAATTATTCTACCATGGAATAGGGTGAAATTGATCAGTGGGGTGAAATTGATCAAAAACTAATCAAAAGATATTGCTCTTACAACACTAGGCAATGTTAACGTGTCCTTAAACGCCACTTTTGCATGATTCACATACCTGTCAAAGTTAACCCTTTCATGTCGGATGCAATTTTTCATGTTTTCGAAAAATTCTTCTAACTCAGTTAAGACTCAATTAAATTTGATCAAACAAATTTCCAAATAATAAAAAAAAGTATTGAATTTATTTAAAGTAATCTTAGTTAAATTCGGGGAAGTGAGTAAAGTTTGATGAAAGCTCAAAAATGTAATTTTCAACAATAGTCAACCCATACCATTAAAGAAATACTGATGAATTCGCAGGAAACCACAAAGATTTTAATTTCAGAGCTAGTTTATGAGCTTTTGCAACAAACCGAATTGAAATCTGTCTAACGACGATCAAATAAGAGCAAATTTAGCAACAAACAGCTCGTGAACCAAAATAAACAAATTTTAATCTGAAATGTCGTTATTTTCGTTTCCAAACTAGCTGTAAATGACATTTTTCAGTACAGAAATCATCATTTATCTTTAGCATATCGAAAAAAAGCACATTGCCAAAAGAATGTATGGATTTCAATGGTGATCAATATCACCCCAATTTACCTCATAGTACCTTATAGAATTATCGAATTTATTTCATGAAGTAGACGATAGAAATTTTCACCAATAGCCATAGAGGTTTACTGGAGCACATACCAGTACTTGTTTTAAAATTATACTATTTCGGGAAAAAATGTACATGAAGCTAGTTTATTGGAAATTGTTATGGAAATTGATCAATTTCACCCCATTCAATGGTACCTACATTACCTCTCATTCTTTAGCTTCCACTACCGAGATCTCTGTATATTGTCAATATACAGTTAAAATATATCAATTTTAACCGCATGCGAGGCACTCACAAAATTAACGAAATTCAAAAAAATGTACTATCCTGTTCATTTTCTGTTATTTTAGCAACCGAAACAAGCTGGGATGAGGGTGTTCGCAGCGAAGAAGTCTTCGGTTGCCGATATAATGTCTATAGAAATGACCGTAACTATCAATTATCTGAAATGAAATCCGGTGGTGGTGTTTTGATTGCGGTGTCAGTAGACTTTAATTCAGCGCTTATCGACACCATTCAGTTTAAAGAGTTCGAACATGTTTGGGTGAAAGCAGAACTAGCAGGAGAGACACACGTATTTGTCTCTGTCTATTTCCCTCCAAATAATGCGCGGAATGAAATCTTTGAAAAGTTTCTTCATGTTGTTGAAAATATTGCATCTAAGCTGTTACCTGAAGTAAAACTCCACATATACGGTGATTTCAACCAACGCAACATTGATTTTATTCCGGACATCGATAACCATAGCATTTTACTTCCTATTATTGGCGAAAATGAAACGCTGCAACTTCTGTTTGATAAAACCTCTAGTCTTGGTCTTAATCAAATAAATCATGTGAAAAATGGACAAAATTGTTATCTAGATCTGTTAATGTCCAACATTAGTGAAGACTTTTGTGTGATGAATTCATTACAACCATTATGGAAGAACGAAGTTTATCATACAGCAATAGAGTTTTCTTTATTTGTGCATGTGAATAAAAGACCTGAAGAATATGAATTCGAAGATGTTTTTGACTTTCAGTCAGCAAACTATGATGAATTAAAACATAAACTAAATAGTATCAACTGGCAAGATGTATTGTTTGAAGACGGAAACGTGGATTCGGCTATAGAAATTTTTTATAAAATATTATCTGATTTATTTATTAGCGAAATACCATTGAAAAGAAGAAGACGTCATGGCAATTCCAAATACCCAGTCTGGTATAATAGACAAATTAAAAACTTAAAAAACCGCAAAGAAACAGCATACAAAAAATACAAAGCTTATAATAATCGTGATGCTTTAACAACTTATCTTAACATTTGCGGCGAATCAAACGATGCCATTAGTAACGCGTTTGAAGAATTCACACTAAAAACTGAGCTTGAAATCAAATCTTGCCCAACCAACTTTTTCAAATATGTTAAATCAAAAATAAAATCTGAAAATTTTCCTTCAAAAATGCAACTACATGACAAGGTTGAAGAAAACCCGGCAGACATCTCTGATCTATTTGCTGATTTTTTTCAACAAAATTATACAACTTTCTCAGAATCTGATCGTGATTATACATTCTTCATCAACTTTCCTGAGTTTTCCAACTATTTCAATATTGAACATGTGAGCGCACGCGAAATTGAAGATACTTTAAAAGCTCTGGATGCATCTAAAGGTCCGGGACTAGACAGAATTCCGCCAGCATTTATGAAACATTTAGCTAAAGAGCCAACTTCCCCACTGTTCTTGATTTTCAATATGTTGCTGAAATCCGGTTGCTTCCCGAAATTCTGGAAAAACTCATATCCAGTGCCTGTGTTCAAATCTGGTAAAAAAATCCGACATTAGCAACTATCGAGGCATAGCCATTCTTTCTTGCATACCTAAGCTTTTTGAAGCAATAATAAACAAAAAATTACTCCACCAAATAAAAAATAGAATTACTCCAACGCAACACGGTTTTTTCAAAGGTCACTCAACAACAACTACTTACTCGAGTTTATTAACTTCTCTCTGAACGCAATGGATAAAGGAAATTATGTTGAAACCTTATATACTGATTTCAGTAAAGCTTTCGATCGCATTGATATACCCCTGCTTCTCTTCAAGTTACGAAAAATTGAAATTCATCCACAATTACTCAAATGGATTGAATCGTATCTGAGAGATCGTCAACAAACAGTCAAATTTAAAAGCGTACTATCGAAACCGTTTCAGGTAACCTCGGGAGTTCCTCAAGGCTCTCACTTGGGCCCTCTACTATTTATATTATTTGTAAACGACATTTCCTTTATTCTAAAACATGTAAAAACTCTTATTTATGCCGACGAAAAAGTTTCTCTTTTCATTGAAATTAAAAACGCTGATGATGTAAGCATTTTTCGTAACGAGATAAAATATTTTTATATTTGGTGTAAAAAAAGCCTTCTTCAGCTAAACGTAAAAAAAATGTAGTTCGATGGCTTTTGGCAGAAAAAGAAACATACCAAGCATTATTATTTCCTTAGGAGATCAGGTAGTAGAGAAATGTTAACGAGTTAGGGACTTAGGAGTCATACTCGACTCGAAATTAACATCCACTGATCATTACAATACAATTATCAATAAGGCTAGTAACATGCTCAGTTTTATAAAACGTTTCTGCTATAATTTCCAAGATCCATACACAATAAAAACACTTTAGAATTCCTATGTCAGGTCACTTTTAGAATACTGTAGCATTGTATGGTCTCCGTTTTCTGAAACACATGTAGACAGAATAGAAGCAGTACAAAAACAATTCCTGTTATATGCACTTCGTAATCTACGATAGACGTCATTTCCCCTACCATCATATGACGAACGCTGCAGACTTATTGACATCCAATCATTAAAAGCCCGTCGTGAATTCGCAATGATGTCATTTGTTAACGATATCGTATCTCAGCGTGTCGATTCACCCGAAATATTTTAAACTCAATTTTTATATACCTTCTAGAAATTTACGAACTCAGACTTTGTTTTCTTTAAATCATCAACGAAACAATTATGCTAAATACGGGCCTATTAATCAAATGATGTTAGTGTATAACCAACACTGTGAAGCAATTTACTTTTCTATGCCGAGAACTAAATTAAAACAATATTTCAATTCAACGCGCAATTTAAATCGATAGAATACATTCATTGTAATAATCCGTCAAGTAAAGAAACCATTATTCAATTATGTTTAAACTCTTTTTGTTTCCTCTTTCACTAGTATAAATAACATATAGCATGTGAGTTAGTTATAAACATATATAGTCTACTTTTGTTTGACGAAATAAATAAATAAATTAAAGATGATAAATTGATCACAAATTGGCCATCTTAGGGCATCTTCAGCGGTGGTTTATTTTTGAAATAATTTTATACTAGATTTACACCAGCAAAACCTGAATAGAACCAGGTAATATAGACCAACTTTTCGTTCTCCGCACTGGTGTTGTATATCTTGTTGTGTTAAACCGCTGACATCTGTCACACTGTCAACAATCCAATACCCCAAGCTATCAGTTTATGAGACTTGTTATAGTAAAAAGCACTCAATATTTAACAAACGGAAATTCGATCGCACATCAAACGATTACTTTGGCAAGACATTTTATATCCACAAGACTTTATATATTTGACGGTTTGACCCGAGCGTCAGTGACATTTCTCAGGATGGATTGGTATGATCGAAAAATTTCTGCTACAAGTAGGGATTCGGAGGATAGCGAAAAATATTTGATAGCATAGATGTTTATCTTCCGTTTTCGTCTCATCAATCTTTCAGAAACTTGCAGTTCTTCAAACTTGGGTTCGGTTTTGAGGATATTGAAACAAGCCTGCATTTTGAACGTTTTCAGTTCAGTGTCTTCGAGGAACATTTTTCTGACCTCTTAGGGTCTCCTCTAGTCCCACTACAATTAAGGCGCTCAACAAATAGCCAACATATTTGTCACGCTGGTGGCAGATTGTTTCAAACCAAGTAGTTGAACCTACGGTTATGGTCTTCCAGAATTTCCCCTTTTGCTGGTCGGTTTCCTTGAAGCCAAAAACGACAAACCCGTTCTGTTTCTTCTTTAGTAAAGCTACAAAAATGAATTGTGAATTGTCATAAAAAGCCGTTGTTTTGTTTATTCACCAACACTCGCAAAACGCTTATATGGAAATAGCTAAAAATGAAGTATTCAATTAAAATATGACATTTTACGCACCTATTGGTAGCGTACAAAGGGTTTTAGAACGATCTATTTCTTGTTCCAAAAAGTGACAAAAATAGACCAAAACGTATACCAGTTTCTATTTTTTTTTTCAGTTTAGGTAGATCTGGTATAAAACAAAATTTACACCACCGATGCAGCAGTGAATTTGAGTTTGTTCCAAACAATAGAACAAAACAACGATTTGGACCACCGCTGAAGATGCCCTTACGGTGATTTTTTGTGCAACTTTACTAGTTCAGATCCATTACGAAGAAGCAGCTACGAAATGTGCGGTCGGTAAAGCTCAAGCCCAATACAAGGTGAAACATGCGAAATAATAAATGTTAATGGCCCCTGATTAGATTCGTTTTTACAAACCTTGTAGTAAACATGATTGAATTCACAGATTGTTAGACCTAAACTCAAGAATTATTTGGAGAACCTTCATGGAGAACCTTCGTAGAATATCTTTTCATTGCGATTATCATTTTCGTTTTCTTCTGAAGGCGACCAGGCTCGCCTTCTAATAACATTCTTGAACAAACATGTCAAACGAGTGCTCGCCACCACGACATTATTCTCTCAAACGTATTTTGACTTGTTTTCAAGAAACGAGAATAACGCACGTTGTGCGCAGAGATTCCGGAAATAACTTATAATTCTCAACATAAATAAGACGAAGTAAGCCAAAATAACTTCGCCAAAAGAATGACAGTGAGCATCTCATCGATGCGCGAGCATCAATTGACCATCTAGTGTTTTGTGTGAGGGGCGACGGTTGTTCTATATTTACGAGCGAAAGCCCACTGCAACGAACATTGATGAAGCAGAACCAAATGAAAGTTTTTGATCGTTTACAATCCTGACCATCTGATATGCAAGAGAAGGCAACTTGCGGTTTGTAGAGAACAGTGGTCACCCCATATGTGGATATCTACGAAATTGGGATGATTCCCAGAGAACAGAAATCAACTCCAGCCGCCATTTTCAATTCCGTGATAGCAACTTTCAGTTTCCGGCGAATAGCCGAGATGGTCAAATTCCACCCAATACGAGTATTGGAGCCAGGGTGATGTTCAGAGGCCGGTAATCGGCTGCAAATGCCATTTTAAAATCTTGCTTCCGATTTCTGGAATACAGCATAAAATGGCAAAATAATATGAGTATTTCCGCTCTGCGCATCCTAAGTATATTGATGTTAGAAGTATTCAAAATGAATCATCACTTGTATAAGATTTGAATTGTGGCGTAACATTTCTTAAGTGAGTTGAGTTGTGCTAAAGAGGCAGTGAAATATAAGAAATAATTCCTTGTTCTGAAACCTCCGATCCTTAGCAACGCCGGGAACCTTCAACAAGTATTCAATATATGAGCCGTTGCGGAACAGAGCTCAGTGGGGAATCGCTGGCCATCAGCCAAAAAAAAATTTTTTTTTCGTTAGCTGTTTCATAATGTTTTTCCTTTATTGCTATAAAATTCAAGTGTCTAAATCCAAAATTTGGGCGCAATATCATGAAATCTGAATTTTTTATGACTTTTCAAAGCTTAGCAAACTGACGTTTTTTGTCTTTTTTTTGAAAAAAAGTACATTACTTTGAAACGCTCTGTAGCTTCAATGATAGCTTGGATTTTTTGACGTCAAAGAAAAGTTGTTGTAAATATTGTGCAAAACAAACCCTTTTCATTAGATATTGTAAAATTTGGTTATAGTAGGCCTGACACTAAAAAAAATTTAAAAAAAAACGTGATTTTTTGTAGAAAAGTAGCTTAAAAGTTTAGTTGCCGCAGTTTGCCACGGTTGTGACTACATTCAAAATTTAGGTAAAAACGTAAGCTTTCAAATGCATACTGTCCGCTGCTGCGCAAAACTGCGCAAGTTGTCACTTTAGTGAAAAAAGTGATAGCAGATTTGTTTAGTTTTTATTTTTGAAGTTGAAATTTCATCCAGGATTAATTTTAATCATAACCATGATACCCCATTAATGAAAATTTATGATATCATACTCAATCCGTAAGGATAAAATATAAATTTGGGCAAAAATCACAAAATTTATCAAGGAAAAGTTATAAAACAAGTGTTAAACAAGAAAACAGTAAACAAATCTTTATTAAATTTTAACTATGGCAAACTTTATCACTTTCTGCAAATTTAAAACAATATTAAAAACATTCAGCCCTTTTCAATTTATGATCATGAAATTCGCTAAACTGATTGAAGTGTCAAATACTAACAGCAAATTCATACCATCAAACTCCGGCTAACAATAGCCCGTTTGAAGATTGCTTTTGCCTGTCACTCGTATGCATACAAAAGTAAAGCACACATTTTGCTTTATGAGAAAAAAAAACAAAGAACAATCGTCGCCCTTCGCATCTTTTCGTATTCATTTAGAACGTTGTGTCATTCCAGTGTCTTGTTTTTCAAATTCATAAATTCGTTGAATTTTATTATGGAGTCTTCAATTCAGCGGCACCACCTAATTCAATGTATAGAAAGTTATCAATTCATGGTGTTATACATGTATTTAAATGTCCTCTTTCAACCATAGAAACCGGATTAGGAAGATAACATATATATGAAACAATGAAACATCGGAAATCACTAGAAGAAATGAAAATTGCAGCGAAAGACATTTTTCCTGCTGATAAGTATAATGAACTTCAAATTTTCTGGAAACAATTCAACAACAGATTAGCGATCACAGCGGAAGATGATGAGGATGGTCATCATTTTAATTTGTAATTAGTTTGTATTACTTATGTTGTTTTATTTTATTTATAAAAAATACATATATTTAGGCAAAATTTGTTTAGTTTGAGGTGTCGTCCATAAATAACGTTTTTTTTTTTTCAATGGAGAGGACGCCCGGTGGCACTACTTGTGGTCAAAGATCATATCATTCTATAAAAAAGGAAAAAAGTGCCAAAAAATATTAAAAATTGGATTTCGTGCTTTATGGACGGCCCCGAACAAAAAATGGATGCCAAATTCGTGTTCAGCGCCCCAAAATTATGTAAATAGCAAGTTTTTGTCGCGTTTATGGACAGTTTTTTTGCTTGGCCAGCCTTTGTATGGAGTCGCCCCACTGTGCAGAGTGGTCTAAAGACCATTTTTTCGAAAATGAGTTTTTTGCATAAGCCGCATCTACTCAAGAAGCTGAAGTTGAGCATGAGCATGAGCATGAGCATGATTGACCGCCCGCGGCTGCTACTCCGTTATTGCCAGATCAGCTGTAATTACACAGAGAACCAATGGATGATGCTTGGGATTAACATTCATCCTCAATGTGTAAAAACTGGTGACCTTAATCTTTATATTAGGCAATACCAGCGCCGGCCGCATCCGAATGCAGGTCAAAGAAGGAGTGTGTATGGGAATATGTTGACGTGATACTCGCTTTATTGGAAGCCGAGAACACCTCTGCACTTCCACGAGAAATCACTGGGATGTTGGAGAAAAGGGTAAGGTTTGCAGGAGGTTTCGTTTTGGTAAACGATGCGCTGAGTTATAATACCGGGTTCATAATAACAAATAGCGCGCGTACGAGTTTATTATATCTTCTACGGAAATCATAACGCGATCCGAACTCATTCCGGTTGATGATGTAACACCGCAAAAATAAAACGCACGCGAGGATACCGGACCTATAACCTAATCAAGACAGATTCCAATATTCGAAAATATGTTTATGAAGTCATTATGCAACTACCGAAACGTATCTCTCATTGATTTATCTCAGCACACAATGTTACGAAGCAACCAGATATGCATTACCAAAAACAAGAAAAAAGTAAATATATAGACCCTCAACACATACTGCAAGCGGTCAACAAGAGAGCTTCAAAAACGGCCTATTTGCTTGGCCATCGCCGTTCGAATCGAGCGAAAAAAAAGAAAAAGAAAAAATAAAGATGTGTGCGTTGACAGACGAGTCGCGTATAATCCTGATATTAATTGCAAATAATCGGATATTTGGTGGCGATTAATTACAATGTTTTGTCGCGATTAATTATTTACGATATTTATCGAACGAACGGAACCTACTCTGAATCACTGCGTGCTGTGATAGAACCTACGGGTGGACAGTCTGCGAATAAATGGTTTGGTACCCCTCGGAAGTCACAACACACCAAAAATCTATATTTGAGCAAAGCTCACCTGGGCCGAAAACACGTTTACCCCGGAAAGTTATGCGCGACCGCTCTATTCCCTCTTACCGACGCATACGCGTGGAGACACGGTATTTCGCGTTGATTACCACTTACTTCTTGAATAATAAAGCGAAGATACCTACTGAGAATGAAAAACTGGCAAAGTTTCATGCAATCATAGCTAGAAAATTTTAAAAAATGCAAATATGCATATCTAACAAGACCGAGTACTAATTAGATTTAACAAAATGCCAAAACAATCGCAATCAAAATTTATTTGCCATGCTGACCGACAAGATTTCTACTTAATTAAATTAAAAAATTGTCTATGTGTTTCAGTATTTACTCAAAAGCTAGAAAAATTATAAAACAAGGGCATAAAACTGCTCAAAATTTTCGTAACAGCGTCTCCGTTTATCTGAGGAAATAATATCAACAATGAAGACTGACGCGCAACTGTTTCGACGCAGTTAGCGCCGCATCGGCCCAATCGGTAGATCAAAAAAATTCAAAACCGGCTTCCACGAAGCCGCGGTCACAAGCAGGGATGCCACAAACACAGACCAATCTGTGCAAAACAAAATTCCCACACAAGTATATGTACATACAGAACTGCAAACGCGCCCTTCAAAATACAGGCCGATGTTAAGCCGACGCCACACTGCAAATGCGTCCTTTCTCACGAGAGGAGAAAAAACAACAATGAAAACTGACGCGCGTTAAAACACATCCCGAACTGTTTCGACGCAGTCACCCGAACAGCATCGGCCCCAGTATGCACTGTACCTACTGTAAACGATTGAGTGAGAAAATTCCAAAACCGGCATCTAAGAAACCGCGATAACAATCAGAGATGCCACATATGTAAATTTAAATTTATCTGTGAATTATAAATTTCTCATCCATACAGTTTACAGTTTACAGATTTGTAAAGCCATATAGATTCCTACGATTTTCTACGAAATTTACAAATTTTTATACAGACTTTTATACTGGAAATCTGTAAAACATTTTCGATGTTCAATATACAGAAATGTAGCATCCCCACAAAAGGAATTGTGAAAAGCAGAAAAAAAACATTGGTTTCCTTTTGCCATGCAAATCAAACATAAAAAAAAACACAGGCAAAACGTCACCAACACTAATACTTATCTTTTAATTCTCGCGTCCTCTCTAAACCATCATGCTGGTGCGAGAACGTGCCGCACGCAAGAGCAACCTTGCACTTACTCACACACACTAATGGCAAGGCAAGGGCTAGCGGGAAACGTGCTCCGCCACCGAAAAAGAAATGCAGCTCTCACAAATTAGCCACAAAATTGTCTACTCAAGAAGCTGAAGTTGGGAGATTAAGAAAATTTCGGAAAATCAAATTTTAAAGCTGATTTATTCCGTGTTGAAAATTCGTCAGTAACAGAATGGCCGTTTTGTTTCGGAACAGAGTGGTCTATGTACATAAATCGATATAATACTATCATGTAACACGTAACATGTAGCACATTACATGTGATAAGGAACATGCCACTTGTTTTGTACATGTCACACGTAATATGTAACATGTTACACGTAATGTAACACGAAAAATGTAACATGTAAAATATTATGTAATATGTAATATCTTGTGTTACATGTAATGTAACAAGTGACATCTTACATGTGACATGCTATATGTATCATATAACATGTGACCCTAGCCATTTTATACGATTTACCGTCATTTTCTTTGTCATTTACCGGGTTTGTGTACATAGACCACTCTGTTCCGAAACGATTCGGGGATTTAAGTGAATATATATATGAAGTCAGAGTGGTCTATGTACATTGGTGAGATAAAATCACCGATTTCGCAAAGAAACTGTTAATTTTATATATCCCAATGTTAAACCAGTTCATAACCTTTATATTAGAACATTTTGTTTGAAAGAATCCGTTGAACAGAATTTTATTCAGAGATTTTTCGAAAATTGCTTCTCCTTCCTCTGGTTCGCAACGGCTCATATGTGTTGAAGACACGGTTTACATCAAATTATAAATATCATGAAACCCAAATACAAAACTTTGTATTGCAACAACAATTCAATAATAGTTTTATTGCTGACTGAGCAATCGATGATAGAGATAATATTCGTGGTCCTATTTTAGATCGTCTATAGGTTCACTCACTCGTTCTCAAGCTTATATAACAACCAGATCATTGCAGCAGTTTCTACTAATTGTATGTCACAGATATGTTGAGGAAAATTGGTTAGTCGGTTGTGACGGTCAATTTCAACTACACTCTGGCTATAATTAGAAACATTCCAATGGACTGCTAACAGTTTGTAATTATCCAGAACTGAACTTAGATAGACCATATCGAACTGGACTATCTAACGGATAAAAACTTTAGTGTCCATCGAAATGAGGAGTCTCTTCAGTTGTAAGAACATACCCCTCCTCTTACAACACAACCTAACCGAACTACAATCTAGTGATTGCTCGCCCGCAGAGTAGTAAGAATGCAGCAACGATTATTGCTTCCCGTGCAGCGTCCCCACGGGGAGGAAACAATTGCTCCGAAACAGGAAAGAACTTGAGTGAATTGGCAAAGTGGAGAGGACAAGCACACTTTGGCTGTACCGAAAATGTGTCGCGTACTTTTGCGCACAAAAAGCATACTCGGAATCGAAGTTGTTACTCTTATTGCCCCTTTGCCGGGTGTGCACTCCGAAACCCGCAGCATTGCATCGTCACATTGCATTGCCATGGGTCGGTCGTTCGCAGATCCTGTATTCCAGTGACAGAAAACTTTGGTCCATCGTCGCTACGACCAAGCCAATAGATATTTATTTCCCTTTGTGTGCTCGCCTTAGCTCGGTCGGTGGTAACATTGCTAACGGTAACAGTAAAGGAACGAAGTAGGAAAAGACGATTGGAAAAACCATTGAGCTTTCTTTTGGCTTTTCTTACGAATCGAAAGTTCGCCTGTTTCGTCCACTTGCCGATTTAGGAGAGGTGCGGGCGCCATCGGTGCCTTGGGGGGAGATTGACTGGCGATCCAGCAGAGTGTTTTTTTCTTTTATTACTTTCGGGAATAACGAGATTTTATTAGGGGCGGGCCGGGCGACAAATAAACGGACGCATGAACCAACGCCAGGGCCACAAGATTGGAGGTGATGGGGAAACGCACTCGACGGTGCTTTTGTTTGGCCGAGGCCACAGCAAACAACCGGTAAGTGTTCTGTGCTGTGTTGTTTTTGTTCCGCTGGGTAAGCGAGTTTTTGTGCGTGGGTGCGTTACGGTACGAGGTGTTCGTTTTTATTGTTTTATGAGGGTATTGAACTATCAACTGTTCGCACGGTTAATGGTTTCTGGTGGATTTATGGTTTCAGCTTGGCGTCATGCCGAATCGCTGGTACTATATTTTTCCGCAATTCAAGCAGGTTGCTTATTAAGTTTGATAAACACTGAGAAAACAAGAAAAAAGTTCTTCTGTGACAAATTGACTTATATTGGTTTGCGATTTTTTTCCTCGCTTTCCATATATACTCTAAAGTTGAAGAGTAGAAAATAAAAAAAATAAAAATTCACACAACTCAGACCATTCCATCGAAAGCAAATGTTCCCGCTCGTCATCATTTATTTCCATTTACGATGTTCTCGCAGGAGTTGCTGATCAGCAGGAAAATTTTCATCCTTCAATCGTCGTCACTGACGGCGGCGGCGAAGCAGCGAACCAATAGCACCAATTGAACAAGGACATTCACGCCAAATCAAATCGATACATCGTTCTGGGATGCAAAAGCAAGAACGAATTCAATTCGCAATTGATACTCTTATGGAGAAAGCAAACATTGAGCATGGGAAAATGTACCCTGCTCGGGTATGTATTTAGTTTTATTACATCGTTGTTGGCTTCCTCGGGCTTCTTCCGTTCGTCACTTTTCACATTTGCACCATCGAAGGATGCAACTTCGAATGCACTGCACTACTCCATAAGCGCATGTTGCTACAAACTACATCAGCCAGTTGGTTTTATTTCTATACTACAGTACGTATTCCTTTTTTTTCCCTAGCAGAATGAGCGTAGATTGGGCTAGAAGTCGCTGTTCGATGTTTGTCTTCCAGTTGAGGGAGTTTTCCTTTCCTCCGAACAAGATGATTTTATTCCGTTTTGTTTCTCAACCGATTTGTTCGGTCTAGCTATTCACCACTCGTCAGTGACAGCGGCGATAGCCTGCAGCGCATTCGGAGGAGGTGCAATAAAATTGAAAATAATAAAAACGGATGACCATTTCAACGGCTTTTGTCCTCCGGGAATGGATGTAACGATAATCGTCGCCGCCATCGTCGTCAGCTACCGGATCGGAAAAACACTGCACAATGTACGCTGCGTTTACAAAATGTTGCAATCTTGTTGGCAGAGTGCAAACATTCGAACGAAACAAACGAACGAACTAAAATTAGTTGATTGGAAACAATTTGGCCTTGGCCATTCTTTTCACCCTTTTTGGCACAAGGGTTATGAAATCGGTTAAAAACGCTGAATTTATTGGAGGGTCTACTTTTCTATGTCGTTGGACTTCGTCCGGCGATTTTAGCAATGTTTGCATGTTTCTATGAAAGTGTGTTTGTGGTGTTTGTAACGAAAAGCGGGAAATCGAAATCATAATCCTAAATTTTAATTACGTCAAAATAAATTGTACAAATCAAAAGGATTTGATGAAAATGAATAATTAGATACTGACTCACCGTCGCAGAGGGCGGCTTCTTGCAAACAAACATCTGATTTAGAACACTAAGAGGTGAAAGTTCACACGGGGAAAAAGTTTGCATTGGCATTATTTTGGTAATGACAATTTACCTATTCGGAAACTACAGAGCCTAAAAAACTCTTGTGTACGTATTGTTGACTTGCTATTAGAGAATAACTAGAAGGAAGCAATGCACATCAAAGATGCTCGAAAACATCCGACAAAGACTCCAGAAAGGTGATGCAAACGCTAAATTGCAGCGGTGCTTAGTATTTCTGAAACTGGTCCGAGGAAGCGGTTCGAATCGGTAAGTGTACTGACATTGAACACTGTAGGATGTTTGAGAATCTTTCAGTATATGCAGCAACGAATGTTAAACATTGATTTTCAATCCAACTCTTAAAGGATCTACGCTAAATCGTAATAGAATAAGAAAGTCAATGGAGGGGCAAAATTAGTAGAGAAAAAGTGATTCATTTCTTTTTTGAAAGTTGTCACAAATACACTACTGAGATAGTGTCATCCTCTGCCATGCGCCTTCGAGTATTTTTTCTAAAAAGTGGAATTCTCATGCTATAAATAAAATCGAGCAACTTTATTAACTACAATTTTTACATAATGAGGAAATTATTTTCAACTAAATGCACAATTCATCCTAAAATATTTAACAACCATGTATGGTTTCTGCGAAAAATACGTCAAAAACATACTTCTAAAAAATGTTAAAAATATGCAGAAAAAGACAATCCACGCTATTTCGCAAATCGATGATGATCGATCATTTTCGATTTTACTGAAACTTTGCACAGTGGTTCCTATTTGATAGAGTGGTAATATTACGATATCAGTTGTTAATGTTGACTTACGACTGTTGATGAATAAAATGTTCTATATCAGAAAAAAGATTTGTTTGATCGAAAAAAGAGTCTTTGGTAAAGCTGTAGGCAATGATGGTGACCAGCGATAAAATCGGCGATAAACATTCGATCTTTTTCAGCGTGTGAATCAACTTCATCTCTCAGTCGGTTCTAACATTTATCGTACGATATGCCAGTCAGAGTGAACCAATTCGGAGATTTGTGAGATAATTAATTCTCTCTCAGAGATAAAGTTTCCAATAGCTCTACAAACCGATGATTCACTTTCACCTTTCTTTCTGAGTCGCAAGTGTTGACAGTAAAATAGGTTTTTCATCGTTCAACAAAATGATGCTTGCTGTTTTCATTGTCAACTCAATGTACCTTTGTTCGTCGGTTTTATTTGCATCGAAGGTTTGTTCACTGATGTATGTTGGCCGATATCGAAGTTTTTAAACAAACACAATCCGCAAATATAAATAGATTCGAAAAAAGTTTGCAAGCTATGCAAAAAATAACAACAAATATTTGCCATTTGAAAAAACAAAATCGGCCACGGACTCTAAAAATCTGCATTTCACAGACAATTCTGTAAATCTGGTATCCCTGTTTTGTGCTGCCCTTTAGTTGGTCTAACGCTTGCAGTTTTTTCCCTCTCTGAGTTTTTGGTTTGCGATACAATTTTACGATTACCGGGACACTCTCACTCACAAGGTGATTCAAACCAAAGATTTTCGTTCCACGGTTCGATCGGATCGGGAGATGAATTACCGATTGGAGCAAATGAGACAATCGAAACATCGTATTAACGAGCGACGATAATCTCGCATACAGTTAAGGTGAAACCTCATTGAATCCAAAAATGGCCGACTTCTAGTCACCACTTCGAATTTTCGAAAGCACAAGACTCGGAAATAGTTAATGCATTCCCTGTGAAAATGCTGTGGTGAAGCAAACATAAAATAGAATTTTCATAGAGAACGCAATAAGTATTTCCGAGTCTTGTGCTTTTGAAAGTTCGCAGTGGTGACTCGAAGTCGGCTATTTTTGGATTCAATGAGGTTTCACCTTGACAGGCTATGTAGTTCACGGAGTATTCTTTCGGCAATTTATTTGTCACATGGGTTTTTTCTCGAGAAACGATACAAAACATCGCGTATTATGCGTGATCAGAATCCAATAGGATTCTTTCATGATAGTTCTCTGAGGGGCCATCCACATACCACGTGGACAGCTTTGGTGGGGGGGGGGGTTGGTTAATGTCCACGGTCCATACAATTTTTTAGAATTTATATGGGCAGTTGTCCACAAAGGGGGGGGGGGGGGTCAAAATCGTCAAAAATCTATCCACGTGGTATGTGGATGGCCCCTGATACGATTTTAACCATCCTTGGCTGTAGGTAATAACGTTGCGGTTCAAGAAAAAATATACAGGGGGTTAGGCAGCTCCCTTGAAACCCTTTAAGGGGCGATGCCTCTACGCATATGTAAAATCCCTCTACGCATATGCCCAAAATTTAACTGAATATTGAGAATAGGTTATGTTTCCATTTAAATATTCAATTCCATTCTACTAAGACGCTCAAAAAGAAATTTATTCAAAATTTTACTACTGCAGAGTTATTCACTTTTTTCAGTTTTCGGCTATGTTTGCCTTTAACGAGGTCCAGCACAAGAAGTATGATAGCTAGCTCAATACTGTTGGTTTTGTTGGAAAGCAGAGAAAATTTAGAAATCAATAGTGTTTTAAAACGTCGAATTAGATAGAATAAGAAGCACCTAAAAGGAACAAATTTGAAATCAAATGTTTTTTGAGAACTAAACTTAAATTTTCCCTTTTAAATATGTGATGAACATGGATTTTTTGTTAACTAAATTAAAATTGAAGTCTTCTCTACGAGTTGCTATTTAACGCCAAGCATCTAACACTTTTAGTTCAGCTGCTATTTCACTTGAAAAGCACTAAGCTGCGCCTTAATTCAGTGTAGTCACATAATTCGCGAGGCAAGAAAACTCAGTATTGTTTCAAGAACGTATTTGTGGTCTTTAGAGAGGCAAATTGTAATTTGTACTGGATAAGAGGATATGTTTCGTAATATAGGGTGGCGACTCAATTTATAAAAATAAATTCCCTGATATTCCGTGATGTACCAAATTTTTTCCCTGACTATTCAAATTTATTTTAAACTGATTTAAATTTGAATTGTCCCAACGTTCAAACAGTACCCTAGAAATATAATAGCTTCTCAACCATTCCTATTCATTTGGGTGCTCCTAGTTAATGTAGGAGTGCGTCGAAAGGTCGCAGAGTAATTGCTCGGCATGTTCGTCGTTTCCCGTTTACTCACGGGAAAACTTTATTGAAGTCTGTGCAGACTTTACGCATTTCTGAAACGTCTAGGGGCACCAAAATTCATAAAAACAGTGTTATCAATTAACTATTTAGAGACAAACCCATTTTGACAAAAATATCAATCAGATTCGGAATTCTGGTTGGATCAGTTGAATAATTATTTTAAAATCTTGACTGTAAAGAAATGAGAAATCAACAATTTCGCAATCAAACCTTTTTTCTGAACCCTGTCGAATGCTTTTTCTGAATATAGAAGAGCAGCTCCACGTGAATAACCTTCGAATTTATTAGCTCGTATCATCATAAATTGATTGGTCGACAACTTGAAACCTTAGCTGGATCCTTATCCGACTTTAAAATTGAAGTTTTTCTGGCATTTTACCATAATTTGGCTAAATATTCATATTGAAACAATTTCTGAGAGTTTCTCAAGGAGAACTTTAATTAAAATGTCACCAGGTGCTTTTGTATTTTTGAAAAATCTTAATGATAAATTTAATCTCATTTAAGCTAGTTGCAATTAAATCAAATTAATAAAAATTTGATAACATCAACATGTGATCATATTTCCAGTTCGCTTATTTTTCGATTTCCCTACTGCACATCCTATCTGTAATCACTATTTTTGATTATTGTAATATGACAATGGCGATAGTGAAGCTTGCTCAGGCGAAAAATCTCGTCTAACCAGTGGTTTTTACGAGAAAAATGTAGTAATTAGCATAAAATGCACGCCTTACTGAATGACCGTTAGTATGTACTTATTTGGATACTTTTCGAAAAATTTAAAGTAACTTTTTCTTGATATTTTGGTCACTGAAGTCACTACTGTTGCATTGTCTAACCGTTACGAGCCCTGTACAAGGTACATCATCAGTTTCTTGCAATTAATTCTCGGAAAATTTACTGTACAACAAAAAGTTACCGTGCATTCCCCGCGGGAATTCAACAGCAATAGTACGAAAAACTAAACTTGGCTGCTCTGCCGCTTATCTGTGGCCCGCTTGCGTCCTCGATGCCTGCGGCGAGTTGTTTGACGGTTAAACACGCAGCGCAGCCCAATCTGGTTTTATTTTCTGCCATAATACCGTCTGTGCGGCCTCGCCCACTTGTCGCGTTAGTTCTCTCCGTACGTATTTAAGACAATCGCACGGGTTTATTTAATCGCATCATCATTGATTCGCCCACTGACTTTCACGCGATTTTGGTGTGTATGCTAGAAATGGTCGGGTTTCGGGTTTTCAGAAATAAAATTTTCGGGTTCGGGTCGGGTTCGGGTTCAATCGAGAAAAAAAGTCTCGGGTTCGGGTCGGGTTCGGGTTTCAATCGAAAAAAAAAATTCGGGTACGGGTCGGGTACGGGTTTGAAAAAAGCCAAGCGTCAGTGTTAGTTCACATATAAACTTCGTGTTTCTCGTGATTACGCTCATACCACGTGGGTGGTAGTCTTAAGGCTGCTAACACCACGGCCATATTCTCACACATTCTCTCTTCATCCTCACACAGTCTTTTTGTGCAACCAAAGATTTCTTCAATACTTTGAGTAAAACCTCAAAAAACATATGTCATTTTTGAGGCAAAAAACAGTGTTTCCACGCGCATAAAATACCCAGGTTGCTGAATCTGGTTTGTGTATAAAGTTTTATTAAGACGCTGAACATTTTTCTGGAAGATGAGTGAAAAGTAATTTTCAACCGGGCATCCCAACTGTACAGTCTTTTTTACTGTCTTCTGGAAGTATTTTAGTTGTTGCTGTTTGTTCGTGATACTTATCCGCGCTGGTAGTCGGTAGTCACATTGATAACGTATTGGCAACAGAGCATCACGAAAGGAAACAAAAAATGCACTACGTGCATCGATTAGGCATTATTTGGAGGATGTCTTCGGGATTGCGAATGTAGAAAAGGAAGAAGCTGTTTCAGACATTCGAGTCCGCACTACACAAACTGCGCGTTTCGGTAACAGCCTGAATCCACCGGAGACATTTTCCCTCTCTTTTTTTATTTGCCTATAAAGGATGTCATGTGACGGCTGTTAAAAAAGTCTGTGGGAAGAAGAAGCGTATGAACTGCTCGGCACCTCACCGACAGCCTTCGTGCAAAGAAAAGCAAACTAGGCAATAGAGCGTCTGTGCACAGAAGGATGTGTGTATCGCATACCGAATGTTATAGGTGTACAGGGGATAGTCAAAATAAGTAGGATAGGCAAAATTTTGATGAAATTTGAAATGCTGTAACTCTGCCAAATATTATTCGATTTTGATAATTCGTACACCATTAAACTGGAAATTCTGATTACAAATTTGATATAGGTCACGGGATGTAGGAAACACCTTGAAGCATGTTAAACCTGCTAATTTTTGGATGGATTTGGTACCTAATAAACATGCTTATTTGCGTCATTGGCATAGAACCAAACCATTTCTGAAGCGAATGGTTCATCAAGATCCGGAATCGGTCGAGGAATGGCTATTTTTCAACAACATTTTCCAAATTTTTCAACAACATTTAGTATGCGACCCCTCTATTTTCAAGATTTTTCATCAGGAATAATTCGAAAGACATATTTCTGTCGTGGTCCCCGTCGTTCTGTGGTTAGCGATGTCGGTCGGCTAGCTCTCCCACACGGTTGTGATATCGGGTTCGATTCCCGATTTTCGAGCTGGAAATTTTCTCGACTCAGCACTGGGGCACGATGTATCGTTGTACTTATCCTACACATGCAAAATGTGCCAAAAACAATATCGATAACGAATTCTCTCAACTAGTCTAGTTGATCGAGACCGCTATTAGCCCCAAGGCTAAGCGTGCGATATTGAGGAACCCGGAATGGGGACATTTACATTGCTGCATCAAATATAGCGTTCGACACATCTATCTTCAGGATTTTACATCGGGAATCTTTCAAAGACACGTTTCTGAATATAGGCTGCATTGGTCACTTGCGGAACAACCCGGATGCCCCGAAGGAACCCGTAGTGGAAGAATTTCCATTTCTGCCTCAAATTATAGCATACGTCACCTCTACCTCCAGCATTTTTCATCAGGAATCATCTAAAAGACATATTTATGAATACAGACTGCGTTGGCCACCCCCGGAACGATGCGCATGCCCCGTAGAAACCAATAGGGGGGACATTTACGATTCTGCATCAAATATAGCGTATAGGCTTCATTGGCCACTTCTAGAAAAATCTAAATGCCCCGGAAGAACCCGGAATGGAGACATTTATATTTCTGCAAAAATATAGCGTGCGACACCTCTCTCTTCAGTATTTTTAAAATAGAATCTTTCATCCTGAAGAAGGAGGTGTCAGACAGTATAGCCTTGAGCCTTGGTGCTACATTCCGATTCGGAACTCGACCTTCTGTTTTATTATACTCAGATTAAGCAGCCAACTGTGAGGTGTACAGGACACAATCGCGGGGCTAGCGCTACGATCCTACTGACACTAACAGTCTCTCCCGAGCCGGGACTCGAACTTACGATGGCTGGCTTGTTAGGTCAGCATTGTACCTCAAGACCAGCTGGAAGATGTCAGACGGTATATTTTAATCAAAAATGCAAATGTCCCCACTACGGGTTCCTTGAAGGCATCCGGATCGTTCCGGGAGTGACCTTTACAACCAATATTCAGAAATATGTCTTTTGGATGATGCCTGATGAAAATCCTGAAAATAGAGGTGTCGCACGCTATAATTGACGCAGAAACGACATGGGAATAAGGTGAACAGCAAAGAAAAAAAAAACATTCGTGTAAGAGGAACTAGACGGCAACGTTATAGTTGCAATATATTTTATCTGTCGGCTGTCTCTATTTTACCAATACCAACACTGTCATAAAGGGACGCTCTCGAATGTCATCAAAAAACTGTCATCGCTCAGTACATTTTTTCCCTTGATCTCAACACAGGTCCGTAATTTTTGCGTAACCTCCAGCCTAAAGAGTCTCAGCGAAACATTTCTGAGAAGTACGGGTTGAGCTGTGGTGCGGTCCAGCTAGTCATTCAGAAGCATCAGACATACGACAGCGTGTCTTATCGTCCTAGAAGAGGACCGAAACGTGTGACTATTGCAATTGACACACTAATCATTTGGGAAGTAAAGAAAAATCCACGAACGGTGGTTAGAGAAAGATCCCTTAAGGAGATACTCCGCCAAAAAGCCAACAAATTAAACGACTTTAGTTTGCGAGGGACCCTGTCTACAAGTCGCTGGAGTTCTGGACGCGCGTTATTCGGCGCGACGAGTCCAAGTTCGAGCTGTTCAACAGAATAAGGTGACTCCAAGTGAGGTGGAAGTGCGACGAGAGCCTCAAGAACGGGTAGGCATCTACAACCGACTATGAAGCACGGTGGTGAAATAATCATGGTTTGGTTTTTTTTTCGTGGGCTGGTGTGGGAAACTTAACGCAGGTCAACGGTGTTATGACTGCCGAAATTTCGTGCGCGAACCTGGAAAATTTCGTGCTAAAAATGGGATAACTAGCAAGATAAAGAACAGAAGGAAACAGTGGAGAAAACGGTAGCATTCTTCCGATCGGCCAACGGTGTGGCCACCACAAAGCTCCGAATAGTTGATTGTTGAGAATCTGTGAACCAACGTTACGAACAAGTAAAGCTATTTTGCTGAATTTTGTTGAAGAAAACTTGGGACGAGCTGAAACCTAGTAAAGAGTATTCCATATTCACTATTATTTGCTCGTTTTTGTTTGTTTTATTATTGTTTTTAAATAAACCATAAAGTGGGTTTTTTAGGCCATACCCAGTCAAGTTTGTTATTGATTTTTTTTTTGTTAAAGTAGGTAATTTTTTGAAATCCCGAAAAGTTTAAGAAAAACTGTTATCGGTACACTTTGATTTCAAAACGGAGTGCATTCTTTTGCGCCCATCAGTAGTATAAGATTGGCATAGACACTCTCTTAGCTTATTTATACACAAATAAATCAAGTCGCATTGGTTCCACATGGCTCAATATTTTACACAACTGATTGTGTAAATGCGCTTATCATCATCTGATTGCCGTAAGTACCGATGCAAGATTACGACTCACACCGCGGCTCCTCACTTCACCATACAAATCATTTATTCATACTGACAGCATCGCGGAAAACGAAAGCAGATCACGCACAAATGAGAAAACTTCAGCGTTCCGGAGTCGGTACTAATCTTGGAATCCAATAAGCCAACATCCGATTGCCGCTGGAATGGGACTTTGGCTGTTGCTGCTGCTGCTGTTGTCCCTGCCGTAGTCGCCGGCGAGATTAGTTTCCTGAATTATCACAAATCACGATCGCAATCTACTGATTTGCATTTTGTTTTGCAGTCTGCAATGATGCTGTGTTTTCCAAGTCCTGCTGTGATGCAAGGAGGGCGAAAGGGGTAAAATATACCTACGTAATGAAATGTTTAGGGAAAAACTCCTAGTTTCACAGAGCGTTACAATTTGTCTATCCCTTGTTGGTTCTTATGTTGCTTCTTTCTAAGAGCAAGCTGAAGCGAGCGAAGCAAATATAGCTATTCCTTCCGTCATGGATCATTAAAGTTTTGCGGATGTGGACATGCTCTTCTAAGAACTAAATCTTCTCTTGGCTGTATTTCGTACTTTGAAGGGGAATAGAAATTGCCCTGTTGAATTTGATGGTGCTTCATGATTCGCTTTCGAACCACACAATGTCCGACGTGAAAGCGTGTAATTTTGAAATTCATGGCACGTTACAATGTGGTGCAACGCTTGAGCTCTGTAGTGCCAACGAATTACGACTAGCCGAATTGCCCCGGTGTCGTAGCTTTCCGGAAACGCGATGACAGTCGTAAAACAAAACATGTTTTAATTACCATCGTAAGCTTGCTGGTTGCTAGAAGTGGTGTGTTTCTAAAATGACTTATTACCAAGGACCAAAGGAATCATTAAGAAGTAGGCAATTATTATGATGAAAACATTGCGATCGTCTTAATTGTCTTACAAGTTTCTTTGGCCACCAATAAAACGAAAGGCATTCGAAGCAGACTTGTTCGGTTGAATTGAGAGAAACCACTAAATAGATTCCTATGCTGAAATAGAATCGAATCCCAACTATCTAACAAATAGATTTAATGTTCCTCGTAAAACTGCTCTGACCATAATGCACAGGATATTCACTCTCACAATTACCGCAACGGTTGTTCTTCCTACGGGTAATCACTATTTGATTAACTTCTTGCTAGATTGGTGAACTTCAATGAAAGTGTTACCAGCAGAAAAAAAATATGAAAAAGAGGAAAGCCATCATTCGCCCATTTCTTGATTACACTCTCTCTTTGGAATTGCACTACAGGAGAAGTTTCCACTCCATAATTGCTACTACGCGACTTCGAGGATATTTCAATTCGCAACCATTACCGGCACCCAACTCTGTTTCTGTCCCTTGGTTGTTCTTACTTGTTTCAGGACTGAACAAAGCTTGGAACAGACAGTGGAAAAAAGTAAAATCAACACGATAAACAACTCACTTAAACGCGCGTGTGAAATCGTCATAAAGGCGGCGCTTGCCGCCGCCGACTGCATTTATTCCATTATACGATTATTATAGTTCTACAAACAAGTCGTACAAGTTGTCGAAGAAAAACCATTGATTTGTTTTTTTTCTTTTGGGTTATTGTTTCATGACGCAGACGGAGGGAATTCTGCACTCTGACAACGCAACTGTAGTTTTGTGGAATCGGCTTTTTCAAGATGCGTATAATAAATTTAATTTGCAATTCTTTTTCTTTTCACAAAATTCATACATCCCAATGGTACTTTTTTTACTAATTAGGGAGAAAACAAATTGACAAACTTCACAAGAATAAAATAATCCCGTGCTTAAAATGAATTATAGACAAATGTGTTTTGACAGTTTCTATGTGTATATTGAAAACCTGTTGTTGCAAATGAACAAGTAAAAAAAGTCTCCTTGTTCTGTAGATGGAATCGAAGTTGATGTTTTTAAAATTGTTACTTTGCATAAGTTTATTTCCTTTATAATTCTTTTAAAGAAAATGGAAGGCTTTTGAAAAATAAATCATAAAATGAGGAATAATTGACTGGAAACAAAAAACTGATGAAAATCTTACGTACGCCTTTCAATGTGTAACAATATAGGCAGGTTGTTAATAAAACATAATAAATATCACAATAGCTCAGATGCCTCTAGTCGCGGTGATGAGTCCACACAGAGAAAAAAAAAGTTTTTATTTCTTGTTATGTTGCATGTTATAAAAGCATTCAACGGGTAACACAAATATACCTATCTTAACTTGATAGAAATATCAAAACCTGTAATATTCTGGATATGCTAGAATGATAAAAAGTACAGAATTATATCAAATTCTGTTATCATGTACTTGAAAATTCAAAAGTGTGTTTTTCGAAGCATACCTGATTAGTCAAAAATATCTGGATTGTAAAACACATACTCATTATTTACTAATATTTATCATGAATACTTAACTCTTTATAAGGCCGTGGAAACTACGCAAGGAATTGACATAAACTTAAGTAAAACGTATTTCTCACAGGAGGAACAATACATCTGTACCTTTGTTCAACAATTTACTATTGAATCAATAGAAAAAATTGGTGGCAATATAGTTGCCACTGCCCGGTAAACCCAAAAATATTGGTGGCAATATAGTTGCCACCGCCCGTTCACCGCACAATGTTGGTGGCAATATAGTTGCCACTGCCCGTTAACCGTACAAACGTTGGTGGCAATATACTTGCCACTGACCGTTAACCCCCAAACGATTTTTTTGCAGCTGCATTGTAAGCTTCCTTTTTTGTTATAATAAAAAATGAAACTTTATAGTATTTAGAATGTAACAGTAGGACTTCATGTATCTTGCGTGGAAAAAATCAAAATAAAGAATTATTCAGGTGGTATTCTGCAAAAAATTTTAGGAAGAAATTTGAAACTTGTCGTCATATACACCATGTATTTTAACAAAAGAACTGCATAATCTAACACAGTAGGTCCTAAATAGAAAGTTTCTGGTGAAAAACTTACCAGTTTGTTGGATTTTCACCAAATTAAGAGGAAATTTCCTAAAGACGTTCTAAAATCACGGTTTGTTTACATAAAAATGAAGCCAAAATGAATATTGCACACTTCTATCAGTCCTAGAAAAAACTAAGGTGTTCTAAGACACCTTCAAAAGTTTTTGGTTAAGCCAAATTTAATAACAATATTCTTAGTGCAGCGAAAAAAATGTATTTTATTGGTGGCAATATAGTTGCCACTGCCCTATAAAGGGTTAAGCTACTAACAAATCCCCCCTTAAAAAAATCAGGATTGTAAAAAATTTTGATATTTTGTTCTGAACTTGTGTTTTAAACTTGGTCTCGGTAATAGTTAAAATCTCAAAATTCCTATCAAAAATACTTACTGATTATTACAAAATATAGCAAGTTTTGTAAGGTTTTTGGCAGAAAAAGAACAGAGTTAGTTAGAATGTACAATATTTTGGTTATTGAATGACAAATTTTGTTATAAATATTAGAGATGCACCAAATAATAGGGCTGGGGAAAAGTTATTTTTGGAAATTACCGAAAATTCGGATGATTGAATAATGATTTGAACTCGATCTTGCCTAGGGTAATTCACTCTAATTCAAGAGTAATTTGGTTTTTAATTTTTCTCATTTGATCATCATGTTCTGTTGAATATTCGGCCGTCTGTTTGGCTAAACATTCGGCCGAGTATTCGGCTAAACACGCCGCCGAATATTCAACGAAACATGATGATGAACGGAGAAAAATTGAAAACCAAATTATTCTTGACTTAAAGTGGATTACCCTCGACAAGCTCAAGTTCAAACTTGGCTCAAGGAGGCATGGCAAATATTTTTTTCTTTTTGACGTAGGACTACGTATGGTGGTCGTGAAATGAACCACCATCGTTCTAAAAACAATAAAATATTTGAAGGAAGATTAACGATACGCCAATTTCAGTTTCAGATCAATTAGTCTTAATTACCTGGCCGTGGCTGCAGTTTGGAGGAAAACTAAGTTTATTTAATGTTGGTAGCAGTTTTTATCCTCCTCAATATGTGAAAAGAGCGACATTAAAGTATAGCCGGTACTTCATTACCGGCATGAGCGCCACATCTATCAATATTTTTTACCACACCTTTTACTTTTGCTTTATGCTGTGCTTCTGCTGTTCGTAAAAAGTCTACTCACTAGTTGCCTATATACACCACAGCCGCGCGAAACAAGAGTGGAGAATCACTCTGGTGAGAAAAAAGCAGTCGAAAATCGGTCTACTATTCTAAGCATATGACTACACGCAAAAGATGGATTGTGTAAAACTTGTACTAAATTGTTCGTTTTCAGCGCAAAAGTTGATGTAATTTGGAACCAGTACAATGATTGCGTGTTGGGCATAACGCATTTAATGCTCTAACTTTTTTTCAATGTATTTGGCAGCCCCAAACTACTACATTTAAACAATTTCAACTGGTATCAAGCAGCATTGCAAAGCGAGCGAAAAGCAAAACCTTCCTCCT
Organism: Wyeomyia smithii; assembly: GCF_029784165.1. Classification (NCBI taxonomy): domain Eukaryota; kingdom Metazoa; phylum Arthropoda; class Insecta; order Diptera; family Culicidae; genus Wyeomyia; species Wyeomyia smithii. The sequence goes on along the minus strand of NC_073695.1, from coordinate 192,281,661 downwards.
TCTTTCTTCTTGAGAATGAGACATACATTTCTCCAGTCTTCTGCACACACGCTTTCAAGATACTCTTTCTTCTTCATGCATTACCCTGAGTAGCAGCAAGCACGCACCGACAGCATGAGTGAGACTAACAACACTGGTATCAAGTGTGTACTGCACTGGTATCTCGATCATTTCGTAAAGCGACGTGAAATCGCCTTGCGCGTCGCAATCCGAAAAAAACGCGTGCACAGGATGACAAATAATAATTCTCGCTAAACATGACTTATTGATAGAAGAATTTACTCTCAATCAAACAATCTCAATTGTACGGGAAGATAAGGCATGTATTTCTTGAAAACCGTGAAAATGTGGCTTGTTTACATATGGCACATGGGCCTTTTTCACATGTTTAGCGAGAATTATTCACAATTTACTAGTGTTGTCATAAAAAATCGGCAACGCTTTTGTGGCTTTGTGGAACGGAGGGTTTTGCTAGTTTTGAGGTGAAGCTAGTGTTGATTACAAAATGTTGTGAACAGAATTTTGTTTCGTTTTGCCTTTCTCCTAGAAAGGTATAGCAATCACTGAAAAAAGTAAAGGTATTAAAGTGCTCCAGAGGGCCGAATGTCGTAAATCACTCGACTTAGTTCGACGAGCTGAGCATTTTCTGTGTGTATGTATGTATGTGTGTATGTGTGTGTGTGCGTGTGTGTGTGTATGTGCAACTTTTTTTCTCACTCACTTTTCTCAGAGATGGCTGGACCGATTTCCATAAAATTAATTGCAAATGAAAGGTGTAGTTACCCAATAGGTTGCTATTGAATTTCATTGTAATCGGATTTTTGGTTTAGAGGTTATGTATCAAAATGTAAAAATCACGAATCATCAATATCTCAGAAACTACTCAACCGATTTCAACAAAACTGATGTCAAATGAACGGGCTATCTTCAGAACTCTTAACTTATAAATTTCATAAAGATTAAACATATGGTTCAAAAGTTATGTAAAGAAAGGTTTTTCAAAGGACTCAATCACATTTCTCACAGATGGCTGGACCGATTTCCACAAATCTGGTCTCGAATGAAAGGTCTAGTTGTCACATAGGTTGCTATTGAATTTCATTGTAATTGGTTTCTAACTTTGTCCGTTATTTATAAAAATGTAAAATCTCGTTATATAAGCAAAGCATATATCAAAAACTGCTTAAACTCACTTACTTTTCTCAAAAATGGCTAGACCGATTTTCATGAAATTAGTTGAAAATGAAAGGTCTAGTGGCCTCATAACACCCTATTGAACTTCATTGTAATCGGATTTTAAGTTTAGGCACCATGTATCAAAATGTGAAAATCACGAAATCTCATTATCTCAGAAATTACACAACCGATTTGAACAAAATTTATTCCAAATGAACGTGTTACCTAAAAACCCTTAACTTTTGAATTTTATGAAGATTGAACTTGTGGTTCAGAAGTTATGGAAAGAAACGTGTTCTGGAGACTATTTAATCTCACTCATGATTCTCAGAGATGGCTGGACCGATTTTCATGAAATCAGTGTCATATGGAAGTTCTTGTTGCCCCATAAGACCCCATTAATGTTTTTTTTCTTTCAAACAGATTATGACTTTGCCTGTTATGTTTAAAAAGGTGAAATCCAGCAATGAAAAGAAACATATTCCGAAGACTACATAAACTCACTCACTTTTCTCAGAGATGGTTGAACCGATTTCCACAAAATTAGTGTCAAATGAAAGGTCTAGCTGCCTCATAACACACTATTGAATTCAGACTGTAATCGAACTGTAACTTCGTCTGTAATTTATCAATCAAAGAAATAGTTATCGGTTTCCGTTATACTCTACTAAATTTTTTGGAAATAAATATTGAAATTCAGTCCGCAAATATATATTTCGACTGTGACGTACAGTCTTCCTCAGTGCTTATGTGGACTGGTAAAGAGCAAAGCGTAAATCCTGTTTTTTTATTTGTAGTAGGTAAAACTGAAAATTTAGCACCCTTAATTGGAGTTAGGTAGGGAATTATGCGGTCGATTGTTTACCGTACCATGTCTACCAGTCCACATAAGCACTGAGGAAGACTGTACGTCACAGTCGAAATATATATTTGCGGACTGAATTTCAATATTTATTTCCAAAAAATTTAGTAGAGTATAACGGAAACCGATAACTATTTCTTTGATTGATCTCAATCACTCTGCTAAGACGCTCGTTATAGATTTTCTAGATTTGTAATTTATCGAAATGTGAAAATCACGAAACTTCATTATCCTAGAAACTACACAACCGATTTGAACAACATTGATATCAGAACAGGCTAGTTAAGGGTTAACTGATGAATTATGATTGAACACGTGGTTTCAAAGTTTGGCTGCTCTATACGTTCCCTTTTCATTTGATTATAATCGAACTTAAGCAACCATTATGTATTAAATTGTCAAAACAACGAAAGTTTATTATCTCAAGTATTACACGACTTATTTGAACATAAGTAGTAACATACAAACGAGTCATCTCTCAAACTTACAAATAACAAACTTCATAACAATTTGATATGTGGTTCAAAAGTTTTGGAAAGAAAAGAAATTCAAAGACTATTCAAAACTATACCTGCTTTAATCAATATATATGACCTCAACATGATTTAAATGTGGTATCGTAATATTTGAACGTTCCCGGTATCGCTCGTGATTAAATTATTCGAAATTAAGATTCATTTCTTTTATTTCGCTATTTCTTAAGCACTAACATTACGTCAAATTTCATATTTTACACTTCAATTACAACATCAATATTTTGGAACCCAAAGAGTGAATATACCTTTATTGGATTTAAGCGTTCATGTAAATCTACTTTTACAAATAATAAGTTAGAATGAGAAAGGCTGAGTCTGACCGCTAGGTGGCTTAATTTAGGGGTTTTTTTTGCAATTCATTCAATGGTACTTTTTAATGACCAAATCCATCGAGATAAATCCATCCAGTATTACATAGGGATACCATCCGTCCTGATTTAGCAGGACATGTCCTGATTTCGAGACCCATTTGGGGCGTCCTGATTCATTTTTCATATTTTAGCATTTGTCCTGATTTTTCTGAATTATGCCGGATGTTCAGAAATGTTGAAAATTGTTCAGTACTTTTACTTCGACTCCGGAACGAAACGGACTTATTTCGAACGATTTTTTTTCTTCGGTTGAATTTTGACGCGAGAAATTGTCTAGTCGTTGCAACCCTCAACTATCTGACTTTTGGGTCCTAGAGCTATCCAGCTTTTTACGCACCATGATGGCGGTCGCTATAATGCGTGTTCGTAATATGCGAACCTCTCTGCTTACGTCAGTTTTAGGATTTCTGAGGTATTGGCAACACAAATGTTGTCAAATTTATTTCTCTTTTGAAAAAATACGTGAAGACTTCAAAATGACGTGAGCAGAGCTGTCAAAAGGGTGTATGATTTAATACGAACTTTGCATTTTAGCGTCCGTCATTATGGCGCGTAAAAAGTTGGATACCACTTTTTATATATCATTGGAAAAAGCCGCGTTTTCTGAGCAAAACGTGATTTTAAAAAAAATATGTTTATCGTTTTCCTCCGATTTTTTATTGAAGAATAAAAACCTGCTCTAAATAACTTCAATGACATTTCGCCTACGTACAGTACATGAGAGAACTGTCATTTAAGGTATTTCGAGCAGTTTGTTATTCTTTATTTAAAAATCGAAGGACAACGATAAACATTTTTTTAAAGCCACGTTTTGCTAAAAAAAATTGCATTCTTTCAACTGATGTATAAAAAGAAGAAAACCGTGTAAAACTTTAGGACTCAATTTTAAACCGTTTACGTGTGCCTCATGTTTTAGGTATCTTATAACGCCCAATAAATCAAAGTTGCATAATTGGATCGTCCGAGAAATACTTCAAATAAATAAACGAGTGTTTTGGCGTATTTTGAAGTGCAAATCTCAAATTACGTGTTTCGTTAATTGATACCTCAAACAAAGAAAACACCCCATATCAAATTTGTACCGGAAAAATTTGTCCTGATTTTTAACCCCGACCGAATGGTAACCCTAGTATTACAGCTATTAAAATCTAGTGAGTTCACAAGTTGTTGTTTGCTGCTTGCACTGCTCCATGAGTAGCAGTCACTAATACACTCGACGTGAGAAATAAAGTGTCGGTATATGATACATCCAAGTATGATGACAGTTAGTAGGTATGCTACATTTTTTTCTATCCACGCACACAAACAAATCTCATTATGAAAAATTTCGCGTTTTGTATGGAATCCAGAAAATTTTTGGAAATTTCTCGTTTTATGTTGTTTATATCTGATTTTTTTGATCGGAGAGTGAATCTTCAGTTGAAACACACTAGAAATTGATATTAATTTAGATTTAGTGTGAAAAGAGTGCTATATTTCTAACATTTGGAGCATAATCTTAGTCATTGTCATAGATCATGACTTTTATTACTGTATGAAACATAAGCGACTCTATTTAGAAGCGCTATTAGAGTACAAGAAAAAAACGAAAAGTGCAAAAAGGTTACCGGCAAATTGATGAAAAACTGAATATTTTACCTAAACCGCAGCATGTTTATGTATTCCCCACAAATAAAACATGTTTCAACATCATTTCTATAACTTTTCAGGGAAGTATTTTTTATAAGTTTAGTTTAAAATGGAAAATCATTTCAAATTTCATACAAAATTGGAAAAAGTTCATAACGATCACTAATACTAATGCATTGACGTGAATAGCATACCATTTAGAACTGTCATCTATACTTGGATGATACATCTTCTGATTTCATTCTATTAGCGAATTTCTTTATTCCACGAGCTCTCCTCGTTTTGACCTGGAAGCGCACTAACTGCTGTCAAAACCCTTCTTTATTCGCTCGATATTGACCCAGTTTTGACCTGGCGTACTGCCCGCAATGGAGTGAAGAAAGGTACAGAGATGGTTTGAGTCTCGGGTTAAAGAGCTTCTTTTTTGTTAACAGTGATGACGTAGAAGTCAAAAAACAATGCCCAAAAATCAATGTTCGGTACATTTTTTTCAAGAAATTATTAAAGTTATGACAGTTTACGGCTGAAAATGCCTATCTGCGTCGTTAAAAATGCGGAACACAATTCCGAGTGGCTTTTTCTTGTTTTTGGAGATCTACGTCACGACCCCAACACGTGCTTCTGTTTACCTCTTTTTCGTTACTAATACAGACAAATGTCTTCTTCTTCCTCACCTTCGTATACCACATTGTGCTGCCCGAAGCGCACTGTAAAATTTGTCAGCTTCAACCCACCACCGCACGTGCTTAGTTCGTATACAATTGTCTGGCATCTCTTTCTTACTTCCGTCTTAAATAGCGATGACGTTTCATTATTCCTCGGCAGTTTTGCAATAAAGAAATTCGCTATATGTCAATGTATTCGCAGTACAACTGTTGCGTTATGCGTTTCACACATTTATTGTGCGATTTCTGTGCAACATTTGTGCGAATCGGGAAGACACAATGATTGTATAAGACTTCAACTTTTGCGTGTAGAGACTCAATAGCTAGAAGCTGCTATACAAATATACTTATTAGTGTTAGAATGACAGTGAAAACATATTCCTAAAGAAAAAGAAAAGATTTTGTTACTTTTGAGCAAGATTTTATTACTTTTGTTGTCTTATGACCGCGCATTAGACACAAAAAGTAACATATTAAATGACGGTTACGTGCTTGTATACGAGTGGTAATGCGGCTTTATCCGATGTTTTTTTGTTGAATACAACGTTCTGATTCAGTCCCCGTTTCTCACACACAAGCAGGCTCAAATGTCCAATTATAAACCTCCCTGTTCATTTTTTCATTTTTGTTGAAAAATTGAAATTTTGCAAAACTTCCTACCGTGAATAGACAAACAAACGCTGAAAAATTTCAGCCCAATCGGAGAACATCGAAACAACATACGGTTGCAGCTCTTGCGAACTGGCTCTTAAGCTTTAATATCAATTTTATTATTTTGAAAATAAAAAAATATTCTAAATAAAAAAGTAGATGATGATTTACTTCGTAATTTCATCCGTTTTCCAGTTATTATGGTTTTATGTTTAGAAAATTAGAAAATAAATATCAAACGATACAATATATTCAAAAAAGGTAGAATTTTCTCTACTAATTTTTTTTTCTTGAAACTTGACATTTTTTTGAAAAATAAAAAACAAATTTTAACCTTAAAGATGAGGTTTACACAATTTTACCAATTTCAATACTGCACCATTGTAATTTGATTTTTCACTTTATTATCAATTGAAATTTGTTAAATTGTGTGAAATTACCTTTAAAGTAAAAATTTGTTTTTTATTTCGCTATTCATATTTTTTTATCAAAAGTTTTGAAATATTGGTCATTTTTTTATTCGAATTATTTATTATCGATTTTTATTCGAAATTTTAATTCAGAAAATATTGTTTTATGAAAATATGCCTTATTCTGAAGTTATTCGAGATTGTTCCAGGGGTTCATCGGTTCACCGGAATGTGTGACCAGTTGTTTGATAGCAAGAAAATTGGATGAATAATTCAGAAGTTTTATTCATTCATCCTGAACTATTATACTGAATCCCAGAAAGGAACAAATGGCTTCAGGAATAACAACCGTTTCAAGGTTGTACCTTAAATACTCGTTCTTCGCGTTGATACACAGGTTGGTACTTTCAGGTGTTGTTTTTATGAAGAAGAATAATTTTGACATGAATTTAACCTTAGAAGTGTTGTTAACCATTACCGAACGACGGATGCTTGTAAAGGTTTAACAAATTAAAATAAAGGCATTCGATGTACCTATGGTTGTGGCTAGAAAATCACGAAGAGCCGGCGAAAAAGATGAATTTTCATAAATAACTTAGAGTTTTTAACCTAAATTTTAAACAAGTATCTCAGAAACCAAGGCCTCTAGAAAGTTCAGCACTCTAATTGTTATAATTGGAAATGACCACAAGAATCTTTTCACATCATCGGAATAGAATTCTTTTCAAAAATATATTGAAATTTAGAAATACGCCCATATATTTCTGATTTAGAAATATTATGTAATATTTGTTTAATAAAATTATGCTTCCTGTAAAATATGCTTATCATTCTACTTTCAGGGGTAATCGAAATGATGCTAGAATCTATTCATGTAAATAAATCTACGATGTTATTATACCAAGCAGTTGTATCACTAATTGCAGAAGAATTGATTATACAAAGCGCATAAATAATGAATAACTAACGATCTAAACATAACAAAAATAGGTATAATGCATGAACATATTCTTCATTATTTAGGTAGGGTATCGGCTCCCTTTTCGACTGGTTTTAGCTGTTATAGAATATTGAATGATAATAATAATAATGATGTTATAGAGAACTAATCTTTTGCAGGAAGGTGCTCTGCGTTATGAAGAATCATTATGCAAGGAATTTACGACATCATTTACCCCCTGACGATAATAGGTGAAACCTGACGAAAATAGAGCTGATATTCTATGCAAAAAGAATCAAAATCGCAGAGTTTATTACAGCTTCTCACAAACCAGCTGCTAAATATCAACGCAGTAATCGAACGAAACATCCTACAGCGGCACATTGCGGCAACCGCTGTATAGAAATACTCGTGCTGCGATGTTGGTTGATACGCGCATGCGCGCAGCAGTCGATGTATAATGGTACGTGCCTGTTGCAGGCACTACTGCGCTGGCAAAAGCGAACGTCCAGTACAAGCTATGAATAACCATTCATGAGCAAAACCATGCAGTCGCTTTTATTGGCCATTGAGCACAACCATCGCACCACAGTCAGAATGGCCGAGCGGTCTAAGGCGCCAGATTTAAGCTCTGGTTCCCGTAAGGGAGCGTGGGTTCGAACCCCACTTCTGACACATTCTGCAATTATTTTTTGTCTTACTAACGTGAAAGACTTTTTGCTGTTGAGCATAGGAGTTGTGAGTGGTGGTGTTCCTGGCTGGTTGTTGACAATACAAAGGAAAAGTGGTGTGCGGTGCAAGGCAAATGTTTGGGTGCGTGTCTACGGTGTGCAGGGTGGAAATGGCAAAACGTACGTTTTGTTTATGTTATGCCGATGCTTTGTTGACTGGCTGCTATGGCAACGAAATGAATCGTTGGAGTGAACCAATGCGAACGCAAAGAGGAATGAACGGAATGAATTCATATACATATTAATATTAGGTGAGGAAAATTTTTGTCCGTCATTGCTTCCATCGAAGAGGAAGTCCGTTTGCTCGCGAAAACCGGTATGATGTTGACGATTAAGTTGAAATGGAAATTGGCATAGAATTGATATTCGTAGAATTAGCTTATGAGTAATGGGGTTTTCTGTTTACTCGACGACTTTATTTTATTGGTGTTTCCAGTTAGAAACGACACGTGGTGTAAATATCTAAATTAATTCAAGCAAACGTTAGAATCAGTTAACGTGTAGATGCGAGATTCACACAAGCTTCGGCAGTGCCAGTGGAACAGTTTTAAAACTAATCCATATCCTAAATAATGAACTAATATTATAAACAGGGCCCGATTAAGGCTCGTGGGGGCCCGAAGGCCAAGTAACATGTGGGGGCTCTTTTCAGGTGAATTTTTATAAAGAATCATGTCATATAGAAATGTAAGCTAAAGAAAGGTTATAGAAGGAATGTGTTGGTTTTGTTTAAATTTAAGTTTTTTTCAAATGTCAGGATTTTATTTTGTATCGTTACTCATTGGAAGTGAACTATTGTGGAGGCCCCTAAAGTGTGGGGCCTGGGGGCATGGCCCTTCTGGCCCCTCCTTAATCCGGCTATGATTATAGATTACCCCTTTGAGCATTTTTTTTATTACGCGAGGCCATCTTGCGTCCTTAGAGGATAAAATTTTAAAATTCGGGCGCATGGAAGACTGCGAATATAAACGATCAATTGTGCGGTATTACGGTAGAAACATCTTGTGACAACATGTTATCTACCAGCCACCAAAATTTTATATAGCATTGAAACTCTCTTCGGAGTCTGAGGTACTAGGAAGAAGGAGCATAAATTTCCCACTATCCAAAGTTTCAAACTATTTCATGAAACTATGAAATCCTGCTAATATGCACCACCCATTAAGCCCAAAGCCTGCAATAATCTCGGATTACCTACTTAACCATACAAGTTAGCGTTTTAGGTTAATGCAGTTACAGAAATCAATAATTCTTCGACGCCTTACGACTGAAGCGCCACCGGGCGCCTTTCAGATAATATCGGAATTATTCTTTTAAGCCACTTCAACCGGACAGCACTCAACGGATTGCGTCTGAAGTGTAACTAGTTACCCCCTGTTGCCGTCAATTTACCCTTATCGTGATCGAATAAATGTTTTAAGCTGGTCAATAAATTGTTACACCGAGTGGGTTTCGCTTCGCTGTGCAAAGAAGTTGCGCACCCGAAGGCAATCCATTTTCCATTTCCTTCCATTTGCTCAAGCTGGGAAACAATCTTGCAGTTTCATTCATCGATAAAAGTTGTAATAGACGATAAATTATGTTTTACACACACCCACAGATGTGCGAAATTCAACGTTCAACATCCTTACGTACAAGTTCTCAAACCAAAGGGTTAATGTGTTATGACGGGTTCTTAATCCGACAGGTTTATCTTGCACTCTGCAAAAATGCCAAGTAGTTTTAGCTTCTGGTTGATTTACTTGACAGCCGGCTTCCCTTTTAAAGGATTGTTGATAAGCTAGAGTCCAATCCAGCCTTCTGTTGGGTCAACTGGGTCATCAGATTAAAAGCCACCTCCAGCGAAGAACGTTGGACTGTCTGTCACTGTCCTATCGGTTTCGAACCTGTCAGTCAGTACCGGATGGAAAAGGTTTTCTGATTGTGGTGATGCCGTTGAGAGGTCTAAAGCGTGTTAGAACTACAACAAGCAAAAATATGCCATCAGCTGAAATACTTTTTATTCTATAGCGGTTTACGAACAAAGTCCAGTAAGATGATGGCCGCCCTTGATCTGTGCAAACTTAATTTCAACACTGCCAATCAGGTTTGGACAGGTTGGAGTTCTATTTGCAGTCACAACTGGCGGTGTCTTGAGCTCGAATCTCGCGCTGGTAAGAAAGTTACTTTCTACCGAGAGAAACTTGCACCGCCGGCACTACAGGCTGTGAGATCTAGTATTTATAGAACAATTTCTCCTCAAACATCTACTGTCCGAATAGCTGATCTTGGTTGACACTCTGTTTGTTGTTTAACGAGGCATTTGAAGCGGCATGCGCCGTGTTGTTATGCCAGAATAACCAGCGTAAATATAGAATGATCATATGCTGCTATGCTTAGATTAGCATTTTCTAATGTAGCTCAAGAATTTTTTGGATGATTGAGTGGCTGTGTCGCAGGAAGTGGAAAAAATTTCAATTTATTAACTTCACAGCAGTTTTCGGTTAGACCATTCCTTTTTTTCTCAAAACTTTTTTCAATTCCAGCAGCTAATGCACAAAATTGAATTCTTAGAATATTTACAGTCATCTAGTATTGCTGTATACTAGTGAAGTAAGTAGGTAACTGTAAGAATATTTAAAGTGGTCCCAGAAATCCCGACCAAATGAAGCAGTAATGAAAACTAGCTTCACTCATTTGGTGACTTCTCAACACTGTTAGAAATTTGTAATTTCAACTATCAGGATTTGTTTGCTTTCGCAATTTAAACTTATCATTCGTAGGGATTTAAACCTACTTGTCAAAAAGGGGAAGTAAACTTTCAACTAACTTAATTGCTAACTTATTGGCTATAAAGAGAGCTTATCGTAGCAATTGAGGATTGCAACGATTTTTGTCGAAAACTGTTAATGATTTTATTTGACATAGCTTCTAATGTTTCAATATCAGTAAATCTATGTAATTCGAGTGTACCAAACCAAGGAGGACGCTTCAAAATCATTTTCAGAATTTTATTCTGAATCCTTTGAAGCGTTTTCTTCCTTGTTAAACAACAACTTGACCAGATCGGTACAGCATAAAGCATTGCTGGTCTAAAAATTTGTTTGTAAATCAAAAGTTTGTTCTTAAAGCAAAGTTTAGAATTCCTGTTAATGAGAGGATATAAACATCTCGTATATTTGATACACTTTGCTTGTATACTCTCAATGTGCTCTTTGATAATAAGTTTTTTATCGTAAATTAGTCCCAAGTACTTAACCTTGTCAGATCAACTTAAAATAACCCCGTTCATCTTGACAACGTGATTATTGTTTGGCTTGTGATAAGAAGCCCTAGTCATATGCGGAAAAATTATCATTTGAGTTTTAGAAGCATTGGGAGAAATTTTCCACTTTTGTAAGTAGGAAGAAAAAATATCGAAACTTTTCTGCAATCGACTGCATATGACACGAAGACTTTTTCCTTTTACGGAAATGCTTGTGTCATCGCAGAACAATGACTTTGTGCATCCTGGAGGCAAATCAGGAAGATCTGAAGTGAATATGTTGTACAGGACTGGACCCAATACTGATCCTTGAGGCACACCTGCTCTGACAGGAAATCTATCAGATTTCGATTTCTGATAAACAACCTGCAGAGTTCGATCAGTAAGATAATTTTTCAAAATTTTGATAAGGAAAATTGGAAAATTGAGAGTTTGCAATTTCGCAATCAAACCTTTATGCCAAATACTGTCGAATGCTTTTTCTATGTCTAAAAGAGCAGCTCCAGTGGAATAACCTTCAGATTTGTTAGCTCGTATCATATTAGTAACTCTGAGCAATTGATGAGTAGTGGAATGCCCATGGCAAAATCCAAACTGTTCATCTGCAAAAATTGAATTTTCGTTGATGTGTGACATCATTTTGTTAAGAATAATTCTCTCAAACAGTTTACTTATTGAAGAAAGCAAACTGATTGGTCGATAACTTGAAACTTCAGCTGGGTTCTTATCCGGTTTTAAAATTGGAGTAATTTTTGCATTTTTCCATAATTTGGGAAAATATGCAATTTTGAAGCAGCAATTGAAAATTTTCACTAAAAATTCCATTGTGCTCTCAGGGAGATGTTTGATTAGTATATTAAAGATTCCATCGTCACCAGGTGCTTTCATATTTTTGAAATTTTTAATAATTGATTGATTTTAATAATCTCATTCAAGTTAGTTTCAATTATTTCTGCAGGTAAAAAATTCTGGGAAGAAATTAAATCAAATTGACGTGTGACTTCATTTTCAATTGGACTCACAAAATTCAAATTTGAATTATGAACACTCTCAAACTACTGAGCAAGTCTTTGAGCCTTTTGTTCATTGGATACAAGAAAACGTTCACCATCTCTTAAAACTGGAATAGGCTTTGAAGGTTTCTTAAGAATCTTCGACAGCTTCCAAAAGGGTTTTGAATATGGTTTCAATTTTTTAACTTTAGTCTCGAAATTTTGATTTCTCAGAAGAGTAAATCTATGTTTAATCTCTTTCTGTAAATCTTTATAAATAGTTTTAAAAACAGGGTCACGAGAACGTTGATATTGACGTCTGCGGACATTTTTCAAACGAATTAGAAGTTGAAGGTTTTCGTCAATTATTGGTGAATCAAATTCCACTTGAGCCTTTGGAACAAAATAATTTCTGGCATCAATAATTGCACATTTCAATGCTTCCAAAGCGGAATCAATATTCACTTCGTTTTGCAAATCAAGCTCATTATTGAAATTATTCTCAATATGAGTTTTGTATTTTTCCCAATTAGCCTTGTTATAATTAAAAACAGAGCTCATTAGGTTTAAAACTGATTCATGTGATAAAGAAAAAGTTATTGGAAGATGGTCAGAATCAAAGTCAGCATGTGTGATCAAATCACTACATATATCTGACTTTGATCTGTTAGCACCAAATCAATTGTTGATGAGTTTCTAACAGAAGAAAAGAATGTAGGACTATTCAGAGACAAAATAAAATAGTATCCTGAAGAACAATCATTGAATAAAATTTTGCCATTGGAATTACTTCGAGAATTATTCCATGATCGATGTTTAGCGTTAAAATCGCCGATTATAAAAAATTTCGAACGATTTCTGGTGAGTTTTTGTAAATCATTTTTAAAATAACTTTTGTGCCCAAGCTCAGTTTGAATTTCAATTCCCAAAGTTTCAATAACTTTCGTCTCAAGATGGGGAAGAGCACGATGTTTGATTCGGCGATGAATAGCATTTGCAACTCCACCGCCGGAACCCTGAATCCTATCATATCTATGAACCACATAATTGGGATCATATTTTAATTTGATGTTGGGTTTCAAAAATGTTCCAGTAATAATTGCAATATGCACATTATTTACTATTAAAAAATTAAAAAGCTCATTCTCATTGGCTTTCAATGAGCGAACATTCCAATTTAAAATTTTGATTGGTTTAACTAAAATCATCGCTAAATTTTAAGTTAGAAACAATTTTAATTGTAAAATTTGTACCTATTTGAATGGCTTCAAACATTGATTTTGCCTGCAACATAGCGTTCATAAGAGCGAACATTGCCTGTTGCAGAAAAGAAAGTTTACCTGCCGTTATAGGCCCCAGGCAGTTGACATTAGAAAAAATATTTCCGGTAGCAATATTAGCTGGGGTAATAGGTGTACATTTATTTTCCACCGTGTTTTGCTTACCATTTTCGAACTACCAACATTAGGCGGTAGAATGTTAGAACTACCTGTAACCTGTGCATATGTTAAACGAGTATGCAAAGGAGTAGAAAAAGTGGGTGGTACTGGTACGCTTGGAGAATTTTGTTTTGAAGTTTGTTTTGCTTGGGAAACTGAATTTTGTTACCTTGCCTTGCCTTAACAATTGCAAAACGGACTGGTCATTGATAAAAATTTGACATATGGTTGCCGTTACAATTCGCACAGCGAAAATTTTTACTCTCTTTCACAGGACATGTGTCCTTTTTGTGAGAAGAGTCTCCACAAATCAGGCATTTTTGGTCCATATTACAGAATTTTGAACTATATACGGCATTGGGTGATATGCTTTTCACCTCCGCCAAACTTCCTATAAATTTCCCACTTTACACGCACGTTATATAAAGCATGTGCTTTTTCAAAAAATTTCAAGTTGTTAACCTCACTGCGGTTAAAATGAATTAAATAATTAACAAGGGAAATTCTAGTTCGCTGATTGTTTTCGCCTCGTGATTTTTGTTTCATTAGAATTACTTGGGTAGGGGCTATGCCAAGTAATTCTGTTAGAGTAAGTTTGATCTCATCAACGGTTTGACCGTTGGTGAGACTTTTCAATACGACCTTGAGCGGCTTGGTGCTTTTAGTGTCATATGTAAAAAAATTATACATCTTTTCAGTTAAATACTGAATAAAACGATTCCAATTTTCCAATGTTTGGGCCAGTAAGCGGCATTCGCCTCTTCGGCCAATTTGATAAGCAACTTTGACGTCGGAGAGAAACGTAGAAAGTTCTCTTTTAAAAATATTAAATTCAGAAGCAATAGTTACCACAATAGGTGGAACTTTTTCCTTTTTTACAGAAATTTCATTTTGAATAGTTTTACTTTCGAACATTTCAATTTCGCCGGCTTCTTGCTCAGACAGAATATCATATAAATTTTCACTGCATAAGCTAGTGTCAGAAAGAGATGCCTCTCTTTTCCTCCCCGTAGCGATGCGTGGTTTCTTTTTTCGTCCCGCCATTCCAAGTGATACGAAAAAAGTTCAAAAATAATATCAAATTGCAAGTATTGAGAAAGAAAGAAATAGGTAGTCTTGAGAAAGGCTGATGTAAGTTAACTTCCAGGTAATCTTTAAAAGACACACTGACAAAACACAAACTTTGAAGCTATAGGCAGTCAAAGACCAGTCCACAAGCAACCGAAAACACGTCTTATCTGTCGGGCAGCTCAAGACGCACTGTGTGTTTCACTTTGTTACAATTTAATCGCCACGAATACTTAATAAGAATTCGATAGTTCGTTATTTTGATTTACTTACAAAGTCTCCGTTTAATTTGCGAAATCAAATTATTCAAATTATTGTTCCTAAAAACAGTTCTCGCGCAACTTTTCAGAAGGTCCTAAGCAATATTGAGTAACTCTTATTATTTCCTTTTTTTTTTTTTTTGAAAATAACTAGCTATTCCCACATTTTTTCATCATACTCTTTGCATAGTAAGCTATGCAGTATTATAATCTTTGGATTTGCGGCAAGCAATTGTTGAACGTTGGGATTATTGAAACAGAGAAATTCTCATTGCAACATAGGTCTTTTCGGAAAGTTAAGCGAGAAATGTGTTTTAGTTGAAAGCGACGATTTACAGCGTAACTTTAACCTGACAATTGTTATTGAAAATAACTTTGCAAAGAGTATCATAAAAGATGTGCGGATAACATAGTTTTTAATCGAAGAGAAAGAAAACAAAGAGAGTCTTTTATGTATCATTTGAAAAAGATGCGTTTTTGAGCAAAACAAGTTTATCGTTTTGCATTGATTTTTAAATGAAGAATAAAAGCTACTCGAAATCCGCTAAACAACCGTTCGCCCATGTACCAGCTCAACGGAATATATAAAGGTACGGAGATGGTTTGAATCTAGGTTTCAAAGGGCTTTTTTAAAATTTTCTATCAGATCAAAGCGTCCTAAAATCTTTTGCACCTACAATGCTTCAATTCAAGAGCGCCTTCACATTCTAGCTTGACGAAAACATTAAAATCTATTAAACATGAAACCGACAAACGATTCATATTACACAACAGCTCAACGATGCATCGCTTTTTCCTACAGCCAGGCTCATCACTTTATGAATGAAGTAATTACATAACCATTTTAATGAGTTTTTTTTACTCCTATTCGGAACAGACTAATCGTGGTTCAATGATTTCTCCGTTTGCCCAGCCGGCGATCTGTCGCGAGACATTCCGGCGCGCACGACATCGACCGACACTGAAAACAATCGGCACCGTTGTAATATACCGAGCGAGGGTACAGACGCTCCGGTTCTGATCTTGATTTGGACGCGATTAACTTGGGGCAGAAAAAAATCTAGAATCACCACGACGGGTTGTTTGGATGGGACAGCATTACGCCGATAGTATGACACTTTTTAATTATCTTAGGAAGTCGTGAAGTCGATACTCGACACTTTTATTGCATCCGCCTCATTGACGTCATTGAAATTTGAATAAATTTCAGTTAAATTACATTGATACTTTTCTTGCGGTAATAAAAAATCGTAGCATTCAAGAAATAATTTAGTCAAACCAGACGGGGAGTTCTGTAGAGGGAAAACTTGGCGCATGGAAGATAAAAACGTTGGCCTAAGGATTTATGATTCAAAGCGAGATTTAGTTTGGATTTATGATTTGAAGTTCGGTTATCGCTGTCGGTCGGTTATGAATCCATTGGATTCTTGTAGTGCAAGCTGCTAAATGGAGGAAAATAGAAATAATAATGTCGTTAGTGCAGCGGCAGCGCGCTTCGGACAGCGTCGGGTAATGGAGTAATAAATAAATATATTGTTTCCATTAGGCAGATCGTTATTGATATCGCGACATGTTTTACACTAATTGCTGCTCCCTCGCTGTTGTTTTTGACATTTGAAGGAATACGCAGTGAAAACTAGATATCGAAAGCAATTTGCTAGAAGTAACACAAAGTTACACAAAGTAAAACCTTAAAACATGTTCTGTACCTATCTAGTCAGCCGTGAAAACAGAATAAATTGTATTCGCAATGACGTACCTGAAATGAAACAAGAAAACAAAAGCATTTTAGTATTGTTTTGATTGGAGTCCGAAAATGGAAAATTCATTTAAAATATATTGGTGCAAAAACAAACGGAAATTTTGATATCTGCATATCCAAAAGCAATATTCTCGTCGGCCATAGTGGGTTAAGCCCAGGCCCGGATTTGAGGGGGGCAAAGGGGGCAAATGCCCCGATTCAAGGGCCCCCCCTAGTCCTTGGGCGACCTTTTTTTTTTTGCTCGTCACCTTTCAGAACGTTACCTCTCAATGTTTTTAGAAAAGAGGGCCTCACAAACAAATTTGCCCCGGGCCCCCCACCGTCTAAATCCGGCCCTGGTTAAGCCGGTAAAACGTGGATCTCTCGGCGGTTTATCACTACCCTCGTACCCACGTATCAACAGATGAAAAAAAAATGTAAACTTTTCCATGCATAATTCATTATCCAATATCATTTTTCAACTGGTATTTATTTGTGTCATAAACTTTTCCTCTCTTCTGGCTCATTTGTCATCGAATCGTTCCCCTCTAGTTTAAATTATAGTTTTATTCTCTCGTCTCGGATTTGTTTCCAAGCGTTCAATGCTTACTGAACTGTTGTTGTTATTCAGACTCAATTTCACACTATCGCCCAATTGGAAAATAGCAATCGCGCTCAGCAGAAAAAAAAAACCTGACATATTATTGACTCCCAATGAAAATCACACGCGCGCACACGCACGCTCTCTAGCGAGTTGGAATCAATTCGGAAAAGCTTGTTTTATTTCACGATTTGGTGCACATCGGTTTTGCATGACTGATGATTAATGTCAGAAGTGTGGTTAGTGGGAAACAAAGGGCAGGGGTGAAATGCAAAAAATGAATGGGTATTTGTCAAACTACCGCTACCATATCCCATATATGCAGTGGAAGATGTAAGAAAAAAAACGACTAGGTCAAAATTTAAAAAATACCAGGCGAAGCGTCAAATCTATCGAATTTTTCCATTGGCAATTAATTTTTTGCCATTCTCCCTTTTGAGGGGATATCCTCCTTATCAGACAACAACCTGAACAGTTCGCTACTGCACAAAGTATTACCGGTCTAAAAATTAGTTTATAAATCAGAATATATTTTCTAAACAAAGTTCAAATTATGTTATATATTTAATACACTTTGTTTACATGCAGTATGTACTCAAACAATAAGTTTTTCAACGTGATTTTTTCTCAAGTATTAAACCTCGTCAGACTAAATTAAAATAACATCATTCATCCTGGTAACGTGATTATTGTTTAGCTTGAGAGAAGCTCTAGGCTTATGAGGAAAAACGGTCAACTGAGCTATAGAATTATTAAATAAAATTTCCCACTTTTGGAAGTTGAAAGAGAAAATATCTTAGCTTTTCTGCAGTTGAGATTTGCAAAAAAAATCTACGCCTTTCCGAGCGGTCTTTCGACAGTTAACCGGAACTTTCGTATTTCTTGATAAACGACGCAACTTCCGGCAAGCACGTCGTACTATAAATTCGAAGAATGAAGATTCACAGCCAGTCCGGAGTGAAAGAAAAGCGGCTTTGACATCCCTTTCTCGCAGATTGTCAACCACACCCAAGCAGCACGCATTGTTGCAATGAAGCAAATGCAACTCTCAATGCAGCATTTAAAGATTGTAATAAATCGCATCCGTTACTTTTATTCAACTTGTAAATAACCGAAAAAGCGCAGGAGGTGGAGCCTATATGCAACTAACAATGCTATGTGAATCATCATCTGCATCGATAGCCGCTGCAGTGTAGGAAGAAAAGAGAGGAGAAATAAAGTTAAGTTTGTTTACCTTTACTGTCATTACTCTTCGGTGATGGTGTCGCGAAGTTTCATATAACTTCATACATTATAAAAAACCTCAAATATATCGAACTTTTTCTCTACTTACGCTTCTGATAGGCATGTAATTCTACCTGCGATTCAAAGTTTACCGTGCAAAAAATGTTTTTACTTCGTAATTATTCACGCGCCTTTCATAAAGTGTTGTAAAAGAAATTTTAGGATTCAAACTCGCCAAATTATAAACAATATTTTGCGAAACGATAGTTCAGAAAACGTTGCTCAGTGGATATGCAGTGTTAATCATGCGAAATATGGAATCACAAAACCATAGTTCCAACAATAATCATTTATCATTCATTTATATTAAAGATGGCTGTTTACTGTGTGGTAATTTTAGCAAATATATGGTTCAACAAGATGTTGCTATACATTTTCATCACTAGTTTGCTTTCCTTAGAAAGAAACATTTGTGAAACAACAATATGCAGCATCATGTGACATTATCGTTATTTAAAAGCATCATGAAATATGCAGTTGGAAATAGATTGCAGAAAACTATTGAGCAATTTCTAGTGTTCAGTTGCGAGAATGATACACGTAAATAACAAAATGTTGTTCTTTTATATTTCTTCAGAGTAACCGCAAAAGTTTCTTGCACCGTTAAAAAAGTTTTAAAACAACAAATATTGAGTAGTCTCATTTGAAAACATGTTGCAAGTGCTGCTTGGGCAGCAGCACCTTCTTGGGGAACTTGGTGTGTTAAATGAACTTCAACTCGGTGCTCACTTCCTTCGTGGGGGAAGTAAAATAGGAAGTACCCTGCCAGTCGTTGCCATCCAGGGTGAAACGGTTTGGCCAGTTGCACCGACCTCCCGGCCAAGCGCACGCAGCGACGTAGCCACCTTTCCTTCGGTATCCCTCTTCAGCATCCTTTGGAGCTTCGACCAGACGGGGTAGCGTTCTTTGAACGCGCACACTTCTGAACGGAGTAGTTTCACTATTTTCGCCATCATGGTTAGAGTTCGACTGATAGAACTGTTATTTTTTTCTGTTGATTCATGGGTTACTATGATTCATGCTGCATGGGTAGTTTCGCCAAAAATCGGCTATTTTTGTCCATTATTCTGCAAACGTTATCACAGAACAATCACAGGTGAATCAGGAAGATCAGGACTGTATATGCTGTACAGAACTGGACCCAAGATTAAGTTTCGGGGCATCTCTGTTCTGACAGGAAATCTGTCAGTTGTTATAAGACAACCTGCAGAGTTATCAGGTAAATAATTTGAACAGATTTTGAAATTGATCCAATCTCATTTAAGTAAGTTTCAATTACGTAGTAGTATGTAGCATTCCATGCCAAATGACCTATCGTTTCCACGAGTGTACAAATTCTTCAGATCCAAGAGTGGTTTTTAAAAGGGAGTAAGCTTTGGACAAAAGGTTTTATTTACAGCACTGTAGCTCAGAAACCTTTGAATATACAGAAAAACTTTCTGGATCAAATTGAACGGAACCACAAATGCTTTATGTTGCGATATTAAACTCAAGATTACACGCTTTCACGGTTGGGTAGGGCTTGGGCCATCTGGGGTGGTTCCTGCCGCCGTCCCTTTTTTAGTAGTACAGATGGTGCAAGTCATACCTCACGGGACGCTTCTGGTTGCGCGAGAATTGGCGAAATACAAACGATTGTCGTTGCTGTTTCGGATTAGTGCGAGGATTGGTGTTCGAGGTTACACTGGCTCATTTACTGTAGAGGCATCTGGATTCGGGTGAATGGTGGATTTGGTTTCGTCTGCAGACCTTCGGCTTAGGCCACATGACATCCACAGACTAGTCCATCCAGTAGAATATCGAGTGGGACTTGTCTCATATCGCCCACGTAGTTGGTTACAGTGCGATCGGATACGCATCTTCTTTTTCTCCAACCAAATGTAATAGATCACGTTCCCAATGCTTTCGAGAACCTGATCAGCTTTCCAGCTCCAACTATTGTTCTTGTAGATCTCGACCCAGACCAGAGTCTTAGGCTGATGTTCTTACTTCCATGTTTACGGTTGTACTGGTCGTCTGCTTGTGAAATACAGTTTACGGTCTGAGCAGATCGAGCGAAGTTTGCATCGTTCTACCAAGCATTATCTCGGCAGCCGACTTCGGGAGCGCTTCATCAGGGTGTAGAGCGGTAGCATAACCGCTACCGTCGCCAATCAGTGTCTCCGGGTTTCCGAAGCGACCGAAGATGCCTTCCAGAATTTCTATGGTAGCCGGCGATGTCGTTTGACGAGTTCGGACGACCTCCGGCCATTTCGAGCATGCATCGACCAGGAAGAGGTAGTACCCATCGTCAACAGGACCAGCGTAGTCAATATGCAGCCTCTGCCAAAGTTTTCCGGATACGGACTAGAACTTCAAATAGGTTCTAGTGTTGGTTTTGCAGCTCGTGCACCCTCGGTAAGGAAAGAATCAGTTTCGTTAGATGCTATCACGGCCGAATATGGGTGTTAATCAGTCTCGACAGAAGACTACGTAGTCAAAACTATTGGTCGACACGGATACGATGGAGAAATTATATTCGAGAAGAGTCAGCGCACAACGCTGCAACCTGTTGACGGTATAACCGAGAATTTTATTTTTAGACCCGAGTGGAGCGTTTGTGTAACGTGAAGTGTCTTCCGAATAGCATTCGATAGAAGCGAGTTACAGCGATCTTCGGCCAGCCTCTTCTTCTCGATCTGGCTGTAACTTAATTCGGCTGGAGTTAGGCTTCTCGAGGTGTGGTAGATAGCTTTTATGGTGCCGCCGGGGAACTAATGTACGATTCCGGCTCTGGCAGATACCACGATGTCGATCTGGTCAGCACCAGCGGAGGGCTTTAGCTGTTCAGCTTAGGTTGCTCAGCATGGGTAAAAGCAGCGGAGACATCAGCATTCCTGGATGCGATTAGACCAGTTCAAGAATTCGATTATGCTTCTCCTCTGTTCGGCCATTCACCTAGCTGCGTCAAGGTAATTACTGGTGCTTTTGAGTCCAGTAAGCATTGCGCCTACAGTTGATGAAATGCCCCTTGAGCTGATCTGAGTCCAGGAACGGGTGGATTGATGGAGCCCCTTACCGGTGTTGATGATGAGGAGGTTTTGGCAGCTTTCAACCACCTAAACCAGAAGGTAGACATCTTCGCAAAAATATCTTCAGGCAGCGGTAGCGCATATTGGTTCGGGTCGAGGACGTCGTTCAAACCCGTAGAGAAATCCGCCTAGATGCGAATCGGTCGGTTTGGCTTCCGGAGAACCATTGTAAGTATCTTCAGCCTCAGCAGCGAACGCTATAGGGACTACCTGATTAACTGTCTCAGGGTCGGCTTGCTCAAGGGAAATTTCGCGAGCTCCAGGAAAATGCTTGTCAGAGTCACTATGCGTTGATACTTTTTATTCACAGTTGTTTACCTACCACTTTCTTATCTCTAGCTAACCTTTACAACTTTTCTTCTGCTCCGGGGTCCCGTTTCTTCCTCCAGCCCACTGTCTACCTGCTCGTTCCGTCCTCCTTCTAGTCCCACCAGGTTCCTGCACTAACCTGTCCTCTCCAGGCGTTGTCTTGCGACCTTTGCCGTCAAAATAGCACAGCCACTGATCGGCGTCTTCAGCCATCGGCGATGGGTCAAACGTGGATTGTATTCGACGGTTTTCAAATAACACAACGGGGTTCTAAGCAATATGCGTCGTATTTTGGCCTGATTTGCTAACTGGTGACGAGGCAATTGTTAAGCGACAAGGAGAGTGACTTACCTGCTGTTCACTATAGCCACACACTTGTTTACTGTCTCTAAGTTAACTTGTCTTCTTGCTTTTGAAATTTTCACAAATCGTGCCCGTTCTTTTTGGAATCTGGTTAACAAGTGAGTGTAGTAGCTCCAGCAGGTCATTCTTCCTTTCCCTGAAACATTGACCTAGTCTAAATTCTCGCGCCAAAAATCGTAGCCGCGCTTTCCATCTCCCCATATGCCATCCATATTTTCGCATGCTCTAGATTTGATGCTGATGTCTGGAAAACCGATGGGTGGCGGGCTGCGTGCTTTAGGGAGCGGTGGTCTAACTATGGCAGGTGCGTTGGGGGTGTGACAGCAACCCACAACAAACCCTTCCTGTAAGCATTGCATTCTATTTCCTATTCCAGCGGTTCAAGACTACAAGCAATCCCTATCACCTTCATTACTTAAGCTAGCAATGCTTACACCATTTTTTCCCAGCTCAGTACTCCAAGTTGATGCAGAAGTTGGAGTTCCTCTTCGACGGCTCCCTCCATGCTGTAGGACACGGAACGTTCGGCCGAAATATCGACCTCGCATTTTCTCGGAGTGGCAGATGATGACCTAGGTTCTGCAGCACAGTCCCATACTGTTGATAAAGACATCAGGGAACTTTGATTGAATCGCCATTACGCTGTGGCCGGTTGATATGGCTGCAAAACGAGTTGATTGGAACGACTCACAGGCTGTTCTGGGACCTTGACTTGACACAAACCTCGTTTGGAGACACCGTTGATTGCCACCACTTGGCATGAAAGCGGAGATGTTCCTGGTTGTCCAATCGTCTTCCACATTTCGGCGAGGATGATGCTGATATCTGACGGCTTGACAGCTTTCTTAGTGTCGTGCTTCACAGCCAACGTTATATCCGATGTTCCGTTCAGCTAGGTAATCAGTCGCATAAGGGAGTCTTTCGAGGATTTGAGGTCACAGACAAAAACTAGGCACTTAAATTGCACCTCGAATAGATAGGTAAGTTTAAAGTACACATAAGCACGGATTACCTTGCAGGAGTATAACACTGTGTTCTCTGTATCATCTTTGATGGTCTGCAAGCACTAATACCGCTGATGATCCAAAAATCGATTTCAGCTTCTCGGTAGTTTTGCACAAACTTAACTCCTTAGACAGTTTCGCGGGAGAATTCCTTCAGGCATTGCTGGGTTACTCACGTTTTTGGGACAGATGAGCGATCAGCTGCTGGTATTGTCGTCATCGCGGCTAAAAATCACTTTTTATGTACAATAATCCGCAAATTGACTCGTTTTTTTTCACTCGTCGCCAAAATGTTCCACTAACACTCACGATTACACCCAAAAAATATAGCTTTTTTCGATAAATAACGAAGTATAATGAGGTATAATAAATAAATAACATGTGGACTTGTACAACGTAGATATCAGAATATTTTTATCACTACGATAACAATGAAATAGACCCATCACGGCCAACGACTGTCACTGTAACGGATCGTAGCTGCGTATTGGGTGACGCTAAGAGAATGTTGTAAGAGAAATGTTTTTCGACGAAAATCATTTCTAAATAAACAATCAATTTTAATTTACAAAAAAAAATCATGAAGTTCGGTGAAAAGTCCATGATGAAGGAATGATAGATAATTTTTTATTGAACGTTAAGTATTCGAAAAATTTTCAATTCCCATATTTTTTAAAATAATTGTATCCTTATGATTTTAGAAGTTTTGGATAGACGTTTCCAATCAAAAAGTTCACAACTGTTACCTTCCTACATGCATTATTTCGAGTTCAAATTGAGTAAATTAGAAAATTAAAACAATTTTTTTATTATTACGAAAAAGAGTTGAATTTTCCTTGAAATCCATTTTTCGTTGAAAATGAAACTGTTTAATAAAAAGTTCAGGATGGAGAAATGTAAGACGATTTTTAACTTTTTCAACTTTTTTTTTAAATAAGTAAAAAATTTACCTAAAGAGATTTATTTAATTTCAACTTTCAAAAGATCGATCAAATACTCAATCGGACTACGGGAATTGGTGCCTCAAAGCGATCAGAGTTGCACTTTTACGACTGATGGAAGCATTGCGGGGGAGTAGTAGTTCATGAAATGTTCGAAATCACAATTGGTTGCCAAAACATTCAGAAATGCATGAAACTTCAACATCAGGTGAAATACAAAAACAACGCTCGACTCATTTTTTTATTTTCTACTTCAGTTAAAAACCGCTAGCTCTTAGAATACTGATAATGTCACACAATCACAACTACCAAGCTTCTAACGGCTGTCTGATTAAAGATCCCTCCACTCATTGCCCCTGATAGGACATTAAACAATGCACGTGGCGAACACTCGCTTAGTGGCGTACGTCACTTGTTTAAACCTTCTGAACTCATGGCCTATCGCCATAACCGAAGCGTACGCAATTTATTATGATTTTTATTAATAGCTCATAACTGTAATCAAAAACAGGAAATTGATCAATTGATGTCATTAAATTAAGCCGACATGTGGAAATGGTAGCGGAATCTCTCGTGGACGTGTGCTATGTTTTCGGGTATGAAACCTGAACCATGCTAATGTTTGTCCTCTGCTAGAGCTCAACAGTACTGCATGTATTTTTTGGAAGAGACAATTCTGTTTTGATGGCATGCAAACGGGAGGGAAATTGTTCATGTGGATTGCAGGGAACCCACGGTAATTTGGTTTGAAACCGTACGGGGTTATTGGTACACAGTTCCGGTGCTAATTTGACGTGGACGATATGTTTTCCAATCCGATGTGCCTAATTGAGTTGTGCGAAATTAATTGGCTGCTTGTGCGAAAGAGGACTATGATCATGAGTAAGAGTAATCAGTTCTAATACGTTCAATGGAGGCTATTTTCATTTGTTCGAAAACAAAAACAAATCAACACAACATAGCAGTGAGTTATGTGGTCACTGGGTTGATACACTAGTTCTAAATATACTGCGAGAAGACTGACAAAGCCGAAGTGTGTAAAAATTATCACGTTCAGCTCATCTGTACTTTAAAAATAACTCTGTAGACGACTGTAAGCATCTTTAAGCAACTAAAAGCGCTCCAATTAGCATCCATTGGGATGGGCTAGTGGTACTGTCGTCGTACAGTCAATCCGAACGCCATGATCCACGATCGCGATTCCGACTGTGGTTCTGTTTTAGGTTGCAATAACATCTCCTGCTTTACACTGCTCAGTGGTACTGCAGTTTCAAGCCATTGCATACACTAACTACCACCCCACCGAACAAGCGTTTCTGAAACTGGATCCCAATCTGTCGGGACTAGTTCGATTAGTTTCGGTGGGATAAATTTTTGGTTTAGCTATTCGAATACATGCCGGAACAAAACACCACGCTGCTCCATCTGTTCCATTCTCGTCCTATATAATTGCAAATTGTTTCCATCATTCCGGTTAGGCTGGCCATTAGCCGATATATGCACCCTGTCACCGGCTTGTAGGATCCTAAAAACATGTAACTGCTACTTTTCAATATGCAGTTACATAAACTAATTTATAAAACTAATGAGAATGAACCCGAATTAGCCAGCATGCAATATGCCACAATCCTTTACACGACTCATTCGAATATGTACTCGATACGCAGCACAGTAGCATAGGCGGAAAGCATTTCCATTAGCAATCCATTTGGGCTTTGTTCGCATTGTGTACAAATCCGTGAGGTGAGGACAGCGGCAAAAATATAGTTATGTGCTGGAGTTTAATTCCGATAGGCTCACAGTAAAGCGTACCAGTACAAGTCATACCAGTTCTCGCGTTTGATGTTCGCAATCCTGAGAGATTCCAACAACTTGGAGTTGGTTGTTGACTGCTCGAGTGTCAAGTTGCGTGTTTTGTAAGAAGAGCTGGGTATCGAACCGAGCTCCAGCCGGCTCCAATATCGAAGCACACATCATCGCACCGATCCAGCTGCGAAGGTTAACTGGAACTGATCGGAGCAGCAAGCAACAAAGTTAGAAAAAATGAATGTTTCTTTTTAACCGATTCAAACGATGAAATCAACCAACCGCAAAGCATACAGGGCCTCCACAATCATGGGTCAGCTACAACTATGGGTCACTTTTACGCAAATACGTCTATTCTCACGAAACAGAATAATTTTTATTGGCAGTGGTATTTTTTTAACTCACTTGTAACCTACGATTAAAATGATTCAAAGTTGAAAATGTCACTAGAAACTATAATTCTGCTTGGTGCAATAAGTGAAGTGACCCATAATTGTAGTAATGTTACATTTTGCGGTGCACAATTGTGGGTCAGTCCATATTTTGGCAATTTTTATTACTTTTACATGATAATACATCAAGACTGAATAAAATAAGTTGTTATCAAGCTTTTACAACCATAAAATTACGCGTTATGTATTTTGACGATTTTATAGACTAAATGATTTTGAATGCCAAAAGTGACCCATAATTGTGTCTTTTGCTTGTAAGTAATATTTTTCTTCTCAACCGATTTACACGCATCAACTGCAGTGAAACTAATTGTTGATCGAAAGTACACATCAGAACACAGAGATAGATAGTTAAACATTCGTAGTTGATAATTTTCTCGATTTTATATTCATTTTTGAACATTCAGACAACACGTTGACTGACCCATAATTGTAGAGGGACTGTACATTGTTTTTGTTTGTTTTCTAGATAACTAAATCTTTAGACAAGACTTGTTTCTATTCTTGAAAGTCTTTCTAAACTAGAACTACTTGATGTCTAATGCATCAGTGGCGAACCGGCGTTCGGCTAAAAATCTCCTCAATAAAGGAATACGAAAAGACAAACTCAGCAATTTGATATGCCACACATAGGTAAGTAATTTTGCGTAAAAATATATACATTCTTAAATTATATGCACAGACTGCATAATAATATAACAACAGTTCGAGTTCATCTAAATTGTAATTGTTTGAGATTTTAATGGATGTTTCACATTTTACCCGCGTTCCGTGAATTTTGTAAAAAAAAAAATTCTTATTTGTGATCAGATTGATTAATATTTGAGCGTGCGATCATAATTCTTAACATTTAGGGGATTATGGGCATAATGAGCACACGGGGCGAAATAGACACCCCTCTTTTATGCGAAACTACACATTTTTTAATACAATATGGTATGTGGAACCCATCCGTAGTCACTACAGTATCTCTTTATGTAGAACAAAAGTGGTTTGTCTGTTTAAAATATGGAAAAATATTGAAAAAATCAACTTGGTTCCCGGATGTTGGAAAAATTATTATTATTGCGCATTACAAAATAAGCTTCTACGGTCGTTTAAATGGCTCAAACAAGTATGTAGACACATCAACATGAGGTATGGGTTGTACCTCAAATTTCACCATCATTAAAGTTTTGATTTTAAGCTATAATTAGTGTTAAAATCTCAAGTTAACTTAAACTAATTCGATAGGGGCGAAATGGTCACCTTTAGGTGGGGTGAAATGAGCACACCTTGTCACATAAACTTACCTGAAATTCATCTCAGTAGACTTGTGAGTTTGTCTGTTTCCATAGTCAGTGTTTGTTTACAGTGTTGGTGCGAACATATATCAGAAAATCTTTGAGACCGAATCGGTCAGAAAAAGGGACTGCAGGCAGAATTGGCCACCATAAGGCGCGACGGGACATTCACGAAACAAACCGCCAAGTATCACGGCATCCCGCGACAAACGTTGGCCCATTAGTTACAGTTTCAAGATATGTTCTATAAGAATGCTCATTATACCCCGTGGCTGCTCATTATGCCCCACACATCGACTGATTGCTAGTTTTTGATACATGAATCAAATTTGTGTTTTTCACCACTATACGATAAGGATCACAATAGTAAATTTGTTTTCTGAAGATGGTCGAAACAAAGAACAAGTAGACCGAAACGTCAACAAATTTGTTTGAATAGTAAGGAAAACCCACCGAAAGTCAATTAAAACTCGACAAAATAAGCCACACGGTGATCAGAACCCGAAAATATGAAATTGAATTATTGAAAAACTGGATTTTTGAACACATTTGCGCAAAACGCTCCCCTCTCTACGGAATTGGAAAGGAAAGGGGTGCTCGATGGGTTTTTTTGTACCCAACATGTTCTGCAGCTATCATGTACAGAAAACGAAATATGGTTATCTCATCTCAGTTATGCGTAAAAAAAATCTAAAATAATTGTAACCTGTACAACGAATGTGTGTCGGACATAACACATTTGATGCTCTAGCGTATTTTAAATGGCTATGTATATATCAGGCTGAATATGGATATGGATTTTCATCGTTTTTGAGTTAAATATCAGATTGCATCTATCTCTTGCTTTACTATCGATGAAGAATACAAAAAAACATGTTTTATTCGAAAAAGTAAAAAAGGGCGGTCAATCGGTCCCATCTTAAAAATAATCGCATATCAGTTTTTGTTTTTCTTGAGTATCTAATCCCATCTAATGTTTTTCTTGAGTATGGCCATATTTTTGTCTTCAATCCATATAATAAATATTTTGTGATGTCCATAGTTTGACACCCATCCATCTTCTGGAAGGGTGGGGTTTCCTACAAATTTCTATGTTGGTTTGATACTCCTCCGTACTCTGGAAGGGGAGGCAGGTCTCCCATACAAGCTTAACAGATATTTCAACCAGGTTTTCCGGAAAACAGCCTACAATGATCGGGTCGATGCACAAGAGCCAAAACTCGACTCCAGACGCCATTTTTGAATTTGAGATGGAAACTTCTGGTTTCTAAAATGGGTATTTCCGGAATCGTAATGGTGCACTGAAGCCACAAGTCGACCTCAGACAACATTTTGATTTCTAAGATGGCGACTTCCGGTGTCTGGAAAACAGCCGAAAACGACCAAATAACACCAAATATGGGTGTTTCTTAAACCAGAATGACGCTCAGGGGCCAGAAACTGTCTCCAAATGCCATTCTGACATCCAATGTGGCGACTTCCGGTTTCGGAAAAACCGCCGAAAAAGACCGAATATTACTTAATATGGATATTTCCGTAATCGAGATGATGCATAGAAGCCAAGCATTGACCCTTGACCAGTGCAGTAAAATTTCCAGTCACTCATTTGAAAATGATAAATATAAACGAATCGATAAAACCCAGCAACCTTCCATTCAACGTGGTGTTTACTCGTAGAAGCCAGATTTGACAAGCCAAATTATTTCATTCGTGACTCAGCAACATATCTTCACCTGTTCACTCATTTGAGTGACCACATATTCTTTCGAGACATCGCACAATCTCAGCAACAAGGCAGTTACTTGTACCTATATTGAAACAAGCAGCATTTCATTTGAGTAAGTCGTTTGTGTTTCAATTGATTTTCGCGAGTGGAATACGCTGGACTCAATTCATTCAAGAATGGACCTATAGTGACAAACGAAGTTCAGATAAAACTAATATCGTTCATTTTCTGCCCTATGCAACGTAAACTGCACCGGTTTTGTATCGGTTTGTGTTGTTTTGATTTTGAGATGTTCGACGTTTCTCATTTCTTCGCGCATAGCGAGAGGGAACAAAACTTTGCCGCAGTGAAAAAAGGAGTGAGTTAAAATAACACTCGAGGTTTCAGTTTAGGTACTCGTGGTATCAATAATTGTTTATTGTTTATTGTTTATTTGTGATTAAATTCATCTGACACTAAGTCCTAATGAATTGAAAACCTTAACTAAATTACAGCAAAGTCGAACTAATTAGCCTATTTTTGAATCGATGGATAGGTTCGTGAAATAAAAATAAGTCTTCAACTAGTGAAAAGGCACGAATGCACGCGGCGACTGGTTCATTATAATCACAAGTAACGAATCGTTGCGCAACGTTCTCTGCGGTGCTCGCAAATCATGCAGCGAAAGCAGCCAAGGTGAGTCGATTTCTCCGTTGAGAAACTTTCCAATAAGAATCGCTTGCTGAATTGATCGTCATCGTTGCAGCGTATCTAAACCCAGGAGTAGACATCGGTCAGGATACGAAGGAAGTTCCGATGGATTGCGCCATGGTAAATCTTCTAGGGCCAGTCTGAGGAAACGTTACTGTATGCGCTCGATTCTTATACTCCATGAGGTTTGATGTGGACACCATACTACAGCAGCAGTTTCCAAAAGAGGACGAACTAGAGCACAATATAGTGCCTTAAAACAGTGGGGATCGGAAAAATCCTTAGCTATTTTCGAGATAAATCCTAGTAGACGACTCGCTTTGGATATAACCGCTGAGCGATGAAGGTTAAACGTCAATTTCGTATCTAGCAGGATGCCAAGGTCGTAATTGAACTAGTATCGTAGTGAGTCTGACATCAGAAATATATAGAATAAATGTATGCAGGTATTGATGCTGTACGCTGGTATGCTGTTCATTTGATATTAATTTATTTTCGCCGATTGTGCTTTGTTCACAATCAACGTACTTAGGCTGACAACATTGCATTCATTCCTGGTCTCGATAGTGATTTATTGTTTATAATATTACGCGACGCACCATAGTTACTCATTCGCAAATGAATACGTGCAGCTATTCAAAGAAAAACGAACTGCAGTTACTCAAATGAAATGTTTACCAATATGAGACGATTAGGAACTGTTTCATTTGAAACAGAGTGATTATGCTGTTTATTTTCATTGTACACTTTCGATTGAGTATGAAATTTTACCGCACTGCCCTTGACACTGTTTAGAATTCAAAGGTGACCACTTTCAGTTTCTGGAAAACAACAAAATTACTGAAAACTTCCCAATATCGGTATTTCCGGAATCAGATTGATGCCAGAGAAAACAGCTGGAAATGATCGAATACCACTGAATATGGATATTTTCAGATTAGAGGTGATTGAGAGATGACTCGTTCGTATGACACTAGTTATGTTCAAATAAGTCGTGTAATCAATGGGATAATAGACTTTCGTTGTTTTAACAATATAATACATAACTGTTGCTCAAGTTCGATTATAATCAAATGAAATGAGAACGTATAGGGCAGCCAAACTTTGAAACCACGTGATCAATCATAATTCATCAGTTAACCTTCAACTAGCCTGTTCATCTGATATCAATATTGCTCAAATCGGTTGTGTTGTTTCTGAGATAATGAAGTTTCGTGGTTTTCACATTTCGATACATTACAGACGAAGTTACAGTCCGATCACAGTAGAATTCAATAGGGTATTATGAGGCAGCTAGACCTTTCATTCTACACTAATTTTGCGAAAATCGGGTCAGTCATCTCTGAGAAAAGTGATTGAGTTCAAGCAGTCTTCGGAATATGTTCCATTTCATTGCTGGGTTTCACATTTTTAAACATAACAGGCAAAGTAATAGTCCGATTGCAATACAAATCAATAGGATCTTATGGGGCAACTAGACCTTCCATTTGACACTGATTTTATGAAAATCGGTCCAGCCATCTCTGAGAAACATGACTGAGATTAAACAGTCTTCAGAACACGTTTCTTTTCATAATTTTTGAACCTCAATTTCAATCTTTATAGAATTCAAAAGTTAAAAGTTTTTCAGGTAGCTCATTCATTTAAAGCAAATTTCGTTCAAAACGGTTGTGTAGATTCTGAGATAATGATGATTCATGATTTTTACATTTTAATACAAAACCTCTAAACTAAAAACCCGATTGCAATAAAATGGAATTGGCTCTTATGGTACAACAAGACCTTTCATTTGCAATTATTTCCATGGAAATCAGTCCAGCCATCTCTGAGAAAAGTGAGTGAGAATAAAAAGTTGCACAAACACACACATACAGAAAATGCTCAGCTCGTCGAGCCGAGCCGAATGATACATGCCATTCGGCCCTATGGAGCACGTTTATACTTTAAGTTTTGCCAGTGATTGCTATATCTCTCTAGGTGAAAGGTAAAAATAAGGAAGAGACTGATAAGTGATTATTTAGGCCATCGAATAGCACAATAATCGCATACCAGTCTCACTATTAACTGCTCTGTGTAGGAGAAATCATATTTTTCTCAAGTATTTTGGATATAGGCAAATGTTTATGACCGCAGACAGCTTCTATGTTGCTTGGAGAATGGCGGAGACGTCCAACAAATACTTAAGGTCGTCGTTGAAAAAGCAAAATCTAAGGTTGTAGTCTTGGATATGCTGCTTGACAATTTCCTTTCTTACGTCTTCAGTGTTTCGCAATACGTGCTGAATAAAATTATTCCGCATTAGTTCGTGCATTCAGCAGATGGGAGAAGTGGCAGATATTGAGAAAGGGAAGTGTCCCATTTCATTACAACAGTGATTTGATGGAAAACGACGGCGATGAAAAGAGATACAACCTGTGTTTAGCTAAGCAATTAAAAACGTTTTTTTCTGAGTTCTGACACTTTCAACTTGAATAATCACTTGAAGTGAGCAGGTCATCTACAGGAAATTAACACCTTACAGTAAAAAGCATTGCTCAAGGCTAATATCTCTCGTTTGACGAAACCAATAACCTTTCTGGAAGGAACTTTCTGAAAAAGTTGCAGTTCAGTGTCTACTTAAAATTAACTTGCATTCATTAACTATCTAATGACTTTTTTGAAGTAAAAAGCTTAAAAACCACTTACCACTTGAGGACTTCCAGTTTGTCAAACAAAATTGTTCGAAAATGAGCTATCGGCTTGCGAAAAATATGAGCGTGGGTGATAATTTACATCCTTGTATATACCCTTTTCATAAAAACTATAAACTGTCAGAAAAAAAACAGTGACATCAACACCAAAATATTATTATAAATTAAATATGGCAAAACACCACTTTTCAAAAATTTAAAAAAAAAAAACAAAAAAAACCAAACTCATGTCAGCTAAACGTTGTTAACTATTTTAAAAAAGAAATTCAAGAATAATATAGGGTAATCGCTCCATTATTCTCCTCAACAGCTAGGTGCACCTATATTCCTCTTATTTCTCTAATTTGTCCAATTTACCGTCAAATTTCTACAAATTTTGAAAGTAAATCTATTTGCTTCTCGATTTCGTCAAGTGGTTGAAAGATTTGGTTGAAGATATGGTAAAATTAACGATGAATTGATCAAAAAGGTGTGATGAGATAAATATAGGTACAGAGATGAATATTGGAGCGGTTACCTATGTTTACTTCTTGTTTCACTGTAAAAATCATTAACAAAACAAACTGTCAAATTTGTATGCAACAAATGCCTTATTACTTTTTTGGATTTTCCAAAACCTGTGATAGTTTGGCATTTAAAATCATGAACAAAATCTGATCTTTCACTATTTTCATAATCATGATAAAATTAGTAGAGTGATAAATTCAACTCAAAGTTTCATGGATTTTATTTGATGTTTCATAAACCATAACGAGATTCCAAAAATCAGGTCGAATTTCATGAGTGGACTGCTAGATTTCTTGAATTATATTTTTGGTTTTGATAAATCATGATTTCATGGCTTCATAAATCATTGCGAGATTTAATAAATCACAATTTCATGAGTCGCTTGCTAGGTTGCACGTCTATAAAACACTCATGTTTTCATGACCAATAACTCATGGTGTCAGCAAAACAGTAGCGCGCATTTTCATAACATGAAAATACTTCCGAATAATAACATCATGAGTAATTTTCGAGATCTTATTTCTGCTCGTGTACTTATATCATTATAAATTTCAAAAATACTTGAACATCATTTTTTCGATTCTCCAAACGATATTTTGAAGTAGAATACTTCTCTCAGGAAGTTCGGCTACATAAGGATGTGAAATGAATATCTAAAACCGAAAAAAGTGAAAAATATGTCCAATTTCAAATGCTAATAAATCGGTTAATATTCGATGGATTTCCTTCGTTCTTGCAGCAATAGATTGGAAAATCTTCTAAGATTCTTCCCAAAAGAAGATAATTGTAATTTTATTATTCACACTATTGTACTATTGAAAATAGTCAAGCCTTGTCAAAACGAAAAATTCGACCTCTGATTGGTCGTTATATGATTGCTTCCCAAGCACGGTCGACAGAATCATATACCTTGCAATAGAAAACATGCTATTTGGCCTATATAAGAGCCTATTTCAGCCGAAGCCGCTCATAATAGTTCTAGACAGCGACAACAGCATTCGTCCTCCCTTAGCAGCAGCACTAGCAGAAAGCGGCCACAGCTGTGACGTAGCAATGGATAGCGCACTAGTTGCAGCGGATTCCAGCAAAGATAGCAGCTGGGCCAGCTGATGCAGGGACAGTGGATACCTATGGCAGCGTATAACGGTCACAACTGTGGCATGGCTATGGATAGCGCACTAGTTGCAGCGGATCTCAGCATCGATAGCGGCTGATGCAGTGAGGCACTTTAGTGAAATACAGTCTCTATGCGATAGTGGGCATTAGTATATACATTCAATGAAAAGTTGACTCATTTTGACAACAGCCTTTTGAGCCGTCTAGTTTTGAGTGTTAAATCAGTTTTTCACTGTTTATTTTATCACAAGAAATATTTTATTCACACTGTCAGTGATAACGCAAATAAAAACTTGATTGAAGAGTTAATATTTTCTCATGAGTTAATTCACATTTTTAAATTTATAAAAGTTATAAATTTTACTTTATCTCCGTGTCTCAGAACGTACTGAATTATCTTTTCGTTCAGTCATGAGCTCGACATCCAAAAAAATTTCATCTCAAAATTTAAAAATTGTCAAACCCCAACCATAACAAGCAACTTACTATATTATTGAAAATGGTCAATCCTTGTTGAAGCGCGACATTCGATTGATCTGATTTGTCAACGTTTATTTACTAGAAAAAATGACTGACACGCAAGCAGCCGGGTTAACATTCTTGTAAAAGTATTCTACTTCAACCTTGCGGTCGTGGCTTTGCACACAACTCTCCTGTTATTTTACTCTTAGTTTCTTTTGGGAAATAAATAGCGGTTGAAAAAAAAAGAGAGCACGAGAAAAAGAAAATAAGGGAGATAGAAAAAAAAAGAAAGATAGAGAGAGAAATGATCCAAAATGTAAAATATCTTATGTTTAAAAATTCTGATTTAAATATTCTAACATTCAAGCAAATGATAGAAAAAACTCGCTCAGTATGATTTTTAAAGAGCTTTGGAGCTTGCATTTGCACTTGTATACACCAAAATCGGATAATGCGTTTTGTAAGAATGGTGGGATTTTTTTTTTTTTCATTGTTCGATTTCGATACACCACACAGATATACAACATATTCACACCTACACACGTACATACACACATAAAAACATACACATATATACGGCCAGTGTTCATTTAGTTGAACTGAGTCGATTGGTATACAACACTTCGCCCTCAACAGATTCATTTGGTATTTAAAGTTAAATATCCTATGTAAAAAAATACTCATCGATCAATATCTCGAAATCTAAGCCATTAATCAAAAATCCACTCGGTAGCATTCTGGGAGAGCACAGCAGCTTTCATTTGCATATAACATCATCAAAA
This sequence comes from Wyeomyia smithii, assembly GCF_029784165.1. Lineage (NCBI taxonomy): Eukaryota > Metazoa > Arthropoda > Insecta > Diptera > Culicidae > Wyeomyia > Wyeomyia smithii. The sequence continues at coordinate 192,245,859 of NC_073695.1, read as the reverse complement.
TCGGATATTGCGTTCTATAAGAAAGGTGCGTTAGTATTTTGCGGCACATACATACAGACAACACACATACACACACAGATACACACATATACACACATACACACGAACAGACATTACTCAGTTCGTCGAGCTGAGTGGAATGGTATATACGGTTCGGCCCTTCGGACCTTGGATCTATTTTGCGTTTTTCGACCGATTTTATAACCTTTGTTTAGTATAACAAAGGTAAAAGTGTAAGGAAATAAAATCAATAGAAATGTTATAAATTAAATAATTCATCAAAAAGCTCAGTTTTTTCATAACATTTTTTGGTATCACTCGTACTCAAACACCTGACCCGTGAAAGCACATTTAAGAAAATTATCGCGAATCGCGATAATTTGCAGGAATGTGCTCTGACGGCTCCGGTGTTTGGTCGAGTAATACTCTCTTAGACAAAGTTTTAGTACTACTTGAGGACTTCCAGTTTGTCAAACAAAATTGTTCGAAAATGTGCTATCGGCTTGCGAAAAATATGAGCGTGAGTGAAAATTTACATCCTTGTATATACCCTTTCTAGAAAAACTATAAACTGTAAGAAAAAAACAGTGACAACAACACCAAAATATTATTATAAATTAAATATCGCAAAACACCACTTTTTAAAAATTGAAAAAAAAAAACAAAAAATACAAAATTCATGTCAGCTAAACGTTGATAACTATTTTAAAAAAGGAATTCAAGAATAATATAGGGTAATTGCTCCATTATTCTCCTCAACGGCTAGGTGCACCTATATTCCTCTTATTTCTCTAATTTGTCCAATTTACCGTCAAATTTTTACAAATTTTGAAAGTAAATCTGTTTGCTTCTCAATTTCGTCAAGTGGTTGAAAGATTTACGTTGAAGATATGGTAAAATTGACGATAAATTGATCAAAAAGGCGTGATGAGATGAATACAGGTACAGAGATGAATATTGGAGCGATTACCTATGTTTTACTTCTTGTTTCACTGTAAAAATCATTAATAAAACTGACTGTCAAATTTGTATGCAACAAATGCCTTATTATTTCGTTGGATATGAAGTTTCTAATAGCTTTGGGCTTCACCCTCATCTGCAAACCTGTGATAGTTCGGCATTGAAAATCATGAACGAAATCTGAACTTTCACTATTTTCATAATCATGAATAAAATTATTATAGTGATAAATTCAACTCAAAGTTTCATAGATTTTATTTGATGTTTCATGAAATATTCTCATGGTTTCATAAACCATATCGAGATTCCAAAAATCAGATCGAATTTCATGAGTGGACTGCTAGGTTCCACGAATTACATTTTTGGTTTGGATAAGTCATGATTTCATGGCTTCATAAATCATTGCGAGATTTAATAAATCCCAATTTCATGAGTCGATTGCTAGTTTGCATGTCCATAAAACACTCATGTTTTCATGACCAATAACTCATGGTGTGAGCAAAACAGTAGCGCGCATTTTCATAACATGAAAATACATCCGAATAATAACATCATGAGTCATTTTCGAGATTTTATTTCTACTCATGCACTTATATCATAATAAATTTTAAAAAATACTTGAAAATCATTTTTTCGATTCACAAAACGACTTTTTTTTGTGATTTGCATACATAACATGATTATTCAGAATATTGAATCATAGTTGCAAAATTATACCCGTTACGGGTCTTGTTCGTTTTTCAAGGGTTCGATTATGCGAGGAAATAGTTTGGTCTGGAATTGTTTTTCAATTTCGTATTTTGTTTACATTTTAGAAATTTACCTTTTTGTCGATTCTATCTAGGAACGAATTTCTTTCTGATTTCGTATTTTGTGCCATAAGATGCGTGGTGAACTCATTCATAAGATAAAGATTCATTATGATTGATTTTTGCCTTTCTCCTAGAAAGGTATAGCAATCACTTGCAAAACCGAAAATATAAAAGTGCTCCAAAGGGCCGAATGGCATATATCACTCGACTCAGCTTGACGAGCTGAGCATTTTCTGTATGTGTGTGTGTATGTGTGTGTGTGGATGTGCAGATTTTTATTCTCACTCACTTTTCTCAGAGATGGCTGGTCCGATTTTCATGAAATTAATTGCAAATGAAAGGTCTTGTTGGCCCATAAGACCCTATTCAATTTCATTGTAGTCGAATTTTTAGTTTCGAGGTTATGTATCAAATAGTAAAAATCATAAAACATTATTATCTCGAAAAATACACAACCGATTTGAACAAAATTGGTCTCAAAAGAACGGGCCACCTGAAAAACCCTGGCTGAACCGATTTTCATAAAATCAGTGTCAAATGGAAGGTCTAGTTACCCCATAAGACCCTATTGATTTGTTTTGCAATCGGACTATTAGTTTGCCTGTTATAATTAAAAATGTGAAATCCGGCTATGCAAAGGAACATATTCCGAAGACTACTTGGACTCACTCACTTTTCTCAGAGATGGCTAACCCGATTTCCACAAAATTAGTGTCAAATGAATGGTCTAGCGGCCTCAGAAGACCCTATTGAATTTTACTGTAATCGAACTGTAACTTCATCTGTAATGTACCGACTTGTGAAAATCACGAAACTTCATTATCTCAGAAACTACACAACCGATTTGATCAATATTGATATCAGATGAGCGGGCTAGTTAAGGGTTAACTGATGAATTATGATTGAACACGTGGGTTCAAAGTTTGGCTGCCCTATACGTTCCCATTTCATTTGATTGTAATCGAACTTAAGCAACTGTTATGTATTAAATTGTTAACAATACAAGGAAAGTCTATTATCGCAAAGAGTACATGACTTATTTGAACATTACTAGTGTCATACGAACAAGTCATCTCTCAAACTCACAAATAACAAACTTCATAACAATTTGATATGTGGCTCAAAAGTTATGGAAAGAAAAGAAATTCAAAGACTATTTAAAACTATACCTGCTTTGATCGATATATGTGGCCTTAACATAATTTAAGTGTGGTATCGTACTATTTGAACGTTTCAAATTCATTGATTCCCTGCGATGTGTTTAAAGTCTGCAAATGCTTAACCAATCGGCCATAGGATATGATCAAAGTCAAATAACAACTCGTTTTAAATGATTGGTTTTAATCGAAATGACAACATCCTCGACTGTTGGCTTGTGTACATCGCTTTAACTCTAAATATATTTATATTGAGTGGTATTCGGTCATTTTCAGCAGATTTTCTGGCATAAATCGGACACCGGAAATACCCATATTGGGGGTGTTTAGTTATTTAGGTTGTTTTCCAAAAATTAAAGTGGTCGTCTTTAAGTTCAAAATGGTGTCCAGGGTCAATGTTTGGTTTCTATGCATCATCACTTTTACGGAAATATCCATATTGAGTATTATTCGGTCATTTCCCACTGTTGCCTAGAAGTTGCCATTTAGCAATTCAAAATGGTGCCTGAGGACAATTGTTAGCTCCTTGCATCATTCTGGTTCCAGAGATACTCATCTTGGATAGTATTTTAGGCTGTTTTTCACAAACCGGTAGCCGCCATCTTGTATTTCAAAATGGTATTTAGGGGGGTCACTTTGGACTGTTTTTCAGAAGCAGAAAGTCGTCATTTTGGACTTTAAAATTGCCTGTGAAAGCAATTTCTGTCATCTGGGCGTAATTCTGGTTCCGACATTCATATTGAATGGTATTTGGTCATTTCCGGCTGTTTGCCAGACACCGGAAGTCACCATCGTGAAATTCAAGACTGTGTCTGTGATCAATTTTTAGCTTCTAAAAACATTCACCTGCCAATATGGTTCCATTTAGTTGATTAGTTCGCGAGATGTGCAGAAATTTGTGAAGAAACATGTACTTCCAGACGAGGGAGGGGCGTCGAACCATTATGAACAAATTTGTTACCTCTAAAAACATTCACATACCAAATTTGGTTGTATTTTCTTGATTGGTTCTTGAACTGTGCGAAATTTGTGTTTCATTTTTATGGGACCCCTCCCTTATAGGAGAGGGATTTGGGTGTCAAACCATTATGTACATATTTGTTACCACTAAAAACGTTTACCTGCCAACTTTTGTTCCATTTGGTTGATTAGTTCTCGAGATGTGCACAAATTTGTGTTTCATCTAACTATTATGGACATATTAGTTACCCCTTAAAACTTCCACATGCCAAATTCGGTTTCATTTGCTTGGTTTGTTCTTGAGTTGTGCAGAAATTTATGTTTCATTTGTATGGGACCTCTCCCTTCCAGAAGAGGGAGGGGTCTCAAACTATCATAGGAACCTTTATCGGCACCAAAAACCCCTACATACAAATTTTCACGTCGATCGGTTCGGTAGTTTACGAGCCTATATGGATCAGACAGACAGACAGACCGGACTGCTTTTTTATATGTTTAGATTACAACATCAATATTTCAGAACCTAAAGAGTGAATATGCATTTATTGGATTGAGGTGTGTATGTAAATCTGTTTTTACAAATAAAAAATTGAATGAGAAAGGCTGGGTCTGACCGCTAGGTGGATTAATTTAGGTTTTTTATTTTGTCGTTTATCGCACGGGTTGTTTCTGATTGAGGCTTAGCCACTTCCTCTAATCTGCAGTTCTAATAAGACCGCTACACTGAGAAAGTCATCAAGAAGGTGCATTTGGAAGAGTATAAAGATGTTTCAGTGGCTTTATGTTCCCGTTATGATTAATCTGAAACTTGTTTTTGAACCTGTGAACCGGTTGAATAAACGGTTCGATTATTCGGAGAAATTATAACCTGTAATATCAACGCTTTAAACAGAATACTATCATGTATCCGAAAGCTTCCAATCTCATAGCGCAAAATATATTTCAATTCAGCACAAATAGGTCACTTCACAGTACTGATTAAGATTCATTAAGATCAATTGAAATCTCTACACAAACTGTTGCGTAAACCGTGTTTCGCAGCTCCTTTTCTAAACTATACATCGCACGTACCGGTTGTCAGATAACACACACGCTTACGCGTGATAACAGGTCTGTTATCAGACTGAGAAAAATTCTATTCAGCATTCCTTCAAGAGCACCGGTCAGCACGACGGACACCGCACTCAACATCGGCCGTGTGGCCTAATGGAGAAGGCGTCGGACTTCGGATCCGAAGATTGCAGGTTCGAGTCCTGCCACGGTCGGCTGATGTAAACACTTTTTTTTTATCACTGACAAAATAAACCACCCACTAAATTGTTTGTAAACACGGAGGACGGATTGCTTGATGTTTATGATTTGTGAAAAGAACAACGAATTGATGTTGAGATAAATTTAAACAACATCGTTAACGGCAGTGGTTTTGTTTGTTTATTTTTGGTTTGTCCCCTGATCGTTGGCGTTTCGATGTCTCTCACGACAAGCGTTTGTTTTCGGTAGGAATCTGTAAACACATGTACATCTTTTGTTTCGTTTACTTAAGTTTACTTTAAAAGCAATCAAAACTGCCAACAAGATTAGTTCTAATGTATACGGTTTGATCGCCCATAGTGGGTTATAATATTAAAATAATATATATCTGTTGCAACTTTGTGCACCATTCACCCTCATCTCTCAGCTCTGGTAAGTGCAAAGACCGCAGTGACGACGACTGCACAGTAATTTCCGGTGTTACAGAGAAGGGCACCGAAAAAGCAGAAATAAATAATATCCATTCTCGACTCGTTTTTTTTTTTGTCATTCTCTCGTTTATCAAACCGGCACATTTTATTTGTTCCATTCTTCCTCTACAACTACAGCCAGATAGACTTTGTCCAGCAAAATGACTAAGGGATTCTGTTTTATCGCCCTGTTGCATATCATTATCATCATACTGTTTTGTGGTAGAAGGAACTACAAGATGCATTCTGTATCGTCATCATGAGCGAAGTTGAATGCGCGAGTATGCATTTTCAATTTGCTGCGACCGTTGCGGTCATCATGACGAAATTGGTCTCACTAGACTCACGATCTCCAGTCGACAATTTATAATTTGTGAGGGCCAGAAACGTACCTGAAAAAGAGGCAAAAAAACAAATGGGTTGTAATCAGTTGGTCTAATGATTGTAGATGTGAGAAATGTTTTATTCGTTTTACTTTATGAGCAAGAATATAGTTGAAAATTATTCAAAGTCAAAACGCCAGACCCCGAAAAGCAGTTAGCGTCCCAAATTGCTTACTTGAGTACTAATTTTAAACGCATTAACATTGGTCGTAATCACCAGAGCTCAAAAGCGTCCCGTGAAACTCTAACCCGAGGGTAGGAGCTGACGGATTTTTCAGAGTCTGCAAACATATGGACGAAATCAGATTGTTTAAAGAATGAGACGAGAGAAAACAGTCAAGAAACATCAACTTACAGACTGTAGGGTTAACTATTCTGCATAGAAACGTTTGCTGTAGAAGAGCTTCACAGTTCAAATTTGCCCCATTCCACTCAGCAGAAATGAAACCCAGTGAACCGAAATTCGACCCTTCGCTTTGAGAAAATAATAACTTACGTTTCATTCTGCACAGCATTCCAGTAGCGTCTATAGTCGATAATTTAGCTGTCAAATTACAGCAACATCCGCGACCGCGGGAAGTGAAAACTTTAATTACCGGTGTATTATAGTTTGTTATCATACTCCACGACGCAATTCCATAATTTAAGTGCCAAGACGGCATGAAATAACTTCATAAATCACTAATACGCAGAGGTGCTAAACAGTGTAGACTCCCTAAGGTTTGAGGTGCTAAGAAAACTAACAGGGTGATCACAAAAAAGTGACTTAGTTTAAAGTTGATCAATACAAGAAATAATCCCCAAACGATGCATTTATTCTTCAACAAAAATTTAAATTTTGGTCATGATATAACTAAACCCGTGAGAGATATGATTTGTTGGTAACTTCAGCTAAGCAAGCTCACCCTGTACCCGGTGTACCTCTAAATACCGAAAGTCCTCTCGGGTTGCCACATATTTCAGTTCGTTCGACTGCCTGCATGCGTGTAAACGGAGGCAGAAAAATGACTTCTCATGCCACCGTGCGCCGAGTACAAGACCTTTTAACACGCGAAGTCCCAGGGAAGAAGTAGATCCGACGTGAACCTATTTATGATACCTCTATGCGACGTATGGTATGGTCTTTTTTCTGTTTTCCTTTTGTCAACCAAATGCCAGACACCGGCATCGCCTGTAGAGCAGTGTCATTTGTTTGTTTCTTTTCTACTAAAGGCATTTCTGCGGGTTTATGTTACACGTGCACACACCACAAGTCAACCTTTCCTTCTGTAAGGTGCTAACTGGGGGAATGCCCGCTCCGTTGATACCACCGTTGCAGCTGATGGCTGACAGCGATAATAAGATCCTAGATTTGAAAATACGATTTATTTACAGATGTAAGCGTAAGGGTCGGAGTGGAAATTTTTGTTGAATTTTATAAAATTGGGTGAATTCAACCGCATAAATTTTGAAATGCGTGTAAAAAAATTTTCGCTTGTATAAAGGTTTTAAATTATTTCTGCTGAATACTTTCGATGAAGGCTCTATAGCAATTTTGTTCCACCTGCTAATCAAGATGAAAATCAGCAAAAAATTAAAAGTGAACTCATTCGACACTCCAATGATGTAATGTAAATTCCTAAATTCGCGTCTGACAAGAATCTATTTTACTCTTTTCGAAGCTAAAAACAATATTCAGATTGTTCTACGCAACCACTTGTCGCAAATTATGCAACATTTCTACCTTGAACAAAAATTAATCAATTAGGAAACTTGCTCGACATTGCATAAAATATATTTACGCGTCGACGTAACGGCACAGGCTTTATTTGGACAACAACGGTCAGGTTGTTTGTGGGACTACGTTAATGGGTCCCCCATTGGAATGTCGGCGCCGCCAACGCAACGCACAGCGAACACTTTAGAATCAGAACGCCAGAACAGGTGGCCATTAACGGTTGTTTGTTGTTCTCGTAGTCCGTTATGTCACATCAAGAATTCACATATTAACCTACTTCTAGAAGTGTTACGACATTAGTTTACGCAAATATTCATTTAAATAGAACCAAAAATAGCTTCGTTAGATATTCTTAAAATTCTTATTCTTAAAAAAATACTTTGGATGACATGCAAATCAACGTGAAAGAAACACGGAGGACCTCCGAACAATACGCTGCTGATGATGGAACGGAAATCAATCATTCCATGTGGGTGTTTACCGCACAAATCAGAGGTTTTTTTTCTGGAAAAGAGTTACAACGTCTGCTGCATAGGTGACTATCCGAAAGCCAAGGGGTGGTCCCATAAATTATCGACAACTGTCAAAACATATTGTTGCTTTCAACTACTCTCCTCAGGAATACAGCATATTCTAAGGAGGGGAAGTCTGCACTCATTCAACCTAAGTAGAGGTAAACGAAGACAATAATCAGAATGATGCACGACCGTGGGGCATGTAGTACTCACTCATTCAGCTTGTTGTTAGGATGTTGTATACAACAAAAAAAACGAAATGATGATATTTACGCGGTGACGTGGTGCATGCATCGTTTTCCTACACAGTGCCCGCGGATCCCACTTAATTTTTCTTTCCCTAATCTTGCTTTATGCTCAATAATAATCTGCATTTGTATGAGCGATGCTGCCGCCGCCTCCTTCACTGGAGCAGACGGCATATGACGACTCACGTGTGGCTTAGATTTCGGGCCGCAATTCGGGCAGGGAAACGGCCGGCGCTTCGTGGCGGATGTCTGGCTGCTCACAGACAGACAGGAGATGATTGCATGAATTATGGGCTTCTCGCCGTGGCGACAGTCTTGCTTCAGCGATATAGAGAGGTTAGAAAGGAAGAATAAGAAAAAAACAACAACAACAATATCCATTGAAATGTCCGGAAAGATGTCAACGTCATCCGGATTCGGTTTGCTGATTGCAGATTGGAAATTATAGCTGCTTTGAACTGTCGACGACTTTGAGGCGGACCAAGGTTCTTAATAAGTGGACATGGTCGATGTGACCTATAATTTGTAAGGAAAAAGATTTTTTTAGATACGATAGATGCTGTTCTGGTCCTTTGTTTCTCAGTTGTTTGTTATTTGTTACCTATTGATATTGATACTGTGATCAGACATATTAGCTTCAGAATTCTAAGAAAACTTGAGAAAAACGAACTTTTTGAAGTCTATCCATCTATCAAGGAATCCTTATATAATACCTTATAAAAATCTAGTAACGAACTACGATAAAAACTTAAGTGATATTAAAAATGAGACAAACGGAGAGTACGGTACTACTCTTGGGATTAGGGGTGGCGTACAATAGCATTGGACCCAAAGCGAGCAGTAACGTCTCGTCAGTTATAATTTCTGTTTGTGCTTTGTAAATATTCAGAAACTGTATTGTATCTGTAATATATTCTGGATTCTTAGAAAATTTAATCAAAAAATTCTTAGGATTTATGCGACATGTGATATACTTAAAAGTGTTAAAGAAATATTCAATTCTTCACAAATCTTAGTGAAGTTCCAGTTTCATATCATGCATACTCGCCATCTCAAAATCTTGTATTATGCGATCAAATCTTGACGTTCGTAGAACGCCATGATCATATCGTGCAATCTATGAACATTTCAAGAATTAAAATCTTGATAATGCTGATAGCATTATAAGCAAAAATTGGTAGGATGTTCTGGTTTGAACGCTCTGTTTCAAGTTTTGAGATATTTTTAAATTTTATGGATGCTTTTCAACTGTAACGCTTGAATTAGGAAGGGGAGGGGGTGTTTTTTAGCTTTCCAGTCTATTTGGAGCAACTGGACAATGTTTCGCTTCAACTATTCGACGTTCCGATGATTGTTTCATCTTTTTCAAGGTTTCTGGAATATTTCGTTTAGCCCGACATAATAATTGCATATTGTGTTTTACTTACAGAGGATAATATAATTTGTTGCCGTTCGTTGTCATCAGTATATATAATTTTGAAATGAAATAGAAAAAGTAGAAGTCTGGCCTTAACTTTTAAGAGGGTCTACTCGTCAGTTAGCTTAAGCCTTGGCACGATCCCAGTCAGGTAGAATGTGCTTTATAAAACCAAATACCTTTACAGGATTAACAGACCAAATATCACTCGGTTACAAGCAGCCCTAGCTAGGATATTTGATTCTGTTCATGTATAATGCACCACTGCTGCTTAGCAAATGTTCCCAGGTTTTTCGCTTTCCATATTACAAAAGCTACAAGTGTCATCCTGATTTCGACCAATGTTCTTCAAATGATACTTACTCGGGCAGTACCCAGTTATTAGTCCTGTGTAAGTACAAAGAACCCACTTGTTAAGCTCTAGGAGCTTTTTAGTAATTTTTTCGTTTGGCGTTATAACCTATTTCGAATGGTTACATCCTCTGACAGCTCTCCAGTTGGCTGTCACCCGTTGTTCTAGTATTTAAGTTCAATTTTTATAGTGCAATTTGAGATACCGTAAAAAGGGTTTTGGACCAACAAGTTGCGAGTTAGAGCCTTGTTTGGCCAGTTCGTCGTTTAATGCCGTCTTTGCCACAGTGCCCTGTAACCCAGAAAAATTGACAGAGTTCATACGACACAGCCTTCACAGTGAGAGAACAAAAACACACTTGTGATTAAATCAATTATTAAAAATTTCAAAAATATGAAAGCACCAGGTGACGATGGAATCTTTATTATATTAATCAAACATCTCCCTGAGAGCACAATAAAATTTTTAGTGAAAATTTTCAATTGCTGCTTCAAAATTGCATATTTTCCCAAATTATGGAAAAATGCAAAAATTAATCCAATTTTGAAGCCGGATAAGAATCCAGCTGAAGTTTCAAGTTATCGATCAATCAGTTTGCTTTCTTCAATAAGTAAACTGTTTGAGAGAATTATTCTTAACCGAATGATGTCACACATCAACGAAAATTCAATTTTTGCAAATGAACAGTTTGGATTTCGCCATGGGCATTCCACTACTCATCAATTGCTCAGAGTTACTAATATGATACGAGCTAACAAATCTGAAGGTTATTCCACTGGAGCTGCTCTTTTAGACATAGAAAAAGCATTCGACAGTGTTTGGCATAAAGGTTTGATTGCGAAATTGCAAACTTTGAATTTTCCAATTTTCCTAATCAAAATTTTAAAAAATTATCTTACTGATCGAACTCTGCAGGTTGTCTATCAGAATTCAAAATCTGAAAGATGTCCTGTCAGAGCAGGTGTACCTCAAGGTTCAGTGGGTCCAGTCCTGTACAACATATTCATTTCAGATCTTCTTGATTTGCCTCCAGGATGCACAAAGTCATTGTTCTGAGATGACACAAGCATTTCCGTAAAAGGAAAATGTCTTCGTGTCATATGCAGTCGATGCAGAAAAGTTTCGATATTTTTTCTTCCTACTTGCAAATATGGAAAATCTCTCCCAATGCTTCCAAAACTCAAATGATAATTTTTCCGCATAGGCCTAGGGCTTCTTTCCTCAAGCCAAACAATAATTACGTTGTCAAGATGAATGGGATTATTTTAAGTTGGTCTGACAAGGTTAAGTACTTGGGACTAATTTACGATAAAAAACTTATTTTCAAAGAGCACATTGAGAGTATACAAGCCAAGTGCATTGATGCACGAGATTTTTATATCCTCTCATTAATAGGAATTCTAAACTTTGTTTAAAGAACAAACTTTTGATTTACAAACAAATTTTTAGACCAGCAATGCTTTATGCTGTACCGATCTGGTCAAGTTGCTGTTCAACAAGGAAGAAAACCCTCCAAAGGGTTCAGAATAAAATTCTGAGAATGATTTTGAAGCGTCCTCCTTGGTTTGGTACACTCGAATTACATAGACTTAGTGGTGTTGAAACATTAGAAGCTATGTCAAATAAAATTATTAACAATTTTCGACAAAAATCGTTGCAATCCTCAATTGCTACGATAAGTTCTCTTTATAGCCAATAAGTTTGCATTTAAGTTAGTTGTAAGTTTACTTTCCTTTCTTGACAAGTAGGTTTAAATCCCTACGAATGATAAGTCCTAATTGCGAAAGCAAACAAATCCTAACAATTAAAATTACAAATTACTAACAGTGTTGAGAAGTCACCATTTGTGATTGGACACACATACTCATTATTTACTAATATTTATCATATATACTTAAGCTACTAACAAATCCCCCTATTGAAAAAAACAAAAACACACTTCCAGACAATTTTTGACGTACATTTGTGAGCACATATACTTCCCTTGTTTACATAGTTGACGTAAGAGCCAAAATGACCAAAATGCACTTTTTCGTTGATTCAGCTTCCTTTCCCTAAAATACATACACTACAAACAAAAAGAAAACCATTTTGTTCTGAAACTTTTGAGAAATATTGGTAAAACGTTCTGGCGTAACTGCCAATTGGTTGCAAAAACTGGCGTCACTATATACAAGGTGCAATTGTTTTATGTTAAGTCGTTTTATTCGACTGTCTAACTACTGTCTGTTTGTCTAAGCTAAGTCGTTTAATTCGACTAATATTCCATGGAAAGGGGTAAAGAGGAAAGTGCGATTGAATAATTGTATTGTATATTAATAGTTTTACAAAACACTCACCCTCAGGAAGGTGTAAAGTCACCGTGTCCTTTCCCCCCTACTAGTGAATATTTGCATCAGATGAAATAATTTAAACGTGTGTGTATAATACGGTGGGTGAACTTAATCGATTTGCCAGAACGATTTTAAGGTTCTATTTGGGGCCCCAAACAATCCGAGTAATCCATACCCGGCAGATTTAGCATTGTCTGGGGCCAAACCAAATAAAAACTTTGTCCTGGCTCTGTGCTGTCAAGTTTGCATTTTTCCATGTAACGATTACCCACCTTAGCGTAAATGTAAGTCTTTATGCATGTGTTTCTGTGTGTGTTTGTATGTGTGTTTGTGCGTGTTTGTCTAATTGAAACTGCCGATGGACAATAACTGACGTTTGACCGAAACACGATTGATAAAACTGAATCAACTGCGAGGCAGAGTAGGAAGTAGTCAAGTTTTTACGCCAAGCTATGCGAACAATCTGCGTGAAAAATACATGTTTATTCGCATAAACTGGCGTAGCGGTTTTTCTGGATCAATTACCACGGGCCGACTCGTATAATCCATTAGGCCTCTTTTCAAGCATCAATCTTCATAAAATTGACAGACTATTTTGTTAAAATTGTATCTCAATATAATGATTTGGGTTAAAATAACAAAAACGTATTTTTCTCTCAATGATGGTGTTGGTTGTTAGGTCAACTATGTAAACAGGGGCAGTATAGTCTTTAGTGCCGCTTGACTATCAGCGAAAATGCAAATGATCGCATGTTTATAATTTCTCTTCAGGCAAACGTTAACACATCCGATTATAGCGTAAATCTCTGCTTGGAATAGTGTAGGCCAATTGTCCTTTGCCAATGATATCTGTATACCAGGGCCGAAGATTCCCGCACCAGTTTTTCGAACCGATTATGAGCCGTCGCACCTTCCGCACCTTCTCGCACCTTGTAGGGAATGTCGTAGTTGTCAAAAAATTTCATCCAGTCTCCGCAGATACTCAACACTGACCCGCTTTTAAAGTAATGCAGAATACTCAGATGTCTAACAAGATCACCATGTGAGACCTCTTTAAGACGTTGTGCCGCAGGCTACTCCTCTTCTCTTCTTATTGCACAAGTTCATGTAAAGGCAGCAGGTGAAGGATTGCATCCAACGCTTTCAATGGAGTGCTGCGCATTGCTCCAGTTATGGCAATACACGCCAGTCTCTGAAACTTTGCTAACTTTGTTCTTGCAGTAGCCTCCTTTGTTTTAGGCCACCACACTAAGAAGCGTATGTTATTTTCGGAAGTATGATTTTTGGTTTTAGGCCCCATTTTCTACCAACCGTCTTAGAACATAACCAGAACGCACTGACGCTTATTCAAGATAGGCGTTCCAGTTAAGTTTCGCATCTAGAGTTAATCCTAGAAATTTGACCCTTTTGCTAAACTGGATAGAACTTCCCTCAAGCTTAAGAGCCATTAGGTTATGTTTCCTCCTTTTAGTAAAAGGTACTACTGTAACTTTTGCCGGGTTAATGTTCAAACCCTTTTTTTACACCAGAGATGGGTTACGTTTAAAGCAAATTGCAATCTCTCCGAGACTACATTGTCAAACTTTTCTTATACCATAATGACAATGTGGAGCCTACAATTTCAAAACTTTTATCTTCTAGCTTCTGGGAAGGTCATCCACAACTAAAGACCACAGAATTGGTGAAAGTACTCTGCCTTGAGGGCATCCTTTCGTAGCTTTACAGTTATAAATGATCCCCCCAGCTCCGAAGAGATTGTTCTTTGTGCGAGCATGGTATGAATCAAGTAGACTATGCATGGGTGAAACATCCTCTTCTTCATCGCATTCGTCATGGAAGCATAGGTCGTGTTATCGAAAAGAGCATAATGCAATTGCTTTCACTGAAAAAGATCTTTCAATTTTTGTTACCAGTGTGTAAAGCAGAGCCTGACAAAGTCATTTTCAATTGACAATTATCAGGTTAAAGTGACGCTTTGACCCGTCGCTTTCGATTGAAAAGCTTCTGTATCATTTTCGAGCACTTCGTGAGTCACATGACACCCAGTCGACAGCTCTTACTGTGATTCTGGCAACTGAAGGACTTGAAATTGATACAAACGCTTTTCAATCGAAAGCGGAGATTATTACCATCACTCTCAAATGACGCTTCTCAATTGAAAATGACAATGAGCGCTGACGGAGACAGAAGGCTTCCATACAGTACTTCTATAGGAAAGAGGGAGGAAATATTGATCGGAAATTGCGTAACGTATTTATTGGATGCCATTGCCGTTCTAACTACGGCTTGCGGTGTTAGAAAACTACCATCAAACGACGCGATGCGGTGCTTATTTAACTTGAGACGCTGAAGGAAAGGAAAGAGTCCTTCTCTCCGTCACTCTCTCCGTCGATTGAAATAGTCATTAGTTTCATTTGAAACGATCCGAAAGAAGAAAGAGGGAAAGAGAGAAAGAAGTGATTCGTTGACAGTAGCCCTATCTAAACTCTACACATTTGACAGTAGGCAACATATCGGGGCTTTATTTAAAAATAAAGCTCCGAGGCAGGCGCCCAACAAAAGTTCCATATACTTTTCACTTAAGTCGGGAAGACTCTTCACTCATTCAACATAGAAAGAGATAGCACGTTGCCATCCCCCTGCAGTAGCCGAAAGGAATCAAGTGAAAATCAAACTGTTCGAATCGGAATGACAGCGCGAGTATATCAGTTTCATTGTTTTATTTCGAAAATGTAGAGCCCTGGTGTAAAGCACTGTAACTGTAAAGGTACCTGTTGGATATGCAAATTGAAATTTAAAAGGGTATTCTTGCATGTAAGTTGTATTTAGATATTGCTTCAGTACTTTTTCCATTGCCTTCAGCAGGAGTCGAAGGCAAGCTTATGGGAGCCAGCAAGATAATCAGAGTTTTCGTTTCCATCATTAAAATTGTCGATACTGATCATATTTCAAAAGTTCTCTTGAACTAATTGAAATAGGTGCAGCTGCTTAAGCCATTCCTTACCCTACTATTTTTTGTGAACCTTTGTTGAGACGCTGACTAGACTAAGGATGTCAAACCGTCATGTAAAGTCCTCACTCAGGGGCGACTCGTCCATAGGTGCAACCTGTGCAATGCACATGGGGACGTCAGGCAAAAAATGAATCTAAAATCCAAATTCATGCTCTTATTTTCTTATGTTGTAGTTTTATTTTTAAATAGTAACAAAGGGAATCACTTCCTTTTATTCGCGGATAAAATTGTAGTTACTTCTCCAAACTCTGATTTTCAGAACTTCTAGTTGAACAGGTAGGTTCAACAGCCACGAGTCGCCCCTGTCCTCACTTTTCAATATTGTTTCCATTTGCTTGTAACGAAATTGCGTGCTATTTAGATAGTGTCCAGGCCAACATGTACGACTAAACATAATAGTCCAGGTGAATTAGGTCCGAGGAGTTGGGAGGCCACAAAGTCTTAGGCGTCGTACACCAATTACGTAACGCTTAAAGGGAGGGGGGTTGTAATAGAGACAGTTACGTAACTGTGATGTTTGCTTGAAATTGAAAATTTCGGATGAGGGTCAGGATGTTCAGCGTTACGTATTTTTAGGAGGGGGGGGGAGTTATATCGGACGTTACCTATCGTTACATAGGGGTGATCCTTACCGTAGAGGTCCCGTAATGCTGGGGCCACAACCTTCTCCAGCACATCAGCCTTATAGCATACGGCGTTGGTTTTCACGTTTTTTCTCGATAAATACCAGTGGAAGCTTCCCACAACCTGGATACAGCTCCTCAAACCATCACCGACGTGGCACTCTGGAAACTAACACAAATATCAATACACAGAATGCACCTGGTACTCACCTATACATCGATGAAAGACTGTATTCGAACTTATTGAACACCCTGTAATTTAATTTTTATTTTTAAAAAACAGTCAAACCCCTAGATGTTTTGGGAGTCTGAGTTACTTAAAAAAGAAAAGAAAACGTAGACGTAGAATTACAGATGGTATAATAGACTGTCCACATTATCCTTTGTTGCTAAAACAAGAACTGCAAAATCTCGACAAGAACCGGTAGTGAAATGGGATACGTATTAAAATCCAATATTTATATCAGTAAACTTGATGAAACAATATTAACCCTCTAGTGCCCAAGTTAATTTTCAGACGGACTTCGAAAAAATTGAAGCTTTTTAGAGGTTTAACTGAAGACCGTCTAAAGGCGACACTGGGCACTAGAGGGTTAAAATGGGTTGTGAGAGCTAATGTTGTTAAAACATTCAGTGTTTCACGGCCACGTTTCTTTTGACAGTTTCTTCACAACGAACGTACGGAATAATGCATTTTTTTTTATCACGGGATTTATGCAACGACTACGGTAAACAATAACAGATCTACCAATAGTAGTGAAGGAGTACAAAAGTAAGATTAAGCCGAAGAAATTTAAGGGTCTTTTGAGAGGACAATACGAATGGCGTCTAAAGGAAAACGTTGCTTTTATTCTGTGGCAAAATTAGTAAATTAATAACCACACCATTTCATTTTAAACACGAAACAAACTTCATGATGAAACAAGGAGGACCATTGTAGAGGAGCTTAAGCGGAAGGGAGTTGATCGGTTAGCACTTAGCACTTATGAAAAAGCAAGAAGTGATGAATGCGAATTTTCTATTTCTGTATTGACTTGGTAATTACAAACGCATTGCAGTTCAGATTGAACCGGTAGTGAAATGGCTCAAAAATAGGTACCAAACTGGTGCAGGAATCTTCGGCCCTGGAATTAATATTTCAGTGGCAATGGGACACTGGCCAACAGTGTTTCAAACAGAGAGTTTTGCAATCCTTGAATGTGCGAATGTGTGTCTGACTAGGAAATACAAACATGCAAATATTTGTATTTTCTCTGACAGTCAAGCAGCACTGAAAGCACTTGATGCTTATAAATGTACATCCAAGATTGTTTGGGAATGTATTCTCACATTGTGGCATTGGTGGGAATTAAAAGGCAGACGAACTTGCAAAACAAGGATCTAACTCACAGTTTATCGGCCCAGAACCTTTCTGCGGTATATCAAACTGTGCAGTGAAAATGGAGCTTAAACGCTGGGAGGAACAAAAGGTGATAACCAATTGGTTGGATGTCAAAAAGTGTTCCCAATCTAAAAGATTTATCACACCAAACGAGAATCATTCGAAAAAGCTCCTAGATCTCAACAAAAGAGCTTTTTGTACATCCGTCGGCCTAGTAACGGGGCACTGTCCGAGTAGATATCATTTAAAGAACATTGGCCGGGTTCAGGATGATATCTGTCGCTTTTGTAATATGGAAAGCGAGACATCGGAACATCTGCTGTGCAGTTGTGGTGCATTATTTAAACGCAGATCAAGGTTTCTTGGCAGTGGCTGTTTACTGCCCAAAGAGATTTGGTCTTTGAATCCTGGGAAGGTGATTGGCTTCATAAACCATATTTCACCTGACTGGGAGCGTGTCGGTGCAGGTACCTGATCACTCAACAATAGTGGTCATGCCCGCTTTACTAAACTTAAAATGTAAGTCAATATGACAAAAAATGAAATTAGTTCGTAAAGTGGTCATTGTATTTTGCAAGGGGACACGTATAGCAATTGACTGGAATATATTACAAAAGTTCACATCAATGGACAACGTAATTCTAATTCCCTAACAAAAAAAACAAGCTAATGCTGCGTGTAAAAAAAAACTTACCTTACTTCGATTTATTCTATTCAAATATATTGGGTCATACTGTTACTTTATCAATTACAGAAAACTCTCATAGTTACGTTCTTTTTAATTACAATAACGCAAGATTACAATATAGCGTCAAAAATATTTGCACTAGCAGTTTTTGGATTAACGGGAAATAGCAACTTTATTGCCATCAACGTTGTGTTGATTTCTCGTGCAGTTTATACACGCATTAACTTCAGTACAACGAAGAGCAAATATGACTTTTAGCAAGGAGTCATCCACAAATTATGTTAGAGGAGAGGTATCCAAATTTCTTACGAGTACTTACGAAGGGGGAGAGGGCAATTCGATAAAATCTTACGTAAGATTGAAAAATTTCAAATATAAACGAAAAAAAAATACAAAACTAAAAAAAGGGGGGCAATCAAAAGTATGATTACTATATACCATTTCGTTCCTCGGAATGTCCTTAACCCAGTGATGTATAGCTCTTCACTGTTGGTTGTTCAGGGAACCAATAGGCGTTGAATAAAGTGACAGTCAGTGTTGAGACTGTTCGCCTATCTATCTCTCAGTAATTACATTGAAGTGTTCGGAATTTAAATCAAAGCCGAGTTCAAAATTCTCGTTAATTTCATAAACAAAACATGTTTGAATCTATATAAATAGTACTTAATTGCAGCAAAAAAAAAATAACCTACATGTTTAACCTTAAAGGATCGACGAAAAAATTGGTTTTTCGTTGATTTTTTAGTGCAAAAAGATACATCATAGCTTAAGTGTTCGACATTTGATGCAGTACGGTATTTCTCGCTGAGATCTTAATAGTTGAATCTTAACTTTACATCGTATACTTAATTATCAGTTTTATTAACTTCGAAATGACATCAACTGAATTGATTAACTTACTTTGTTTTCATTCTTTACGAATACGCCATATGCAAAAAAAATCTTCTTCTCTAAAAACATTTTCCCTGAAAAAGAAAATCTTACATAGGATTAGGGGGGAGTGGGGGAAAGCATAGCGCACGGTGCTCCCACAGACCGTTATTATAAAATAAAATGCACCAAAGAATCTGAGTACACCATGACGTCCTGAATCTCTGGTCAAAATTTCAAAATCTCAGTACAGTACATTTTTGAGTAATGCCCTCTTGAAGATCGTAAAGTACAAAAAAGTGATATAAAAACGACGTAATACTTGTTGTAAAGCACGTTTTCCAACCACCATTTTATGGAATAATTTCCAAAATAGGTTCTACACATTCCAAGTGTTATATTTCATGGTATTTATAGTTGATGGAAAGATTTATTTTAAAATCCCACAGTGCACAGTGGTCTAAACTCAAAAAATCGTGGTCGTTTTAGATTAGACTGTGAAAAATTTATTTTATGTACTCAATGTCTTCAGCAAAATTGTTTCATAGAACAAGGCCTTACTTTAGGCGTTTTCGATATTTCAATTAACAGTCTGTATCATACCAAACAATATAATCCCGATATTTATTACGAGTAATTACGATGTTTTGTAGCGATTTAATCCATTTGTTTTTTGTCGGAATTAATTAATTTATTACGATATTTATCGAACGAACCAAACCGCAACGTGCTGGAATAGAATCAACGGGCGGACAGTCTTTAAATAAATGATTTGGTACACCTCGGAAGTCGCAACACTCTGAAAACCAATTTGGCGGGGGTGCGGGATCATTTTAAAATCTTACTAAGCCTCTTTTATAAAAGGAGGGGAGATGGAAATTTCGAAAAAAGTCCATACGTAATTTGTTGATGCCGCTCATAAGCGAGATCAGTCAGACGTCAAATGACATAATTGATACTGCGAAGCTGCGTTTCAAATAATTTGTGTATCCAGACTACCATAACTGAAACCAACGGTGGTTTGTGGCTAGCTAAACAAATATGTTAGTTTTTCGTTGAACCACCGGCAATTTAGCCAGTAGTTTTGCTTGAATGCGATGCTAATTAACTATCATTGCTTGACCGTATGTTTGTAATCGTTTCATCTATCTTTTTGATGTCTGGGTTAGGGAAATGAACCCATCATATGGAAATTTTGTCATAAAAAAGGTAGTGTAAAAAGTGACCAGATAGTTAGAGCTTAAACGCGGGACAACGATTTAATTCTGTGGTGGTCATAAAATACACGTGCATAGTAGGGTGGCAATGACTTGTATGAAAAAAAAAAATAGACCTTTGAAGTTCGTTCAGCAATAAGGTTCAAAAGTAGCGTTCTCTCAAACAATTTTCTCATACATAAGTTCAGCTCAATCGGACTTCGAGAAGTGTTGCCTCAAACCGGTCGTAATTTTACTTTTTTGACTGATGAAGTTCATGAATATATACCGAACATACAGAAATGCATTTTTCCATGCATTTCTAAGATATTTGGTATAAAAAACCTCGACACCGACAACAGTCCCAGTGAAAATTTTAATTTTATTCAATAATTTATCTAACAGTATGTAGTCTTAATAAATAAAAATAATAGCGTCAAGTTTACAAAATATTCGAATTTTACAACTTATTCACAAACTTGCGGGAAGGTTCGCCAAACTCAAACAAATCTTCAACGCTCGAAAAAGTCCTGATTGCAGTGGTTATTGGTTCGTTAAATCCAAACGACGTCCGTGACATCTTGTGGTTCCATGTTATTGAAATCGCGGGACATTGCAAAGGCGCGTGGGACATTTCGCGGGACATTTTTCTACACGGGACATTTTGTTGAAACTGTCCCGCGAAATGTAGGACGTCTGGTCACTTTAGGGTAGTGATAATTATCATATCAGAAAAAGTTTGGACATTTAGTTATCCAACGACATAGTTTTATTATTGCATATCATTTAAACATATCAATTAAACACAAAAAAGTGACGAAAAGTTCTATATCCTATAATTATCAGTGTGAAAAATCAATCCGAGATTTTGCTAGTATATAAAAAATGATCAATATTTTTCTACAGAAAACACCGATGATCTTACCATACGGCTTAAAATCCCCATGATTCACCAGCAATTCGTAGGTTGAATCTTCTTTTCTGTAACGTCGTGAAATGGTAGTCAAAATCAACAAAATCAACCGTCAGTCTCCGGTCGGAATTCCAGCTATCCCAATTATTCCGCTTGGGTCGCGAAACACTGCACAGAATGACTAAAATTTGTCTTTTATTTTCTACAAGCTGCGCCAAATCTTGAACTGCACGGTTTAAATGACGATGAATAGGATGGCGACGATGCGCCGGGTCTTCTGCTTGATTCGAGAGCTCGACCAACAAATTAGCATTGTCTAATTGAGAATCGCGACAGCGATTCTCGGTAAAAAATCAAGAGAAAAAAGGTTACCCAGCAGACTGTGTCCAGATGCGCGACCTCTGCGCCATTGTTTGCTTGCCACCTCGAATCCATCCAAGCAAAGCCGTCCGGATGAGTAATGTGAGCCGACGACGTTCGGCTGGTAAAGACTCTTCCACGTACAGCAATCATGGGATCTTGGGAGCACCATAAATTCACACCTTCAACTGGATGATGATCGGGTCTGCGGTGTTTCCGATGATAAATTGGTACGATGGTTAGTGGGAAAAGAATGAACGGAATTTTCGTACCGGAAAACAACCGCTCTGGCCTAGATTTAAGGAAGGAACCACGTGGGCAGATGTGCATCTGCTTCGTTTGCTGCCGGCGGCTCTAGGTTTATTTACATCTGCATGTCTTTGTATCAGAGCGTTTGCTGCGAACAAATTAGGTCACTAGGATATTGACCTTCCCGGTGCATTTTTGGGTGCGACGTAATACCGCTTCGAAATCGGTGCATTGGAGCAGAATTAGGGTAACACCACAGAGGATGAAAAAAGTAAATATTTTTAATCTCATCAGCTTACACACTAAGTCGGTTTTAATGTACGCCGTACGAGTTACATGCTACTGACTTGTTTTTGATTATGCTTAAAGGTAGGGGATGTAATTTGTACTGGCACTTCAACCATAATCTACGCTTTAGTTTTATAATGTTAACATTCGGATTGAACCATTTTGTAACTTATAATGGAAATTTATTTTCCTTGAAGTTTTCTAAAGACTATCCTTCGGCTGTATTTACCCTAGAAATCATACTACCACAGTGAGAATTTGTTCTCCATTTAGGCGCACTTTATTTATAGCTGTGGCCGCAAGTGGATGAGTAAGCGAAAGTTCGCTTAAGCATCCCGAGGTAGTCATCGACGTCGGAAAAGCAAGCAAGAAAAACTCCTAACGAGTGCACGCGTATTGGTTACTCGCGGTGAAGGTGATTTATTGGCTAGCGGCACGAGGAATAAAAAAAAAGCAGGATGACTTTACCGGCAGATGCAACCATTTCGTGTTACTCTGCACAGCCGAACCGCCTTTTCCGGCACATGTTTGCTGAAGTGTTACAGAATAAATGCAGCGATTATGGCGCTGGTTGGTAAGATGAATGGCACAGCAAAGCTGTGAGGATCAAGCTAAATATTGTTTACTATCTGCATAAATTCAATAAACTGACAGGTTTAACACTGGCAGGTTTTTTGCCACTATGTGGCTTTTCTAGTGATAATTTGTGTTCAACAACCATTCTTCATGAAACTTGTTAGAATGATAAAAATAAACAAACCATAATAAACTTTTATGTATTAGATCTGCACACCAATAGTAATTAAGTAGATGGATTAGTAATTTTCAACATATTTTTCTCTTCAAAATTAGAAAAGGATGTATTATTGTTTCAGTAGTTCTCCAAAAACTAAAAAAGAAAAGGAAAAATCACATTTTATCACATACCGCCAGTTATTAACCTGATTGGATGGAATTTTTAGCAACAACACTCTAAGGTAAACAGGTAACCATATTTAGATTCACTGGGCAAACTGGCTTGCTGTGAAACTAAACGCAAAAAAAATCGTCATTTACATTTTAGTGAACAAAGAACACCGCCAAAGCGAACCTGAACTCAATGCCCAACCAGTGGATAGCTTTCTGATGCAACATATGGCATAAATAGGCAACAGACAATTGGTACCACTTTGAGGGCAACGGACGCACGTTGTTTCGAGTGTGGTTGAAAGTTACCCGCGATCACCACCTGGTGCCACTGAGTTCGGAAATCCTTCCGCCATTAGTCATCGGCCAGGTAAAACTATTTCAACGTGGTGGAATTTCAAATCCACCGTCGTACCCCCACAGCGCACCGTCATTTTTCAAGCGAAACAACAGCACAGCAAAACCAGTTGCTAAAATGTGTGAAATCAGTCTTCTATTCTTCATCATCATCAGGGCATCATCACCGTTGATGAAGGTAGTACAAATGATCAATTTGCTACGTGTGTTCTTTTTTTTTGCTAACATCATTCCTCTAAACCAGCACCTCACGGGAAGCTGACCGTGACAAAGCGCATCTCGTCGACGCGGCGGAATCCACGTCTAGCGCGTCACAGCGGGCAGCGTTCACGCGATGACGGATAATCGTGTGACAGTCGTGACAGAACGGCTCGCGTTACTGCATGGAGTGTGCTATGACACATTTCGCTGATGACACGCTTACAAACGTCTCTTTATTCTATCGCAAACAAAGCACTTTCCCACCTAGACAGTCCGTATAATCCTTCTCGGACGAGATCATTAGCTTTCAAATTATTCACAGCACTGACCGTCCTCACCGGTTAAGGACAACTCATATACCTGCGAGGGGTAACGTTGGCTGGCGTTAGATAAAGGGACAAATCTTCAATTGACCGTTACGCAGTTAGACTCAATAAGGTGTTCTGCAAAATTCTGCATGATTTCCACTTGATAGTAATAGACCGTTACTGTATTTTGTGACGGAAAAATAAATTGAAATTCGGTTTTCCGTCATATTTACGAAAAATTGCGGAAAACGGTATCCGTGTTATTGTGAAACGTAAAACTATCCACCCATTAAACCTACCAAAAGAAATACCGGCATTGTACAACTGCATTCATTATTCAGTGGTGTCTGACTGGCAAGTTGTTTGTAAATAATCCCACTCGACGCAATAAATATAGTATCTTAACGGAAGCGGACGGCTCCACGTGCGATAGACTTGAAGTGAGATGATTATTCGCCCATCACAATGAGGACGCAAATATTTGCTGACTATTTTATTGCAATACTACTGGGTAAGCGCTCGTGGGCAACCTGTAACGACAGGGCGGAACCAGTTTCACGCATAATCAATAACCATAAACGGAAGATAACACAGTGCAACAAACGTTTACTGTTTCGTCTGACTTGGCTTCTATGTATGATTTTTTCATGTATTTTGACGCAAAAACAAATTTCCCCGAGTTTGAACACATTTCATCGTAAGAGGCAACAGTGGCGCCATTTTGATTTTTTGAAAATTGGAAATTTTCGTTGTTTTTCGATACCATTTTGTTTTGAAGCCGAATATCAAAATTCAAAGAATTTGTCCACATATTAGCATTTTTTTACCCATCTTTTTAAAAAAACAGATCTTAAATCGAACAAAAACTGAGCTCAAAACGGATTCAACGAAAACGGTTTTGGCATGGCTTCAGTATAGTTCACAAAGCGAAATAATATCGAGTATGTATGAGCATTGATAGTAATTGAACACAAGATCAATAACCACCGCAGCACCCACGTTCAACGGGCTGCCACACTCTCTACCAGCAACCATAGATTTCGTTACGGCAGATTTTACGACAAGCCCTAACCTCGCAGCTACAGAGATCCAAAGCAGTTAGCTGCAAAGTCTGTGACAAATAAACAGAACAGTCGAACCACCTCGGCTCTAGTTCTGGATAAAAATCACAGGAGGGTTGTGTGCAAAGCCACGACCGCGAGGTTAAAGTAGAATACTTTTACACAGCTCTACTTACGGCCGCACATTAACCTACGGCCGGGCGAAACGGTTCACGCCGCGCTCCGCGTTTAACCTGGCAGAGGCCTAATGTGCACGGCCAACACAGTAGAAAGGTGTTTTCACATTGAAAATAAGACACGGCTTTACTGGAGTAAGTGTTGGCAAATGCATCTACCGCTAATACCGCCGCTATCGTACGAAAGCGCTTCGTTTCATGTGGGGAATAATATCAACAACGAAAAATGACGCGCGTCCAAGCACACCCGAACTTGTGGCCATGCCGCTTCCATTTACTTCCTTTCAACATCCGCCTCATGGAAGTACCGGCTGCACCTACCGCTGAGGCTGTTACCATACGGCTACTGGTACCCAAAACTATTAACTCTTCAAAATAAGTGTTTTATTTGTCCTCAAAAGAACAATTTTTCAATTCCATATCGGATATAATGCAATCGCAGTTCTGTAATATTACCGACAGTAATATTCTTCTGAACAAAATGATCCAAATTTTCCATTAGAGGAAGTGCCGGCTGACGTACGGAAAAAATCTCGCCCGATCGCTCGCGTTGGCGTTCGTTCTCAGGCAGAGGCCTGAGACGTGGTGACCAACCACAGGGCAAGTGATTTGTTTAATTTGAAGGCAGCCACAGGCGCAACCCGCTGATACATTCTGTTACCGCTGAGTGCTGATATCTGCTGCTGCTGCTGTCAACGTTGTGGACGGTCCATCCAGCTCACCTTCCGACTAATGAATTTAGCTAGTTTTCCCAGAAACACTCTTTTATAGCCGAAGGGTGCTACGAAATAGGCCACGCCCTATCAGTTCAGTTGTTCCATTCCCTAATGTTCTTCAGACAAATTATTCCACAATTCGCATTTGATTTTTGTATCCAGCGAATAAACACCGATGGTGCTCTCACACACGCAACGGTTTTAACCCGTATCTTATTGCGGTTTGTAACATCAAGCGATTTCGTTTGCTCGCTGTTGCGTGTTGCATCATGTTGCAACTTGGCAGCTGGGAGACGACGAAATTCTGTTTATGCTGATTGATTGAATCGACTTCATATTAGCTCTGCATAGTCGAACTAACTGCTTTTGTGAATGCGTTCTAATAGGGCAGTTTATTATTCAATGTCGGTTATGCTGATCGCAGCCTTTGCGCTGCCCCTACAGTGGGGGGTTTACTAAATAAAGTGAAAATTAGACAACTATAACAGAATTTGATTGCATCCCGCACAGAATGTCTGCTTGTGTTGATGCCAGAAAATTATTAACCTTCAATTATTTTTTTATTTGCCTTCAAAAAAGCATGTTGCGGTTCAAAATCGGTTGCTAATTACAACCTTTGAGCTGCCCTAACATTGGGGGAATTAAGATACACGGACAACATGCACTGTGGAAGCTATTTCACATTCAGTAAATTAGACGGGTGCGACAAATTTAAATTGCTAGGATGCAACACAGAATGCTTGCGTTGACAAAAATTATTAACTTCCAATGACTTGTTTATTTGTTTTCAAAAAGGCATTTTGATTCCCAAAATTGGATTTCCTGATGGCAATCTTCATGCTGCCCCAACACGGGGGGAATAATGGCTGTCTGGCGACACACGCTGAGAAAAACCGCGCTGCTCCTGAGACGTGGTGACCAACCACAGAGCTAGTGCTGCTGCTAAGGAAGGACGACTGGCGTTGTCGCTGTCTAGAACTATTATGAGCGGCTCCGGCTGAAACAGGCTCTTATATAAACCAAATAGCATGTTTTCAATTGCAAGGTATATGATCCTGTCGACCGTGCTTGGGAAGCAAGCATATAACGACCAATCAGAGGTCGAATTTTTCGTTTTGCCAAGGCTTGACTATTTTCAATAGTTCAATAGTGTGAATAATAAAATTACAATTATCTTCATTTGGGAAGAATCTTAGAAGATTTTCCAATCTATTGCTGCAAGAACGAAGGAAATCCATCGAATACTAACCGATTTATTAGCATTTGAAATTGGACATCTTTTTCACTTTTTTCGGTTTTAGATTTTCATTTCACATCCCTATGTAGCCGAACTTCCTGAGAGAAGTATTCTACTTCAAAAGGAGTCGTCATCTAACGCAAAACTTTAGTGCGTACGAAAACTTCAAGATGATAAATGCCGCTTATGTGGCATGGAAAAAAAAGATTTGGAACATCTGTTATGCCGATGTCCGGCAATATTTAGCAAAAGGTATAGGTTCTCTGATAGAATGTTTCTGGAATCCTCTGCAATCTGGAGAACAAATCCCAGTACGGTTGTGCGCTTCATACGAAGTGTAATTCCGGACTGGACTAATGCTATTGGTCAGATTATAACGACCACTTTCAATTGTGATACGTTATCCTGATTAAACAACATTGGAAAGAGGGAATATGTCACAAAATATCAAAAAATTTGGTCGCAGTGACGACAATACCCAATACGAAAAAATAGGGTGTACGAGATTTTCGATGAGATTTATTAGAACACTTCCACTGTATAGTTTACGTTTCGGCTTACTTTGTTATAGCCATCCTCAGAAAAACTATTCTCTCGAGTGCTTCACCGTGTGGATTCTTCTCACACCTACTACAATAGATAGATATTAGAAGAATCCACACGGTAAAGCACTCGGAGGAAATAGTTTTTCTGAGGATGGCTATAACAAAGTACGCCGAAACGTAAGCCATTCTTTTCGATGTATTCTGTCTATATGGTTTGATGCAGACATATACAGTCAAGAATTCTCGCTCTAGAACTCTAGACCTAGTACTTGCGAACGACCGGCCGGCACTTTGATAGAGGCCGACGTAGCTTTGTGAATCTTTCTGCACTGGACGTGATGGTGACCCTTGAAATAGCGTCAGAACGTCGTAAATTTCGGAGAGTTAATTACGATGTGCAATTGACTAGTAGTTTATAAAATTCATAACGGGATCTGACAGATATTGCTGACATGTTCAACAAGTTGGAGCCCACGTCCCACTTCAACCATCACCGATAAAACCTGCTTGAGATAATCAGCATCTCCATGAATTTTAGGCCAGTTTAGGCTTGCTAGTAGCAGGTAAAAACTGTACAAACGATTGCTATATTCTCGCTACATTAAGTGAACTCAGCAGAGCTTCAAATGATGAGTTGACAACCTGCAAATATCTTATAATACCAATATAGTTCACTCCCGAATTCCCCATATAATTTCGAAAAGACGCATAGGGAACACCCCTTCTTGTGGTGAAAAAGGTAACTTACCTCATTGCACAGTGGTACAGTAACGCAATTTAGGTGGACATGAGCTTTTCGATGTAATTTTGTTGTTTTAAAGCAATAGTTTCATTAGAAAAGTTGTTTCTTATACTTAGTTCTTTATTTATGTGCAAATGAAAATTAGGTTGGCCCTGACTCTGGTTCCAAAAAAAACAGATTTTTTGCTTTGTTTTTTCAGTTCAAATGTAATAACAAAGTTTTCTTAGGTTAACCTTAAGAACACAAAAAAGGCAACTTATAAAAATAAGATATTGTCGATGGTGAAGAGTTTTTAGTTTTTCAATAAAACGTTCAATAAAAACATGTTTTTAAGCTCTCGAGGTCATCCGAAGAATACTCTGTTATTATATTTAAACTGAAAAAATAGAGCCAAAAAACTGTTTTTTCGGAACCCACTCTAAGCCAGTCACGTGAAATTGTTCTATTTCGGTCAATTTAATAGCTACAAAAGAGTTTTTTGTTGTTGCTCAAAATTAGTTAATCTACAACTGTGCATCTCCTTAGAAGAAAGTATGACTCTAAAATCAAAAAATCGCATCGAAAACCTCATGTCCACCTAAATTGCCTTACTGTACCACTGTGCATTGTTGTTGAATTTCTGTGAGCGTGTGACCGATATTCTTACACACGAAACTGAAAATACTCAATTCTAGACTTAGTTGAGTCAATTTCATACTTTCACAGAAAAAATGACAAATCTTGTGAACAAATTACTTATTGCAGTTTGCGTACATGATTCCCGACTAGGAAAGATGAAAGGAGAAACGACGGACTAGGAAAGATAAATAGCGACGACGCGCTATTGCAGGATTAAATCAACAATGTCTCTAGTTGAATCTTCTATATACTATGCTTGCTTTAACAACGAATGACCTGGTTGTACTGAGATTCGAGCCCGCAATCTTCCGTTCTGTACCAATTAGTAGAAAATACATGGCTAGTTTGTGCTTGGTTAAACATTAAATGTCCAATACTCAAAACACCCGTAACGAAGAAATCTTCTGAAACTAATGTTTTGGAATATATATTACTAGAACTTTCATAACCTCAATAATAAACTTTGAGTACTTTATGCGAACAATATTCCTGCATGCTTTTCCCTGCGTGCTCGAAGACTGCTGCATATACTTTCACAGCTCTTAAAGGGATTTTTTTAGCGCTCCAGTAGAGCGGAGTAATGATTTTTTTGTCGACTAGTTTGAAACAGCAAATAATTGTCAGTGTTACGTATGCCTTAAGTATGTGGTTGTATCTCGACCATATTTACTTTCTAAAAGTCGTGTGGAACTTTCACTTGTAAATTCCTTGTTTCCACAATATGTGCGTTTTTTCAATGTATCCATTTTGGTATTTTTATTGTCAAAAGTGATTCTTTTTGTAAATGTCCTGTTGTACAAAACCAGAAGTGGCGCTCCTAGCGGTCGAAAAGGTGACTAGCGCTTTTGTCATTTTCAATGAGTCTTCATGATTTCACGTAAGTGAACTATATTGGTATTATAAGATATTTACAACCTGGAAGGAGCATCAAACATAGCCTTAGCCCTCACAAGTTCCTATCTCACACCTCCACGAGTCCATTAGACTGCCAGAAACATGGACACAACTGGTTGATGTTGTCTGAGCAATGTTGTCATCCGACAATAGCCGAGTGAGAAGGTGCGACGTGATCATTGGCGTGTAAACCATACTTCAGCGGTAGAGGAAATGCTTCACCAACTAGAGCGTCTGTCACCGTCCTGGTGTCAGCGTGGGACTCTAAACAGAGATTACACGATGGTCCCCCGGCAAGACAGGGAGTAGGGGAAAGCCCAACGAGCCGCCCCGGAAAACAATATGTTACAAATAACGTAAAAATCGGAACAACCGGCATGAACTTAGGCAACGCAATGAGGACTACGATTGCAAACTTGGGACATGGAACTGCAAATCGCTCTGCTTTCCACGATGCCACAGGATAATCTACGACGAGCTACATCCACGCAACTTCAAAGTCGTAGTGCTGCAGTAACTTCGTTGGACAGAACAGAAGGTATGAAAAAGAGGTCACCGAGCAGCTACTTTCTACCAGAGTTGTGGCACCACCAGCGAGCTGGGAACCGGCTTCGTAGTACTGAGCAAAATACGCCAACGCGTAAAAGGGTGGCAGTCGATCAACGCAAGGATGTGCAAGTTGAGGGCCGGTTCTTCAACTACAGCATTATCAATGAGCCACATTAAGGGAGACCCTACGACGAGAAGGAAGCGTTCTACGCGTAGCTGGAGCGTCTCTTGTGTGTGCCGAGATGACTAAAGGAGCATTCGATCCGCCATTAGTAGCACTGCTGTAGCGTTACTAGGTACAAGGACCCTGAATCATATAAATGACTGGGCTGACGTGCCAACCAGAGAACCGAGATCACGTAGCGATGGAAGAGCTGTAGCTAACGACACTAGGAAGTTCTATGAGAAACTGAACAGCTCCCTTAAAGACTACGTGCCGTAAGCCGATAAGTGCAGGAGCTTAGACGACAACCTCCTTACGGACGAGTGTGAGGTGATCGAAAGGTGGAAGCAGCATTTCGATGAGCGTCTGAATGGTGGGTGATGCAGTAGAACGCGAGGACCGTATGGCAGCTGATCTTGGTGCACGAGCAGAAGACAACAGAATTCCAACCTCCGATCTCCTGGAAATGGAGGAGGAGATTTGGCGGCTGAAAAATAATAAAGCTGCTGGATTAGACAAACTTCTCAGCGAGCTATAGAGCCGTACACTGGATCATTGTCCAAACTTGGGAAGAAGAATGAGTACCGAAGAAGTGGATGACAGGTATTGTGTGACCCATCTAATCAAGCGCGACAAGCTGGAGTGCTGCAATTACCTCTGCTGAACGCCGTCGAACAAGGTAATCTCCAAAATACTCTCCCGTCGACTATCACCATTTGCGAAACAATTCATGGGGCACTACCAGGCGGGATTCATGGGTGCCCGCGTTACTACGAATCAAATATTCGCGGTTCGGCAGGATATGCAGAAATGCCGCGAATACAGCGTGTCCACACACCATCCATTTATCGATTTCAAAGCGGCATTTGACACAATCGATCGAGACCAGCTATGGCAAATTGTGCACCACTACAGACTTCCGGACAAACTGACGCGGTTGGTCAGAGCGACAATGGATCAAGTGATGTGTGTAGTTCAAGTATCGAGGGCACTCTTCAGCCTCTTCGAAATTCGAAGAGGATTAAGGAAAGGTGATGGTCTCTCGTGCCTACTGTTCAATATTGCTCTGGAAGGTGTAATTAGAAAAGCGGGGATTAACACGAGGGGCACGATATTCCAAAAGTCGGTTCAACGGTTTCTCTTCGCCGGCGATATCGACATTGTGGTTCGGACGGATACGTACATCGGACTAAAGGCCGAAATCAAACGGATTGAACTGGCCATCAATGCTTGGAAGACGAAGTACATGAAAGGAAGAGGTTCACTAGAAGACACTGCTAACCTCCCACCTCGAGTTCAAGTTGGTGGTGACGAAATCTAGGCGGTCTACGATGCCGCACCAAGTTGATCATCTACAAGACGCTAATCAGATCGTTAGTACTCTACGGGCATGAGACATGGACTGACCTTGTGAAAGGCAAACGCGGAGGACCGGTGCTGCGTACCATTTTCGGTGGAATGCAGATGGAGAACGGAACGTGGAGAAGGCGAATGAATCAAGAGCTGCAGGAGCTGCTTGGCGAGCTATCTAACGTCCACACGGTCGTCGGTGTCCACAGGTTGCAGGGAGCTGGGCATGTCGATTACCTTCGGACCTTAGGCAGACTGCAGAGCTGGAGAACTGCAGCCATGGACCGAGTGAAATGGTGACGACTCTAACACACAGCACGGCCTGGGACTATTTGGTGAGGTAAGTAAGCGAACTCAACCAATTTTATGTCGACATCCAAGAAAGTTCTGGTCTTTTGTTGGAAGATGGCTTACCAGCTTCAATGTTTACCAATGATTTATCTGCCAACACAGCTTCGTCCAAGAGCGAGCTATTTGCTGAGCACTTTCAAGCAGCTTTTTCATCTACAGTTGCTGCGCCAGATCAGATCGATGCTGCATTACGCGATACTCCGCAGGACAGTTTTGATTGTGAAGTGTTCGAGCCACAGAAGAGCACGTTTTGAGCGCAACACGAAAGCTGAAACTCCCCCAGCTGGTCTCGAGGTACGATGCTGGCCTAACGAGCCAGTCGTCATAGGTTCGAGTCTCGGGTCGGGAGAGACTGTTAGTGTCAGTAGGATCGTAGCGCTAGCCCCGCGATTGTCATGTAAACTTAACAGTTGGCAGCGAAGTCTGCATATTTTAAACAGTAGGTCGAGTTCCGATACGGAGTGTAGCACCAAGGCTTTGCTTTGCTTTGCTTACGAAAGCTGAAACACTCCACTCTTCCAGGATCAGACGAAATCCCGCCATCAATGTTGAAAAATTGCTAGAACGAACTGATGGTGCCTCTCGTCAAGCTGTTAAATCTCTCCGTGCAACAAAAACTGTTTCCTGCAAGATGGAAAAAATCAATGCTCCCATCGGTTCATAAATAGGGGACAAAAGTGACAGAGAAAACCATCGAGGAATTACGCCATTATGTGTTTGTACTAAAGTTTTCGAAGTAGTAGTCAAAACAGTTTTTTAATCGTGTAAAAATCTCATTTCATGTGACCAATATGGATTTTACCCCAATAGATCCATCACAACCAATCTGTTGCAGTTCTCTTCGTTGTGTATTCGATCATACCTAACTGAGAGAGTTGTATGTGTTGGTATTGGGTCGTCACATTCTGAGCCATTTACTACTTCTCCTGGAGTGCCGCAAGGTAGCAATCTGAGATTCTGTGGTTCTCACTCTTTATTAACGAATTTACTGCTATATTATACTTATTTTGATTTATGGTTTGACAACTTCAATAATGTTCTTCATTAAAAATGTCGCAACAGACGTTTACTATAATATACTTCATTAAAGCTGCAAAAAATGTCTTTTAAAAACAGCTACCTGGTTTGCCATGGTTCGTTAACGTTTTCATAGGAAATGGCTTTACCAAAAACCTTACTGACATCACACTTTCCGAGCGAAAATAATCAGATTTTCGATGAACGGGAAGGATAATAGTGTCTTCAAAAGATAAGCAATAAATTTTACTAGAAAAACACTTAAAATATTGAAAAAAAAAATGTCCCAATTAAGGGTGGGAATAAAAAAGTTTTCCTTATTCCGGCATACTTCATTTCGAGCAAGAGCTATTACGAAATAACCATAGTTACCATAAATTTGTTATGATCGTGTTGTTGTATAAAATTGCTGCTAAAATTGGAAAAATGCCGGAAATTGGTAGAATATACTGAAGCAGCTGTTACTGAATGTTTTCAAGTAATAAAAAGTGGTGTTTCGACTAGAGAAGCTCGCAGGCGCTCCAATGTTCCACGATCCACCGTAATGTTCCGTGCAAGCAGCAAGTGGTCAGGAAAACCACGAAAAGGTAAACAAACTGCATTGACTGCCGCGCAGAGTTGCCAATGTTCCAGTTTAAACTGGATTCTTCCAGTTTTTTTCAAGTGATCCAGTCAAACAGTTTAATCCCGAAATCTTCCAGTTTTTTTGTATATTTGCCAGTTTTATCCAGATTTTTTGGACACTCAAGCTCCGACAGGTTTGGAAATATTTTTAGAACGTAAATTTTGTGGATTGATAAGTCATTATAGCAATTCTTAACAGCATTTTCAGTATTGTATCTTCTCGCATGAAACACGACCAAATTAAGGATTGTATTGCATGGTTGAGATAAAAAGACGAGTAAGTTCAGTAAGACGAGTAAGTTATTCTAAAACTAACAAATAGATTTTATCAGATTATGAAGAAAAGAAATAATTGCAATTACATAAAAATAAAAACAATCCATCTCAAAAATATTATATGCAGGCGGCATTCTTCAAATTGATTCCAGTTGCATAGCAGTTCAAAAATTGTTCGTATTCACTGATGTAACGTAAGAAAACGTTGCATCAATTCTTTTGTTAAAAGTTATAGTAAACGATAAAAGCTTTATTTTCTTGGATTTGTGATAAACTGGTTGCGCAATTTCAAATATTGCTCCTGTAAATGAAAATTTTCAGTCTACAGTTCAGTCTACAATTTCAACAAAATGTAAGCCCGAAGTTGCTGTATTTGAAACTTATATTGTATTCAATAACCATCATAAAGAAGCTCTCTCACAATTTATTTTTTCAGTATTTTGTAAATTTATTTGGAATCCAGTTTTTTCCAGTTTTTTCTTCAGCATTCTACCAGTTCAAATTAAATTTTTATTGGCAACTCTGCTGCCGCGGAAAAGGATTCAATTGTTCGCTGGATAACTCGGATGGCACGTAAAGGATTCCCTATTATGCAAGAACGGGTGCAGTCTACAGTTGATCCAGATCCAGAACTCTCAGTGCGTAAGCCAGAGTTAGTTTCATCAGCGGCAGCTACGGTTAAAGGGATGCATTATTTAGACCTGGCCCAAATTAGAAAATTGTTGTGGTCCAAATAAGGAAACGGTGGCCCATTAAAGGAAACTGAAACGATGATTTATTTCTGTCATTATAAGTAAATAGAGGTATTATCTAGTTGTTTTTCATGCAGAAAAGATGATAAACATGTTACTTCATGTTTATACATAATGAAATACTTAATTCAGTTTAGATATTTACACTTTTTCTTGCAAAATTTGCAGCTACGCTACTAAGTGGTACATAAAAGGGAGTTATACCCTATGTAAGGGTTTTTGGGGCCGAAAAATATGCTGGTTTAAGTGCTCCCTCCTATAGGTGGGCTCTACCGTACAAATGAAACACAAAT
This sequence comes from Wyeomyia smithii, assembly GCF_029784165.1. Taxonomy (NCBI): domain Eukaryota; kingdom Metazoa; phylum Arthropoda; class Insecta; order Diptera; family Culicidae; genus Wyeomyia; species Wyeomyia smithii. Next base: position 192,210,567 of record NC_073695.1, on the reverse strand, counting down.
TTCTGGTTGATTCAAGAACTAATCAAGCTAATGGAACCAAATTTCACATGCGGAGGTTTTTGGAAGCAAGAAATATTTATATGGTAGTTCGAGATCCCTCACTCCTCTAGCAGGGAAGGGGTTCCCATACAAATTTCTACATTACTTCAGAACCAAACAGGCAAATAGAACCAAATTTGGAATAAGAGGCCGCCATTTGGGCCCGCTGATGTTCCTACTCTACTTCAACGACATAATTCAGTCATTAAAATGTCCCCGTCTAGCATTTGCGGATGATCTGAAATTGTTCTTCAAAATTAAAAGCAACAGCGACGCTCTATTCCTGCAACAACAGTTAAATGAATTTTCACACTGGTGTGAACTAAATCGCATGGTACTTAATCCTAGCAAATGCCTATTGATTTCTTTTACTAGGAAGAATAATCCTATGCACTTCGAGTACAATCTGAATGGTGTTCAATTACAGCGTGTCGACCATGTGAAAGATCTCGGAATTATTCTCGATACTAAGATCACCTTTAAGCAACATGTCTCATTTATCATCGCGAAAGCCTCCAGGCAGTTGGGACTGATTATTCGAATGAGACGCGACTTCAGAAACATCCACTGCCTGGTATCTTTGTACAATTCATTGGTTCGGTCCTGTCTGGAATACTGCTGTCCAGTCTGGGTTCCTTACTATAACAACTCTATTCACCGAATCGAAAGCATCCAGCTTCGATTCACTCACTTTGCGCTCCGATTGCTTCCATGGAGGCAGCCTTTACGGAATACTCGATACGAGGATCGCTGTCAGCTTCTTCATATCAACACGCTTCAACTACGCCGAGAAACAGCACGCGCCATGGTAGTATCCGATACTCTAACAGGTAGAATTGACTGTCCGAATATCCTTCGTCAGATCAATATAAGCGCATTCACAAGAGCATTACGTAGGTCATCATTACTGCATATTCCGTTTCGCCGCACCAACTACAGCGCAAACAGTGCCATTATTGGTTTTCAAAGAGCTTTTAACCGTGTTTCAGAAGTGTTCGATTTTCACCTAACTGCTCGTGTCCTTCGATCTAAATTTGTTTCATTGCTTCGTAGTACAATGTATTAATGTATTAGTGACCATTAGGGTAATATCTGCCTGTTGGTAATTTTGTAAATAAATAAATAAATAAATAAATAAAGAGGATTTTAGAGTACAAGAAATGTTTTCGGACGATTTGACACCCCTTCCAACTTTGGAAGGCCCCATCCCCCTTCCCACATGAATGAAACACAAATTTCAACCTTTTTTTCCGGAAAACAGACTAAAATCAAGATGATGCACAGAAGCCAAAAATCGATCTCAGATCACGAACCAACCATTTGCCAGATAATGCTTAGAAAACTGAACTAACTAAAATTATGGATTGGGACAAAATTAGAAGTAAAGCATCCACAAACCAATGTATCACAAGTAACGATATTTCAAGCAAAATTCAAGGCGTGGATAACTTTTCTTATCCCGATAAAAACAATCATTTTAAACGATTTGCCTTTTGAGTTTGAACGTATGCAATATCAGATTCTTCATGCATTTGCAGACTATAAACAAATCGCAAGGTCAGTCAGGAAGTATTTGGAATCAATTATGAATTTCCATGCTTTCATTGTTTAAAATAAATAAATGAAGAAAAAAATGGGTAGAAAGAATATTCAAAGATCTATTGGTTAATTAGATTCCTCACACTTTTCAGTGCAGAACCGTGATTTTGCAGGTAGAAATTGTTTTCAAATATAGCATGTTTTATTGTCTTCGAAAAATTAAAAAAACAATTTGAAACAATTTTTAAAAATCAAATTTATGCGAGAGCATTTAATAAGCATTAAGGTATTTTCCATTATTCAATTAGTCAGTGAATCCATCCTTGAAATTAACGATTTAGCATTTTTAACGTTCTGATTTTAATTTCGGATTTAGTCGAACGGAACCCCATTATTATTTTTATAGAACAAAGAAATGGTTCAAAAGTATTCTTATATCTCGAAACAGAGAGTGCGATAATGGCAGTCCATTTGTTTGTCAGTTTTCAATACCCAACAATTAACATTGGAATAAATCCTGGAAAAATACAAAACGTGGTTGGTGGAGAAACATTGAAAGTCCGTTTTTTCTGTTTAAGTTATTGAAGTCCAAACTCTTACCTAAAACGCTTTATAACACGCGAGAGAAACTTATAGTCGCATTCTTAGTTATACGTAGACCTACGTCAAAAAGAAGTAACAAAACACAACAAAAATATATTTTCTTGTCGCGATCCTGCCAGGAGTCGAACCTGGAATCTTCTGATCCGTAGTCAGACGCGTTATCCATTGCGCCACAGGACCCGTTGTACACACATTTCCTCGGTACTTGCCACGTCATCTTATTTCGCTCGAGAACATTTTATAAATAACTCGATTAAATAAGACACTAGGTGCTAGACGAAATCAAAACAAACTCTACGAAAATAGAAATCAAAGCGATTAGAAGCTGAGAATCAAAAGCATACAACCACACACACACCTGGTTTCGTTCAGACGGTCAGGCTTAGCAGAATGATGAATGTGTGAGAGTACTGGGCGGCGTCGAGGTTTTGATGCCAGACGAAATCAGCTTCACAAACCAAAAAAGCCGGTAGATCGTGGAATTGTAAATCGAAACCAAAACAACCAGCACGTGTGTGTCAGAATGCGAACGAATGAACGAGAGGCTCGACTCGGTGTACGGACACCGAAATTGCCTTCAACAACACGAGTAGGCAATGTGCGTTCCGTCATAAAGTCCTCTCCAGTGGTACTCTCGCTCGAATTCTTTTTAGGACTAGATTAGCAAGCAGTCAATAAGAAGCAAGGGTGAAAACGCAATGCGACCAAAAGGCCAACGGACTCTCTCTCACTCAAAAGAGGCAGGCAGGCGAACGCAAAATATTAATATTCATGATCGTCGCAATTACGACCGTCGTTGGAAACAAAGTGCTGCTGTCGGGTGTGGGCTACGATTTTGTTTCAGTTTTGATGATGCGTACATTAATGGTTTGCTTGATGATACCGGAAACAATATCTCACGAAAATATCGTTTGGGTAGCATTTATCTTTCAAATTTTGTTTAATTTGTGAAATGAAAACAATATTTAACTAAGCTCAGTGTTATGAATTTTTTGCCATTCAATACTTTCACTGTACTTTTAAACCGACCAGTGATCTTTAAACCCACAGTACCAAACTGCATTCGGTGGAAAATATTATGGTTCTTTCAACAAAAAAAAAGAGTTGCTATTTTTAGCTACAAAACACTTCAACACCGTGTAGACGAGTTCGTTCTCAGAACCACTCGCCAAACTGCGTGCGCTGAGCTGGCGTTTATTTTCTACATTTGGTTTTGTCGTAAATCTATAGACCTTTTGCTTTGGCAGCAACCGGGAGCACCCTTCGCATCGCACCCCTCACCGAATCATCACGATAGTATGACTGATTGAAGTTAGTGTCTGTTTCGATTATCAGAAGCTCTTCGGAGGCATTAGTTTTGGTGAATTGTAAAATAGTATTTAATGACGCTTCCTCGTGCGTTGCTGGTGCACGAAACCTAAATGTTGAAGGTTGGTTTGGTAATTATTATTACTGATGGCAGGTTACATACGAATATTGATGAGGTATGTGAGTTTATGTACGGAATTTGGTCAGCGAGTAGCAGGAATGTAAGATATAAAAACATAGTCGTAAAATTTTATTGGTATTCTGAGAAATTTTGCACCTTAATATTGAAGTGATAATCAGGCACTTTAGCTTGAGTGTCGATTATTGGTCGGTAAATTGAACTCAGTAACAATGAAAAAAGTAGTTAAAATATAGCATATGCATAAGCATAATATAATCACCCAGAAAGTAAGCATAATCACCCAAAAAGTTGAAGAGGTTGTGTATGAGATACGACCGTACCCCTTGCGTATTTTCCAGATCAGTTATATCCCCTGGCTTGGTTCGTTCTCGCAGCGTTGGAGAGAGTAGTGGTAGATCATGTTGTGGAGGTCTACTTTAGGTGTTAAGTTGAACTATGGTTTGTTTGATTGATACAGTCATGTTTTGAGAGCAATATTGTAAAACAAATGAAGTATTATAAAGAAAAATTGCTTTGTCCGCCATTGCCGACTTTTTTCCGCGTACCCCAGGTTGAGAACCGCTGGGTTAGAGAATACACTCGATTGGGGTTAATAGTTCGATGGTCTGAAGCAATAAATTTCAGTAATAATTCTCTTTTTTCATGATTGGTGTCAGTTTAGGGCAATACTCGGCCATTTTAGGTTGTTTCCAGAGAGGCCATTTTAGGTTGTTATGGAAGTCACCATTTTGGACATTTAAATATAACATAGTTAGCATCACAAAATCTCAAACTTCCGCATTTTGGTGGAGGCAAAACTAATCGATTGCTGTAAGCGTGAAGGAAATTCTTTAAAACTGACTGAGTTTAAAGCATTTAAAACTGAACAACTTTTATGACGCTCTTAATGTTGCGATCTTCAATTTATGTACAGCCCCTGTCAGATTGCTGCGGTAAGACGCATTTCTACGTCAAAAAATGGTCCTTAGCAGGGCCACCAATCAATTATGTTGTGAGAAAGAAATGAGTAGATGGTTTGAAAGAAGTACCATCAATGAAAGATATGAGGGAAGCATCGTCAGTTAAAGAAATTGAAAATTAAAAGTTACTTAATCAAAAGAAAAGTTTCATTATGTCTTATATTCCCGTATGATATCCCGTGATGCTCTAGTTGTGAAAATATAATCATCATTTATGTCATCGTAATTGTTGAAAACTACAATAGCTAGTGAAAAGTTGGCGTTACTGATCCATTTTCACATAGCTCGAATTCTAAATTTGCCGATTTCTCCTCTTCATGGCCGATTAGTGCTTTTTTCTAGCTGTTATTTTCATAATTTGCTTTTTTAAATAAAAGGGGTAAACATCTTTAGTTTCAAAGTCGATTAGGTACTTAAGATCAAAACGCGAGGTTTTTCGTGTGAAACAATTATTCAATCAGTATCAAATGAAGAACTTTAGTCAGTCAATAAGACAATAGAATAGCCAACCTTCAATTTGTAATATCTTCAGAGTGCACCGAAATGCAACCTTACAGAAAAAATTGGATGCAACTCCCTTAACGTAGAGCCATAATAAATAAACACCATTAAAATGTGACCAAAGCAACTCCATCAAAGTCCATTAAGATTCATAAGCACACAGATCTACTGCGAAGGATAAACAATTAAGTCGGGGAATTATGTTCACCACTCATCGTCCCAGTTCAGTCCAGTGTGCGGCGAGTCCGGCGCTCATCCCAAGGAGTTCGAAAGGAATGCACTCTACGCGCCAAACGGGACGAACCGACCAGCGAGTGGGGACCAAGACGACAACCAAGCACGACTCGGCTTAAATTAATAGGAATAAACTGATAGCCCAACGGCAACAACAATAACAATTAAAAGTAAAACTGCATTCGTGTCCCATTGCACTTAAGCGCTTGTTCCCTTTGCGGACAGAGCGGGAGGTAGCAAAGCAACAAAAAAACAGGCACTGGGAGTTTTGCTTTGCATACAAAGAGTGCGATTTTTATTGCCTTCGAAGAGGCCAATTTCAGCTCGTAGACCGTCTTGCAACATGATCCCATGAATTGCTGATGCCACAGTGGCCGGGTAAAGTTCCGCTGAAGCTAGTGGCCACCGCCCAGTCCCAGTTTACTTCATCGGCTCGGTTAGCTCTCGGCGGAAGCGATTTCGGCCAACTTTCGCGGAGGTGCAGTGGAGCAGGAAAATTAATTAAAACTGCACTAGAATAATTAAAAGTCTCTAGTCGTCGACTTAAGATTGGCCGAGTTGCCAAAAATCGGCTTCCGTTGAAGCTCCTAAGAATCATAAAAAGGCTTATACCTCGAAATATTGCTTGGTTGAATGTTTTAATTGAATTTGTTCAAGGAAATCAGTTCAAATTGTGCTGAATCGAATAGGTTAGCAACACTGTGCTCAACTGATTCAACACCAGCAGTAGTTCTAAGCGGTCCACGTTACGAATCTCCGGAGAAATACATAAGTTCGAAATTGAAACAAACAGGCTGCCGCCACCGACCCGTGAAGTGAGACGGTAGAAATGAAAAGTCCAACCAGCTTAGCACTAATAATTACTTGAATAAATATGCTATAGATTCCATTCGCATCCGTACTCTTTGCGGACAAAAGATGACCGGATAGAGTAAGAGCCTGCTACCGATCGCCACATAGGAGCGGAGGAAAATTAGGATTCATATCGCAGTCACCCGCCGCGCGCGTCCAATCGCATCAGGTGACTTTCGTTTCACACTGCACGAGAACCAGCGGAAAGCTGCTCAGCGGTGCAAATTTGCATGTGATTTGCATTCAGCGATGAACAAATTTTCGAAATATCTTCTCGTCTTCCAGTCGGAGTTCGCTGCAGTCAGACGGGCGGAGGTTTGACCAATGCAACAACGACTTCAAGTGATTTGGACGGCAGTTATAACTTTGTCGGCACTCCTAATGGGTGGACATTATTGTTGTCGTCCGTCCGCCGGTACTATTTGCCCTGGTATGGCTTATGTGACCACTGGATTTAGAAATGGAAGGAAGTCACGAAGATGGTTGGTTTTATTTTGGAGATCAAACATAAGGTTAGGTTCATGGTTCTAAATTTTTTAACAGTTTTGAGTCACGTTCTAGTGAATTTTATTTTATTAGCACCATCGAGTTTCTAATTGATGTTGTAAATTGTCCAAACCAAGATACCATAATGTGTGACATGTAGTGACTTACAATTGACTTAGCCAATTAAATGTATTATCTAATTTATCTCCAACTTAGCGTAGTTTACTCGTTTGACAAACACCGACAGTTAATTGGTTCTTACTCGTCTGCCTTCCTGCTCCTCTCGCCCATACGCTCGCATGAAGGTTCCCAGCTTGTTCGCAGCTGATCGATTGAGCAAATCAGAACAATATCATTAAACCCATTTGTCTTGTGCTTAGTAAATGCTACGCTGTCCAGTTCTGAGAACCGCCAAGACTAAGTTAGACACTCATTCATTATTGAGTGAGGATTATTGTGGCATTGGTCATCGATTAAGTCGCATTGGATGATTGCACTCCGAACTGGGATGAGAATCATTGCACGGCTGATTGACTGTCGCCGTTTCAGATAAAAAAAACACGTCCCTATAGAATGGCTCGAACTTATAGTCATTGCGAATAGATGTGATGACATTCGATTGTTAAAGTATCGACAGGAAGAATGTTACATGCTTGTTTAATTCAGTATCCAACGAATTATAATTTACTCCATTACATGGGAGGATTAAAGCAAAAGTAAAAACGCTTAGAAATTACTTAAAATTTTAAGCGTAACTTGAAGCAATATTATTATTAAAATTTAAAATAGGAAATAATTGTTTAATTTTTTAAATAATATTAGATATAAAAACAAAACACTCACGGAACGCGACGAGAGACAAGACACAACACTCATTGTTCTTACAAAACATAAAAAAGGAATTTAATTTACCTTTTTAGTCGACCGGTTCCGGGCAACGGTCTTGCCCATCAGCTGGACGATGTTCGACTAGTTGCGTATAGTAGTTGTTATTTTCCAGATATTACAATTTCACCACTGTTACAGCTTCGTCAGGTGGAAGAGGGAAGAGAGTATTGGGGGATCATCCTCATTTATTAATGGATTGTCGGCGGTGGTGATGTACATTGATTCCCATACGTTTAGGTTCGACGTTTTTTGCACATATTTTAATAATTTTGCATTTTCCCAGTCGATGGGATGGTTTTGGGATATTCTGTGTGCTGCCACACTCGATTCATTAGCACGATCGTTGTCAACTGCATTCTTATGCTCTCGCAGTCGCACTTTGAATTTTCGTCGTGTTTGTCCAATGTAAACCGCGGAGCAGTTTTTGCAGGGGATTTGGTAGATACCTAATTTTTCATCCGGGGGTACTTTATCCTTTAAATTACACAACAGATCTTTTAAAGTGTTTTTACTTTTGTAAACAGCATAGAAATCATGTTTCTGTAGTACGGATTGGACGGGATTAGTTATTTTTGGGTTAATCCCCCAATACTCTCTTCCCTCTTCCACCTGACGAAGCTGTAACAGTGGTGAAATTGTGATATCTGGAAAATAACAACTACTATACGCAACTAGTCGGACATCGTCCAGCTGATGGGCAAGACCGTTGCCCGAAACCGGTCGACTAAAAAGGTAAATTAAATTCCTTTTTTATGTTTTGTAAGAACAATAAGTGTTGTGTCCTGTCTCTCGTCGCGTTCCGTGAGTGTTATCGGGGTTCTTACGTTGGCACAAACCAATAAATATTGTGATAATAACAAAAACTAGGAAAAATTATCAAAATTGTAAGAGGCTTGATTGGTCATTAAATTAAATCACTGAAATTTCGTATTCATGCCAAGAATTTTTCGAACAAAATTTTTATTTTTAACAACGACTTTTACCCGTTAACACGCAAGTTCATTAGGCAGGCAGTATGTGAAGCAGGGAAACCCAAAAATAAGCGAACTGGAAATATGATACAGATTTGGAAAAATATCAAGCCAAGAACCTCCGCTGATCAATATTGCAAGAACCAGCAGGGAGATGCCTATTGTCGATGTTTGTGCTGCAAGTGAATTTATAAATTAATTTATAAATGTTCCGTCATTTTTTTTCTTTATTTAATTAATTTTAAACATTCTTAATTGATTCTACATACTTTCAAAGATTGGCCTTGCGGTTTGTGTATAGTCTGCAGAAGTATGATGAATCGGATATTAGATACGTTTAAACTGAAAAGACAAATCAGTAAAAATGATTGGTGTTATCGGAATGAAAACACCCCCGTCCTAAAATTGGCCTTAAAATATCTGGTTTTTAAATGCTCTTCGTCAAATTTTGTCTCATTACATGATTTTGGTTAGTTCAGTTTTCGAAGCACGGTCAGGTGGATAGTGGGGTGGGACAAAAAATAAATTCTAGCTCCCATGCACTTTTCGTGTTTCTTGTGGGTCCTATAACAACCCCCAAGTAACACACCTAATGCCTTACAGCTTTATTTGTGTTTTATTATTGTTTGATGAAAGCTGCGATTGTTCATTTCAGTTTTATAATGTATTTATTATAATCATGTTCGTTTTATGTCAAATCATCGGCTCTAAAAATCATTTGCCGCTGTTTTTCAGAAACCGGAAGTCGCCATCTTGTATTTCAAAACGGCATTTGGAAACAAATTCTGGCCTCTGAGCGCCAATCTGGTTAAATAAACACTCAAATTGGGTGGTATTTGGTCATTCTCGGCTGTTTTCCAGACACCGGAAGTCGCCATCTTACAATTCAAAATGTTGTCTGAGGTCTATAGATCGATTTGTGGCTTCAGTGCATCATATTAATTCCGGAAATACCCATATTGAGTGGTATCTGGTCATTTGCCGCTGTTTTTCGGAAACCGGAAGTCGCCATCTTGGATTTCAAAATGGCATTTAGAGACAAATTCTGGCCCCTGTGCGTCATTCTGGTTTAAGAAACACCCATATTGGGTGTTATTTGGTCTTTTTCGACTGTTTTCCAGACACCGGAAGTCGCCATCTTGGATTTCAAAATGGCATTAGGAGACAGTTTTTAGCCTCTGAGCGTCATTCTGGTTTACGAAACACTTATATTGGGTGATATTTGGTCATTTGCCGCTGTTTTTCAGAAACCGGTAGTCGCCATCATAGATTTCGAAATGGTATTTGGAGACATGCCAGAAAAAGTAAGGGTGTTGAAACATTATGGACATGTTTGTTACACCTAAAAATAGTTACTTGCCTAATTTGGTTATATTTGCTTGATTGGTTCTCGAGCTGCGGATTTTGCGAAATTTGAGCTTCATTGTATGGGACCCCTCCCTTAAAGAAGAGGGTGGGGTGTCAAACCATTATGGATATATTTGTTACCCCTAAAAACATCCACCTTCCAAATTTGGTTCTATTTACTTGGTTAGTTCTCGAGATGTGCAGAAATTTGTGTTTCATTTGTATGGAACCCCTCCCTTCCAGAAGAGAAAGGGGTCTCAAACCATCATAGGAACCTTTCTCGGTCCCTAAAACCCCTACATACAAATTTTCACGTCGATCGGTTCGGTTGTTTCCGAGCCTATATGGATCAGACAGACAGACAGACCGGACTGCATTTATATAGGTATAGATAAAAGATAAATTCCACTCAAAATATAAAACGTTTATTAACATTTTACCATCGAGAGCCAAATTTTCTCACTAAATGGTTAAAATAGTGTGTGTATTGATTGAAAAATAATTGGTGTCCAATCCGTTAAAGCACTCAGAAGCTTTACTTTGTTTGTTTAATTTTTCCTTTAACTTTAAACCAACCGTTCTCTTCAAAAAGTTATATTTTCATAGCATTTCAACTGTTTATTGAAATATATCGCGAAAGCGCTGCTAACAATGCGATTTCAATTTAGTGAGATTGGCTTTCTCTTCACGAAAGCACTATCTGTCATTTTATCGCAGTTATCGCATCTATTTGATAAAGTTGTTTGAAAGAATAAAAGGCATTATTTCATACTTATCAAAACTGAATCAAAGTTTAAGGTACATTGAGGTAATCTGAATGAAACCTTCTGAACATCAACAGAAGAAGTTTTTTGATGGTGCGGGTAAATATTTGATATAGTTTTTCGATAGTTGAGAAATCTCGCATATAAAAAAATGGTCCGATAATAATACATTTTTTGGCTGGTCCGATCATGATACAACACCCTACAGCTTTTCATTTCCAAGTAAACAATGGTGTTTCTACAATATCAGACCTTTGAGAATAGGACGCTCTGTTATATGTGAATGAAGGGACTGATCGTTGCATCAGTTAGATTTGCCCACAAAGCATTTTAACTATCAATGAAGATATTTAACGCGTAACTTTTTAAAAGGATATAAGTATAATTGACAGACTCTCTTTGTTTGCTTTCTCTTTGATTAGTAACAATGTTAGTTTTACATTTATCATTGTATTCTTTGCATAGTAAGCTGGACATCAATATAATCTTTGGATTTTTGGCAAGCAATCGTTAAATTTCTTTATAATGACGCTGTTAACGAAATAGAATGGGATAGGAGAGAATTTCGCATTGTTGCTTGGTTCCTTTTGAAAAGTTTTGTTGTTCGAAATCCTTTGAGTGATAGTAGAACTATATGTATTTCAGACGCCACTTTTCAGCTATATTTTTCGCAGCATTCTACTAAAGTAAGACGTAGACGTCAAAAGTAGAAGCAATGCAAAATTCGCCCTGAAACAATAAAAAATTTGGTAAAAGGTACGCCAAAGATTCTGATTTTTTTTCTTGAAAACTGAACCACTGCGACCATTATTTTATCTGTTCTGGTACTCCCTAGCTTGCTCCATGTGCGTACGGCCAGTCTCATCACTATTTAACGATTTGATGCCCTTGCTAGATTGTACATTTACCCAAGTTAGGACTTTCGCTCTAAATATCGGTAGCTTCTATAAGTCCCTTATCGAAGATAGGCATTCTGCGTTCTATTAGTACTCGCAGAGTAGGTATTTCGAGGTTTCCTCTTTCGATGTCGCAATGGTGATGGGTATCATCATCAAGTTTACCAAGTTTCTTGAGATGGTACTCACTCAGACAGTACCCTGTGAGCAATCCTGTGGATATCCTCAGATCTTTTTCACTGAGTATAGGAATCTCTGGGCATTTCTTGCGATTTGGCCGTAGAGGGAATCTTTACAATAGTCAAATTTGCTTCTCTAAGGATCAATACGCTGTTCTACAGTAGACAGCAGCGTCAAATCGAACCCAACGGCGACTGATGGAAAACATGAAGTTTGGGTCCTAGCAGTCCGGATCTTAACCCGATGGATTATTCGATTATTTCGTATCACAGTTAATTTGTCTTAAAAGACATAATAAAAATTCGAATTCGAAAATGTTAACATTACTGCTTAAAGTAGAAAATTTTTCCTGCCGCACCCTGTCGATTAATTCAGTCACAAGTAGAACAATGTAGACTGCATGCATAGTGAAAAATTTCTATCGTTCAGAATAAATTGCACAATAAAACGCCTCGTTTGTTTTTTTTCAGATTCATGTTCACAATCTAAAAAACAACAAAGACATAATATGATTTTAGATACAGTTTATCTGACAGTACATTAAGGCAATCGTGTCAGTAACTAGAAACGATTATCAAAATGATAAAAATGTATGTAATGCTTTTAAGCTCAAAAGGAAAACAGGTAATTTCAAGCTAGAGTTCATTCTAAGTTCTCTTTATGAATCCATGTTCCATATAGAATTTTACAGTACTCAGACAATTTCCTCTTTACTGAAAAGAAACTGTGTCAGTATTAGGTTGAATAAACGCAATGCTAACTCCACAACGTAGAACTTGTGAAGTGAAACTGACAAGAGTATCGATAACGGTGAAGTAAAGCAGTAAAAAAGTACCTTTCGAGATGATTTGGAAAGACGACTAAACCTTTAAAACCCACAATTCTCATGATAACAACATTATACGCAGGACCTCTGTAAGCCAACGATCGGTGGACGGATATACGGTAGACTAACCCAATTGAATTTCACAAGCTAATTTTGAAATCCAAACACGAACCCCTCGTAAAAGTTTACATTTACAATTTTATGACCAATCACGAGGCCGTACTGGACACTCGAGAGAAACCCATAAAAATAATCTGAAGCCAGCCTACAAGTCGTTATTAGTTCATAACCAGGATATTTAGTTACATACTTCAGAATATCAACTTTAAGAAGAAAACTTCTAACGAATCTCTGTTAAAAAAAAATTTACCTGATGAAGTTTTCATTTACATTTCGTTTCATACATCCAGAAATTTACCCCCTCTCGAGTTCAGATCATCATTATGTCACATAACTCATCTGACAATGGAGTCACATTATAGTCCTGCAGAGGTGTTGAGAATTCGAGAACGTTTAAAAACCTTTTGTTGCTACAACACACACCTTACCAAAATTAGAAAAAAGGGCTATAAATTCGCTATAAAGCGGTCATTAAAATTTTCATTAGTATTCAGCATGGCGGCCAACCTTCGATCAATCCAATAACCGCGATAACTATTCTCCCCCAATCACACGTGTATTGTAACCAAAACTAATCGGCGTGCCACGTAGTCCCCAGAATGGTGTCCGGTTCAATTTCGTCACCTTTCGGAACCCATCAATCATGCCGGGCACGAAATTTTTTTGTCGTCGTCTCGTTACGAAATCGATCGGCGTGAATAAATGTAAATGAATACACTTTTCTTCTTTTTCTTCACCGTGCGTTATGTATTATGTTTTTGGAAATTTTATGCTAATACATTCCGCTTCCTGTTGCAAAGGGCATAATAATGCATGGCTTGTGTGGTTGAATTTCACGACCCGCACAACGAACAGTACAGGAAACCTTCAATCGGGGGTCTGCATGTCTGATTAGGATCCGCTCGTGTCACGATAAAACATTTGTGACTTACTCGTCTTCACTCTCGTGCTGTTCAATTAACTTAGTGCAGCGCAGGAAACCGTAATATTTTAGCTGCTCGACAGGATGAACTCTACTCAGATTTATGTAATGAAATCTCACCACTAATAGCACGTGTGGACGCCTGTTTCGCCTTTGTCAGCATAAAGTGGCAGTCGGAATTGATGAGGTTGTTGTTTGTCTCTCTACAAGGTGATTGATTTTCATTAGTTCGATCTTTTACTTTCCATCGAGCAAGAATCACCAGGATCGAACGGAGCTTCGTTCACAAATTGACAGTCAGTGAGAAACAGCAGTCGGTAAGAGTTAATTAAAAATACAAGACACGCATAATTCATCGCCCCTTGCGATCGACGTTGCTGCAATGCTCCACGATGCCCGAGTGCGAGGGAATGAATGACATCGAGGGAAGCGCAGTTACCATTGGAACGTCATTTAATCGTTTGTCACTCCCGGTTGACAATGTGAGGATATGAACGCATAACTAACCGTCATAAACGTATCGTTAAAAACAATCGATCGATGATCTAAGAGTACGAGCGCCGTTGAACCATAAACTTCTACCGAACGGGTGCCTAATTTGGCCTTAAGTCGCTGTTGACAATAGAGAACCGATTCAGGTAGGGGTGCGTAGGTGCGGATGCATTTTTTTTTGTACGACCACGAGACTTGCGGAAGGAGGCTTGGCTCATCGCAACAAACAAAGAAGTCTGCAAATAGCTCCGTCTGCTACGACTACCGACCCTAGGCATAGGTGCTTCTCTGTTACCTTCGCATTACACAGCAACGGATTCGCGCTTCCGCTTCAACCCTGACACCGTTTTGTCCACAAGCTGGATGGATGGGTGCCCTCTGAAGTGGAAAGTAAACCTATTAAATTTCAGCTGACATGTGTTGGCCAACCCGTAATGGCGGTCGTCACTCTCGCCACCCCAACTCGGGTCCCCTCGCCTATCCGTGCGGTTGGCACCACGCTCGAACGCAACCAAACCGAGCGAAGGAGGAATTCTGGGATAGGCGCTTAATTAATTGACGTGAACTTGAGGCGCGCTTGACATTGAGTGCGTGAGTGGCGGTAATAATATTAATTTCTTTATCAGGAGGGCTACCGTGCGGCAGATAATCGCCGCGACCACCGGTGTGGACGAAATTCGGGGCGAGCGAAGAAAAAAAAAACGTCCGAGTGCGATTGTCTTGTTGTCATAATGACTTCGGAGAATTCCGATACCAATCGATAGAAGGTAATAACTGAAGTGTGTGTGACATATGAGTTGCCTTGAGTTGATAAGTTTTCGAGGTAAACCAGAATTGGGTGTAGTTGTTCTCAGAAATAAAAGAATCGATAAGCACACTTTTTGTGTGAAAGAAATCAGTCCTAGAGATTATCTTGAACCGGTTTTTTTTAAATTAATAAAAAGTTATTGAACGAACATCGGTATAGTAATCAGCTGCTGAATATTATTAACCCGTAAAGACCCGGAACGGAATTTTTTTTTTTGAAAATTGTCGTTCTCAGCTCTGTCTCGGCCGATTTGGGCCGAAATATTATTCAAAACGAACAGTTGCTTTAAGTTTTGGTAAAGATGCCACCCCTCTGGACTCCTTCCCGATTTCGTGAAACGCAAATATGTCAGTGTTTTTGACGTAGAACTATGTTCGGCGAAGTTCGGCTACATACTCGGCTACATAGGGATGTAAAATTAAAATCTAAAACCGGAAAAAGTGAAAAATATGTCCAATTTTAAATGCCAATAAATCGCTTAGTTTTCGATGGATTTTCTTCGTTCTTGCAGCAATCGATTGGAAAATCTTCTATGAATCCTCCCAAATGCAGAAAATTGTAATTTTTTTTTATTCGAACTATTCTGCCCATAAAGTATAAGAGTCCCATATAACTTTTAGGCAAATTTTAGTTTATGCTGTCAATGTATCTAATTTTGTTCAAATTTTCGTATGCCTTGATGAAATTTGAAAGTTTGTTCTTAAAAAATACTGAAAAAATACCAAACCTTGTCTGTCCCATATTGAAAATAAAGGCATACGAGTCCCATCCTAAGTATAGATTCAATTGTTTTTTTTTATCAACGTTTCACATTTGTCAACTGAAAGAAAAGTTTTCATATGAAAATACCATTGACTTGAGACTATGAAAACACAGTTCAAGTCTGCAAGGTTTGACTAAAAATAAACTAGAGACTAGAGTAACTGATTGAAATTAATGTGTTTTTTGAAAGAAAATCGCACGTCCAGTTTTTTTTTTTCTGGTAACTGAAATATCCATATTGAGTCTGTTTCCCAGAAATTGCCATCTTACAATTTGAAGACGTGTCTGGGGTCAATTTTAACATCCTTAAATCATTCGGGCTCCGCAGATACTCATATTGGGTGGTATTTGATCACCTTAGGATGTTTTCAGAAACCGGAAGTCGCCATCTTGGATTTTAAAATGGCATTTGAAAACAATTTCTGGTCCCTGAGCGTCATTCTGGTATAAGAAACACCTATATTGGATGTTATTTGATCATTTTCGGCTGTTTTCCAAAAACCGGAAGTCGCCATCTTAGAATTCAAAATGGTGTCTGTGGTCGATTGTAGCTCATGTGTATTATTCTGGTTTCGGATATAATCATATTGAGTGAAAATCGGCCATTTGTTGGCTGTTTTACAGAAACCGGAAGTTGTCATTTTACAATTTAAAATGTTGTTTTCCGAAACCGGAAATCGCCAATTTGGATTTAAAAATGCCATTTGGAAATATTTTCTTGCCTCTGGGCGTCATTCTGGTCCCGCAAACACCCATATTAGAAACCGGAAGTTTCCATCTTGAATTTAAAAATGTCGTCTGGAGTCAAGTTTTGGCTCCTGTCCATCGACCCGATCATTTTAGGCTTTTTTCCGGAAAATCTGGTTGAAAAATCTGTTTGATTTATATGGGAAACCCCCCTTCTCTTCAGATTTTGGAGGAGTGTCAAACCACCATAGCAATTTATGTTTGATTTGTATAAGAGCCCTCTCATCCAGAAGTGGGAGGGGTGCGAACCATCATTAAAATATTTTTTGCTCCACATGCCAAATTTGGTTTCATAAACTCGATAAGTTCTTGAGTTGTGAAGAAATTTGAGTTTCATTTGTATGAGCCCTCTCTTCCAAAAGAGGAAGGGGTGTCAAACTATTATGGACATATTTGTTACCCCTGAAAACATATACCTCCCATATTTGATTCCATTTAGTTGGTTAGTTCTCGAGATGTGCAGAAATTTGTATTTCGTTTGTATGGAACCCCTCCCTTCCAGAAGAGGGAGGGGTTTCGAACTATCTTAGTCTCCTTTCTCGGCCCCTAAAACCCCCATATACAAAATTTCATGCCGACACCCTTTCATCTTCTGGAAGGGAGGGGTTCCATACAAATGGAACACAACATTCTGCACATCTCAAGAACTAACCCAGGCGGCAGGCGGATGTTTTCAAGGGTAACAAATATATCCCTAACGGTTTGACACCCCTCCATACAACTGGGGTTCCATACAAATGAAACACAAATTTCGCACAGCTCGAGAACCAATCAACCGAATACAACCAAATTTGACATGTGACTGTTTTTAGAGGTAACAAATATTTCCATAATGGTTCGACACCCCTCCCTTTTCTGTGAGGGAGGGGTTCCAAACAAATGAAACACAAATTTCTGCACATCTCGAAAACTAACCAAATAAATCGAACCAAATTTGGCAGGTGAATATTTTTAGGGGTAACAAACATATCCATAATCTTTCGACACCCCTCCTTATTCTGTAAGGAAGGGGTTTCACACAAATGAAACAAAAATTTCTGCACATCTCGAGAAATAATCAAGTAAATGGAACCAAATTTTGCCTGTGGAAGTTTTTGGGAGCAAAAATTATTTTCATGGTGGTTCGACACCTCTCCACCCCACTTCTGGGTTGGAGGTTTCCTAACAAACTAAACAGATATTTCAAGCAGGTCTCCCGAAAAACAGCCTAAAATGATCGGGTCGATGCACAGAAGCCAGAAATCGACTCCAGACGCCATTGTTTAATTTAAGATGGAAAAATCAGACATCATTTTGAATTCGACGATGGCGACTTCCGGTATCTGGAAAACAGCCGATAATGACCAAAAACCATTTTATTTGGTTTTTGGTTTGGAGGTCAGAAATTGATTTCACATGTCATTTTGAAGTCCAAGATGACGGTTTCTGGAAAACAGCCTAAAGTTACCAAATACCACCCAATATGAGTTTCCCTGGAACCAGAATGATGCAAGGAGCTAAAAATTGACCGCAGACACAATTATGAGTTGCAAGATGGCAACTTCCGGTTTCTGAACAAAATCCCAAAATCACAAAATAACAGCCTATATGGATGTTTCTTAAACCAAAATGACGCTCAGGAGCCCGAAATTGTTTCCCAATGCCGTTTTAAAATCGAAGATGGCGACAGCCCAAAGTGACCAATTACCACCCATGAGTATCCATGGAACCAGAATGATGCAAGGAGTTAAAAATTGACCTCAAACACCATTTTGAATTGTAAGATGGCAACTTCTGAGAAGCAGCCTGACCCTGGACACCATTTTGAATTCTAAGGCTGAATACCACCTAATGCGGGTATGTGCGGAATCCAAAAATCGAGGATGTTGTCATTCCGATAAAACCAATCATTTGAAAGGATTTGTCCTTTGACTCTGATCATATCCTATAGCCGATTCGTCGTGTATTTGCAGACCACTCTACACTATGTCTGTCACGTCAGGCCTAGGACTCGGGGGGCCCCTTGTGTCGGAAGGCCCGGGGCATTTGCCCCCTTCGCCGCCCCTTAAATCTAGGCCAGACTTTTTCACATTGTTTATAAAGTGTTTGACAAAAAATGCCAATGTGTTCAGCCAGCATTTGAAAAAAAAAAACAAAGATAAATAAATTTAGTTTTTTTGTCAAATGAGACACTTTTGCGATTTTTTTTACAACACATACGTCACTCATGAAAATAGTTACTCTAATCACAACTTACATTCTTTCACTGAAAATCTTCAGAGTTGAGTTTTGTTCTGCATTCCCATACATTGAACCAAAGTGACTAGAATAAGATAACTGACTTCCAGTTTTTTCGTACATTTTGCTCACGACACCTTTACAACGGTTAGTGCTGCCATCTGATGATTTAAATGCGCATAAAACTGGTTATTACCAAAATCGATTTATCGTGCGTAATCCGAAAATGAAGACTAGATGGCAGCACCGTATAAGGATATTGAAGCTTAGGAGGCCGCAACGTGGACCATACAAAGATTTGAAAAATATTGCTTCACCTTTCGCCACCATGCCGTCATCATCAAATCACCAGTATATAAATTAGTTCGACTTTCGTTCACTTGCAGTGACAATCGTGTTCGTTGCATACTGTAAGAGTCAGTTATCTTGTTTTAGTAATCTTTGATTGAACACAATGAGCGCACAATAAGGAATCATTCACAAGCAAAGTTGACTTTTTGAATTTGTTATCAGATCATGGAAGATGAAATCGTTATAAAATTTCCAAAAGAGCAAAGTTTTTGACTTTTAGAAGAAAAGGCCCAACACCTTAATTTCTCGCATCTTGTATCATCAGGCTACATTATTATTTCCCAAAGTGATATAAACAAAGCAAATAAAGTTCTTCTACATTGTTTTTATAGGAAATTTTGTATACTTTTCAAATCTGTAATAATATTGAATTTTTAGGCTAGAGTAAAATTTATGCCATAAGAATTGTTACTTATTTTACTTTACTTTTACTTTTACGGCGACAGACCGATTATCGATACTATGCCGAATCGAGAATACGTGGCCGTGTCACTCGGTTTTAAAGTGCTATCCTCCAATCTCCCCTAACATCTATTTCGCGGGCATCCTCGTCGACAGCACACATCCAACAAGTGCGGGACCTACCTCGGAGTCGACGGCCTCTATCGGGATTTCTGCTAAATATAGTCTTTGCTGGTCGTTCTTCCGGCACTCTAGCCACATGCCCAGCCCACTGCAACCTGCCGTGTTTCATCCGCTTGACTATATCCGCCGATTTATACACCTGGTACACTTCATGGTTCGTGTGTCTGCGCCAAACACCATTTTATAGTTTGTCGCCCATGACTGAACGCAAAATCCTACGCCCAAAAACACCAAGAACTCGCTGATCGGCTTCTTTCAACGTCCATGCTTCATGGGCGTAGAGGGCCACAGGAAGGATTAGTGTTTTGTAGAGTGCAAGTTTAGTACGCATTTGCAGACTGCGGGACTCCAGCTGGTTACGTAATTCGTAGAAGGCTCTGTTTGCAGCTGCTGTCCGCCATTTTATCTCACGGCTAACCTCATTGTCACATGTCAGTAATGTACCCGGGTAAATAAATTGGTCGACTACTTCAAAAGCATCCCCATCTAACACCACCTCAGCATCAACATTCGTCAGACTACCACGCTCTCTACCAGCCACCATGTAGTGTCGAGGATGAGCCCCATTCTCGCAGCTTCCTTCTGAGCGGTCCACTGCTCTACGGTTGATACCAATCAGGAGGCATCCTTAAATTACGTAACGCCCATAGGGGGGTGAGAGAGTATCCTTGAGTGTTACGATTTGTTACATAGGGAGGTAAGATCAGCGTTACGTAACAAAAAATCTCTGGAGACTCTCCAAAAGCGAGCATGTTTATTAAGTAAATTTTTCTAAAGCGTTACGTATTTTTTTTGGGGTGTTGTTGTTGGCGTTAAGTTTCGTTACATATGGGGAGTGGGGGTCCAAAAATTGGGTTTTTGCGTTACGTAGTTTATGGATGTCGTCTGATGTCGATATCGTCCGAAAACCCTAGAAGCAAGGGAGACTTCGTAATAATGGTGCCGCTTCTTTGCAAAATAAGTTTGACAGCCCGTCTCCCTGCTTCAAACCATCTAACGTCACGAAGGAGTCCGATATCTCACCGGCTATCCTGACGCATGATGTAGAGCCTTCAAGGGTGGCACGTATCAGCCTAATTAGTTTTGTTGGAAAACCATGTTCGCGCATAATTCGCCATAACTCATTTCTCCTAACTGTTTCGTACCCTGCCCTAAAGTCAATGAACAGATGGTGAGTCCGCAAGTTGAATTCTCGAAATTTATCGAGGATCTGTCGCAGGGTGAACATTTGGTGCGTAGTGGAGCGTCCCTCTCGAAAACCACATTGGTAATCGCCAACAAAGGTCTCTGACAAAGGCCTCAGTCTATGGAACAGAATAAAAGCAAAACCTCGGAGCTACATTCCGCTTCGGAACTCGACTTTCTGTTTATAATACACAGACTTCGCAGCCAACTGTTAAGTGTACAGGACAATTGCGGGGCTACTGACACTAACAGTCTCTCTCGAGCCAAGACTCGATACTATGACAACCGGTTTGTTAGGCCAGCATCGTACCTCGAAGCCAACTGGGAGGCATTATGGAACAGAACACCGGGGAGAATTTTGCAAACGTTGTTGAGAAGGGTTATGCCCCGGTAATTACTACAGTCCAGGCGGTGGCCTTTTTTGTAGATCGGACATATGAGACCCTCCAACCAGTCCGAGGGTAGTTCTTCATCGGACCAAACACTCAGCATGATCCGGTGTAAAGCACGATACAGCTGTTCGCTCCCCACTTTAAAGAGTTCGGCTGGAATGCCATCCTTACTAGCTGCCTTACAGTTCTTCAGCTCCTTCACTGCTTTCTTAACCTCGTCCATGGATGGTGAGTCCACAGCTTTGCCATCATCCTCAATCACCAACCTGCTCCTTTCGACTACGTTGTTTTCTTCACCATTCAACAGCACACTAAAGTGTTCCTTCCAGCGCCTGGCCACCTCCTTTCTATCGGCAATCAGGTTTCCCTCCCTACCGTTGCACATGACGTTGCTTATTGGACGTGGCTGTCGCAGATGTACCCAACACTTCTCCCGCAGTGGTGCTGATTGTACTGTGGATGTGTCTACACTGTTCATTCAGGCTACCTCCAACTTGATCCTCGATCCGCTTATCGACCTTCTGCAGGTACTCTGTAACCACTGCCAAAAGAATAGTTAAATCATTGTATGTCACGGTAGAATGTGTCGAAGCTAAATTGTACTGAAGAGCGTGGACAGCTGATGGTATAAAATACCTTGGTTTGGTGGTTTAGCTATCAACTATCTTGTATACTCGAAATCTAATTTATGATGCCCTCACGGCACAAAATCCCATTAGGAATACGATCTTGTGTACAAACGATGGTTTTTTTTTCGTACTGTTCCAATTTTTAGCAGCTCACGTCTAATTACTGACACGTACGGTTGTGTACGGTCTTCGTAGCAATCTTATATTGCTATTCTGTGTACTGATCTTCAAATAGCGAAAGTTAGTACCAGTAGAATTGTAGCGCTGGTCCGTTAATTATCCATTCACTGATGGTTGGCTGTAAATTCAGTACCCGATAAACAAATAAGTCCAACTCCGACAGTGAAATGTTAGTACTTCAGCTTAGCTAAGCCAAAACAAATTACCATCCGTAGTTCTTCGTTAAGCTCGCGTTTGTGCACCCAGGCCGATAAGGCTTGTTTCTGATGAAAGATTGGTTTACAATATGATTCAAATTTTTGATTTCGATCGACTGTTGTGATTTATTATTTTGATATTTTGGCAATTTTCAAATTGGTTTAAAAGAGTTCTAGAAAATGTTTTCTCATACCACGTAATACTAAATATCTTGTTAGAATAAAAATGTAATAAAGTCCTAGTTTAATTTTACAAAACAGTGATGTACAGTGCAGTACGCTTACACGAAGAAATATTGAACACATTGCCGACAGACAAAAATCCAGCAAATACACGCAATGCTTACATACTCACACTATAATGGTAAAAAATTTTGCACTCAGTCGAAACGTATGACAGTAAACAAACTTCTGTTTCAATTCTATAAACAAGACTGAAAAATTCCATTGTACTTCGGCTTGACAGTTGCTATAAATTTTCAGTCAACATGTTTCAGATATTCACTATGAACAACGTCCTAGTGTTATTTATACCATTTATACTGGCAGCAGTATTCATTACATGGGAATACCAATTGCATGAACTCGTATTGAAAACAGTGTTGACCGATGTAAAATAAACAGAAATGACTTCTCTGATGCAGCCAGTTTTTTTCTTTTCAAGGGGTACGCATATGAAGCAATTGTAATTTTAAACTTTCCTCATTTCGATTTGCATTGTTGATACTGTTAAGGCTGAAAAAAAAAAACAATGTTTCGCACTCCAGGCAGGGTTCTGCACTAAATTAACTTCTCATAGTCAGTATGACAGCCTAAATAACGTCGGCGATTTTTATATCAGCTCTCCATATGCATAAGCAGTATTTGAAAACCTGTTGTGAAGAACATTAATAAAATTAAACTAAAGGCTATATCTAAGCAGCAAGAAGTTAGCATAGATGCAAGAATTAAGTGTTGACTAATTAATGTATAACTGAAATTTCGAAAGACTCGTCACATATGAAGTGCAGTTATAGAGTGTTAGGCGGTTCTTCAAATCGGTAAAAAAACATATAGATTAACAACGAACAAAACCATGCTTAGTTTCGCTCTTTTACTCTTGGAATGTTCATTAGGCTGTATTTTGTCAAGGAGGCAGAATTCGAACAAGTCATATATGAAGCATTTGTAGAGATACTTTATCTCTACAATTTGTCAAAACATTGTATTTTTGAAATTGTTATAAATACAGGGTTAAAGGTAGACCAAGCTTGTAAAACCGGAAGCGCGGCTCTTTTGGTACCTACGATAATAAAACCAACTCTGGCTGTGGAACTATAGCAATTTCAACATCACTCTGCCTCCTTGACAAAATATAGCCTAATGAGCATTCAAAGAGCAAAAGAGCGAAACCAAGCATGAACAAAACTAATCGTGACTTAGCTTTAGTGTCTATTTTGCAATAACATAACAATTACTCCGATTCCTGCTAGACTCATCATTCATTTGCATGACACCAAATCCAATTAACCAATTTACTGGGAACGGAACCAACCTCTAACACAGCTCAAGCCTTCGAAGTTTCCTATACGAAACGATTCTCCATTTTCAGAACCCAGCAGAATGATCGATTACCTGTTCGGAAGCATAAATCACCTCTCCCGTAGATCTTTTAGAGCTGTGATTTTCCTCGCCACTTTACCGGTTGCGTAATCCGAAGCGGCCGCCAATGGGTAACAATAATTGCCTTAAAGTACACTTTGCAAGCCATAAAGCGATGTCGCTATCACACGTTCGTTTGCCGGTCAAGTGAATTATGGCCCCATGATCGGTTCGAAAGCATTAAAATTGACTCGAGCAAATAACTTTACGAGTTCTTTGCCATGTGTGTGGGATCTTGACTCGGGGATCGGAGTGCGAAACAATGTTTGGCTGGTTGTTTGTAAGGATTATTTTGACAAATTGAAAGGGCACAAATCACAGGTCTTTCGGTTAGAACCGCATGGCATCACTGCACTGATTCCGAATACAACCGCGAATCAAATCACGTACGGGCGATAATTCGCCGTAGACAAATTAGCATCATTCAACCGTCGGACGGTCGTCCTCATTGGAGCTGACGGTAATTGGCACTGTTCTCGAAGCTGGCGTCAATCGTGCCGCGACATGGCCATCGTGCGTTATTCTAATCGGTTTCGTTCTGATCCAGCCTCGGTGTCGGTGTGCAGTCCATGTGTGGGTTTGCCGTATGATGTCATGAGTCATGAGAATTTCACCGTGGCATATGATTTGTATCATCTGCCCAGCCGCATTTGGTCCAATATGTTCTGGCTTCTGAGACGATTGCTATCTCCGGTGTTGTTGCTGTCTCATCTAGTTGCTCTTTTTTCATTCTTTCGTTCGCATGAGAACATATGCGTGCATAATTTCGAACAACTATAAATAATAACGCCGGGAAGGCTGATGATCCTCTTTGCACGGTGGGATTAGTTGTCGGGCAAATCGCAACTTGGGCTTCGAAGAAGGTAACTAATATCTGGATTCATAGAACTCGTTGGGAGCACCAATTCTAATCTAAATACAAATCTCTAGAAAAAGTTAAGTAGTTACGGTCTTCAATTGTACGCTATCTTAAACATAATCAATTGCAAAAGATAAATCGTTCATCATACATCATCCGCAAGATAATCTTGGATGAATCTCAGTAAAGAGTTAAATTGTAATAGCAGAAAGAGAACACATTAGAAAGTCTCATTGCCTCTTAATCAGTTGTCCAGAGCACGCAAGCATACACAATTTGCAAAACATTTCGAGTGCTCGCCACTTAACCGACAGTCATAGCATAGCGTCCATTCGAACATATCAGCGTTGACCAAAGCGGAAAGGAAAAGGTCAGCCTTAATTGAACTATGCAATCAGTATGAATACTGGACGCGGGACTCGACGATACGTAGCCAACTCGCATCAGCTCAGCATTGTCCGAGTGGCCTTCTGGTGGTAGTGTGCTAACCTACGCGTGCATCCAGTGTGTACACCGAGTAGCATAAAACAAACATCTCTCGTTCCATTTTTATCTGCGTTTCATTCATAACGAAACGAAAGAATTCCCCGGAAATGATTTTTCACATTCTACTTCTGCACTGACTGCCCAAGTTACACTCGAACTCGTTTGATGGAGTGCGTTTTGCTAATGAGCCCCAGCAACGCATCTTGATTTCATCTGTTTTCTTCTGCTGCCTATTCATCGGAATGAGTCACGATACTCGCACTCACTCTTTCCCAGACGGATTGTTGTTGGGTATTTTAATTTTGTAAAGTCAGTTTTATTAGGGGTTGAGAAGAATAGCACATGTTTCCAAAGTAAACTGAACCGCTTTGGTGAAATGTTTGTTTTGGATGGCTCGATGGTGTTAGAGGATTTTGTTGGATTTACTTTTCGAGTGCGAGAATTTTTCTCCATGGGAGACTTTCGACTTGATTTCAAGGAAATTGAATTCAAATATCTATCAGATAACGACGTATAAAAACGAGCTTCTGTCTCTGTGCATTTGTTTTTAAACTGTCTAAACTTGATCCTTAATTACTATTTTATTAAAGACAAAAAAGTCCAAACTAGCATGAACGCAAATGTAGCAAAAAATTTTTTAAATCAGTTGCTAAACAATTTTTAAAAGAATAAAAAGCAAAGCAGCAGAGACTTGGTGGTGCTAAGTTCCAATTTGGAACTCGACCTTCTGTTTATTGTACACAGACTTCGCATAGCCAAACGTTTAGTGAACAGGACAATAGCGTGTCACGATCCTACTGACATTAACAGTCATCCCCCAAGCCAGGACTCGAACCTACGACAACTGGCTTGTTAGGCCAGTATCGTACCTTGAGACCAGCTTGGCAGTATCTATCTTCAATTTGGACAGTAGAAAGACGAACTTCTCTGTGTGGTGGTATGAAATTTGATAACGACCGACAGTAAGAAGAGCAACAGCGGAAGCCAAAGAACCAATTCATGGTATAGTTTGGAAAATTGTCGACCCAGAGTGACCACCGCAAGGTGTTAGAAAACTATCATCAAATGACATTCTGAATGAAAGGAAAAAGTCATAATATGCATCAGTGTCTCCGTCAATTGAGACGGTTCTCCATTTTTCTAGCACCCTGTTCCTCTGGTACCGCCGTTAGGCATTGCGGTAGAAAAATGGACTTTTTCAGATGTTGATGGTAAAAAAAAACTAAGACTGATAATTGAGTGGGATAAATTTTCCATTAATGGTAACTATTTTATCTTATTTGCAAAAATTGATGTCCCAGCTAATCTCGAGGTACGATGCTGGCCTAACAAGCCAGTCGTCGTAGATTCGAATCTCGGCTCGGGAGAGACTGTTAGTGTCAGTAGGATCGTAGCGCTAGCCCCGCAATTGTTCTGTACACTTAAAGGTTGGCTGCGAAGACTGTGTATAATAAACAGAAAGTCGAGTTCCGAAACGGAATGTAGCACCAATGCTTTGCTTTATTTGCAAAAAAATTCAACGCCCTTGCAAGCGGCCTTCCGGCAGTTAACCGGAACATTCACCATGGCGGACGAAAATATGCGTGTAGGCATGTTTTTAAGCTCTTTCTTCGTTTTTTTTACTATTTCCTCTTCCGTTTTCGCGACAAAACTGTTAGAATAGATCTTGCGCTTCAAATCTGCCCAGAACATCTCGATGGGACGCAGCTGGGGGACGTTGAGCGGATTCGCCGACTTCGGTACCACATTGATATTCAGCCGCTCCATCTCTTCAATCGCTTCGAGCAGTGGGTTGACGCCAAATCTGGCCAGAACACCGTGTCTCCGCCCTTATGGTATTTCTTGATGAACGACGCAACTTCTGGCAGGCACTTTGTACTATAAATTTCCCCTTTCACGGCCAGCCCGGAGCGGAAGAAGAGCGTCTTTGAAATCCCGTTCTCACTGATTGTCAGCCACAGCAGCACCTTCATGGAGAACTTGGCGTGTGAAATAAATTTCACCTCGGAGCTCACTTTCTTCGTGGAAGAACTGAAATACGAATTACCCAGCCAGTCGTTGCCATCCAGGGTGAGATAGGCCTCGTCGTTCATCACCACTGCCACGTCGCGATTCGCCGGGAAAATCGACTCGACCATCTTATTCAACCGCTGTCGCTGCGTCATTGCCTGCAGCTCCGAGACCAGTGAACGGAACTGCCGCTTCCTGACATGTGCATGTTTTCCAGTACTTTTTCACTGTTTTCCGCATGCACCAACCTCCCGGCCAAGTGCACGCAGCGATTTAGCCACTTTTCCCTCGGTCTTCCTCTTCGGCATCCTTTGAAACTTCTTGTCGCTCAGGGTCGTTAGCCATCCGGAACCGGGCTTTCTTTCAATGCTCTGATCGTTGTCTAATAGTGTCCGTTTTTGACGCAGTGGGGTACCGTTTTTTGAACGCGCACACTTCTGAACGGAATAGCTTCACTTTTTTCGCCATCACGGTTGAAGTTTGACTGATAGAGCTATCAATTTTTTTTTTGCTAACTCATGGGTTACTATGATTGATGATGCATGAGTAGTTTCGTCAGTGCGATTAAATGTAAATCCATGAAAAATAAGCAATTTTTGTCCATTTTTTTTACCGCAAACGTTACCTCTCGTGTCACGTTGGTCGAAGCACTCTACGTCTTCTTTGACAGTGATGCTGATAGGCATCATGCCAGCCAGGACGCATATTGCCTCGTATGACACGGTTCGATACGCGCATGCGACCCTCAGCGACATGAGCCTGTAGGTGCTTTCCAGTTAACCGCGGTAACTACCTGAGTATGGACGTTGCCATGCTAGCTAGCAGCTTACGCCTGCTGCTAAATACTGCCGAGCTATTCGATATCATGCGCGATAATGCCACTATAGTCGCGGAAGCTTTCTTACAGGCGTAGTCGATGTGGCTCCCGAACGTGAGCTCGTCATCGACCATCACCTCCAAGAGCTTCAAGGATCGCTTCGAGGCGATAGTACATCCACCGACACTAATCGCCGCCTTCTGTTCCGATTTGCGGTTGTTTACAACGGTGACCTTCGTTTTGTGATGCGCCAACTCCAGTTTCCAGGATTGCATCCAATTCTCCACTACGCGTATGGATAGCGCGGCTTCCAACTCGACCTCGCCGATCTACCTCTAGAGTTATGTCGTCTGCGACGCCCACAATCACCGCTCCCTGTGGAAGCTTTAGCTTCAGCACACCGTCATACATGGTATTCCACAGTACCGGACCCAGGATGGAACCTTGCGATACTCCTGCGGTAATCGGGACGCATTTCTGACCCTCATGTGTGTTGTAGACTAGTACTCGACTCTGAAAGTAGTTTTCCAGAATCTTGTACAGTGGCACCGGCACTCCGAGACTCCTAAGCGCGTAGGCTACAGACGTATTTGGTGAGGGAAAGAATAGCATCCACTGTGGACTTACCCTTACGGAAGCAGAGTACTTGACAGACCGGTTTCACTCTCAGTGAATCTCACAAGTCTGTTGAGAATTACCCTCTCAAGCACCTTGCCCGCTGTGTCTAGCAGGCAAATTGGTCTATATGCCGATGGGTCACCTGATGGTTTCCCTGCCTTCGGCAATAGAACCAGCCTCTGTCGCTTCCACTCATCCGGAAAGAGGCAGTCATCTAAGCATTCCTGCATGACCGCCCTGAACAACCCGCGGGCTACCTTTATGGCCGTTTTAATGACCAGGTTCGGGATTCCGTCCGGTCCCGGTGCCTTGCACACCTTCAGGGAGTTTGTTCATATGTGTCGCACCTTTATGTACTGGGACTCAGTGAGAAAGTGGGGAAGAAGCTGAAAAGCTTTGAAATCATGACATCCTTAAAACTTCGGATAAGGTTAAAAAATATTATTTTCACACTATTGGATGGAATATGGACTTTTTAAAGCATGGGTTTAATCTCAAGCTACCCCCACTACCTCTTCCTTCACGTTGAATTCTACAAGACCTCGATGAAACTAGCTCTTGGCAAAACTAAGTTCCTCTTACAATAGAACTGGTCAGACATTTAGTTGTAGTAGAAAATTATAAATTATAATTGCCGATCAGATTTAGCTCGGAGCAGTTCCCTAGTCAGGTCTGCAAATTTTCGACACCGCAAACGAAAATGACAAAAACCGCATTTTCACTATCTCAAGTTGAAACGACCTACAGTGTCAGCGGTGTCAATTTTCAATGAAAGTTCGGTCATTGAAAGAAATGAGATGACCGATTTAATCTCGAAATTATTTGATTTGAGCCAATTCATTGCATGAAGTCGACGAACTATATAAACATCTACATTCTCAACCGCATAAACATCGTTAAAGCAACACAGCGTGTGCGAAATCATAGAAACGCTGCTAGCCAATAATCACTGTCAACTGATTGGAGCTGATAGGCTCTTTCATTTTCAGCTCGTTTGTTGAAACTTGATATTTAAAAATTTCTATTTCAACTGACAATCCTTCCATAACAATGAAAGTTCGCAGCGCTGACTCTAGTAACAATGTTGGTTTTATCAAAGTTTTGCAGTGTTCAATACAGCCAAAAAGTGCTATTAAACTTTGATACAACCAGTTTCGTTAGGAGGGATAAAAAACAAGTACGGATACAGTAATATAAGCATTAAAGTTGGTCGGATTCAAATCCGAAACTCACAAATCTGCCGGGTTAGGATTTTGCCGGTAATTCGGGTTAGTCAGACGTGGGTTTGAAAGCCCGAAACTTGACCATCTCAAACTAGCTAATAATAATAATATAATGATGGCTAATATTAACTGTAGACATCACTAATATTTCAATACCAGTCGAAGTTCAAAATTTTGGATCAGACTCAAATTAGTATAAAAAATCGAACCTCGAAAAAAAATTCGAAAGTCAGATTCGGGTTCGGGTCGGGTGCTTTAAAAAATATTAGATATGACCATATCTAATAAGCATGTAACTTAGTGATATTGCTAATAACACTGGTCGACAAGAGAGGAAAATGAAGTTGACCTAATAAAAAAGTTGAAGAGGTTGTTTATAAGACACGACCGCAGAGTTAACGTAGAATACGACAGCCTGTCTCATGTCAATGTATTTATTGGAATAGGTTTGGGAATACACTCAATTGGGGTTAATTAATTTGATGGTCTCTCTGCTCCAGATGACTTTTACCTCTATAGTCGGCACCGGTAACGACAATGAGCAACAGCAGAAGAAGTGTGCAGCTTTGCGGTTTCTCTCGCTACCGTATTCAGAACGAGAATGATATTGAATTGTTTTGAGGCTGTCTTTTGTATCAAGTTGCACTAAGATATCTTAATTTAGGCAGTGGCTGCGAAGAGGCTATAGACGAGGGCAAATAGTGCATTCCCCATTTATAGTAAAACAGTTCAAATTACAATTTTCTGCATTTTACGATAGCGTAGATAATTTTACAACTGATTGCTGCAAATAGTAAGACTTTTAGGCCATTTAGTGACAACTGAATAATTTTTTTTTCAACATGGCAAATTTTTTTTTTAGTTTCGAATCATTCACAGTGAAAATTAATTTCAACATGAAGTGATTTATTTGCAATTATAAATGATAATTTTAATCGCTATACTACTAGCCACACACGCTATATAGCAAGCCACACACGCTATAAACATGCACAGACACGCTAGACATGCACACGCTGGCAAACCACGCACGCTAGTCACACACGCTTTATAGCAAGTCACGCACGCTAGCCACTCACGCTATATAGCAGCCACACACGCTATATAGCAAGCCACGCACGCTAGCCACACGCTATATAGCAAGCCTGGCGGTGCGAGTCTCTTTCAGTTTCGGGTTGTATTCACCCCACGACATCCGAATTGGATTACCGCTGGTGGGGTCCAACTCAGATCGAAGGGAAGCCGAACTGAAAGAGGTAGGAACTGCAACTAACCACTACCCCCGCCGCTGTTACCCGCTGTTGATCCACGCTGCCTTCGCCTACTGCCATCGGTGTCCGCTACTGCTGCCTGCTGCTAGTAAACTGATTTGCTTGAGGAGAAACAGTCTCTTATATAGCCCAAAGAGTGCATTCTCGGCTAACTAGGTACTCCATTCTGTCGTCCTTTCTAGGGAAAGGCAGCGAGCGACCAATCAAAAGTCGACATTTGCGTTTCGGCAATGTTCAACAATTTTCAATAGTACAATAGTTCGAACAATCAGATTACAATTTTCTGCATTTGGACGGGTGCTCAAATGATTTTCCAATCGATTGCTGCAAAAAATGACAGAAATCGGTTGGAAACTGACTGAGTTTAAAACGTTTGAAATTGGACAATTTTCGTGACGCTCTCGATGTTTTCGGTTTTGAAATTGGGTCCCTGTTTTGAAGTTGGGTCCCTGTATATGTTACCGTAAGACGTATTCTACATCAAAAAAAAAAAAAAACACCGTGTCTTACCCCATCTTGAAACCAAAGTTATCGAGAGTTTGGGAAATGAAATTGAAACAAGTATTGGCATTTTATTTATAGCTGTAGTGTATTTGCCTTTTCAATGCACTGGTGAGCGAAAAAATTTTTTCAAGGAAGATTTGCAAAAACTCATAAGAAACAAATCTAAATTTTTAATCATCGGTGATTTTAATGCGAAACATCGATCTTGGAATAATGCTCAAAGCAATTCCAATGGACAAATTTTTTGTTTAATGATTGCTCGGCTGGATTTTATTCAGTTTTATTTCCAAATGGTCCTACATGTTATTCCTCTATTAGGAATCCATCTACAATTGATTTGGTACTAACAAATCAAAGTCATTCATGCAGTGATTTATTAACTCATGCTGACTTTAATTCTGATCATCTTCCCATAACATTTTCTATTTCCCATGAAACTATTTTAAATCCCACTAGATCTGTGTTAAATTACCACAAGACTAATTGGGATAGATATCGTTCTACGATCGAAGAGAATTTGAATGATGATATTATTTTATAAAATAGTGCTGACATTGACAGAGCATTAGATAATTTTAGCAGCTTAATTCTCAATGCCCGGAATTTATCAGTTCCTAAGGCTCGAGTGAAATTTAATGCACCAATTATTGACAGTGAACTTCAACATACGGAGACGTCAATACCAAAGTCTCGTGATCCTGCTTTGAAAATTATTTTTGAAGAATTACAAAAGGAAATTAAACATAGATTCACTCTCTTGCGAAATGAGAATTTCATGAAGTTGAACAACTAAAACCTTATTCAAAACCTTTCTGGAAGCTTTCGAAGGTTCCTAAGAAACCTTCGAAGCCCATTACAGTCCTTAAAGATGGTGATTGCATTTTTCTAACGAATGAACAAAAATCTCAAAAACTTGCTCAGCAGTTTGAGAGTGTTCATAACTCCAATTTGAACGTAGTAAGTCCTATTGAAAATGAAGTGAGCCAAAAGTGTGATCAGATCACCACCCAAGAATTTCTTTCTGAAGTGGTATTGGAAACAAACTTGAATGAGGTGCGAACTTTTCTCAAAAAATTCAAAAACATGAAAGCACCAGGAGATGATGGGATTTTCTATATCCTCATCAAAAGACTTTCCGAAAACTCTTAAAATTTCTTGGTAAAAATTTTTAACAGATGCTTTGCACTAGCACATTTTCCTACGAAATGGAAAAATGCCAAAGTCACTCCAATTTTAAAACCCGAAAAGAATCCAGCTGAGGTATAAAGTTATCGACCAATTAGTTTACTTTCCTCTATTAGAAAACTTTTTGAAACAATTATTCTTAATAGAATGATAACACATATTAATGAGAACTCAATTTTCGCAAATGAGCAGTTTGGTTTTCGCCATGGGCATTCCACTACTCATCAGTTACTTAGAGTAACAAATATGATTCGAACTAATGAATCTGAAGGCCATTCGACTGGAGCTGCTCTTCTAGATATAGAAAAGGCATTCGACAGTAAAGGTTTAATAGCTAAAATGTCAAATATCAGTTTTCCGCTTTACCTCACTAAAATTATACAAAGTTATTTAACTGACCGCACTCTCCAGGTTAACTATCTAAATGGTAAATCTAATAGATTGCCTGTTAGAGCTGGTGTGCCTCAGGGGAGTATCTTGGGCCCAATCTTATATAACATTTTTACTTCTGATTTACTACCAGGTTGTGAGAAATCTCTGTTTTGTGACGATACAAGCATTTCCGCTAAAGGAAAAAGCCTTCGTGTTATATGCAGTCGGCTACAAAAAGGTTTAGATATATTTTCTTCATACTTGCAGAAATGGAAGATTTCCCCTAATGCTTCTAAAATACAGTTAATTATTTTCCCTCATAAACCAAGAGTTTCATTTTTTTTTTCAAGATGAACGGTGTGGTCTTAAATAGGTCTGATCAAGTTAAATATTTAGGGCTAATTTATGATAAGAATCTCACTTTCAAGTAGCACATTGAAAATATCCAGTCAAAGTGCAATAAGTATATCAAATGTTTATATCCTCTTATCAACAGGAATTCTAGACTTTGTCTCAAGAATAAACTGTTAATTTACAAACAAATTTTTAGGCCAGCAATGTTATATGCAGTTCCCATCTGGACAAGTTTTTGTGTAACCAGGAAGAAGACACTTCAAAGGATTCAGGATAAACTTTTGAAAATTATTTTGAAGCGTCCTCCCTGCTACATAGGCGAGCTACATAGGCTCACTAATGTAGAAACATTAGAAAATATGTCAAGCCAAATTATCAACAAATTCCGACAAAAATCGTTGCAATCCTCAATTGCAACGATTAGCTCACTTTATAGTCAGTAAGATAGTTTTGAGTTTATTTTAAGTTTTGTTTGATTCCTTTTTTTCCTTGACAAGTAGGTTTGATAATTTTCCTACAATTACATTAACCTAACTGCGGAAGCTAATAACATTCAATAAAATAAAAAAGCGTACAAATATATATAATAGTGTTGATATGTCACCATTTGTGGCAGAACACACAATACTAATTCTGATTAGATATTAGTACATAAATAAATCATTACAAACATTCCCCCCCCCCCTATTAAAAAAAATAAAAAAAAAGTTGCCCTAAAACATTATAGCTTTTCAATCATTCCTTGGAACTTTGGAAACTTTAGTGAATGAGGAAGGTCGTCAAAATTCTGCGTTGGCTTATGGGAAAACTCATTGCGGTGTCTGAAAAAGGAATCTTTGCTAGGAGCACCCTAACTGTGTTTACTAGTGTAATAGAACTGCGAAATACAGTAGACACCCGTGCTATATCTTACGAGATCATTTATTGATCGCAGTGCATAATCCATACAGTAATACTAAGAGGGGTACCTTATTGAAAATTGTTTGTAATTGTTTTCTTTTTCTTTATTTTCAATTAAACTTAGAAAAATAAAGAAAAAAATCAAAATACTCTGCGAATGTTCGTATTTATTTTGAGTTTTAGTGTGTAGGGGAGAACCGGACAAGACGCACCAGTTGAATAAGATGGCCGATGCTATGAAGTCCTGAAAATACTCACACATGTGGCCTTGACGAATTTCCTAGCTTTTTTCATAAAAACCCAGCTTTTCTACAGTTCTCATATAAAAAAGGTGCCATAATGACTAAAATACTTTAAAAACTGTAAAATGTCCAGCATGTAATTATTTATGAATTTTATATAAGCTTTTATGACTTGTAAATAATACAAAAAACTGTGGTTGCCCTAACCTCCATACTTTTGGAATTTATAATACTATGAATTTTTCAATTTATTTCACTAACTTTCATCAACCTTCACCTAAAAACGACCAAAATTTAAATTGAGGCAGAATGCTTCGAGAAGTTTTTGCACGAGATTGCTTGACAACTTAGGGCACGTTCTATCCAGCTTTTTACGCACCAGAATGGCGGGTGCTGTAATGCGTTTCGTAGTTTGTGAACCTCTCTGCTTACGTCAGTTTCGTGATTTCTGGAGTTTTAGCAACACAAATGTTGCCAAATTTATTGTTTTTCTTGTGAAATACATGAAGAGTCAAACTGACGTAAGCAGAGTTGTCAAAAGGGTAGGTAACATATTACGAATTTTTAATTATAGCGTCCGCCATTATGGTGCGTAAAAAGCTTGATTGCTTATGATTTTATTTCTAAAACTTCAAGAACTTCTCACTTCGCGTGCTGATTTCTGCTAGTGGCATGTAAGCCTTCTGCTTTGGAGCATATTGGCCTTTGTTGTGGTGCGTCTCGGTCACGGAATTGTTTGATGGAAATGGTAAATTTTACCTAGAAAAATATTGAAATCGAGTATTTTAGAATTAACTTCGTCATAAACAATATATGTTATAGATCCAACAATCATGCTACACGTTCAATGTCGCTTGAAAATGATATAAAGCGCTGTAAATCGCGCAAATGCTTAACTGGTGCGTTTTGTACAATCCTCCCCTGAATAGCTTTGCTTCTATCATGTTTTTGAGATGTTTATTTATGCTATACTCGTATTAGACGAAGAATTAAAATTTCATATTTACGTAACTCTCCACCAGTTTTTATCGTGGTTGGAACTAGTTTGCATATTCATATGAATTTGTTCTGGAAAAAAATGAACAAGACAACGGAAAATGAACAACGATTTTCAGAGCGCACTAGAAGGTATAGACCATCTCACCGAATCTCTTTAACCTCACTTTTCTGACAGCTAGTGGTAACTTTGTTTACATTTTGGACTTTGTTCTTTTTTCTGGTGGAACAATCGTGTGCGTAGTGGAAATGCTGCTTCTTTTATAATTGTTCTTAGTGTACTAGCACCTCACGTACAACATTTAAAGAGCATTTGGATCAAAATTGAACCGATCTGCTATAATTAAGAGCAAAATTGCATCGCCCGAAGGTAAACAAAGTTACCAGTAGCTGTCAAATTCAAATGCGTGACGTCACCGTGCGATGGTCTATGGCTCAGAAACCGAAGTTTACCGAAGTAACATCGCGATATATCAACCTTGCAAGCAAATTATTCCATAAGCCGTTCATATGAATCGGTCTAAAGTGGTGAGCAAGGTTGCCATTATGGCAGATCAACTTAGATCATGCCAGATGTCTGATCACGCACCCGATAACCTACAAAAATCACAAAAAAGCCATTATGTCAAGTTATGAACAAAGTTTTGTAACTGCGTAATAAAAAACAATATAAAAATATTCAAAAACCACTAACCCAAATTGAGTTTTATCTATCACTCTTGAGCGCTAGACAAAATAGCATTTCCGATTTTTCATCATCATCATGACATTCAACCGTGGAGGAAAAGAAAGACTCAACATACAATTATTGCAGAAGACTATTATAAAACTTTGAAAGTAACATTCCAATTTTCAGAGATAGTTCGTCGGATTAAAATGTTTTATTTACCTCAGAAAACACAGATTTATTTAAAACATGAATTTTGTTGTAAATATTTTCCAAACTCAAAGCTGTACCAATCTAGTCATTCCCACGATGATGAAAAAAAAATCCAAACTCTTTACGTACCACATTATCATCGAAGTCCCACGATTTGTGCCGATTCTCGAGCGGTTTACCGGAAACGCAGCAGCAGCTCAGGAGCAATGCACCGAAATGCAACAGCACGAAGATATCCCTCCGTTGTGGACGCGCGATTCGCCCACATTTATCACCACGGGCCATTGATTGCATTTTACTTGCTTATTCAGGCACTGCTCGAATAGAGCCTTTTTTTTCTGCAGCACTTCTTATATCACTCGAAAACCGGCTCTTCCGAACCGTTTTCGACTCGCTGCTTTTAGCCGCGAGGCAGTTGAGCAGCAACTGGATTCACTCGAACACCACAAGTTGCTAGCCACTTTTTCGCACCGAAGCTTTAAACCAGCTTATTAGCTAAAACACTAATCGCACTAAAACTTTACTTTTACTTTCTTCAATTTAATCGCACTTGGATTACTGCAACTAGCACAACCGGCATCTTCAAAGCTACGAAGCAAAACCGAAGGAAGGATAATAAACTACAGCCGAGGGGGAAAAGCAAATGTGTGCAGAATCCTGGCGTCGATGTTGTCGGAAAGTGGATTCCTTTCATTCATAAAAACCCCTTCGCCCCTTTCGGCGCCTAATAGCAACGATGAATCATCCACACACGGTCTGTTTACCTTTTGAACTTCAAAACTTAATCTACTACGTGCAGCACTGGAGCGAATTCGGGTTGGCTTCGGGTTCGTTGCCGGTATGTCGAAACAAACCGAAATACTTTACACAACACCTTAACGATTTCGGAA
The DNA here is from genome assembly GCF_029784165.1 of Wyeomyia smithii. Lineage (NCBI taxonomy): Eukaryota > Metazoa > Arthropoda > Insecta > Diptera > Culicidae > Wyeomyia > Wyeomyia smithii. The sequence goes on along the minus strand of NC_073695.1, from coordinate 192,173,197 downwards.
CGCATCAGCTGATAAGGATTGATTTTTACTAGGTAATTTCGTTACAAACTGAACACTCGTCCACCAGTGGACCATGCAACAACAACAAAATCGCGTTCACTGACAATTAGGTGAACACGCGCAGGCGCTTCCCTCCGAAGTTTCCCCTGTTGCAAGCTTCCATTACGACGATGGCTCGTCAAAACAGAACGAAAATAAACTCCGGTAACCCCGATGCGGAAGCACCGCCTCGATTTGCTAACCTCTACGCATTGTGTCAACAAATTTCGCCGAAAATTAGCGGTAAACTGCGGCTTCCGAAAGTGTTCCGTACGTAAATGTTGTTCATCAAAGCGCGCGCGACACGAAAGCAAACCACACCAAAGTTACCGCTTGCGATCCGACCGAGGGACAACGCAATACTAACTGGTAATTGGCTCTCCAGCAAGCAGTTGATCCGGCGCAACGGCGCGATCGTGTTGTGTTTTGTGATCCTGCTGCATGAATCCTGCGCTGCGGGCTATTCATTCAAACAAACGGTGGCGGAATGAACACACGCACTCACGATCGGAGCTGACGAATGTTTTACGCGGTTTGATGCTGTATTGTATGGGAGATGGGCAATGGTTTGTTGTGAATCGGTTACAGATATCATCGAAAACCGCCTAAGATGATGTTCAGAATATCTCTTTGGGATTCATCGGATATTTCCTTTAATGTGTTTAACCTATTTTCAAAAGTCCATCTATCCTTCTATATTTAACTTTTAGAAGAGTGTTTTATGGTATTAGAAACAAAATTTGACTAATGAATCAAAAGCGATTACTGGCTTTAAGTCATTAATTAACCTATTCACTTCTAAGGTTCCATGAAATTTTCTTTTTTACTTATTTTGTGGCGCGATTCGTTGTCTTGCTTTCGTTTCGAACAGACGCAAATTGTTTTACTCCGGTTGATTCGAAATATAACAATACGGCACACGAGTTGTCGTTCGACGGGTATTGTTTTATCGGTTCGTTCTTGTGCAGTGCCCTGTGCGACAACAATAGCCTGCAGTTTATCAGCAGAAGCATCTTTTGCGCACTGGCAGGCTACCCCGCCAGTGGCCGATCCGGTCACACAAAAACATTCCCTCGCACCGCTGGTACCCCGCTAGCAGCACGGATCTCCATACGGCCGAGTGAGTGGATTCAACTGCAAGTCTCATCTACAAGGCCGCGCGCAAATAAGACCACAGTGATACAACACAAAACGGGATCATTCGATGTCGGCATTGTTTGTTTTGCTGAGACACTCTTCCTGATTGATCAAACTAGCAGCCATCCGGTCGTGTAGGCAAAAGACCTAGACGTTCGGTGAAGTATTCGCTTTATAATTATAATTTTTATTTTTATTATCATTATTATTATAATTGTTATTATTATTATTATTATTATTATTATTATTATTATTATTATTATTATTATTATTATTTTTCGTCCCCAATACGATTGTCTTTTTTTTCATTTGATCCATCTTAACTTGAAAAATTGTTTTTTTTTTATTCAATACCAATTATTTGATCCCCCGTATATTCGGATAATTATCGTTTGTGTGCGGTAGAGCGTAACTCTCCCGCAAAAATGGACAACAACCAGATGGAACTATTCCTGGATGTGGAAACAAATGGGGAATAGATTGAAATCTCCCCCTGCAGTTCCCCCCTGCCTTCCCCTGTACCATCCCCGCTACCTAGCTCTGTACCAAGGGTACCTGAAATAGATGCTTCGAAAGGTCCGTTCATAGTTTTTTTCAGGCCCATAAAGAAGCCTCTTAATATAATACAAATCGGCAAGGACCTGACAAAACAGTTTTCGGACGTAACCGAAATTATTAAGGTTAGATTGAACAAACTGCGAGTTGTCGTGAGTAGCTTGAAGCAAGCAAATGCAATTGCTAACTACGAGCTCTTCACGAGAGAGTACCGCGTGTACATCCCTGCCAAGGACGTGGAGATCGACGGTGTGGTTACCGAAGGAAACCTCACGGTCGATGACATTTTGCGTCACGGGGTTGGCTGTTTCAAGAACCCCCTGATTCAAAATGTAAAGATACTGGATGTCAAGCAATTGCATTCAGTATCCATCGAAGAAGGGAAGAAGAAATTCCTCCCTTCGGATTCCTTCCGTGTAACATTCGCCGGATCTGCACTGCCGAACTACATATCTTTGGACAGGGTTCGTCTGCCTGTACGCCTGTTCGTACCGCGGGTCATGCATTGCCAAAACTGCAAGCAGTTAGGTCATACAGCCACCTACTGCTGCAACAAGGCACGCTGCAGCAAGTGCGGAGGCAATCATGCTGAGACCGCTTGCAATGAGGATACTGAAAAGTGTCTTTACTGTGAAGGAACTCGGCATGACCTTTCGTCGTGTCCCGCGTACAAACAGCGCGAGGAAAAAGTTAAGCGTTCCCTCAAGGAACGATCAAAGCGCTCTTTTGCAGAAATGCTTAAGAGGGCTGAGCCACCCTCGACAGGAAACATCTTTTCCTTTTAACCAACCGATAAGGGGACATCTGACGATCCCGTTGAAGGGTGTTCTTATGCCATGCCAGAAGGATCTAGGAAGAGGAGGATGCTTAACTCTCCTAATCTTTCTAGCAAAGGTCGTAAGATAACCCCTAGCGGAATGACCAATAAGCCAACACAAAAAGGAAGTAGTGAAAAAAAACCGAAGCAAGTACCTCCTGGTTTTAATTTCAATTCAAACCAGGAGTACCCACCGCTTCCTGGGGCACCAAAACCTCTCGTGCACCCTTTGCTCAATCAGAAAATAGAAAAGAAACAGGATTTATAAATTTCTCTGATATTGTGGATTGGATATTTAAAACGTTCAACATACCAGATCCCCTTCAAAATATTCTTCTTGCCCTCCTCCCCACAGTGAAAACCTTTTTGAAGCAACTAGCAGCAACTTGGCCCCTCATTTCAGCTATCATATCTTTCGATGACTAATACGTCGAAAGAGGTTAGGAATTTTATCACTGTATTACAGTGGAATTGCAGAAGTATCATCCCCAAATTCAATCTATTTTCTCATTTGATAAACACACACAATTGTGACGCGTTTGCGCTCTGTGAAACTTTTCTCAATTCAAACGATCAACTTAATTTCCACGATTTCAACATAATTTGTCGAGATCGAGACTCACGCGGAGGAGGGGTACTTTTAGGGATCAAAAAGTGCTATTCTTTTTTTAGAATCGACCTCCCCTCGATCTCAAATATTGAAGTCGTTGCCATTCAAACGAATATGAATGGAAAAGACCTATGCCTTGCTTCGATATATATCCCTCCGTCCGCGCGGATTGAACAGAGGCAACTTACTGATATAGCAGAGTTGCTTCCTGCGCCTTTTTTGATATTGGGAGATTTTAACTCTCACTGTTCGCTATGGGGGTCGCTGTACGAAGACAACCGATCTTCTTTAATCTGTAACTTGATCGACGACTTCAATATGACACTTTTGAATACTGGGGAAGCGACACGTGTACCCAATCCTCCAGCACGTGAAAGCGTGCTTGACCTATCCCTTTCCTCGACATCACTAGCGTTAGATTGCCAGTGGAAAGTAATCAATGATCCCCACGGTAGTGATCATCTTCCAATCGTTATTTCAATTCCTAATGGTTCAACTCCCCCGGATCCAATCAATATCTCATACGACCTTACACATAATATTGATTGGAAGTCTTATGAGACGATTATAGCGGAATCCATCGAGTCTTACGAGGAACTTCCTCCGGAGGTAACGATTAGACGGCGCCCTCCTACAAAATGGTGGGACAAACAGTGCTCTGAACTGTACGCGCGAAGGTCCTCGGCGTATAAGGACTACCGAAAGTACGGCTCTGTTAAGCTGCTTCGAAGGTACGAGGTACCCGACAGGCAGATGAAGAGCTTGATGAAAGCGAAAAAACGCGGATTCTGGCGGCGGTTTGTAAACGCGTTGTCGAGGGAAACAGCGATGAGCACCCTTTGGGATACCACCAGGCGCATGCGGAACCGTGACGTTTCGAATGAGAGTGAGGAGTATTCAGATCGCTGGATACTCGATTTTGCCAAAAAGGTCTGTCCGGACTCTGTACCGGAACAGAAAACCTTTCGCGACGCGTTATTAGTAACTACGGAAGAGCCTCCATTTTCGATGTTGGAATTTTCAATGGCTCTCCTGTCGTGCAACAATAAGGCTCCAGGGTTAGATAGAATAAAATTCAACCTGTTGAAGAATCTACCCGACTCTGCATAAATACGCTTGTTGAATCGACAAGTTTCTTGAGCTAAATATTGTTCCGCACGACTGGAGGGAGGTAAAAGTCATTGCTATTCGGAAACCCGGGAAACCTGCTTCTGATCACAATTCATATAGGCCGATTGCGATGCTCTCTTGCCTCCGGAAATTAATGGAGAAAATGATCCTCTTACGGTTAGACAAATGGGTCGAAACAAACGGTTTACTCTCAGATACTCAATTTGGCTTTCGCCGGGGCAAAGGGACGAACGATTGCCTAGCGTTGCTTTCTACTGAAATTCAACTCGCATTTGCTCGAAAAGAGCAAATGGCTTCTGCGTTCTTGGATATTAGAGGGCTTTTGACTCTGTCTCTGTAGAAGTTTTAAGCGAGAAACTTCATTCGCAGGGACTTTCACCAAATTCGAATAACTTTTTGCTCAATTTGTTGTCAGAAAAGCATATGTATTTCTCACATGGCGATTCGACAACTTCCCGAATAAGTTACATGGGCCTTCCCCAGGGCTCATGTTTAAGTCCTCTCTTATATAATTTTTACGTCAATGACATCGATGAATGTCTTGCAAATTCATGCACGCTAAGGCAACTTGCAGACGATAGCGTTGTATCCATTACTGGTAGCGAGGCTAGCGATCTGCAAGGACCATTGCAAGATATCTTAGACAATTTGTCTGAATGGGCTCTTAAGCTGGGTATCGAATTCTCTCCGGAGAAAACTGAGCTGGTCGTTTTTTCTAGGAAGCATAACCCAGCTCAGCTGCAGCTCCTACTAAAGGGTAAAACGATCTCTCAGGTTTTAGTCGCTAAACATCTCGGGGTCTGGTTCGACTCTAAATGCACCTGGGCTTGTCATATTAGGTATCTAACACGAAAATGCCAACAGAGGATTAATTTTCTTCGTACGATTACCGGAACCTGGTGGGGTGCTCACCCAGCAGACCATCTGAGGCTTTACCAAACAACGATATTGTCTGTAATTGAGTACGGGTGTTTCTGCTTCCGCTCCGCAGCAAACACACATTTGATCAAACTGGAGCGAATACAATATCGTTGTTTGCGTATTGCCTTAGGCTGCATGCAGTCGACCCATACGATGAGTCTTGAAGTGCTAGCGGGTATTCTTCCGTTGAAACATCGCTTTTGGAATCTCTCTTACCGGTTGCTAATCCGATGCACAGTTATGAACCCATTAGTAATTGAAAATTTCGAGAGGTTGGTCGACCTTCAATCTCAATCCAGATTTATGACTTTATATTTTGACTATATGGCTCAAGATATTAACCCTTCTTCATACGTTTCCTCCAATGTCGCACTTTTAGGTACTTCTGACAATGCTATATTCTTCGACACCACCATGAAAACAGACATTATTGGTATCCCGGATCAATTGCGACCACAAGGGATCCCTAAGATTTTTTCCAATAAGTTTAAACATGTTAGTTCTGATAAAAGGTTTTACACTGACGGATCTAATCTAGATGAGTCCACTGGTGTTTATCATGAAAATTTAACCGCCTCTTACAAACTCGATGCTCCTGCTTCCGTGTACGTCGCAGAACTTGCTGCTTTTCAGTACTCTCTTGGGATCATCGAAACCCTGCCCATAGACCACTACTTCATCTTCACAGACAGTCTCAGTTCCATTGAGGCTCTGCGATCGATGAAGACTGTGAAGCACACCCCGTATTTCCTGGGGAAAATACGGCGGTTTTTAAGTGCTTTAACAGATAAAAACTACCGGGTTACCTTAGCGTGGGTCCCTTCTCATTGTTCCATTCCGGGCAATGAAAAGGCTGACGCTTCAGCTAAGGTGGGTGCTATTGATGGCGATATTTATGTAAGACCAATTGCTTATGATGAATTTTATAGCATTTTGCGTCAGAGAACACTCAACAGTTGGCAATTATCATGGAACTCAGATGAACTGGGACGGTGGCTACATTCCATTTTTCCTAAGGTATCGACGAAAGCATGGTTCAAGGGGTTGGATGTAGGTCGGGACTTCATTCGCCTGATGTCCAGACTTATGTCCAATCACTATACGTTAAACACGCATCTCTTTCGTATAGGGCTTGTAGACAGTAATCACTGCGTTTGTGGCGATGGCTACCATGACATCGAGCATGTTGTTTGGTCGTGTACCGAATACTGTGGTGTTAGGTCCGAGCTTATAGATTCCCTTCGGGCCCGAGGAAAACAACCGAACGTACCCGTTAGAGACATTCTGGGAAGCGGTGATCTCCAGTATATGACACAGCTATACGGATTTATAAAAAATGCTGGAATTAAAATTTGATTTTTCTTATCTATTTGTTAGATTACAATTCCCGTTATAAACTGAATGAAAATGATACACCATGCTGGAGACACTAAATCGAAGACTCGGCATCTTCATGTTCACGCAGACACCTCAGACCAAAACTGCTCAACTGGAACATCACTGCTTAGCCATGTACAAATAAATAAATCCTGTAACTCAATATAGTTAAAATCAAAATTGTAACTCCCCTCCTCTCACCTTAAATCCCCACTAGCTCGTAGTCGGCCGCGAGATATAAAAAATGTGCCTCCCTCTTTTCCCTGCTAATTTAGAATTAAAAAAAAATTTACTTGGCTCAGTTAAACATAAATTGTATCGTGCCGTGTCAAATAAACTATTTTAAACTAACTTATTTTGTGGCGTGTTTGTAAACATAAACAGCATCGTCTTCGTGTAGAGAACTAATATATTTCACTCATTTCCATTGCAAATATTCATTTTTGATGTTTCTCTAAAAACCGCAACTACAATTTAACGACTGAATTTTATTATAATTTATTTTAGTATTTCTCAACACAAAGTGTTGTCTTGAAGTTTTAGATCGATTATTATAAAGCGTATATCTTACGCTCTACCACAAATACATACTGAAACAGTCCGGTGACTTACAGGTTTTACTATGCCAGTGGTCGAAATGGGAAATTCGCGTGACACCGCTTTTCCGTCGTATATACGGCGTTACTACTCAACGTGGGCACCGTTCGCTACACGCAGCTGGTGATGTGTCACTAAAACCGCTTCGTGCTCACGTGCGGCTTTGGAAATATAGGCTATTTACATTATACTCACGGACTGGCGACAGGCAAGAGTATACCTCGTCGCATCGAATATACAAACAACCATAATCGGAATTTATGCGATCCATGAAAAAATAAAAAGAAATTATTGATCAACTTGTAAGCCAATGAAAGTACCAACAAGAGATTATTATTTCAAACATTTACGATTTGTTATGTCGCCGATGTCATGTTGCCAGTAGTCGAGGCTTGAGTATCTCACATGCCCTACTTTGTTCTATGTTTGGAAAAATCGATTGAAGTTCGGTGCACACCACTTACCAACTCCGTGATGTAGTTATTGAGCATTAGGCTCGTGACCTTTTAGTTACAAATTATTCCCACAAGTATGGCCGCAGCAATGCAGGCAGCAAATCAACGACCCAAGCCCAAGTATTTAATTATTTTAACGTCCATCACCCGAGGTAGTAGAGGTGGGAGAAATGGGTTTTATTGGAGGTATATATTGAATTTCCTATTTACGACAGGTGGTTGAAGCAGGAGAGTTTGTTCAGTTCATTGCAATAATTTAGTTGCCTCTGATTCGATTACAGGAAATTTTCGTCAGAAATTGATTATAGACCTATTTACGTACGAATGTGTTAGGGCAACTCGTTGAGGAAAATATTTACAAGTCACTGTTTTGTTTGCTATGCTGTGTTTTTAGCAGCTGGACAAATATTCAGTTGAAAACTTATTATATGTTTTAAGCTCATTTCTTAATAATTTTTCTATTCGTGATCAGGAATCAGAAGAAGCTATTCAACATAACGTGTGAGGAAAAAAATCCGAACAACTTTCAAATTGTTCTACGATTTCGAAGTGCTGCACAAATCAAAAATCCTTTTCCACAAAATGAAGATCCACTTTTATATAAACGATCAGTCGATTCTGTCAAGTGACGCTTAGTTGAGAAAATGGCGTTGTCGGAAGAAGACCGCTGTAAATTGATTTGCAATTTTTGTGAGCAAAACAAAGAAAATTATAAAAGGTAAGTGTTCCACTATTTTAAAGATCTTGGATATAAAAAAGAAAATCTGGTTCCGGACGAGAATGCACTTTGCAAGAGAGCAAAGTTCGAGCAAAATTGAGGGCGGAAACGGCTGGTCGGTCGGCGAAATCATATCGTGAGCTGGGCAACAAATATCAGGTTGATCCAAAAACAGTGAAAAAGTATCTGCATGAAAGTGGTATAAAACTGACAAAGTAGTGTTTTGGCCAGACCTTGCAGTGTCACAGAGAATCTTTCTGGGCAAATTTGAAGCGAATGGTCTACCATAAAGGTTACAGAGCTAAAAACGTCGATTGTTTGATCGAAAAATCAAGAAGGAGCTCAAAACAACAGCAAAATCAAGAAGGATCTCAAAACAACAGAAATCAGCGCGATGTGGAGCTGAGGTTTTCTCATGAGGTTTGTTAATGAGTTACACTACGTAAATAAACAAACAAGTTTAGAAAAATAAGTTGCGTAATATTTTTTTTGGAATTGAAAGTTTGTTCGGATTTTTTTCCTCATACGTTAATCGACCAAAACAGGTGAGAAGTGATGAAAAGTCGAAGCAACGAGATGCGATGATTTACAGTTTGGAGGAAACAAAAGAAACTTTACACGGGTTTGCACGCTGATTAGTGTGCGTAGGTGAAAAGTCACTTACCTCTATAACCAAAACTGTTTAAGATTACTATTAGTGCAATTATTTGTATACCATATTTGGTAGTTTGAAAAGGGGTAAATATTTTATTTCTACGTTAATGTTTTTTGATTTTTCAAGAATAGAAAACCCTTCTTGTTCCCTAGTGTACTCAAATTTCTACACCCAGATCCACATTACCACTCAGATTTTTAAGGACGCTTTTGTGAATCTTGATAAAATAAGTCGTTCTAATGGTTCATTTTCAGTACGATCGTTCCCAAATGTGCGAGAAAAAAAAGCAATAAAAAACGACGACAAGAAATCACGGCAAGGGAATCATTGAGACATCGAAAACTCATTTGTAAATATTCGGCTATTTTGGCTGCTCAAGATCTGGTATACCGGATTCGTGAAAAGCTTTAAACGCGTCGGATCTTTTCGTCGTAGACATTGGACCACTCTTTGTCACACCACGGACTGTGAGGCCATTCGTTGATCATCACACCGCGATATGTCTTCGTTTGAGCTTCCAACGCGGCGTCGAGAATCAAGCTTTTAAAATCCTTTACTCTAACTTCTGCTCGATATTCCGTGTGAGGTCGTAGGAAATATCAACTGATCGCGTGCAAGTCGAACATTTAGCAATTGAAATTTGAATAGATAAATGGGGGCGCTACCGTAGGGATCGAGGATTACTATTTGTGCATTTCAACCGTAGCGATGGGGAGCTTAAAGATAGATCTGAAGCGCTTGGACGCATTGGAGATTTTTGAACACGTGTCATTCCAATGTTGTTTGAAATTTACATGTCGAAGTCATCACGAAGATGAGCGGTTATCATTGAAAAGGGAACCCCAAGCTACGTCGTAATAATTTAAATCTCTCAAAGCTCTACAACTTTCGGTACCTGGTCACTGCAGAATCTAAGGATATGAGCTGGCAGCCTAGCAAGACAAGGATCTGCTCAGCCATTCATTGGACCTGAACTGTTTCTGCGCACCTCCACATCCGCCAATAAAAGCGAACTAAGTACATGTGAATGTGAGGCTAACCCTCTGAAAAGACAGCTGTTCAGAAATCCTAAGAATATATATTGGGAATCCTTTAAGGAACACCTGATCGATTCACGAACTTTCAGTTACAGCAACATTCGAAATTCAGTTGACCTGAATTCGGTAGCAAATGATCTACAAAATAGAATCATGGATGCTTTTAACGCCAACTGTCCACTAACACAGCGGTCAGTATGCCGTGACGTACCCTGGTGGAATGATCAACTCAGTGACCTTCGTCGGCAAACAACAGGGCTAAAGTCACGTCTGACTGGGATGACTACAGAGCGTCCCTCACCAAGTACAACGCCGAGCTTCCAGAGTTAGTTTCTGTGAAAGAATCCAAACTCTGTCGGAAGCTACGCGGCTCCAAAAGGCGATGTCCAAAGACCATACTCACGGTTTAGGACAAGTGAAGAAAGAGGATGGATGTCTCACTGTCACTACCAAGGAAACGTTGGAGGTTTTTATGAACACCCACTCTCCTGGATCGACAGAGACCGAAGAATTGAATAGTGATGGGTCGCGGCGGGACAATTCGAGACATATGGCGTCTCGGGAGTCCATCCTACTGGCCCGTAGACTGTTCACGGAAGCTTCAGTAGGTTGGGCTCTAAGCTCATTCGATCCTATGAAGTCTCCACGTTCAGACGGCATACATACCCATCTTTCTACAAAAATTGGCCGCAGTTATCATGTCCGAACTCATCAACCTCTTCAGAGCCAGCTTTATCCTGGGCCCGGATTCCGGATAACTGGCTGAAGATGGAAGAAAGGACAAAACCCTACCTAAGACTTTCAGACACATAAGTCTGACATCATCATTTCTAAAGTTGATGGAGAAAATAATGGATAAATATATCCGTGATGAGTTTCTTAAAGACTCCCCGCTGCATAGGAACCAACATGCCTAGCAAAGCGGCAAGTCAACAGAAACTGCTCTTCACAGCTTAGTGACGTTGATTAAAAAGTCCCTGAATTATCAGGAGACGACGCCATGTGCCTTTCTTGATATTGAAGGGGCCTTCGATCACACGTCCTTTGCATCAATTAAAACGGCTCTCTTCAATGAGGGAATCGACCCCACTTCACGGAGCTGGATACACGCAATGTTTCTAGCAGAGTTATCACAGCAACATTGGGAGATTCGTCTGTTACAATGCCGGTGATCGAGGGATGCCCGCAAGGAGAGGTTCTCTCGCTTTTGTAATGCTCACTAGTTGTCGACGCACTTTTCGATAAGCTTTCACAGCTTGGTTACGAGGTCATTGGATAGGCTGATGACATCGTCAGAGGTAAACACGACGCAACTCTGTCGAGCCGAAGGCAAGCAGCTCTGAATGCCAACATGTTATGGTGTCTACAGGAGGGTCTCAACATAAACCCTTTTAAAACAGTCCTAATCCCATTCAGTAAACGAAGGAAGATCTCCATCACTCCTCCAACGCTGAAGGGAGTTAAACTGGGCTTCAGCAATGAAGTCGAATACCTCGGAATTATTCTGGACGAGAAACTGAACTGGTCTGCACAACTGGATCATGCCGCTAAGAAAGCGACTTCGGCGATCTGGGCCTGCAGGACTCTGTTCGGTAAGACCTGGGGACTGAAACGAGACTTGGCACTCTGGTCTTACAAGACCATGGCCCGACCAAGAATCACCTATGCTGCCCTTGTATGGTGGCCTAAGGTGAACGAAGTGAGTGCGCAAGCCAAACTCAAAAAAGTTCAAAGACTTGCATGGCTTTCGGTTACCAGCCCTATGCGAACAACTCCAACTGCAGCCATGGAGGCTATGCTTTGCCTACTGCCTCTACATCTTCATGTGAAAAAGGAAGCAGAGCTTGGCGCTCTAAGGTTTGAAAGGAGGAAAACTATACTCGAAGGGAACCTAATCGGCCACCTTCGCATACTTAGGGAGTTCAAACTAACTCCGCTATTACCTACAGTCTCCAACTGGATGGACGTTAGGACCAACATGTCTGAAACGCAACTACAGACATGCGAAAATCGGTATATTCTCGGACAGTCAAGCAGCACTACTAGCACTTAAGTCCGTCAAATGCGCTTCCAAACTTGTTTGGGAATGTATTGAAACGCTACGGGAACTTTCCCGACAGAACTCAGTTTTTCTGTTTTGAGTGCCCGGACATTGCGGAGTCGAGGGTAATGAACACGCTGACTACCTAGCAAGACAGGAATCAGCTCAGCGGTTTATTGGCCCCGAGCAGTTTCTGGGTACGTCCGATGCCGCTATCAAAAGCGAACTACTAACTTGGGAAAGGCTAGAAATAGCATCCCAATGGCAACAGGTACAGGGTTGCAGACAAGCTAAACAGTTTATCTATCCGAACCCTGGAACCGCCAGAAAATTACCTAGTCTAAATCGTAATGAACTTCGGATAATAACGGGACTTCTTACCAGACACTGACCTGCTTTTTATCATTTAAAGAAAATCGGTGTAGTGTTGAACGACACCTGCCGATTCTGCAAATCTGAACCAGAGAGTTCAGAGCATTTGATTTGCTTTTGCGGAGCTCTTGCTTCCTCTAGGTACAATTTCTTAGGAAGCTACCTTTTAACTCTATACCAAGTATCTTATACCTAATTGAGATACAGGTTTACAACAAAACAATTCCACTCCATCAATGAGTACGAGCAATCCGTTACCTGTCGGAGCCCGCCACAAAAGACAATCAGCAAGAATGTCGCAGTGACATTTCCGTACCTGTAGTGCCCTTCAGGCATACAGGAAAAAAAGTACATGTCAAAAGTTTGAAATAACATCTCGTTGGTAACGAGCGCAGGGTTTTATACAAGCTGAACAATTTATTTACCCAACCTTGGGGTTACCAAAGGCTACTCAGTTTAACTCGTAGGGAACTACGCATCACCATGCAACTTCTCGCTAAATACTGTCCAGTTCTTTGCCATTCGAAGAAAATCGGCACCAACCAACCGACCAGCCGACAATTGTTGCTTTTGCAACGCTGAACCTGAGAGCTCAACATATTTGCTTTGCTTTTGCGGGGCTCTTGCTTCATCGAGGTTCAACTTTTCCGGAAGTTACCTCTCAACTCCATACCAGGCAAGGAGTGTTATTTCCAAAACGGTCACTGGTTTGATCAACCTTGTAGTTCCGAATTGGGGTAATCGGGGCCATCCACAAAAGACAAACATTACTGTCGCAGGTGCTTTTCTGCCCTATGACCTTCAGGCAGAAAAATTAAAAGAAAAATATCGCACTCTGGGCGCTCTGCCAGAGGCCGCTTGATCTTCATTTGGCCCTGTTTGTACACGAGGCGTGCGGACAGCTCATGTGAAGTCTGTCCACAATAGAGGCATTATTCGGCATCTCTATCACAGGCATCATCAGTATTTGCCACAACGTGCTTTATTGCCGCTCTATTTTTTTTTTCCTTGCCGTTCACCTTATTCCCATGGTTGTATATAACATTCGGATTGCGATACACACATCCTTCAGTACACAGCCGCTCTATTGCCAAGTTTGCTTATTTGCCACGAATGCTGTCGGTAAGGTACCCAAGCAACAATTGAAACATAATAAAAAAATAAATTGTGATCATTTGTTGCACTAATGAAATTCCGAGGTTTTAGGAAACATTTTTTGTTACTACGATGAAATTTCAAAGAAACAAGCAACAACTAAAGTTGCATCGCTGCTTCAAAAAACTTTACACCAACAACGTCATTCACGTGGTTGGATTTGTTGTTGAAACGTGTAAACGGCATTTGAAAACCTAACCTTCACTGAATAGATCTAGTGGGTGGAGCATATAGGTTGCCAACGGAATGCTTGCGAGATACAAAAAACAAACACACAAAAATACTTCTAAAAGTTGCTGTCATGTTCTGAAGCCATGTAACAGCAACTTTTGTTCGATCGTTAACCTTATATTTGTTTTTGAGCTGAGATTATTTACTGCGTTGTAACTTTTGGGTACTTGAACTAGAAGTCGTCCAAAGAGTGTGGGTCTCTAAAACGAAATGTGATAAATTGCTTTGAATTTCATTATCACGCTGAGGTGCTGATGAATTGAAGAAGCAAAATTAAAAACTGGTAATGACCATTGGAATGATAAGGGAAGCAATATTTAAAACTGAGCCATGAACTTGCAAGTGTTTCTACAGCAAATGACGTAAATAGTACAAACGAGAGAATTGCATGAAAATCGATAACTGGAGTTGAATCCTCAAATTTCTGGAAATAATCAAAGATAAATCGCTATACAGACAATCTCTTTCTATTCTGACCATTTGCCATTCTACAATCTTACCACAATGCCATGAAGTTTCTATTGCGCCCTAGTTGCTGCTACGATGCATGTTCGTAGCTGAAATTTTACCATGCAGCATTTACCATGTTGTTATCAAATTCCATGCATAAGTTCATACACATTGCGGTTTCATTCTTGAAACTTGTGTTGAAACAACGAAAATGTTGCAATTGGCTCCACCTCCTGCGCTTTTTTTTGTCATTGTATAAGAAACTGAGATGTAACTGCAACTTAATTTCGCATAAGAATTTGTTGCTGTGATGCACAAAGTTCATAATCGAAACAAATTTTGCTGCTTGGGTACCGAGCAGTTTGTATTTTACTCCTTACGCTTATTCTTCCTACAGATTTTTCTAAAAGCCGTCACACGACATTCGTCATAGACAAATAAAAAAGGGGATAAATGTCTTCGGTGGATTTGGGCTGTTACCGAAACGCGCTGTTTGTGTAGTGCTGACACGAACGTCTGTATAAAGAAAACAACTTCTTCTCTCTTCTACATTCGCTATTCCGAAGACATCCTTCAAATAATACCGAATCGACACACGAAATACATTTTTTGGTTCCTTTAGTGATGCTCTGTTGCCATTACGTTCTCAATGTGATGCGACTGCTAGCGCGGGTGGGTATCACAAACAAACAGCAACAGAAAAAGTATTCTGAGAAGACAGTAAAAAATAGCTGTACTCTTGGGATGCCACGGGTAGACGCACGTTGTTGACGCTCACGTTGCTTGGCAAAGCGAAACAAGTCTGATTGGAGGTTAGTTTTTACTTCCCTCGTCGAGCGATACTGAATGCAATCCAGTATCATTACCAGTTGAAGGTTACATTAGTTTCAATAGCCGGTTTCAGCCTTCAGGGGATCCTCTAGAGTCAAACTCGAGTCGGTGACCACCGCCGTCGATCTCCACTACGCGAGGTGCGATGTACACGTGTTACTCCCGTGTAAAGGTTAAACACCGAAACACGTAGTTGTCCGTCGTTTGTTCAGACTTTGGTAATCTCAGTCATGGCTGAAAACTGTTTAACTAGATTCTTAAAATTTGAATTGTATTTGAGGGTTATATACCTTTGCTCGAGGAAAAAAAGATAGCTTGGAATTTATTTTTTTCGTGTAGCACCTTTTTTATTGCATGAAGGTAGTATTTTTTCAGTAGTACAGTTATTCGACAGCAAAAGAAAAACAAGTTTGTTCATAAGAAATACAAATTACTTGTAGAGTAATGGCCGTTTTCCCGAAACGCCTATTTTTTGAAGAAGTTTGTGGTGTTTACGATAGAGATCCAGTAGATGAACGGAAAGAAACTTATTTTATTTCATTAGTTTAGGAGTGTGCCGGGTATCTGAACGATCATTTTCAGAAGTATTTTGTCAATATTTTGTAAGTATTTTGTAAACATGTTTAGAGCGCTAAAAATTGCATTAAATTTTTTCTCTATCTCCGCGGAGAGAAATCAGTTTTTACATCGAAAAATGACATTCAAGCTTTTATCACTCAGCAACCGCATGCACAATTGGCACAAACTATTTGCATGTTGAAGATCAATCTGTTCTCTAACGGCTTAGAATATTTTCATCGTTAGAAATTTCAAGTATAGTTGTTAAACTGTTATCAAAGTTTATATGCCAGATAATACCATAAGGCGTCACCCGCGGGGAATGGGTTAAGTTAAACTTAGAGTGTCGAAAAACGATCGTCCAACGAGCGGGGAATTTAATAACGATAGAAGATCGATTCAGTGTTTTACCACAATCGTAAACATGGCAGTCATTTTTTGAGAAACACCATTCCGAGATAAACGCGTATAAAGCTTCAAGTTTAACTCATACGGCTGTGACGAGGCGCGCTTAAAATCGCTCTATTTTCTCCTTGCTCAGATCTTTATGAAAATTTGTAAAAATGTTCTTAAGAAGTTGCACTTCAAGATAATGCAATAAATTTTGTTTTCTATTTTTTGAAAACTAAAAAGATATATAACCTCTTAAAGCTAGCACTTTGGACCGGAAAAACACAACCCACGGTCCCATCGATTTTTTTCAAATACAGTTATACGTGCTGGGTCGGTTTCTGCGATGTTCCTGATTTGACTATTAGGGCCTTGTACCCGGGAGGATAAGGCGGAAGAACGAGTTGGATTCCGCCTCCGGAATCAAACATGTTGTTTTCATGGTCTATAGTGGATAGTGTATAATTAAAACCTTTTTTCATCATTCATCAGCATAGTAGAAAACAACAACAAGGGAAAAAACTTCTCTTCTAAAGGTGCTTTTTTCCACAGCGAGCACACAAACGGTGTTCAGTCTCGCAAACGTTGGCAGCAGTATTGCACGAATAACCGCTGTCCAAAAAGGTTTAAGCTCGGGATGGAACCCTCCAAAGTAAAAGCTCCAGAGAAATTCTTGCCATTCAGAACTTTTCGTCTTTCGTTTACGGAGTATTCGAGTTAACTTGTTGGAGAGATTAACACTACAGGGTATACAGCACAGTGATGAAAGGGATTCTGAATAACAAGGTACTCCATTTTGTTAGGTGCTTAGTAATGGGTTCGAAACTTGACAAAATCACACCATGCCGAAAGATCTTCATTTACGATTGGCGATATTGTGTCTGTGGTTTTTTTGTTTTTTGTTTACACGACTGACCGCGCCAGGACACTCTATCAGAAAACAAACTGACTCCAAGCTGTGGATCTTCACTGGCTACTGCTTGGCTGTTCGGTGGAATGAGGAACACTGTGCGTTTCGAGTATATTGTTTATTCCATCGCAGTGAAGTTAATGTCAGCAACTGATAACTTCTAAAGAAGACGGCAGTGACGCTGCCCCTCTTATATAGGTGAACCGATGCCGAATTAATTTATCAAGAAGAAGAAAAAAGTCGATTTTTGTTGTCATTATTATTTTGTTGCTTCCGTATGCAACAACGACATTATGCATATGCACTAAGAATTTCTCCTAATGCATAATTTTAATGAAGTCTAATTTATGAAATGAATCTTACACTGAAAATGATTTCGAATGCACAACAGCTTACTAATTTAAGAAACGTGCAAAGATGTCATCAACTACAATTAACTAATTTTTTTTTATTTTGAAGCAGCACGACAGCTTCAAAGTTTTAGAAGATTTTTTTATCCTGACAAATAAGTTTTTTTTTTTTCATTAACCTTTAATCTTGCATTACATTCACTAAATTACGACGAGAAATAATATGCATGTATTATTTGTCAGGTTAAAAACAACAAAAAGATCATCTGAATGTGTTCAAATGATGAAAATAGAATCAGAATAAATCTTAGTAAATGAACAATTATAAAAATTTCCCTTGACTTACGAACACAAACTGTTTTATAAATTTGTATTTTAGGAAAAACTTTTGTTCTTTTGATATTATACCGGTCACGATTGTTTACTAAACACCAAAAATAAAAGAAAAGAAAAATTGAACTTATTTTCGTAGCATAAATGTTTAATTCTTGTTGAATAATATTGGTCGACTAAAGCGAAAAAAATTTTACTCAAAGTTCAAAATAGTTACCCTAAAAGATTATAGCCTTTGAATATAGCTTTTTTTTTAACTTTGAACATAGGCTTTTCATTATCTTTAAATCTTGGCAACAGCTGGTGGATTTTTATGCCTCCACAAACATGGTCTTCTCTTGAGGAGAGATTTCTGAATAAAGAGAAATACAGACTCGTGCAATTTTGCGTGAAAATGCTCTTTTTTAAAACAACTGCAGCTGATGTTCAGCAACTCTTCGCAATACTTCAACAGGTTAGGTGTGGGTTAACATCCATTCTAAACAATGTATTCAGTGCTCACCTCCATCTGGCATATATGCATTGCAGCACTTGATCAAAACTGTTCCGATGGAACTCGTGTAGAGTCAGATAAAGAAACCAACAGGGACTGACCGATTCACATTGCCACGGACGCTATCAACAGTTGATAAGAAGAAATAGTTTAACGCATTGCACATACGCGTGCGGGTAAAACGACACCAGAAAAAAAACCTCCACCCTGAAGCGATGATAAGGTACTATCAACAAATATTATGTGTGATATAGTAAAACTGCATTAAAGTGTAGTATGTAGAACAAGCTGTCTCTTTTCTTCTCTTTTGGCTTTTCTCGAGTATGCTAACGTCTATTTTATATGAGACATAATATGTTACTACTCGCTCTACAAAATACACGAATCATTAACATTACCAGGCGGCGAAAATTTGAATCAACTGCAAGCAATATTAAGTCTTGAAGAGAAGTCAATTTAAACCAATTCAACATTATTTTAAGCTCATGCTAAAGAAGCTGCCGTACAACAATCACCTGTCACATCACAAACTTTCAAAATAAGGGATAGCCCAATGAACAAGTTTGTGCGGTCTTATCACTACTACTTCTAGCAAACACTTCAAGGCACTTTCCGATTGACGATGCAGATGACCGATTCTAGGACGCCGTCGCTGAGAGCATTCACAGGAGGTCAAACGAATCGGAACCAAGCTTTGTTTGCTCTGCTCTCCACCAGACGAGGGAAGTTTTTGCAAAAAAAAATCCCAATCGTCCAATTCCCGAATGTATTACTCATCTGACTGGGAGGCACTAGGCGCGGGTACGCGTTCAACGGTCACGTTCAATCGGCGGCAACCATGCGTAAAGGTCGCCATCATCCGCTGTATACACAATCTTCTAGTCCAGCGGTTCTCAACCTTTTTTGTCCACGTACCCCTAGGTGATATTTTTCATATCGATTGTACCCCTTGGCTTGGAATGTTCTCGCATAGTGGAGAGAGTAGTGGTAGATCATGTTGTGGTAACGGGTGACAACTAAAAATCTGAATTTTTTGAGGGCTCAACTATAATCCGCCAGGAAGGAAGCTGAAGACCAGCCTGCGTAGTGGACAGAAAAAGACTTTTCCCGTTTTTGTCAATTCATGGTTCAAGCCTAGCGGTTTGGATATCAATTAAAATATATACCAGAAAGAAAGTTTGAACTACATTATGATTCCATTTTTTTTTTTTCAAAACATTATACAGATGAATTGTGTATGTGATTTAGCCAGAAAAAATATCATCACAGTGCGTCAAAAACACAAACGTTTCTAAGCAATCACTCGACTCCATTTGTACCCCAAGTACGCAACCCAACGAATCCACCCCAGTGTCGTCCAATCGAAGATTTCCTTGGGATTTTGAGTTCCTTTGGTGCAAAAATAACTGTAAATCAACGAATTGCGAACAGTTGATCGGTAAAATCAAGAGGTGCATTCGAAAAGCGGACTTGAAGGCCGTACAACGCTCTTGTTTCGGCATCAAAGGAAAACTTCGTCGAGAGGCCGGTAACGGACCTTTCTCAAATGTTCAATATTTTTTGTTAGTTCACAATGAATATATCTTCATGAGAAATAATCAGTTTTTCTTTAATATCTTCCACCTTTTATTGACAGCTGTAGAAAAAAAATCCAAATTTTTTGTTGTCACCTGTAAGTTTGGTTCAGGTTTCAAAATGAACTATGGTTTGTTTGATTGCTACAGTCATGTTTTAGGAAAAAGATTGAACAACAAATGAAGTATTATAAAGAAAAATTGCTTTGTCCGCCATTACTGATTTTTCTTTCGCGTACCCCCTGAAAGCTTTCGAGTACCCCCAGGGGTACGCGTACCCCAGGTTGAAAACCGCTGTTCTAGTCGCTCGGAAGAGTATTGATTCCCAGATCACACTCTCAGGCTTTAGTGCGTAGGTGATCTCGATCCCTTCGTTCTTTGCAAATGAGCACGAAACAACAGCCTGACGTATCTACCAACATTCTTGACGATATCCACAGTCTAACTCTTACTGTGTTGTTGCCAAGGTTGTGTACAGGCGCTGAAGGGTTGAAACATTAGTAATTATGAAGTCGTCTAACTCTATTAGAATATCCTATCGAAATATTCAGTTAAAACAAATCAGCTGGAACAGATAAAACATATAATTTGGATTAACAATCGATTATATCGTAAACCTGAAACTGAGTTTAAATATGAAAGCTGTAAAACGTTAATTCACTGTCAAGTACGGCAAATTTCTTGGGGACAACAAATATCCCATAGTTTGACGTTGATACAAAAATACGCTGATGTCAATAAATCGGTGCTCGAAGGACGTTGAAACCAAGCTCTGAAAAATTAAAAATTAATTTTGATAACCTCCTTCAAATAAAATTCCTGCGCACGGCTGCGGTAGTTGTTAATGCCGGTGTCATGCTGTGAGACGACCAGTGTCAATATTTGCACAGCGGTTGAAAGTGGTCTGCAACTTCTGCACTGCCGCTCATAGCAAGTCCGTCCCATTTGCGTTTTGGTGCTGATGAGAAAACAGCAATTAAAAACCGTAACACTTTAAGTGAAATTTTGCACTCAAATGCTTTTTCAATCAAAACCATCAACAGAATTTAGTACTGCAATGACAATCTAACACTTTTGCATCATAAAACTTGCATAAACACCGAAATTTGATAAAAATTTATTGATAATCATAAGCTGGGACTCACATGCGATTACTTTTAGAGTACGTAGCCAGAATGATAGCAAGTCAGTCCCATAGCCAGCTACGACCGGTGATGAAAAACAAACTACTGCAAATCGATGGCGGTGCTATAGCTTGCGTTTAGAATGAATCCATCGCTGGTCAATTCATAAATGACCTTCTCTCGTGCTTCATTAAACAAGTTTTTTGTGAGAAGCATAACACAATGTACCAACTGCTCAAAACAAAATTAGATTTTGTTTTTACATTTGATACTACTGATAAATTCGAAATCAGTTTATGTGTAGGAACTTGTTCTAAATTGTCCTGAGAGCGGTCACACGTTCGTGACGGCGGACAGCTTCCACGTGATGAAAGAACACCTATAGGAAAATGTTTGCTCCGTTTAAAACAGCTAAGTAGCGTACTGAAGTATTTGATATGACTGACAAATTCTTCAAAACGAAATTCACAACAATAATTGAACAATTCTTGCCCACGTCTTTTCATAAAATACGGATAAAATACGGAAACTAGTATTTACTAGAGAATGCTTTAACTAACAATACAGTGACACGCGATCACTTTTGCTATGGGACAAACCGACTTGCTATTTTTTTCATAGTTCCTCAGAACAAAGTATTCAAAAATATTTGTTTCATCGAAAGTAGATATAAAAAGGAATTGATTTCATAAATAAACTCAAAATTGACAAAAATGCAATTGGGACGGACTTGCCATGAGCGGCAGTGCAGTTGGCAGACAACCAGGCAGTCAAGTGGTGCTTCTGGGGGTAATGAGTTAATTGGTTGATCAACTTCACTGCAGTAAATAGGTACTATTTGCCACTACTGCTGTGCGGGTGGTGATCGCCACGCTTTGGGGATCCTTCGAAAGGTCATTCGAAGCAATAATCGAGCAGTTCTGTTCTAGCATGGTAAAGAAAAGTTTGCATCGAACGGCAGCTCTGCAATAATGCCTTTTCTTGCATTCCTTTTACGGCGCGGTATTTGCGTCTTGTTCTGGAAGCCGGGTTTTCTGCTGTCTGCATGGCGTGCACCGTACAAGGAAACTTGCTCACAATGTTCTTGATTCATGTTTCGTTTTGCTTATTTTCGTGTTCGGCCGTTTGGTGACTTTCAGTTTTACGACGCTCGTTTGCCGGCTGCCGTCGATTCTGAGCTCTGTACGAATGCATCGTTTTTGTTTATACAGCTTTACTTTGTTTACAACGGTGATTACGACTCGAATGAACACGGTGTGAAGCAAAAATACAATAAGCAAATGAACGTGACTATGAACCAGTATGTGTTCATGAATTGATAACCATATTGAACAAAAAACTGTTTACACACGACGACGTATTAGTTGTATCACATTAAGCACAACTCCATCTACAAGCAGTCGTGGCCGAGTGGTTAAGGCGTCTGACTCGAAATCAGATTCCCTCTGGGAGCGTAGGTTCGAATCCTACCGGCTGCGAATTTTTTTATTTAGCTCCTATTCCAATCCCTCCACTATAAGTTCTGACATCACAGTTGATTTCACACAGCAGAGCCATCTTTTGACACTTACCTGAACGTACCATAATGTTTATAGCAATTCTACATGTTGGGTTTTTAGAGGGCACGCTCGAACTGAGCTCACAACTACCAGCTACTAAATTCGGTATCTGTCATCCACCGGCACGGGGGTGCGAAAACTTGTTTTTGTCCAGTCGACGTCTGCAGTATGTAAGTCGCGTTTGTTGTTTATTTTTTCGCTTCATGATAACAAGACGTAATTAGGGTGTGTTTATGTGCCTCCGAGTCAGTGAAGGTTGTGAATGTTGAAAGTGAGTCCCTTGTCGCCGTCGAACAGCTGGTGGCGAATTCAAGTTCTAGGCAAACTTGTTGCCTGGTACAATGGTAAGTAATGCGGTAATCCGCCTATACTGAGACACAGTAAACTCGTTCGTTCTCCAGCTGGTGGCAGTGATTGAATAACTTACCGGCCAATACTCGGCTAGTTCACCAATGTAAACAAACAGAGAAGCAAAACCAATCGATTTTTTTTTTCAACTAGCGCGCCCAATTTCATTGGACATACACAATGCACTTTCGTTTGGTCGGCAGATGTTATAATTGAGGCTAAAACTCGTCAACGTCATTCACTTCAGCCAAAGTGTACACGTATCCAGAGGTTTCCCCCTGAAAAGGGAAACCCCAATCGAGATGAAAGTAAGAATGCGTGACAAAAACAAAACCCGTGTCCTTCAATTAGCGAAATGGCGATGACAAGGCGGCTTTTGTCGTCACTTTTGTGCCAATTGACAATGATGGCAATCTGGATCATGGACCGTTGAACTTCCTGCAAGATCCGACTAGAAGAAATAGCAGCTGTAACAAAGTGGGCGTACCGGGAAATGGTTAATTTGCATCAATCGCAATATCTTGTAGCTGGTTTGAGCTTAAAACTTAGTGTATTCGGATTTGTTAGAGTTTATTTATTTATCAATTATCATCTACAACTTTAAGTTTTTTCAGTTCGCACGTGTTTGACAGAACCTGTTCGCAGAATGTATGTTTCTTTACGCAATGAGTTTCCAAAAGCGTCGCCTTATTCAAATAGATTATTCCGGTAATGCGATGTGTGAAAACGCGGCATAACAAAACTGTGTGTCTACTTTGAGACGCTACCTAGAAATGCATGACAGCCTCACGTTATTTTTTTTTTTCAATCAAGATCGTCAATATTACGTGTTCTTTCAGTAAATAAAAAGAAAAAAAAATAGGTTCGTAGAATGATTAAAAAGTATTGAATGTTACGAATATAGTCATGAAAGGCTCTGAGGTTAAAATAAATAGTTAAAGGTCATAGCAACTATTGGTTAAAAAACGCGAGGTGCACTAATCGAAAGAACAAAAAAATCACCTTACAGACACAGTACGTTGTCATACATGTTTCAATGAAATGAAAGCATGCAAGTTGTCAATATCTGCTTGTTCCTCGTTTCAAAATGTCGACGTTCATATTGCAGGGGTGTTTTGACGTGGGACGTTTTTGTTTTCTATACTGGGATGCATTCCACATGATGGATAACAATAACCAATATGATGTTGGATAGACAAAAAGTTGTACAATTTTGTAATATTCTAGTTATCACTATTTTTCATTGCTGAGCCGTAAAATTTGATAAAAAGTTTCAAGGCTAAGTTTATGCAAACAATGAACCAATCACATGCGAGCATTCCTTGCACAGACGACATGAACAGACACCAACTATACCCTGCGATAAAAAAATATGAAAAGTTTGCTATACTAAAAATAAAAAAGTTAACTTTTATGTGTTAAGAGATAGAAGAATAGTTTATTCGGCAAAGTTGTAGAAAATTCAAAAATATGAAAGTTTGTTGAACAAATGAAAATCCTATCTTTTTCGGTACAAAATTATAAAGTATAGTATGTACATGGAACTTATATAAAAGCTAGTTTTTTGTACTTAACTTTTGTTAGTTGTATTTTACACGAAAGTGTAGTTCGGAAGAATTGTGAGGTCACGCAAAACACACATTTTTGCCAAAGATCATATATCTCCAGGACTTTTCTGGTTTCTGGTAATGTGAAAAAAAGATTTTTTTCCAAACTTAACTCTCTAGTGCCCAAATTAGTTTTTAGACGGACTTCGAACAAATCACTATGAAGCTTTATAAACAATTTTTAAGTCCTTTTCGAAGCATTTTAGAGATTTAACTGAAGACCGTCTAGAGGCGACACTGGGCACTAGAGGGTTAAAGTTTTATTTTAAGAATGTGAACACTTAATACTGTGAGAAATTCAGAGCATATGTATTGAAAACAGCCCGTCAGCCCGTTGATTTGTACGGTTGGTACCCAAAGCCACCATTGGTGTATAAAGTCCTTGTTCACGGGGCTAAGATGATCTCAAATTTTCTTATCCCTAATGGCCAGTTACCGCAAAAGGCCCAAGAGCTCCGGAACAAGAACAATCGAAACTATAGGAAAGATCACACCAGAAAGTTTTCCTGAATTGCAACCAATCGGTTATTGTTGACTTCTAGTCCGGTGATAACAACCGTAAGGGGATTCCCAAAAATAGATCCGCGTCCTGTAGAGCGCAAATTTCGTGCGGATGTGCATGCTGCAGGATCTCAGCTGTTACATAAACCGTGAAAGGACAGGACTGCTTGCGAATGCTATTCGTCGCTTCATTTCTCGGTTAACACTTGCGTACCTAATCCCTCTTGAGTCAAAAAAATTAAAATTCTTTTATCTGCCATTCCGCAAGATCTAAACCGAATTTGATCGAACCTTTTTCAAAAGATCGCAAATTTATCATAGTTTGTGGGACAGCCCGATCAATCAAACATATCAGGATTATAACTAATCTTGATATTTTGTTGCGAACGTTTTGAATCAACTTGTGTTCTAAACTTGGTCTCGTTAATAGTTAAAATATTAAAATTCCTATCAAAATTACTTACTGATCATTACAGATTATAGCAAGTTTTGTATGGTTTTTGGCAGAAAAAGATCAGAATTAGTTAGAATGTACAATATTTTGTAAATTGAATAACAAATTTTGTAATAAATATACTTTGAAAATACACACTTTTGAACATTCAACTGTATGATAACAAATTTGATATGATTCTGTACCTTTTATCATTCTGGCATATCAAGAATATTACAGGCTTTGTTATTCATTGACTGTTTCATAGATACCTCCATCTATCACTATCTCAGTACCGTTTCTTTGCACGCTAGCTCTCGAATCAGCTTAATTAGTTTTGAAACCGTGTCAAACTATAATCTGCCATCATTCGTTGCGCTTAATTGAATCGTATGCCACCTTGAAATCTATAAACTCATGATGAGTTTAGTTAACTTCTCTGAACTTGTCAAGGATTTGACGCAAGGTTAACATTTGGTCCGTGGTAGATTGCCCTTTCTGAAAACTGCACTGATACTCTTCGACAAAGGCTTCCTTAAACGGCCACAGTCTATTAAACAGGATGCGGGAGAGAATTGAGGCGTGTGCGGTAAGTAGAATTGAGGAGTGTTATGCCTCGATAATTACTGCAATCGAGTCTGTAACCCTTTTTATAGACTGAGCAAATGAGTCCGTCCGTGGTAATTTGTCTTCGGCTCAAACTTTCAAGGTGGGCCGATGTATTGCAGGCAACAGCTGATCACTCCCGGCTTTGAAAAGTTCGGCTCGAAGGCTCTCTTTTCCAGCTGCTTTATGGTTTTTCACCTCTTTACAAGCCTCCCTAACCTCATCTAAACTTGGTAGATCCACAGCTTGTCCACCATCCTCAATTTCTCTCCTGTTTTCGTCGACGGCTCTATCCACTTCGCCGTTCAAAAACACCTCTTAATGTTGTTTCTATCGTTGGTCACCAGTGTCTCATCGGTTATCAGGTTCCCCTCGTTGTCGTTGCACTTGGCAGGGATCTTTTCGTGTCGTGCCTGTCGTTCCTTGCGTTGATGGTTTTCTTTTCGGCCGCTCTCCTACCGATAACTCTCTTTCATCTGGCGAGTCACACGATTTAATGCAACAATCGTGCGAGCACAAGCTCGGTTTTTCTCGTCTATCATCTATTGTGCTCTGCATCGAACCACGTGTTGAGTATGGTTCCTGTGGTCATGCCTAACAACTCGCGCTGTATTTCTGACCGTATCGCGGATGTGCCTCCACTGTTCGTTCAGGACTCCAACTGGTTCATCCATCCGCTCATCAACATTCCAAGTGTACTCAGCAGCAACTCCGTCAGCCGGGCGCGAATCGTTCCCATGTGTGTTTCAGGATATAGTTTCGTGCAAAGTTTATGCTAAAAATTGCCTGCGGCGAAGTTCACCACCCTCAAGCGATTCTCGTTACTGGTATCATCGAGGCTGTGTCCACCAATAATGGGACAGAGAAACTACTCCCGTCTAACATGTGCGTTTGCGTCTCCAATGACGATTTTAATATCATGTTTTGAGCACTTTCTACATTCCTTATCGAGTAGCTAGTAGAACTCCTCCTTGATACATCCTTGATACATTGATCAGGCTGTAATTGAAGAACCTGCCTTTAATTCTCAACCAAATGACCCACTTGATCTGTTTTCTTGTATGACGAAACTGATGCTTCGTTCACTTCTGTTGCCGCCACTGTAGTAGATGTGGTCTTCGGTTAGGTTCCCACCGTACAGTGTTCGGAAAGGACTGAAATCAGGGTGAAATTAATAACTACTAAGGGTTGTCTCCTAGATGAACGATGTCTTCTCGAATGTTAATCTTGAAACTATTGACCATTATTTGGTAATGGCTAAACAATATAAAACTTTACCACCAATTTGTTAAGGAAGCGAAATAGAAGGATAATCTTCCTTGGATATGACGTTAGTATATGATGTTTTTTTTTCGACAAAATTTGAGAAGCTTGAATTTCGATAATACGAGTGGCGCTCTAAGCTTGCATTGTTTGCTAAAAAATTTTCGCTTGTGCATCGTTCTTGTTGATGATGTTGTGAATGTTTAGGCGAAAATTGTCCAGTAAACTTTTAAGCTCCTGTCTCTATGACCACGAGGGAACATTATAGTCTTTGAATGAGCGCGGGTATCGGTGAGGATACCATTTAAAGCTATGTTTAAAACTGGAGTGCCATGCGTTTTATCATACTTATTTAGTGGAGGGCTTAGTTCCATGAACAACTCTAACAAGGATATCCAAAGTCATTAGAATGCTAGAGTAAGGCCATATAATTACCAATTTGATACCATTGTAACATTTTATACTACTACATTCTGTAATAAATCACCTGGTTAAACAATGTGAAAATAGAGTAGTTGTGAGTTCAGAAGAGGTCTCTTTTTTCAACTAAGTTAATTGAATGACAACTTATTAATCTGAGCATTATGATGCATTTTCGCATAGTTCAAACCTTGCAAAAATGATTCCCGAAAAATGCCTGTACGATGCATTAAGTTTGAAATTTGACTTTTTTTCTCGACTATATGCAGTTCTAGATTATTGTACGCTGGTTCACCGATCTGATCTCGATTACTCGTATACCGGTCGGTACCACGACGTGGGATAGGACTGAATCTGACTGAATCACTCGAAAAAAAGCACAAAGAATCCGGTTTTAAATGAAACATTTGGGTCTCTGGTAACAAGTGCTCTACAACCGAATAAATTTGCTTGAAATCCACCGAAATACTCCAAAGTCGACTATTTTAAACCTTCTCGTGAAAAATGTGGAGATTTCGCGAAAGTCTGTAAAAATATTGAAAACCGCGTGCATAAATCTGCTCAAAATCTACCTACGAAATATGAAAGCTTGCGTTTCACAGGCAAAAAGGTTCATCTCAATAGAAATCACTAAAGCACTGAAATTCACCAAATCAACTGTGATCAAACGTTTCGAGAACGGATGACCGTGATCCGGAAGGATCAGTGTAGGCGTCGAGGAACATACGATCGACGGCTGAACTAGAAGGTATTGAGGGCAATCATGGTCACCCTAGGAGTCTCGGATTGGGATATCGCTCAAAAATATGGTGCTATAAACAGAACCTTCTGTAAGGAGGCTAAAACACACGCTCTAAAGTTGTACGAAACGTTTCTGACGGAGTACAAAGGATGCTTGCCCACACGCAAAAGTTCAAGCTTACATGCTCTCATGCCCTACGCACATTAAATGCTCTGGCTTTGCACAACAAATGTGTCAAAAGGATAACGCAACAGTTGCGTAATGAATACATTGACAGAGATCAAAATCAGATTATGTATAATACACACAAAATCTTAGTGTTTCGGTAGACTTCGGTTTTGGGCAAACGATCAGTTTTGGGGCGCTCAAAAACCGCTGGTTACTTTCGCGAGTCGGTGCGTATCAAAAGCTCGTGCATCCCTAATCACCGTCAGCAACCGAAATAGCCAATAGCGAGCCTTGTTGCAACAGAATTTACTGACGCTGGTGCCAGTAACGAGGAACCGAATGCATATGAATACCATCCGTCCTGATTTAGCAGGACATGTACTGATTTTGAGACCCATATGAAGCGTCCTGATTTATTTTTCATATTTTAGCATTTGTCCTGATTTTTTTGAATGATGCCGGACATTCAAAAAGTAGCAGTTCAGTCCTTTCATCTTGACTCCGGGAAGAAACGAACTTATTTTGAACGAGTTTTTTCTTTGATTGAATCTTGAAGAGAGAAACTGTCTAGTCGTTGAAACCGTTAAACGTTTTTTGACAATTGTTAAGTTTATTTCGAACAGTTTCTTAGTGTTGCATTTTTTTAGATATCTACTAACACCGCTGAATCGTTCGAGAAATACGTTAAATATGAGTCTTCTGGCGTATTTTGAAGTGCAAATCGCAAATTACGTGTTTTATTTATTGATACCTCAAAAAATAAAAATAGCTTGGAACAAACTATTGCTGGAAATAAATTGTCCTGATTTTAAACTCCGACCAAATGGTAACACTGCATATGAATAAAACCAGAGTCGTTAAATGCAAAATATGTTAAACAAATGCAATGTATTTTTAATTGTTATTGATTCGATGATGTTTTTGAATGACCGGATTCATGATAGTGAATCGAGCAGTTCATATTTGCATTAACCTAGTCAGTACCAAGATCATCTACTGCTTGCACTTCTATAACGATAGCAGCATTCTGAAAAATATTACCAATACCAGTACAAATCATCATGGCAATACTAGCACACATACTTCAAAAGTGTTTTGATTTTGAGCCGTCCAATACATTGAACATTTGCTAGAGCACCAAATGCGTTATGAACAACACTCATTCATTGTACTGGTTCCGAAACAGTACAAAAGATGCTCTGATGTGGTTACGCACAGTCCAACTTTTGCGTGCATGAATGACGTAACTGTCGGAAAAAGTCGATTGTGTTCCCAGTTTTAAAAAAAGGTAATAAAAGCGACGTATCTAACTGTCGTGTCACTATGCGCTGGCCCAAAGTTTTTCGAGATACTGATGAACGCAGAGCTCTTCCGGGCAGCAGATTCATATATTCCGCATGACCATCATGGATTCTTTTCTGGCCTCCGACAGAGTTAACCACCGTATCCTCACAGACAAACAGACGTGCCTCTTCGAAATAAAATCCTGAAAATCTTTCATCCTTATTCAAAACGTTACACTCAGGCGCCATGCCTATTTTCGTAAAACGGTTTTTGTTCTTGCTAATGGCGCTTGCTTAAATCAACACCAGCCGCATTACTGACGGCTGACTATCTGTAGAGGGTTCTGTAGAGTCAGGAAAATTCATTACCCGGTCAGGTGCTCTGCAAGGCAGCAACTTGGGGCCACTACTATTCACCATTTTTTTTCAACGACATCTGTCTAGCACTGCAAAAAGACTGTAAACTACTGTATGCCGATGATTCAAAAATGTATTACCTAATCAAAACTCCTGTCGACTGTGAAATCCTACAAAGTGTAATTAACATATTTGACGACTGGTGTCAACACACCCTCCCAGCTGGTCTCGAGGTACACAACCCAGTCTTCGTAGGTTCGAGTCTCGACTCGGAAGAGACTGTTAGTGTCAGTAGGGTCGTAACGCCTAACCCCGCAATTGTTCTGTACACTCAACAGTTGGCTGCGAAGTCTGTGTATAATAAACACAAGGTCGAGTTCCAAATCGGAATGTAGCACCAAGGCTTTGCTTTGCTTTGTCAACACAACATGATGGTTATCAGTGTATCGAAATGTTGATTGATTACTTTTGCGAGGAAAAAACATCCTATTCAATGGAACTATCGTATAGGCGATGAAACTATTACCAGAACTAACGTGGGCGAGATCTTGGGGTTATACTTGATGCAAAGTTGAACTTCCGGGGACACTACAGTCACATAATCAACGAATCTAGGCAGAATTTCGGGTTCATTCTCCGGGAGTCAACCGATTTTTCCTTACTACCTGCGCTCTATGTACTATAGCCTTGTGCAATATGTTCAGGAAACAGCTGCCGTCGTATGGAGCCCTTTTCGCAGTATCTGGATAACCTGAAAAAGTCCAATCAAAATTCATAAAATTCCCTTTAAGGCTACTACCTTGGAGAAATCCAGATGCGCTACCTTCATACGAAGACCTGTGCAGACATTTAGGAATGGACACTCTCGAAAAGCGACGAAATGTGCAAAAGGTGATTTTTGTCGCAAAGACTCTGCTATAGGATGGATTCTCCATAAAACAGATGTAAACGTGCTGCCATTAGTTTTTAAGTGTTCATTTAGCCTGTTTGTCCGATGAACGTAAACAAATACATAAACTAATAAACAAATTTCAAAGGAAGCAAGTTTCATCCATGTTCTTCTTTAGCATTTAAATTAATTAATTGATTATTAGTTACGATTAAACTCATTTATTAGCAAATTGAATAGCAAAATTGAGTGAAACTTGTCATATTCGTAACACAACAATCTTGTACATGCAGCTATCCAACCACAGAATAAGTATTGCATTTCATACAGTTTGAATGACAGCTTTTCGCATTTAAAATCTGTTTCTCAAATGTTGCATGTTGTTTTATAGAATGTTGTCCAAAATGGTAAAGAAATACGTAGTTTCACGGTAAAATACAAAATCCTGCTGTTGAAAATCAGTTTCACTGGAAAATAGAAAGCTTGAATACATACCGAGTACAGCCAATTAAGGCCAAGCGTCGTATTCTGCTCGTTGTTATAACAGATGCAAATTTTGGTTATCGAATCAGTTATTCAAAAACATTGTATTTACCTTCCTTCTTCTCACCTGATTCAACAACTATTATGAGATAAAAAAAAAGCACAAAGCCGGTCGCCGGATGACAACATCGTTTTACCCGCATACAGCCAGAACTATGATCATATGTTTACGCACATCTTATCGGACGGCAGAAAAATGCTTTCGCGCAGGTCGCATTGCTAATACCTGCGGTCACCGGGCAGGGCAGCTTCTGTGCTTATAATACTGCATACGAGCATAAACCTACAAACGCCGCGCCGCGCTGTGTGATAAAGTAATGTATAGCTTTTTTTTTGCCTTCTTAGCCGTTGTTTTTGTTATCGTCTCCCCCTCGCGGTTTTTCCTTCCGTCGCGTCGGTGGCTGATGAACTCCTTTTGCCACTCCATTCAATACACAAACACAAGCTATCTACTCACCCGCCGTTCGTCATAGCGAATTAGTTGCCACTTGTTTCTTGTTCTCGGTTCATTTTGCTCCCTTCGCCATTCAACCCTTCTCTCCTGGGGTCTATCGGGGCTAGATGCGAAACTCCGTGCTGTTGTTGTCGTTGTTTTAAATGTTTCTGGCTGAGCTGAGCATGTATGAAAAACGGATTTTGCTTCCGACGCCTGCCGTGCACGGATGTGCATTATCGCCGGCTGACAGCGGTTCCGAACGGCGGCGGTGCCACTTTGGTATAAAAGTGATAGTTCTTCGTCCTCCGGAGTTCAGAAGTTGACCGAGTGGAGTAACGTCGTGGGTGGAGCCATCAGAGTGTCGAAAAAGTGCGAATCATTTGGTTTTAATCGTTTTGGTGAGCGTTGGAGCTGAAGAGTGAGATTCAAACTGACAGACAAAGAAGAATGGCAGTCTATCGACAGGATCGCAATGGAGCTGGTAATTTAATTCATTATGTGATTTTTTGACAATGTGATTTTTCAATGAATTCATGGAAATAGGTGCGGTTCGAACTAGCTGTTGAATACTATGAATAATTTGTTTGGTGCCTCGGTAGGATTCGTAAAACTTTGTAGGTATAGGATACATTTGTAAGCTCGTGGTAAAAGCGGTTATTACCGCACTTTTCTGCGGCATTTAATTAATGTAATTTCTATCTAGTACTATCTAGTCTAGGCTTTCTAACTCATGAATTACGTTAGAATCCGGTTAGTTAATGACATGCTGACCGAAAAGCTTCCCATTATATCCACAAGCTTGTTCATAATTCTATCTATTAATGCTTGGCCTCCAGTCACGTTCTTCAAGCTGGTGCTTGAATTATGAAAGTCGTAGCGAGGAATAGCCCAAAATAATCCTTTGGTCTAGCCATGCCTAGATTGTGGTTTGATGATGCATGGCATGTCATATATATTATTTAATTAGACATCGATAATGATTATTCTGCATCAAAACTATCATTATCATTTATTACGAAATTAGTTTTGGATTGAAGCATGGTTCAAAGGAAATACAAACCATAGAAATGTGTGTACTATACTACTATCAACATATGAGCTTGATCTCTTATTTTAAATTACGGTTTCTGAGGAAACAAAGTCGATGAAAATAGTCTATTGAGTAGCAATTTTTTGAATTACAGGCAAACTTCGATATAAGGTACATTTCGAATTTTGATTTGTACTTTATATCGAATTGTACCTTATATCGAATCATGAAACATTTTCAACAATAGGGCTTCAAACACTTCATTTTGTTGTCTTTTGTCTACATATAGTTAATTTTGGAAATAGTATCCAACTATAAGTGTGAACCGACTTGTTTTAAATACAATTCAAATCACATTTTTTTTGCTTTTTTGGAGACTTTTAGCCGCGTCCAAAAAAAAGGTAGTCCAGAGCATTAAAAATTGAAAAAAAAAATCAAGCCGTTATGTTGGTATTACTAGTTTTTTTCACCATTTATTTACAAACATATACATTGTTGTATCGAAAATACTTATTTTTTTCTTCTTGTTTTTTTAATTTTTGATTCAATGAAAAAGAACCATGAATATCTGCTTACGGCTTGAGATCTTTTTTAATTATTTCTCTGTTCCTTAGGATTTCGAACCTTGCATTTTCCTCGTTGAATTTTAAAATGACCGTTTGAACTAACGTTTCATTACACATAAAAGTGGCCCAGAAATGCACATTGCATAGTGGTTTAAAACGTGAAAAACGTTGACGATCCTTTCGAGTGTAAAAATGCCATTTAAATGCTATAGTGTATTTGACAAATTTTGTTTATATGTTAAGGAGAAACTTTTGATGCAAATAGATTCTTGATTAATCTGCCTAAAAGTGAGATGATATTTTTATTTATTTTCTTACTTATCAAATCAAACTTTGCTGAAGATACTTTGGTTCTATCTCATGAAAAGAGACAACATACAGGTAGTTTCAAAAACGCACATTCTCAAAATTTCTAAAAAAAAAAAAACAAATACCAATAAACTTAAGGAACTTTTAAGAGGCCTACTATGTCCTAGGCATTTTTTCATATTTGAGAAATACATTATTCTGCCGAACATACTTTAAGCACATTTTCAACTTTTTCCTAGGTTCTATGACGTTTTTGATAGAAAAACTCTTTTTTAAATCAAAACTTGTTTCAGCTGAGAGAGTGTTCAAGTGCAGTTTATGAAAGAAAAACTGGGTTTGGAAATTTTTTTCGAGCATTGTATTTTAAATTTCACACAGATTGTTCAGGGGTCAAACTTCAAGTTAATTTTTTTATCTGCTCTCCCGTTCCCATCCACACTATATCATGTTTTCTCGCAAAATTAAATTTTTGTACGTTTTTTCAAACTTCCGCTGAGTGTAACGTAATTTATGGACACTCCCTAAATAATCAATAGTAAGCAGAAATGTTGACAAGATAACCAGTATGTTGTTTTTAGGAGTTTCCATACCAATTTCGAGTTATTTGTAACATAATATAAATATGTACCCTATATCGAGGTAAAATGTACCTTATATCGAGTGACGCTATATCGAAGGTACCTTATAACGAGGGTACCTTATATCGAAGTTTGCCTGTATTCGTTTTGATAAAACTAAATTAATAATATCTAAATCTTGGTGCGTTCCAAACAGCTAGATTTGAAAATTGGAACAAAATTTGATCTTTAGGAATTTTTTTTCAAATTTTAAGCGGCTTCATTGTAGATTTTTGGCCAAATCTTCTTTGATTTTTCATTGTACTCTTGTGAATATTTTTTGAATCCATCTTCGTTCTCTACAAATTATTTCTAACCAATTTGCTTAAAAATTAAAAAGAGTTCAAGAAATCATATACAGTTATCACCCAATCATATTAGTACCCGATTTTATCTGCCCCCGACTTTATCACCTTTTTCACCCGATTTTATCATCATATAACATTTCATTAAAAAAATGTCAGCATGAACTGATTTTCTATTTAGATTCAATATTTTAGTACTTTTGCACAGCTCTGTGTAGAATAACATCATTCCCCTAAGAGTTAGATAGAAAATTTCCTTTTTCATTTGATTGAGATAGATGCATAGTGTCTTCAGTAAATCTCTTGCATATTACGAACCATATAAAGTTTTCTTTCAAAAAGCACTAAAAATCCCAAATTTTGTTCTAACTTTTTCCCACATTTTTCCGAATTTTTGAACCTTCTACAAAGTTGACAGCCTTCCAAAAATGCATGTTTTTGCAAAAAAATATTATGTTTTATCCATTAAAATAAGCAAGCTATTTGCCATGTAATAATATTTTTAAGGGTAATTGTACGTCCACCATCTTCAAATCTCGCAATTATTCACAAGTGGCAGTTTCACTGGCAATTAAGATACATACTTTCGTCTTTTAATTTCTATAGACAGCATCCTCGATTAATTTTTGTTTTTAAATTCATCGCTGTTGTTTCAACTACGTCATCGATTGGTTTTCTTCTTTTTCTGCTTGCGGGTGAATGAAGAAAAAGTGTAAAAAGTCTCAATTTTCATGTGTTTTGCAATGTATTGAAGAGAAGTTTTGTGAAAGGGCTATCAGTAAACCACGTATACACATTGAGGGTCGTTTCTGATCCTTCGTCCGTTACCTTAGAAAATAGCTAAAAGTCACGAGAATTAATAATCTTTTAAGCTGCTTGAGATATGTATGACACTAACAGGACAACTTCATAGCTTTATGCAAACACGAGCTAGTAGTGAAATTCATGTTTCACTTATATAAGAGCCCTCCCTTCCTCAACCTCACCAAAAACCTCACCATGTCAGATTTGGTTCCATTTGTTTGATTAGTTTTCAAGTTACGCAGAAGTTTGTGTTATATTTGTATGGGAGCCCTCCCTTTAAGAAGAGGCAGGGGTCTCGAGTTACTCTAATAACCTTTTCCGTCCTCAAAAACCCCTACATACAAATTTTCACTCCGATTGGTACAGTAGTATCCACGTCTATAAGGATCAGAGAGATAGACAGACAGCCAGAACTGCTTTTTTATATGATTAGATTTCTTGTAGTAATTTAAATCGCTGATTTTACGTATCAAATTATTGGCTTACCATCTTTCATAACAAAATATTAGTGAAAAAAGAATTCCCGATTTTATCACTTTCCCTATTTTATCACCCCAAACGTCATCAAGGGGGTGATATAATCGGATGATCACTGTATTTGCAGACTACATAAAAAGTGACTGCATATTTTTTAACCGCACCAAATGTCAAAAATTACCGTTTTCTTCTCTACCAAAACTTTAATCGAAAGCAATACCCTTTGATTCTATTTTTTAATTTACCTCAACAACAATCAAAAAGGAGTTTCTTGGGTCTTTTTATACGCGAGGTATACGCAGTATGTAGAAAAACCACGTGAAAACAGCGTAAATCCCGAAATCCGCAATAAAAACTTATTTTGCCAAAAGGTTTTTAATCATTTCTGGTGAATGTTTAAGAAAAAGAATAAATGTCCCAATTTTAATATTTTCAAATTTTTATTTTTGATTTGGCTGAAACTTGACATAGACGTTTTTATGAACAAATGATGCCATTTTGTGCTATAGGGTTAATTTTTTGGTACACGACTTATTTTTGAGAAGCTATTTAAAAATGCTATCTTGGGAAGGTATTGATGGTTACAAATATTTTCAGAGTCAAACCGGCTTGTTTGATCGGTGTGACGTCTTCGATAAAGTTGTAGATAATAATTTTGTCTTTCCGAAAATAATATACTCTTAAAATTAATGTTTTTTCTTTGAAAAAAAAAACGGTAAAACAAAAATCAAAAATCTTCTATACTTATAAGAATGCAATCCGGTCTGTCTGTCTGATCCATATAGGCTCGGAAACTACCGAACCGATCGACGTGAAAATTTGAATGTAGGAGTTTCAGGGGCCGAGAAAGGTTCCTATGATGGTTTGAGACCCCTCCCTTTTCTGGAAGGGAGGGGTCCCATACAAATGAAACACAAATTTCTGCACATCTCAAAAACTAACCAAGCAAATGGAACCAAATTTGGCATGTGGATCTTTTTAAGAGTAACAAATATGTCCATATTGGTTCAACGTCCCTCCCTCTTCTGGAAGGGAGGGGTTCCATACAGATGAAACACAAATTTCTGCATATCACGAGAACTAACCAAGTAAATAAAACCAAATTTGGTAGGTGGATGTTTTTAGGGGTAACAAATATATCCATAATAGTTTGAGACCCCTCCCTCTTCTTCAAGGGAGGGGTCCCATACAAATGAGACACGAATTTTGCACAGCTCGAGAACCAATCAACCAAATTCAACCAAATTTGGTATGTGAATGTTTTTAGAGGTAACAAATATGTCTATAATGGTTCGACTCCCTTCCCTCCTCTGTGAGGGAGGGGTTCCAAACAAATGAAACACAAATTTCGCACAGCTCAAGAACCAATCAAGCAAATATAACCAAATTTGGCAAGTGAATGTTTTTAGGTGTAACAAACATGTCCATAATGTTTCAACACCCTTCCTTCTTCTGGCATGTCTCCAAATACCATTTCGAAATCCAAGATGGCGACTTTCGGTTTCTGAAAATTAGCGGCAAATGACCAAATACCACCCAATATGGGTATTTCCGTGATTTTTATGATGTACTGAAGGCACGAATTGACCTCAGACAACATTTTTAATTGGAATATGGCGACTTAAGGTGTCCGGAAAACAGCCTAAAGTGACCAAATACCACCCAATATGAGTATCTCTGGTACCAGAATGATTCGAGGAGCTGAAAATTGACCTCAGACACCATTGTGAATTGTTAGACGACAACTTTTTTTTTATTAAAACTACAAGAGATGATAATGAAGACTGTCCGATCATGGAGAAATCAAGAAAAAAAAGTTATAATTTTCTAAAAAAAGTTATATTTTTCTCAGATAAATTTGTTTTGGAAAGACAAAATTATAATATCTTCAATTTTCACACCGACCAAAACCAATAGCACAAAATGGCATCTTTTGCCCATAGAAACATCTATGCAAAGTTTCAGCCATATCAAAAATGAACGATTAAATTGGTTGCCCGTTTTTGTGGAATTGCACATTAGTGAACAATCAGTCATTAGATTAAGTAAACTCATCAGACACTCTGAATAAACGATTGGAAAAAGAAATCCGCCTAAAAAACCGCGTAAATTCCGAAATCCTACACGGAAAGAGATTCTAGTGTACTATTATTCACAAGTTACTGTATTTTTCGAAGAGGTAAATTATAGAAACGAAATTTATGTAAACTAGATCGAATCAGCTCAAAACATAACTTACCTAGAAACTTTGCGCCCCTTAGATCATTGTTTGCAATTATTTTCGTAATTACTTGACTTTATATAGCCAGATTTACGCAATCGTGTGATTCAAAAAAGCTTTTTCGAAATTTTACCCGTGTGTTCTTTTACCCCGCACAACTCTAGAGGTGTTACTGAAGACCAGCGCCAGCGTTGCAAAGCGAGCGACAAGCAAAACCTTTCTCCTCCTTTCTGCTTGAGAGCGAAACACAAGCTGCGCTTCTCAAGTCACGCACTTCCCTGAGTAGTAGAGGTGAGCCATCCGCTCTCGAACTGATCTGAATGACGCTAGTTGTTCAAAATGAGTGAGTGATCTACCGCCCTTTTTTAAAGAGCGGTAACTCACCCCTAACTTCAAGCAAAAAGCTGATAACTGATTTTTTTAATCAGACATCGCCAGTGAGCTTCAATTGCAGTTGTTCTTGGTAAGGGGCGTGTAAAGCTCTCGCCTGCGGTGAAGAACGAAAAGAGCGAGGGAGCTGTTAAAAAGAACTAGTTCATCTTAGTGAGCGGAACTGCTCTGATCCGCTTTGATCCGCTCACTGTAGTGCATCATTTTTCCCACCTCTACTGAGTAGCAGCTAACGCGCACCGACACGAACAAACTCTTTCGTCGCTACTCAGCGACTGTAAAAGAGTACGCAAGTTCCTGCTTGCGAGTAGGAGTACTCGACTAAAATTGCTCGACTAGGAGGAGTGCTTGTAAAACTGTGCTTGAAAACTAAAATCCTTTCTTTATCTACCCGGTTTTGCTTCGTGCACCAACAGCCGAATGAAGCAGCCTAAAGTAAACCACTACCTAAGTAGTCCGACCTCCTATTTTCTGTTCCTCTGCAATCATCGCAAAGTATCTTGAAACAGTTTTCTTCGGTTGTTGGTTATTGCGAGTAGTGTGTGCATATGATCGCGGAAGTTAGAAAGAAAGCTAAAAAGAACGAGCAGTAGCATAAATGGAGAATACTCCAGTGTGTGTAGCGGTAGCAACGAGAACCTCACGTAAGGTGTTGCATGCTGCTCATGAGCGAGACTAACAACACTACTGGAGGTTTAAGTACTAATTTCCAATGATCAGCGCCCTGAGTAGTTTTTTAGTAGCGACCTAATAACCGATGCACAGTGGAACACTTAGAACATCAAACCTGATCATAATTATTCCAATATTTTTTTCGGACTGAAAATGTATCATTTAGTGATAATACAAACTAATAAGTGGATTTTTTGCCCACCTAAATATATGAAATTTCTTATACCAACATTCAAATTCAATCATAACACAGTGCAACAAAAATTGACTTTTTTCTGCCTTGGCTTCTATATATAATTGTTTTGTGTATTTTTATGCAAAACTGAATTTCCCCGAGTTTGAACATATTTCAACTTAAGGGGCAACAATGGTGCCATTTTGAATTTTTGAGAAACCGGCAATTTTTGTGGTTTTTTCGACGCCATTTTGTTTTGAGGCCAAATATCAATATTCTAAGAGTTTGTCCACATATTAGCATCCTTTTACCCATCTTTTGAAAAAAACAGATCTTAAATCGGACAAAAACTGAGTTAAAAACGGTGATTCTACGAAACCGGGTTTGGCATAGTTTTAGTATATTTTTCACAAAGCAAAATAATATCGATTATTTTTGAGCATTAATGGTAATTTGCTAATATCTTGAAGTGGTAGTAAAATTATAACTTATTTTAAGTAAAAAAGTCTCAGAAATCGAATGGTAGGTGTCTGATCTACGTAAAATGTCAGCAGATAAACCTATTTTAGTATTGTAGGGGAATTGGGGCAAAATCAACATTTTGCTGACATTTTACGTTGATCAGACACCTACCATTCGATTTCTGAGACTTTTTTACTCAAAATAAGATATAATTTGACTACCACTTTAAGATATAAGCGAATTACCATTAATACTCGGAAATAATCGATATTATTTTGCTTTGTGAAATATACTAAAACTATGCCAAAGCCGGTTTCGTAGAATCACCGTTTTGAGCTCAGTTTTTGTCCGATTTAGGATCTGTTTTTTTTTTCAAAAGATGGGTAAAAGGATGCTAATATGTGGACAAACTCTTAGAATTTTGATATTTGGCCTCAAAACAAAATGGCGTCGAAAAAACCACAAAAATTACCGGTTTTTCAAAAATTCAAAATGGCGCCATTGTTGCCCCTTAAGTTGAAATATGTTCAAACTCAGGGAAATTTATTTTCGCATCAAACTTCATCAAAAAATCATACATAGGAGCCAAGGCAAAAAAAATGTTGCACTGTGTAATAGGCTCAAAATTCATCCGAATATTGGAATTTATCATGAAATGACTTTTCAGTACACTTTTCCATCGTTTGACAAAGTTTCATTTGTGTAACCAAGGCTACAACTATCCAAGAAGCGAAAAATAAGAATTTCTTGATTATTTTCACAGAGCGATAAAGTACGAAACCGGATATCCGGATATCACCGGAAACATAACTTATCCCATTTTAAGTTAGCTTATAAATATAATTATTTTTGGTTTTATTATATTGGTTTCGACAAACACCTGGGTATTTGTACTTAGCATACACATTGCGGTTCGATTAACCTTCTTCAACAATCACCATCGTTGTTTTATTTGAAAATCACTTGTTTATGTTCGAACGTTATATTTTAGTTCACGGTATCAAAGCGTCACTATCGTCAACAGAAAACTATTGGTTTGCGGTAGGGTCAAATCTCTCGTTACGACCGTAAACATAACTTTTGGATGTTGACAAGCTGTCAAATAATCGAACAAACATCAACACTTCAAAATGAAACATTACACAACAAAGTTGACTTACTTTAAGTTTTTCACTTTGGATCAGGTTTTAAGCCTATTTAATCCGATGGTTCAAATTACATTTGAATTGTTTTATCTAGGAAATAACGTGTTTAGACGCTGTGTTGATGGACTTATTGAAGGAAATAATCTATAAAATGTGTTTTTTATGTTTAACACTAATCTAACCAAGAAGTATTGAGTCAGGCAAATTTATGGCAGCCGGTTTAATATTCATACGAATGAAAGTTGCTATAAATGCTACGAAAATGCTGCTTTCGGTGCGATATACAGCAAATTAAATGCTAACTCTAGCTGAACATTTCAAAAGGTCCTATCTGCTTTCATCGTTTTTTCGGAGCGTCTTTTCATTTTGGTAATGGTTCAGCTTTAGTAACTCTCCCAAGCATGGTTTTCGTTCCGAATGCTAGAATGATCCCTCCGCTATCAACTTGTGCAAATAACGTGTCATAACAAGTGTTTAATGAGTTGTGGTGATTGAATGAAATTGATCGATCGAAAAATCGATCAAAGCAGATAGGACCTTTTGAAATATTTCTCTAGAACTCTCTGCAAACAAACACAGCAAAAAAGGAGGTGTCTGAAAATAACTGCTTGGTAACACCACTCGTGTACAAATTCTGTATTTTTTCATCAAGGCTCCGGATTCTTACACTGAATCTTGAGATAATTATCTGTGAGGTAAGATAATAATCGGTAAACGGTCCAAAGTCGTAGTGTCTTTGCTGTACGCAAGAGTTGTCTCCACTACACTCGATCCATGGCTGCATGGATCCCTGATGAATAGTTTCAAGAACCATCTTTACCGGGTTGTCGTCCGACATCCCTAAAACATGCCCGACTCACCGCAATATGCCAATTTTTGCGGTGTGGACGATAGATAGCCATGCAACTTTTACAGCTCGTGCTTCATTCGCTTTCTCCACGTTCCATTCTTCTTCTGCAGTTCACCGAAGATGGTACGGTGAATTCTACCCGATCGCACATTCTTGTCCCGATTCATCATTGCTTTGGCCAATCGCGTTATTTGATCTAGCAATTCGTATTCATGCATAATTTGCCATAGCTGGTCTCGATCGATTGTATCGTATGCCGATTTAAAATGATAAATAGTTGATGCGTAGGCACGTTGTATTCGCGGTATTTTTACATACTCCGAAATTCCGTGGTGGCACGGGCACCCTTGAATACCACCTAGTAGTGCCCTACGAACTACTTAGTAAATGGCACAAGTCTACATCAAAGTGTTTGGGAGAGAACCCTGCAGCAGCATACAGTAGAATGATTATCCGATAATTGCAGCACTCCAGCTCGTCCTTTATTTAGATAGGACACGATACTTTCCATCCACTCGTTCTTCTTCCCAAATCTAGGCAATGACCTAGTGCCCGGCTCTAGCCAGCGTTTCTCCACTGAATTTCAACGGGTCGCGTAGAAGTTAGTCCACTCCAGCAGCTTTGGAGCCGTCCACATTCCAAGTGGACAGAAAAATCGTCATTTTAGACCCCTCCCCTCCCGTCCCCCTTCGTGGACAACCGTGGAAGGTTACCGCTCTTGGACATAACGGTTGCGGCACGAAGCCTATGCGAGAGCTGTTTAGATTCTCGTAAGACTTCCGAGTGCCATTAGCTCGGTAGCTATTTCATTGTTACGCAATCTCAGCCCTCTTGTTAGCGCTTCCTCCTTTAGAGAACTGAATTTCGGCAGCATTATACCCCGTGCTGCGTTCTTCTCCTCAACTAACTGTTTGCCTTCGCCGTCATACCAGTCGTTTCTAGGATACCTAATACCTAATAGCAGTGCTACGGATCGAATGCTTCTCCAGCTGTTTTTGAAAGTAGCTGCGTAAAGATGTTCTTTCGTAGGCTGCCTCCAGCTATTACTCATATTCCTGTGCAACCAGGGTGTCCCGCAGTTTCTGATCGCGGTGTTCGACTTCGGCGGGTATAAAACACCGTCGGGAGTTTTGAAGGCATGCATGAAGCTACTAGGTAATGGTTCGAATCTATATTCGCACTGTGGCAGGTGCGAATGGTGTGAAGTCAAAGAAGAACATGGTCGATTTGATTCCGTTTGTTGGTCTAGTGATCTGATCTCCAGGTGGCATTATGAATATCCTTGCAGGAGAAGAAGGTGCTTAAGACGACGGGAGGCTGCAAAGTTCACGCACTGCTGGCCGTTATCATTAAACGCGCCGCATAAAAAAGACGCGTAAGAAAGAACTTAGTGTACACACACATATATTTTTTTCAGTGTGTTGAGTGAACTTAAAATGCATCACATTTGACTTGTGTTCCTGAGAACAATCAATTATCCCGGATTTTATTTATGGCAGCCGGTATTTATTTTTGAATTGCTGGCCGTTTACGAATATGAATCGCCAACTTTTTCTTCGGTGGAGTCGAACATGTTTTGATTATTTTAATATAATTCTTGTTTTGAACGACATACATCTCCGGTTTTACCATATTTTATGTAAAAAAGTATGAACTTTCGAACGGCGTATACTTTTTTAAGGTAAGTGGCTTAGCACCTGTCCAAAAATTATTTTTTCTGAAAAAATTCAACATGGCGACCGTCAACTTCAATGTTTGCAAAAGAAGGCTCACAATTAGGTATACAATTGAATTGAAAAATCATCGCCTCTCCCATAAAGAACAGATGGTCAACTGACATTCGGGCATCGAAAAGATGCGCACTGTCATTCGTTTGACACTGTTATTTTAGCCTTTTTCTGCCTGATTCGTTCTGTTTATGTTGAGAAATATTATTACAAGATCAATAATATAATTTATTTCCAAAATCTCCGCAAACAACGTGCATAATTCTCATTTCTAGAAAAAAATAAAAAAATGTCAAAGTACGTTGGAGGAAAAAAACGTCGTGGTAGCGAGTTTTCATTTGAGATGTTTTTTCAAGAATGTATTAAGACAGCGAGCCTTGCCACCGTCAGAAGTAAAAGAAGACGATTATCGCAGTGAAAAGTTGTTCAACCGTGACCATTTGCAACCTGATTATGGCTTTGGAGTTTGTTAGGCTCCTCAACATGCAAAAAAACGGAGTTAAAATTCATCGCGCACTTCTTCCCCGGCATGAGCGCACCTCACTTCTTTTTTCTGCTTTGTGCTGTGCCTCTACTGTTCGCAG
Source organism: Wyeomyia smithii (assembly GCF_029784165.1). Lineage (NCBI taxonomy): Eukaryota > Metazoa > Arthropoda > Insecta > Diptera > Culicidae > Wyeomyia > Wyeomyia smithii. The sequence goes on along the minus strand of NC_073695.1, from coordinate 192,128,847 downwards.
AGAGAAATAACTCACATGCTGCTTACACTAGAATACACAGATGTATACCGCAGTGCGCACAACTCGTTGTTCTCTTCAAGCACGTGTGTCGGTGCAGCACAGTGTGAGAGCAGTTGCCACAACAGAGAAGGATAAAGATATACACGCTAGTGATTCTTTGAAGAGAAACAACAAGCCTGGTTTTGTATTGACATACATGTGTAATTCCGTAACGCTTTTTGATCTACGTTTCCGAGGAGTATTTGACTGCAAAATGATCAAATACGCGTACTTTCGAAACAGGATGAAGTCTAACGGCCAAAAATCAATTTTAGACTAGTTTGAATTCCAAGACAACGATTTCCGAATGTTGACAAATAGTCTGAAATGGTCAAATAGTATCTAAGTTAGGTAATTCCGAAAAAGGGATGATGCCCAGGAACCAGGAAACAATCTTAGACATGTTAAAGTTGGATGATGCAGAATGAACGCAACAAGAGTATTTCCAGAATCAGGTTGGTGTCCATGTGGCAAAGTCCGCTAAGGGAGTGTATCCTACCGACCCTATCCTACGAATGCAGATTTTTCCAAATACTCTTGTTCTACACAACAGAGCTCACAACAGCTACACAACAGAGCTCACTGCAGTGCTTTCACAGTGAGAATCGTATGAGCATATATTAAATGAGGGGAGAATCTGGGTAGGAAAATAGATTGCGTTTGCTTTGCATCTTGAAACTAAAAAAAAAACCAGGCGCCACTCAGCATCACATTTTCAAGAGCATACTCAAATTGTTTCTGTTGTATTATCTTAGCTGTGCGCACTGCGGTAAATTGGCCTCTTAATCATTACCAAACATTATATACCTATTTCTCATATCTCCCAAATCTAACGTAGAATTTGAACATTTATTGCAATCAGGCTGAACACAAACAATAAGAAAGCAACACAATGTGCAATAATACTTCTAAAAGGGGGTTAAGTGGTTGAATCCTTGACCGAGTAATCAAGCTGCTATCCTTGAAATGCTATGGTTTCGTAACATTCAAGAGGTTCAGTGATACGTCGATATCAATACGGACCACGCACACCAATGCTATCTGCTTGGTTCAAAATTAAATGTTATCTTTTAACACCTGATTTTCATATTCGAAATGCAATAACCAACACAGATGCCTTACCATCCCCCGCGCGATTGGCTGTGTTACTGTTATTTACAGTAGCAGTATTTTATTTTTGGAACCCATTTTTTTGGGTGTCTGATAGGAACCGGTTGGAGCTACCTCACGGGTCGCCTGTTATGCCATCGGAATTAGCGGTCCCGCGGTGTTGAACAAAACATTTTTTTTTGCTGCTCGATTCGACGGTGATACGGAGAATTGAATAGTACTGGCTGATAACAGAAGTCGCTTGGAAGGTTCCCGACCGGCTTACGGCCGTGTTATTGTGTGTTTATATACCAGCAGTAAGCCTTTCAGTCATGGTGTGGTACGACACACTCCACAAGATAAGAACGAGCGAACCAATATACGATAACCGCCATCCATCCATTCATCCATCCGGCCTGACCGTAGTTCTAATCGGAATCGTTCGAACGTATGATGTCTTGTTTCTATTGCGCGACCATTTATTAGTCATTAGAATTCGAGCAATTGTGAGGGTAAATTTCCAACAGACCATATATCTTGTCCCACCCATCCAGTTTATATCGTACCGAATAGTGAGAATAGTGTTACCCCTATTATCTGCATGATTGACAGTTGGAGTGCAGTGCTGCCATGGTGTTTAGTCTAGTGCTGAAGGGTTTCGAATGACGACTGAAGAGGAAACTACTCGGCTGCTACAACTTAGCGAAAATCGCCAAAGGCGCAAACTAGAGCGGCTACGCGAGATTCAACACAGTCACAGAATGCGACTGCTGGTATCCGTACTAATCGGTATGTGTTTTTTTTCAAACCGTTCCGGGAAGAAAGTGTGGAAAGAGTTTTATCACAATCGAGTCGCGGTGTAACTAGCTTTAGCAAGTAATCTAATTGCTGCTAGTAGGATGTGTCAATATTTTTCTTGTAGGAGCGGTTTGCTCGTTTGTTGTCACTTTTTCTTTCGATGAAAGGTAATTCTATTTCATGAACGGGATTACATAAAATAGTCCTTCAGGAAGCCATACTTCATTTCGCACGTTTGTAACGTGATGCACCGGGTATCGCCTGTGCTGGGGTGTTGCAGCTTTAAAACGTATCGAACAGCACGTGATGCGCGCTCTTCAATCGGCTCCGCCAGGTGAAGTCGAATGATGCCTCACCAAGTATCGATGATAGGCGTGCGCCAAGAAGTTGAACTTGATACTGATTAGTTGAAAAGCAGCGACAATGGGTTGGGATGTTTATTGGAAGCGTTTATTGGAAATATATTGAAATGAGAATATATATTTTTGCGTATACAAATTTTCTGACAACAATTCCATATGAAATCAGTAAGTTCTATAACACGAGTCTTATTGGGTTTTAATACTTTTTTACATTTGTTGTTTGCTAGAGGGTTTGTTACAAGAACATCTGTTAGTAACTCGAGCGTTTTTAGAGTGTGTCTTTGTCTAGATTATTCTGAGTCCTCTTATCCCGATCAGGATCACTCCATCTTCAATGTGTGTGGATGAATACAACGCCAAAAACGAAAACGAATGCTACCACGACCTTTGATTTGACATTACCTGAGATATCGCCCCCTGGTTATTTGATTACATTACTTTTCTCACCATCCGGTTTTAATTTTTACATTTTACACGCAGAGTAGCATAGACTATCAGGAGCCCGTAAATCAGTCTCGTTATGACTTTAAACGAGCAGATTACGAGAGAATGTTAAGAGCATTGCATAATGTCGACTGGGTGAATGATTTCCTTGCTTTGATTGCCCGTTTTGTACCACGAACGAGAGTGTGACCACGAAAATGTCATTCCTTGCAGTCTCCAGAATCACGATGCTTAAATAGAGTTAAAATATTGCTTATTGCTTTGACTACTGGATTTTCAGCTCACTTCTTCAAGCACAGTTCGAATTTGTGCATCGTTGTTGCCAGAAAAGATTGAGTAACACTAATTGAGTAACAAACCACAAACAAGACTACTACTACTACTACTACTACTACTACTACTACTACTACTACTACTACTACTACTACTACTACTACTACTACTACTACTACTACTACTACTACTACTACTACTACTACTACTACTACTACTACTACTACTACTACTACTACTACTACTACTACTACTACTACTACTACTACTACTACTACTACTACTACTACTACTACTACTACTACTACTACTACTACTACTACTACTACTACTACTACTACTACTACTACTACTACTACTACTACTACTACTACTACTACTACTACTACTACTACTACTACTACTACTACTACTACTACTACTACTACTACTACTACTACTACTACTACTACTACTACTACTACTACTACTACTACTACTACTACTACTACTACTACTACTACTACTACTACTACTACTACTACTACTACTACTACTACTACTACTACTACTACTACTACTACTACTACTACTACTACTACTACTACTACTACTACTACTACTACTACTACTACTACTACTACTACTACTACTACTACTACTACTACTACTACTACTACTACTACTACTACTACTACTACTACTACTACTACTACTACTACTACTACTACTACTACTACTACTACTACTACTACTACTACTACTACTACTACTACTACTACTACTACTACTACTACTACTACTACTACTACTACTACTACTACTACTACTACTACTACTACTACTACTACTACTACTACTACTACTACTACTACTACTACTACTACTACTACTACTACTACTACTACTACTACTACTACTACTACTACTACTACTACTACTACTACTACTACTACTACTACTACTACTACTACTACTACTACTACTACTACTACTACTACTACTACTACTACTACTACTACTACTACTACTACTACTACTACTACTACTACTACTACTACTACTACTACTACTACTACTACTACTACTACTACTACTACTACTACTACTACTACTACTACTACTACTACTACTACTACTACTACTACTACTACTACTACTACTACTACTACTACTACTACTACTACTACTACTACTACTACTACTACTACTACTACTACTACTACTACTACTACTACTACTACTACTACTACTACTACTACTACTACTACTACTACTACTACTACTACTACTACTACTACTACTACTACTACTACTACTACTACTACTACTACTACTACTACTACTACTACTACTACTACTACTACTACTACTACTACTACTACTACTACTACTACTACTACTACTACTACTACTACTACTACTACTACTACTACTACTACTACTACTACTACTACTACTACTACTACTACTACTACTACTACTACTACTACTACTACTACTACTACTACTACTACTACTACTACTACTACTACTACTACTACTACTACTACTACTACTACTACTACTACTACTACTACTACTACTACTACTACTACTACTACTACTACTACTACTACTACTACTACTACTACTACTACTACTACTACTACTACTACTACTACTACTACTACTACTACTACTACTACTACTACTACTACTACTACTACTACTACTACTACTACTACTACTACTACTACTACTACTACTACTACTACTACTACTACTACTACTACTACTACTACTACTACTACTACTACTACTACTACTACTACTACTACTACTACTACTACTACTACTACTACTACTACTACTACTACTACTACTACTACTACTACTACTACTACTACTACTACTACTACTACTACTACTACTACTACTACTACTACTATTACAGTCCGCGAAATAAATATACCGTACATGAGAAAATTTTGAGTGTGTTTACTTTTGGAGTAAAATCATACAAAACATAACATGAAAGCGGTTTTCCACACTGAAGTACAGGCACAGAAAGTTGTTTTGTTTTATTCCCATTTTATTATGCGTTAATTTTCGTAATCAATCCATACGAAATAAATAAACCGTCCAAGTCAATTTGACTGCGTTTCTACGTCCATCTCTGACTTTAGCAACATCTGCCAAACGTCGGGGCATAGAAACAATCAATAATTGAAGAGAAGTAATATCGATATTGCCCATTCCTTTTGATTAGCAGTCTTCAATTATCCAAGTGATTCATACTGACGTCCATGTGCATAAGCTCACTGTGACAAGATCCCCCAAAGATTCTCGATCGGGTTTAAATCGTGGCTTATAGCAGGCCATTTCAAAACAGTAATGTTTCGTGATGTTAGAGATGATGTTGTAAGTTTTGAACAGTGGATCGCCGCGTTGTACTGCTGGAAAATCCAATTTTCACCCCACAAACTATCACCAAAATTGATCAAAACGTTGCCTAGCAGATCAACATGCTTCTCCGAATTTATTTTATGAGAAATAAAACAAATTGGTGCCTTTCCGAAATGCCCGAATGCGGCCCACACCTTAACTGAACGTCTCTGAAAGTTTCTGGAATAACGAGGTTCGTGTTCTCGGCGAATATCCCTCCAACACATTTGGCAACCATCAAGACCATCTAGGTTAAACTACTTCTCATCGGAGAAGATGACGGATTTCCACTCATCCTCCCAAAACATATCCCGTTCCGCAAACTCAAATCTCGCAGTTCTGCGTCGGGGTAGAAGCTTCGGTGTTTTCAAACGTTTCTGGTATTGAATGTGAGTATTTTCTTTCAAAATTTGTAGTATTCTTCTCTTAGACACTGAAAGAGACATTGGGGCCTTAATCTGTCATGTACTCAAGTTTTTACCAACAGTCAGGCGAGATATTTGTCTTTTATCTTGAAGATTCGAAGTAGATGGACGCCCGGATCGTTTGTTGACACCATAGTTTTCAGGATCCTTGAGAAAATTTACTATGGTACCTTTATCACGGTTCAATTTCTGAGCTATTTTGCGAATATTTAGTACACATTCTCCGAAAGCCGTGATTTTCGCTTGCTCTTCCAAAGATAATGATTTTCTTCTCGGCATTTCCAGCTAATAAAACGAACAGCGATACAGGAATTTATGTAAACTATTTCCCAAAGATGGGAAAGATTATTTTAAAGACGGCTATCATTATATACCATGCAAACATACTTACTTTTATACTTTGTATGGGTTAAAGATGATTAAGGCACATGTACGGTATATTTATTTCCTTCTACAAATTAAAATTGTTTCTATTCACCTTAAAATTCACCAAGTACAAACATGTAAACAAACATTGCTATTGTTTGTTATTCGCGCAATGCACTACTGTACCGAACACCATAAAATGTTGATAGAAATAACCTTGTGCATTATTTATTGTAATAATACATGATAGTTTTGTACGGTATAATTCTTTCTCGCACTGTACTACTACTACTACTACAACTACTATTACTACTACTACTACCATCATATTAGTCCCTCTGAAAATCATCGTGTTAAGAAAACTTGTTTCGGATATTTCACCTGTTTTGGGTGGGTTATTTTTATTTTTTCGGCATAATGTAATGAAATAGACCTTAACCATAACTTCTTCATAAAAGAATTGCCTTTTTCGTGAAAATTGCAATGAAAAATAAGGAAGAGACTGATATGCGATTATTTAGGCCATCGAGTAGCAATATAATCGCATACCAGTCTCACTTTCAAATGCTCGGTGTACGAGTAGCCATATTTTTCTCAAGTATTTTGAATATGGGCAGATGTTTATGGCCGCAGACAGCTTTTAAATATGTTGGATGGAGAATGACAGGCACGTCCACCCATTACTTTCCTGACGTCAAGGTCGTCGTTGAAAAGGCAAAATATAAGACTGAAGTCTTGGATATGCTACTGAATAATTGCCTTTTTTACCACTTCAGTGTTTCGCGAAACGTGCTGAATAGAACTGTTCCGCATAAGCCCTTGCATTTAGCATATTGGAAAAGTGGTATTGAGAAAGGGTTTCCAATATCATTACAGTAGTGACTTGATGAAAAAAGGTACAAGCTGTTCTTAGCTAAGCAACTACAAACGATTCCTTTTGAGTTCTGACAATTTCAACCTGAATGATCATTTGAAGAGATCAGACCATCCACAGGACATTAACCCCTTACAGAAAGCAGCATTGCTCAAGGTTATTATCCCTCTGATTGACGAAACCAATAACCTTTCGGGAACGAACTTTCAGAAAAAGTTGCAGTTACAGTGTCTAGTAATATTAGCTTTTGTGTGGAATTTATTTGAAACAACCTTGCATTTATTAATTATTTGTTGTTACACTAAAAAGCTTGTAAACAGAACCAAATATGGATTGAAGAAAAAAAATGGCCATACTCAGGAAAAACATTTGGTGGGACTGATATGCGATTATTTTTAAAATGAGACAATTTGACCGCACATTTTTCCTGACTTTTTCAAATAAAACACACTTTTTTGTTTCCTTAATCGATAGTAAAGCAAGAAATAAATAGAATCTGATAATTAACTCAAAAATGATAAAAATTCATATGGGACTGGTATGCGATTATAAGCAGTACTACTACTACTACTCCGTGTTTCCAATTGTTTTGGCCAATTTAACTACTGTGCAGGTTATTTCCCCTGAGGATGATATTGTACCACCCCCTACTATTGTGTCCCGGTCTTAGCACGCCTCGATCAACCACACTCACTGCCTTGTAGGCAGAGATGGTATTCTACGCGATTTTTCGAGACTCGTAAGTAATCTACGTAGAAAACTGTATTCTACGTTTCCTACGGTAGAAAACCTCTTGAAAGTAGAAAACTCTCAAACACTCGAAAATTTACAGTATGAGTCATAAAATGCCATTCACTGCACTGATTAGGTGTATTTGAGTATTGGGAAATTTAATATAACAACAACAAAAAGAAACACGAAGAAGCAAGAAAGTGTTTTTCCGGACTATTTTGTGATTATGGCGAAACAAACAATGGTAAAGAAACTTAAAAAAGCAAACAAAGTTTTCACTCAATAATTTCAATCGTAATTCACGGTTCAACAACATATTTGTTGTCATCCAAAATTGCATAATATACGTCACATACAAAATCAGTGCAACAGCAAAGGCGCACCTAAGGCCTGATTTCTACAGCACTATGCTATCGCTGTCAAATCTCATATATTTAGAGCGTACCCAACATCTTGAACCATTGAGATGCCCTGGCATATATAAAAAAGCCCACTGAAAATTCCATGCAACTTTACACGGTTGCAGGAAGAATTCTTTACACCCTCGGAAAAAATACCTTTAAAATGAGTAAGATTTGACGCATTTTTCGTAAAAAGTGGAACAACTCATAAACTGAGTAACTTCGTTAATACGCATAATTGAGAAACGAGGCGTTTTAAAAACTGAGTGATTGTTACTCACTTTTTGGGTACAGTATTACTCAGTTTTGAGTTGAGTAATTACTCATTTTTTTGGTTCTGAATTGCTACTTAATTTTATATCAGAGGTACACATACAGACATTTGATTCAACCTTCTGCATCTTCTTGCATAGTCTAAAATAGTATATTTTCCCTTGCCAGAATGAATTGCTGATACTAGACACCTTGCTTTCCACGGGAGCAACAAAGACGGCTGCATGACAGTGTAATGAGTAGGCAACAAAGAAAGCATAGCGATAAAGTTTTTAAAGCCAAGAAATAAAATCCTATAAAAGAACAGGCGGAATTTGGGAAAGAAAATTGTTGTTCTCCGGGGTTTCAAAAGAATTCATTTTCTCCGCACGTACGGAGAATTCTGTATTACAAGTCTCTGACAAAAGTCTAAACGATTAACTTAGACTTTGCAATCTGACTTCCGGGAGTTATGCCTCAAAGCGGTTAAAGCTTAACTTTTTCGGCCGATAAAAAGCATAAAATTTTTGATATCGAAAAACTTATTTATTCTAAATGGATGGATCGTCGAGTCAATAGGTTGTTGACCGAGTTGACCCTTAAAACCCCACTTGAATCCCAGCTAATATAAGGGTGCTCAATAAAAACTGCTTCAATTAAACTTGATTCAGGAAATAATATTCCGTATTTTCATTTTTTAACACATTTTTAAAGTGTATTCAAATTTATTGAAAACCACAGGATCCGGCAATTGAATTTCTACATTATTTCAACACTCATTATTACGTTGCACATGAAACTGCATTGGAAGATCCTTTGTTTCTTCTTTTACATTGTCTTGTACCTAGCTATCACAATGGCTGTATTTGTTACTTTTGTAATCGAGTGTTATCGGGCAAAAAATGCATCTCGAACAGAAACGTAGTGCTTTTGTTGCCTGCTTCCGAGCTGAAGAACAGCAGGACAAAAGACTGTCCTATTTACGTCTGTGCTGAAGTTTTGTATACCGATCAGTCAAAAGATTCCAAGAGACCGGAAGTACCAAAAAAACGGCATGAAGGGGAACCGTGGGCACGTCATTATTTTGGTACCAGGTATTCGATTTAACAACAAGACTCGGCACCGTCTCACAAAACGAAGTCAACCCAACTCTGGATTGCGGAATAGTTTCCACGGTTCATTTCGAGCTTAGAATGGCCAGCGAGTTCTCCGGACCTCAACCCTATGGATTTTGCCGTCTGATACTTGTTGTAAACCGTAGTCAACTCTGAAAAAACAATGAAGTATGGAGGTTCTGAAACGACATCTGGCGTTTGCCTGGGACAAAATACCGCAAGAGCATCTGCGAGCCTCGTGCGATGCGTTTCTCGATCGTCTGCGGCGAGTGGTTAAACTTAAAGGCGAACAAGTGAAATTGAATGAGTTTGAACATAGCACTTCAATTGCCGAACCCTGCATGTTGCGAAACAGCCTCTTTTTTACCTAAAAACAACCTACAGGCGGTTCAGATTTATGTAGATCACAACGTGAGACAGGATGTGACGAGTAGAGTCAACACTCCAATCGTCCGCAAGAGGAGGACATCGCATTTCGATGCCGCGGTATTTAAGGAGGCAATAAAAAGGAAGTTCGAGAGGGGGCAGTTGGCTCCGTCCAAATGCTGACATAGGACGCCACCATGCCTAGGACTCACCAACTTAGAAATAGGAATTTACCGACCTCCGCAGTGCGTGCCTCCGAACCGAGAAACTAAGAGTAGAGCATTCGGGTCCGCAAGATCGGCGCTAAAGAATGCGATTAAGGCGAGCCAGAAGGCTTGTTTGATAGGCTATGCGCGAGCGCCAATTTAAATCCGTTGGGTAACGCCTACAGGATCGTATTGACCAAGACTAAGGGCGTGTTGGCGCCTGCAGAGCGATCATCATCGAGGGACATTTTCCACGCCAGTATCTAAGATACACACCAAGTATGGTCGGCTAACCTGAGGAACTCATCGTGATTGCCAACTCCTTGGAAGTGAGTAGGGCACCGTGACTGGATGGAATCTCGATCCTGACAATCAGGATGGCTATAAAAGTTGCCCCCCCCCCCTTCGCGGACTGTACCGGGCCTTCGCACAGTGCGTTGAGTGTATGGTATGACGGGACAAAAATCAAAACTACATGATTTTGTTGACTAATCACATTGATGTTATAGGGGAAGTTGTTCACCAACTTTAGAGCTACTATTTGCATAAAAGTCTTATAAGATTCGCTGAATCGCAAAAGTGTCCCAAAAGCCTATTTCCCAATCTAATACCAAAAACCATTTAGTATTTTGTAAGTGGCCCATAATAATGAAAACTGAAATTATAACGGAAATAAAAAAAAAGAAAATTTTTCTTCGTTATGTATATTTATTTTATTACCAGAAAATACATGTACTTATTCAGATGTATCTCCTGACAGAGACATGGTCACACATCACAGTCTGTTGAATGCCTTTGTTCACAACTTCTCGCGTAATTTGTCAAAGGGACCTAAGTAACAATGACAGATTCTCTCCTCTCTCACTTTGTTTCGTTAATTACGTCGTCATTATATATATTTTCTAAGCTTTCTTCCCCTTAATCGTGAGATAGTAATACTGTCTTGCTTACTATGCATTGAGTGTTATGAAATATGGAAAAAATAACATAATTATTGATCAAAGAAAAAGTAAACGAAGAGAGTCTCTCAATGTTAGATAGGTCGCTTTGAAAAATTACGCGAGACTTACTGCATTTTCAACTGTCAAAACATGAACTTGAACTGTGAACACCTTTTTCTTAAACACAAAATACGCCTTTCGATCACATTTTTGTATTCGTACGTAGGACAATAAATCTCAAAGCTATACCCTTAAACGTCTTTTACTTACTTACTGTTTCAGTTCCCAGTTTAGTTAGCACAATTAAAATTACCACAAACTGAGGAAACACAAGGGTAACTGAATATTTTTTCTAAAAAAATCATTGCGCCCATGTTGCGTTAAAAGTATTTGGCAGTATAAGCTTGTTACGGGTGTATTAGTGGTCCCACGAGGCTACTTATACACATGCAGTATATTTCAATCATGTATGATAAGCACTGCCTATTTCATATAGAAAAATATAAAAGTTGATTTTTTAATTTTGTCTACGGGACGCTGCACTGTGCTTCGTGTAGAGAGGCTTAATGACTGCCTCTTCCCTGAGAGGTGCTCGATACTGCGGGCATGGTGCTTTAGATGATTATTCTCAAAAGGAATTGGTCTGGCAAGTACCCAGTTCGGCGTTCAATAGCGTCAGCTGGGACCGCTCTACTGTTACAGTTAGGCAGGGAATCTTCGGGAACAAAAGGAAAAGACGTCTACTCTTGCTTGAGGTTGAACTAGTAATGAGAAAATTTTATTTTTCATTTGGCTGCTATACAAACTACATAACAACCACTTGCTGAGAGATTTATGATGTTGCACTCCATCAAGGCGATGGTTGCCTAGATCCGTCAACACTCCTCCTCAATATCATGTGGTCGAATTCCGATTGCCTCTCGAAGTTGTCGTAGCTTCACTGCACCCAAAGGTTTGGTGAGAAGGTCGGCTTCCATCTGCTCCGTGGGACAGTACCGAATGGATACGATACCAGCTTCTGATAAATCCTTGACGAAGCAGTACTTGGTGTCGATATGCTTCGATCTTCTTGAGGTTTTGTCTGATGCTGCAAGCGCAATGCAGCTCTGGTTGTCCTCATTGACGACAATAGGTAACATCAGATGCGCGCCCAGGTCGTCCACCAATCGACGCAGCCACTGCAGCTCCTGCAAACATTCTGCCAGTGCGATATACTCTGCCTCGGTACTGGAAAGAGATACGCACGTCTGCTTTCTGCTTCCCCATCCAACTAGTCCGCCACCGTACTTGAAAATGTAGCCAGTGTTGGACTTCCTGTTGTCGACTTCACCAGCCCAGTCCGCGTCGACGAAGCATTCCAGTTGAAGGTTACCTGCGCCACCCAAGTGTAGCACGTGGTCTGCTGTACCTTTCAAGTAACGAAGCACCCGCTTCGCCTCGTTCCAGTCCGCCGATGTTGGTTTGGTGACACGCCGCCCGAGAATGGAAGTTGAGATGGCTATATCTGGGCGCGTATTGACAGCGATGTACAACAAAGCACCGATCAGACTTTGGTACTGTTGTCCATCTGCCAACGAGTCGCTATCCTCCTCCTTTTGTTGTACGAAACCTGTGATCATCGGGACACGAGAAGGCTTGCAGTTCTCCATGTTGAATCGCGACAGGATCTTTAGCACATACGACTTCTGATCCAACACGAACCGGTCAGCTTTCTAGCAAACGTGGATTCCCAGGAAAAACCTCAAGTCGCCCAGTTTCGTGGTCTCGAAACTCTCGCTCAATGCACCGACCAATCGCCGATACTCCTGCATCGTGCTGCTTGCAATAACGATGTCGTCCACGTAGATCAGTATGTACGTGTACACACCGTCCGTAATCCGCAAGTAGAGGCACGGATCCGCCAATGACGGGTGGAACCCCATTTGCTTCAAAACCATATCAATCCGCTGGTTCCAAACCCGCGCTGCTTGCTTCAGTCCGTACAGACTTCGCTTCAAGGAGCACACGGTACTCGGATCGCCATTCGAATATCCCGGAGGCTGCCTCATGAAAATCTCCTCCTGCAGGATGCCATGCAGATATGCGGTTTTAATATCGATGTGCTCCACGATCAATTTCCGTTTGCTTGCTATCGTCAGCACGGTTCGGAACGTGATCTGCTTTACAACTGGCGCGAACACTTGATCGTAGTCAGTGCCGAACTTTTGGGAAAAGCCTTGCGTGACCAATCTGGCCTTGCACCGCACAATTTTCCCGGACTCATCTTCTTTGCACTTATACACCCACTTACAGCCAACAACATTGCAATTCTGGGGTAACTTTGCCAGGGTCCACGTTCCGTTGTCACGTAGGGATGCAATTTCTTCATCCATGGCCGCTTTCCATTTTGCACTGGCCGGGCTTGTGATCGCTTCGTTGTACGTTCTTGGCTCTGCGCACGTGTTAACTGCCAAACCAATCGTACAAGTATATCGCTCCGGTGGGACACCGCAGTTCGCTCTCTCTGATCGTCGCAAGCCACCTTGTGCACCAAGAGTTTCCGCAGGTTGCTCCTCCTGCAGCGGCACAACGGCGGGAGCTTTTGAAGGTTGCTTTTCCTGCACTTCCTCGTCGAAACCATGCTCGTCTTCTTCATCAAATTCGAAAAATTCGTCTTTTTCATCCTCGTCAGGTCTACGATTAAACAATGGTACCGCAATATGTTTGTTGTCGTTGGTGGATTCACTTGGTAACTCATGGGTTGTCCCATCGTTAATGTTCTTGTCCTTCTCGTCGAGTTCCAAAAAACGTACGTCACGGCTGATAACGATTTGCCCAGTTGACTTATTCAGCAACCGATAGGCCTTTCTGTCCGACGCGTATCCGACATAGGTCATCTTAGTGGACTTGCATTCAAATTTCTTTCTCTTCTGCGGTGGAACCCACACGTATGCATCACAACCGAAGATCTTCAAGTGTTGTAAATCTGGTTTCTGACCGAACCAAATCTCGTACGGTGTCGAACCAATCGCTGATGACGGCAATCGGTTTTGTATATACGTTGCGGTGTTTACGGCTTCCGCCCAAAAACGTCGAGGTAAGCCAGCGTCCAACAGCATGCACAGTCCCATCTCATTCAAGGTCCTGTTCCTTCTTTCAGCTAAGCCATTTTGCTGAGGTGCGTACCCAGCGGTAAATTCGGCCTTAATTCCTTCATTGATGTAGAATTTTCGCAGAACGTTGCTGGTGTACTCGCCACCTCGGTCTGAACGGATCACTTTTGGTTTTCGACCGAACTGAGTCTCAGTGAACCTCACATACTCACAAATCTTGTCAGCTACCTCGGATTTCTGCTTTAAGAAATAAACGACCGTGTAGCGGCTATGGTCGTCAATCATTGTCATGTAATACCGGAACCCGCCCGGCGATGTTGTCATAGGACCAGCAACATCACTGTGCACGATATCCAAAACTGCTTCCGATTTCTCATCTACTGCTTTGGGAAACGGTGGCCGTGCCATTTTCCCTTCAACGCAGCACTCGCAAGTCTGCCGAATTCCGCAACTTTTGATTTTCATCCCAAAGGCCAATCCGAGTCGCTCTACTTCGTCAATTACATCCGGATCTCGGTGCCCCAATCTTCGATGCCACGTGTGCAGACAGTCAGAATTATGCTGCTTGCCATTAACTATCAGCATCTTTTCTGCCACGTTTAGTCGGTATAAGCCAACCATGCGATCTGCCGTCGCAACTTCCGACCCGTCGTGAACCAACCTACACTGATTTGCATTGAATTCCACCCAGACAACTTTTCCAGCGAGTTTCGGCACGGAAATCAAATTGCCTTCTAGTCCCGGGGCAAGAATCACACCGGTTAACATTATCGACACATTCCGTTACGTCTATTCACGCAGTTGATTTTACAGTCTCCGACGCCTGCTGTTTGCAGCATTTTACCATCAGCAGTCGAAATTTCCGGACGAACACTCTCATCGATACGCACAAAGGAACTGCGGTTTCTCGCCAAATGTGACGTGGCACCCGAATCGATCACCCACGCACTATCGTCCTCACGCTGACCGGACCGTACCATAAACGTGAACGACTTTGAGCCGCTTTCGCGCACTGTTTTAGCCTTGGCTTTTTCCTTCTTCTTATCGTTTTTAGCACTGTTTTCAGCCAGGAACGCCTTGCAATTCCGCATACGATGTCCCAGTTGGCCGCAGTGGTAGCACTCTGCACCTTTTTGCGACGCACGTGTTCCACCCATGCGCAACGCTTGCTCGTCGAAACCGGAACCTTTTCGGAGCTTTTCCGTTTCGTCCATCAGTTTTACTTTCACTAGGGCCAGAGTTAGCTCGTCCTCGTTTCCAAAGCCGTCGTTAGCGGATTGAACGACTCCGGAAGTCATCGCAGAATCAGCGCCACCTTCAGGCACTCCTTCATTTCGAATCCGGAATTTTCGAGACGGGCATACACTTTCTCGATCTCCGACAAGTAGGTCTCAATGTTATCACCTATCTTAAAGTTTTGATTCGTGATCTGCCGGAGAAGCGTCACCCGCTGCCCAAGCGTGGTCTTTTCGTGGTGGTCCTTCAGCGCCTTCTACGTATCCTTCGCCGTCGTCTTGTCACGAATCAGTGCGTGTTGGCTCTCATCCAACATCAATTGGATCGTGACCAACGTTTTTTCGTCGCCCTCTTTCCATGCGGTCGTTAATGGGTCCGGAGGAGTTCCTGGTTCTACGTACGTCCAGAGTTGCTCCCTCCGCAGCAACGCCTTCACCGAGAACGACCATGATTGGTAGTTCAAATTACTCAGCTTGACGATCTTTGCCCACTCCATCTCTTCAAAAAAAAATTAAACAGCAAACTCTTCACGCTACAATTTTCTGATCAGGAGCTTCCGGCTGGGCTCCACAACCTGTTACAGTTAAGCAGGGAATCTTCGGGAACAAAAGGAAAAGACGTCTACTCTTGCTTGAGGTTGAACTAGTAATGAGAAAATTTTATTTTTCATTTGGTTGCTATACAAACTACATAACAACCAGTTGCTGAGAGATTTATGATGTTGCACTCCATCAAGGCGATGGTTGCCTAGATCCGTCAACATCTACAAGATTGTGGAAAACTATTTCCAGAGTCGAGTACCTGTGGATTGTCATGTACGACGGAGTGTTGAAGCCAAAGTTCCCTTCAGAAGTTGTAATAGTCGGTTTATGGACAACATAACACTGGAGGTCTACAACGAGTCGATCGGAGAGCTCGAGTTGATGACTGCGCATTGCATACGCAAGGTCAAGGACTGGATACACTTTTGGGGTTAGCGCACCATATGACGGACGTCACGGTTGTGAATAACCGTAAATCAAAGCAATAGGCGGTAGTCAGAGTCGGAGACGGACCATTACCTTAAAACGATCTTTGAAACTCTTGGGAGTCACGGTTGACGGCAAGCTTACGTTCAAGATCCACGTCAACTATGTCTGTAAGAGAGCCTCAACGGCTATTGCAGCACTCTCTAGTGCTGATGTCGAATAGTTCAGTGCTGTATGGCAGCAAGTCAAAACTTCTTGCTAGTGTGACTTCATCCATACTTAGTTATGGCGGGCCAGCGTGGTCTAAAGCGCTAGGTTTTATCAGTTATCGTGATAAACTGAAAAGTGCCTACAGACTCATGTGCCTGAGGGTTGCTAGTGTAGTGAGTATCGTACAGTGTCGTACGACGCAATTCTCATCTTGTCCGTGAAGATGCCTATCAGCATCGCCATTGAGGAGTATGTAGAGTGCCTCGATCAACGTGACACAAGGGGCATACGACGTACCAAAAAGTCACTCTCAATGATTACCTCTTCCCGACGTAATACTTAATCGTCGTTCCTGAGCTATTTTCTCAGATGCCTGTAAGCAAATTTCCCCGCCACCTTGGAAAAAACAAGCGCTTCAGCACGATAACCGGTCTTCAGTACCATGTTTATCGCTACGCTAACTACATGTTTCGACTCTGACGCCAGGCGCAAGGTACTGTTGACTTGTTTTTTAACACTAGCACATTTTCAGTATGAGGTTGAGCACAAGGCCTGTTGATTTCTTTTTACAAATGAATCAATGAATAAAGCATAGGATACAGTCGTTAGCTGGCTGCCTTTGCAATAATTTGTGAATTTGGGAGTGGAACCGTATCATCATTGCAGTATCGGTATTCGAGAGAATTTGAATTGCGAATTGATTCCGGCTAGCTTACATAGTAAACTACGCTTTCTTTTCTGTATACATTTTATGTTACTACTTACTTTAATGTAAAGTTCGATTCCGTAAAAAAAATAAACTCGAGTAAAGAATTGATTTTAAGCTGGAAGTGTAACTGTTGAAATGGAATAAAAACGCGCTTCTTGCATCCAAAGTAGAGTTGAGAGTCTAATATTTAACACCTAACGACTGCCAGTCCAAGGTAACCTGTGGTTTCATGAGAATAACACGCGAGAAGCTACCATCCGGCCACCAGAAGTCACCTATCAGTACATACAAACTTTATGAATTTATACAGGGTTCAAAGGATCTGTGGCATTAAATATCATAAGCAGGCAGTTCGTTTGGCCGAAACCCTTCTGCGTAGTATCAAACTGAACCTTAAATGCATGCTGGGATGACCAAGAGGCAATAGCCAATTGGAAGTCACCAGTTTAAAAGGGGTATAACTTGCAATACAAATATTATAATATTACTAAAAACAATTTTCAGAGCCTAATAAGGGAAATCCCCTTACATAGATACTACCACAGAACATGGTCAGGAAAAGAATTATTTAAATGATATTGGTTGGTTTAGAATGATATGCTGCTCTTGTAATATGAAAAAAGAAACCTCGGAGCAGTGCTACGAACTTTAACTGTCTTGAAGGGATTTTCAGTTGAATTTGAAATCTTTGAATTCCAATTTTCAGCGAACGAGTTGATAATGAAAGGGACTTTCAGCTCCAATCAGTTGACAGTGATTGTTAGCTAGCAGCATTTCTGTGATTTCGCACACGCTGTGTCGATTCAGCGATGTTTACGTGGTTGAGAATGTAGATGTTTGTATAGTTCATCGACTTCATGCAATGAATTGGCTCAAATCAAATAGTTTCGATATTAAATCAGGCATCTCATTTCTTTCAATGACCGGACTTTCATTGAAAATAGACATATTATAACCGAGAAAAACTTTTCCATTGCTTTAGAGGCACCAACTTGATCACTAATTAGCAAATTGATTCACACGCCTCACTAGACGTTAGATACATCACCTCAAAACAAAACACTGAAACACCCGAGAAAATAGAGGTCATCTCACGCGGTCGCTTTTTATCACCGCTATCACGTCGCTAACACGCAGTGAATCATTGCGAGAACAAAATTTCGGCTGTGCCGAAATTTGTTTACCCAGCCAATTCAGCGTCAATTTACACGATTTCGGCCCGCTGCAGCAGGCGGCTCGTCTGAGTCCGACCGCCAGTCAGCCAGCCAGCCTGTCTGCCTGCCGGTAATCTTGTAAACATTCCCCCTTCGACCGTGGCGCAACCGTTTGGTGTTGAACCCATATCGTACCCAGCCAATAACGTACAACAACTAATACGCTATCGGACGCGTTTACTCGCAGCTCGCCTCAGTCGGAATTATGTTCTAAGCCTCGATGGAGTGCCGTTGTGTTCTAGTTCTTCCGAGTCCGAGAACGAATCAGTCAATGAGACAGCATTGGCCAGTCAGTCAATCAACGGTCGCGTTCACATATCGTAATGGTGGATTATCAGCAGCGGGATACCTTGCAACAGCTACGAGGGCAGTAACAGCAGCAGTTCTAGTTTTGGGGAAAGCGCAGTTTCACGCGAGTGCAGCATAACTTTTTGATGTGTGATAATAGGATATTGATTTGTGCGCGACCTCCACCACGAACCATTGAGGGAGCGCGTCAGAGTGGGTGGACAGTGTGTGATGGTGCTAAATTTTCCCGCCTTATTGAGTGTTCGATGTTTGATGAACTCAACCAACCGACCCGCGTTTCTTAGCACCGTTGCAAAACTAAATCTGTAGTTTTGTACCGCACAATGCAGTTTTTGGCGACTATTGGTTTAATGATCCGAAGGAAACCTCGAAAAATGGCTCTCTTTACAGGTGGGTAGCACGACGCAATGCAGTGCAAATGAATTTCGATGTGACATGTGGTGGCCATGGGTGGCACAATTAACGCTCTCCGACTCTAGCACAAACAGAATAAATGTTTAATGCGATGACATAGCAGCAGCGTAAGTGCTGGTAATAGGTGTCTTGCTGGTAGTAAACCAATTTTGAAGCAGAGCTTATCGCAACTTCCAAGCAATTACAGTTGTTAACAGCAATTAGAAATACTTAAAAGTGAACTGCTTATCAGCGAGTGTGTTTTGATTTGAATTTCGTCAAACTTTGGTACAAAAAATACACCACATTCTTCAACAGATCATCGTATTGCCTTCAGCAAACTTAATTGTTGTTTTTTTTTTGTTCGATACAAAATAACATCGATGAGACTGGCAGGAAGTGCCTTCTCCCAAGCTTCGCTTGATTTATACACGGCGAAAGGGCGATTTCGGCTTGATTTGTTTGTACCGTGCTGGAATTTTATTACCCTTTTAAGGCACGATTTGTTTACCTCGTTCATCAATTCGAAAGCATAGCCAAGTGTTTAGACGAATCGGGGGGTTCGAGAGCTAATTACGATGCGTGCGATTTGTTTGAACTACTCGATCTCGCTGGTGTCGAAATAAATTGATTTTATTTGGTTTGTCTGCCCAACTAAAACAAACAATATCAGTCAAAACTGGTTTATAGTGACTCTCTATAGATGTAGCTAAAAGGAAAATGGAAAAAAAGTGCTAACAGTCCGTTGATTCATCACCCATCGACAAACGGAGAATTCCACCGGCGTTTAATGTACGTTTTTAAGCAGAAAAACCCGGACTTTGCTACTACGGCTATTGAAGGTTCGGCAATGCCCTGATTGCTGTTACATGGATTCACTATGGATCGCCTGTTTTAGTGGGCGTATAGTAGGTTTATCGTTGTTTTCCTACTGTAATCTTGACTATTTCTGTCTACGAATTTCGAGATCGATTAAAAAACAATCCCATTGTTACCGAGCGTTTTATGGAAGCATTTTACTACCTCTAAAATAGTTTAGTCAGTAGCACTCCACTGAGCATTTGATCTCTAAATTCGAGAAAAATACAGTTTAAATAAAAATTTTAGTTTTTTCAATAAGGAATATAAATTATGGATCAAATTTTCAAAACACGTCATAATTTGAATCATTCAAAATTTAAAGTTTATGTTCTGTTAGTTGATAAAAATGTAGAAACGCCAAGTGTTATAATTGTTATATCTCTATCACCGAAACGACCGGTCGAACCAAAAAGAGTTATGTGAATGAATTAATAGAAAATTCATTCAAACGGGTGACAGCTAAAAGTTTGGAATTTTTCCTACTGCTGTCAAAAATGTAAGATGTATTTAAAGAAAAACCGAATAATTTCCCATGAAGATACATTCATTATCGACAAAAAAGAAGATAATAAACTTTCTAGGAAGATCCGTAAATGGCTTTCCAACGAAGTTTTCTCATGATGTCGAAACAAAAGCGTTGTACGACCTTCACGTCGACTTTTCTGATGCGTCTCTCGATTTTATCAATCAACTGTTTACACTTCGTTGTTCTTCAGTTATTTATGTACAGTAAGGAACTTAAAATCCCAAAGAAATCTTCGATTGGAGCAAAATGATCTTGTAGCCTCACTTATTTAGCCGCCGCTAGTTTAAAGTCCCATTAAATATACTATGGACAAAATGCTAGATATCACTTAATGTTGATTTTATTTTTTGTAGTCCCTTCTCCCCGAATCATTTTTTTCGGGGAGAATGAGGCAAGTCTGACTCTTAACGAGGCTTGCATGAGATTGAAATATCACCGAATATTGCTTTGTATTTTTGAGGAGGACCGGTGCACACTGTAAACAGTTTTTGAAGAAGTTTATATCTGGAAATGGAATCAGTTCGTTTTTTTTTGTATAACTGATATAAATTGTGATTACATTAATTATCTATAGATAAATCGTCCAGCTCAAACCTTTGTAGAGGTATGTGGCGGGACCATCATCATTATCACTGTTTCCAAAGCTGCAAAAACATGGTCGGAATTATTTCGGCCCAAAAAAAATAGTGCCTTCAGGAAAGTTGATCCATTAATTATTCTCCATTTTATAGAAGTTGAAATTTTGTGATTAATCCACTTAACAGTGAGAAGCGAATTTTACTTTTTTTCATTTTTGCATATAAAAATTCACTTTGTTCGGCAAAGCTGTTGCACATTTTATAAGAAACAACTTTGTCAAAGGTACCATACTTCTATCTGCCTTTTTAAATGGACTTTTCTGGAGTTTTCTACTGATTGCCACTAAAATCAATTTTTCCAATATGACATTACTACTAATTTTCTACAATTTTTCAATGTTCTACATTGTTGTTTGCTATCAAAAAACAAACAATTGCTTCGAAGAAAGTTTATTTTTATCTCTCATATTCCATTGGTTATTGACGATTTTTATTGAAACAATGCACTAATTTACTAACAGATGTCTTTTAAAACTGCAAATATCTGCAGACTAAACCATTTCAATATTTAAGTATAAGTAAAACATCATCTAATCCAGATATAGGCATTTGTTTCTCGCTGTCTCCTGTGCAAAAGCCTGTTGCAACAAAGTCGCACTCTCGTTGAGTCGGCCATTGCTGTCGAATTTACCGGGAATCTGCACAATACAAAAAATTCACACGCCTTCTACTAGCGCGGAAACCTGATCAACGGTGATGAAGTCGCGGCAAGTACCCGATGTCCAGGCTGGTATCCTGGTCACGGCACCAAATATGATCGCGTACGGTAGGACCCGTTGTTAAAACCAACAGCAGTAAACGAACACAAAGACGGAACGGTGATATAAAATGACACAATAGCTGCTGTGGATAGCACGATCAGCCGCCAGCGGCGGTGGCTGCGAGTGAACTGACTAGAATAATTTTATGGTCTGTTTCTTCTGATCACTTCAACATAGAATAATGGGATTGGATCGCCGGTTGGGGAACTGCGACAAACTACGTTCTGCCGCAACATCACTATAAAAAGTTAAACAGCAAAAAAGATTTTTAGTAGTAATCTATAGAAAACTCCACAAACATCCATTTAAATAGATAGATAGAAGTAAGATGTTTTCCACAAAGTTGTTTAATTTAAAATTTGCCACATATTTGCTAAACAAAGTGGATTTTTATATTCCAAAATAAGAAAAGTAAAATTCCTTTCTCACTGTTGAGTGGATTAATCATGGAATTGCAACTTCTACAACATGGAGAATAATTTATGGAACAACTTTGCTGAAGACGTACGTTACTGCTAAGAACTGTAAGCATCATAGTAAGAAAGTACAGCACCATGAACACAGCAGTATCTCGCAGAAAATTTACAAAACGAACAAACTGTCACAAAATTGGCATATCGTCGTTTACGTTCGAAACTTACACAACAACTATTCATAGTTTCGAGAAAAACGAGTTAAAAAACTCAAAATTTTCCATTATCATTTAACTAATTTGAGTCTATTAATATTAGGACTTTTGAAGACACGTAATAGGTAAACCATGCATCATAAAATAAATAGATTTTTTATCAAATTTATTGCATGCGAAGAAATAATATCCGTTTGTAGTACTGTGGATAAAATTAAATTTTATTACTATCCGCAATGTTCTGGTGGGTGGCAGAAAAAATTTTCAGCCTGTTGCAAATCCACGTTAATCTTGCGATCGTGTTTTATAAACAACCTCTTCAACTATTTGCGCAGGTTTTCAGAAGACCATAGGCTTAAGAACTAATTTTTTGAAACAATATTTGCTATACGAGTTGAATCAGAGAATCGTCGCGGATATCGTTTGATTTTTAGTTTTTATTTTATTATGAACCGCACCATTCCTGTGAATTTTGAGTCAAATGCCACAAAGTATTTGCTCGCCAGGTTCGTTGCTCCTACGACTGTGCTCACGAGAAAACTCATTTAGGTTTCTGAGAAAATTATCTTTGCTAAGAGCATAAAAATTCACAGTAATTGTTAAAAACCTATAATCTTTCATTGTCATCTAATTTATCCAGTTTAAAATTATCAAAAAACGTTCAGAACACGTTATTTCATTTACTACTTCTTTCGGCATCGTTTAAGGCGATTTTTCAACCATTGTTTCTAGAAAACCCGATTTAAATATTTTAGTTCAGTTTAGATCAGTTAACACCTGAGCGCGCCGGTCCGAGGAACCATATGTTCCAAGAAGCACCCCTCATTCCTAATTCAGTGCTCGATTTTTTAGTCAAAACACAGAAGACTTATAGTACAAACTTTTATTACATTCATTGAACTATGATGACTGGACTGGTTCGCTTACCAAGACCGGTGGAGCCATATGATTTTCTTATCGTTCTAATTTACTTGCCTTATTTGCCTTACCAAACTCGCTAAAACGTTTTCGTATGTTTAAGAATTATCAAAAACCTCGTCATCCCTCTCTTATCGCGTCTCTAATTTGTTCGTCACGTTTGTTTGAAACTAATTTTTCTTGTTGGAAACAAGCTAATCATCCCCAAACATGCGGTCGTGACTCGAGCGCAGTCCTGATTAACATGAAATTGAAAGACATCACTTTATCACTGTACTTACCTGTGGTATAGTTTTATTGCCGGAGGTGTTTGTCATAAGACGTTTCTAAACGCAATTTATGCACTGGTAATTTGAAATGTGAATTTGAATTTGAAAAAAAAAACCATTTCTTTCCGTAAAGCTTTTAAACTATTATCATATTGAAAAATTTTATGGAGCTTTGGACGAACTAACACTGTGTATAATCAATTTTAGTCTTTTTATTTCCCATTTATATATGTTTCAGCGAATTTGGGTTGTTCAGCTATATCAGTTTTCTATATCATACGAAAGAACTGCATTTTCTAAGTAAAACGTGATTTTCAAAAAATTTCTCTCGCTGTCCTTCAATTTTTAAATCTGCTCGAAATCACTACAATGACAGTTCGCCCATGTACAAACTATCAATGTAGTTTTTTAGAGCGATTTTATTCCCCATTTAAAAATCGATGATAAAAAATATTAAAAATCACGTTTTTTTTTCTCAGAAAATTATACTCGTAGCTGATATATAAGAATCAGAAATCCGTGAATAGCTAAATAATCCAATTGTTCGGTTAATTGAAATTGAAGTTTTTTTATTTTTTATTTTTGAAGCAATAAAATAATTATAACGCTGTTGGAGTACTACAGGTATTCCTCGTTAAAACGTAACAGTTTTTTTTCAACTCGTTACGCTACAACAAATTTACGTTATATCGAATCATGTTTTTTCTACTAAATTCACCAAGAAAGAAATTTATTTTTTTTTGTTTAATTGAATAATTATGAATATTCCAAATTCATTGAATTCTTGCGATGTGTTTAGAGTCTGCAAATGCACGACGAATCGGCCATAATATATGATCAAAGTCAAAAGACAAATCGTATGGAATGATTGGTTTTATCGGAATGTACATCCAGGACCGATTACAAAATTACAAAAAACCTCTACATACAAATTTTCACCTTGATCGATTCAGTAGTTTCCATGTCTATATGGATCAGACAGACAGACCGGACTGCATTTTTATATGTATAGATAAATAGATAACGAAAAATTCTTCTCCATTTCGTAACAAATTTCTTACTTTATAAGTAACGTTCTCTCATGCCCAAGTAAACAGTAAAGAACGAAACAGCGGTGTTTCTAACTAGACATTCGAGGCTTGGATGCTCCGGAGAGACTCTGCTTATATGAGCCGTTGAGAGCAAAAGTGGTACATGTGCCATTATGTAAAGACGCGATAAACGAAAACACTCATATAGTAAATTATTTTCAACAATTTTTTCTAACATAACTGCACTAAATCATTGCTGGAAAAGTTTCAAAAGACGGTACATGAAAGCATAACCAGTTCTGGTTGAGAGACTTACACAAACTTCAATGGAAAAACATGTATCACTTTTGTTCTATGGGAAAAATAATGACAACCAGAAAACGTTGAGAGCAAAAGTGGTACATGTCCAGTGTGAGCACGAATGATGCATTATAGCTCTCTAATCTTGGGACTTAGAACATTCATGTCTTCAACAGAGTTTTCCAAGTGATTGAGTACTATAGAATGATAATCTGTTCGTTAAGGAATTCTGTCTCTTTGTGGGGCTAGTGCATATGTATTTGGTTACAGCATACGAGTTGATACTGAAATAGGTAAAATGCTTTCTGTTACAATATAGTCACGGGTATACTAGCGCCACGTGGTGAGAAAATTCCAAAGCAGACAGATCTTCATCTGAAAGTACTCAATCACTTGACCAACTTTGCTGGAGACATGATTGTTTTATATCCTAAGATCCTCGACTTACAATTCATTTAACATGCAGAAACTGGACATTAGGGTGAGGAAAAGTGATCTATTTTCCAGAAACCAGTTTTTTTGGTTACTTTTGGGACCCCAAACAACCCTGAACTTACCGAAAGTCGATAGGTTTTGTCTCCGCTTGGCGCATTGCATTTCAAATTTGTATGAAAATTTATATGGGAAAACCTACTTTTTTGCATTTTGCTTTCTAGAGAGCTCAATTATGATCTAATAATGCACTACATAATGTAAAAGTATAGTATTTTTGATGCCTAACAACTTTTCAGAAGGCACTGAAGAGCTAGGATGTCCCTAAGAAGAGCTATAGCTGATCAAAGTTGAGTATGTCGATTTAAATGCAAAAAATCTTGTTTTCTGCCAACATTACCAATGTACCGGCGCCAGTAGGATTCCTATCAGAAATAACCTGTCGTAACGAGTTTATACACTCAGCTGGATCAAACAAACAAATTCAAGGCAATATTCTAGGCGTAGGCAGAATCTACAACGTGTTTCAGAGGTTACTTCTGATGGAAATCTGACTAACGTCGATACACTGGCAGTGTTGGCAGAAAAAATGATTTGCAACATTAATTTCGACATACTCAACTTTAAACAGCTCCAGTATTTTTTTTTTGGGAGCCACTTTGAGCTGTATAAAATGGAAAATGCAAAAAAGTTGTTTTTCCCATACAAATCTCCATATAAATTTGAAATGCAATGCGCCAAGCGGAGACTAAACCAATCGACTTCCGGTAGGTTTAGGGTTGTTTGAGGCCCCAAAAGGAACCAAAAAAACTTGGTTCTGGCTTTCTGCTATTAAGTTTCGTTTTTTCCATATAACGATTCCCCACCCTACTGGACATGTACCACTTTTGCTCTCAACGAAATAGTGATTATGTAAATTACCAAAAATTGTGTTGGCTACAACTTTGGTTTAGGTTATCAGAGTTCTGCATCAATTTATGCAAAAAATCCAAAAAGTGTAAAAATGGCAAATGTATCACTTTTGCTCTCAACGGCTCATATGTGGATGAAGGGTACAGAAACGAACCTGATCGTTGCATCAATGAGTCTCACTGACACATGTATTGCGAATTTTGATTGTATGTTCCCCTGCAGAAACACATACAAGCGCATATCTAACGTTACTTATTGTTACATAGGATAGGCCTGAAATCTAGATATTTAGCGTTACGTAATTTGTGTACGACGTCTTGCAGGAAATGATTGATTTAGACAAATTTTCTAAGACCGAAAGTCGTGGACTTTAAGCAGCGCTTTCCTCGTTCCGGAAACACCAACTACGAGGGGGATGGGGTGGATTTGAACGTTTTCTTCAATGCAACTCAGTCTTACAGAAGGCACAAGTGACCATCTTGGATTTCAAAATGGCCTCGTGCTGGTTTCGGAAATACTAACATTCAAGAATTTTTCTCTATTTAATTAAGCTAACCATAAAGTAGAAGTAGCCATTTTAGATTCAAAAAGAGAAACCGGACATCGATATTTAGTCTCTGGACGTCATTCCGAATACGAAGATGGTTCCAGAGATATCAACATTGAAGAGAACAATAAAGTCACTTTTAGGCGGTTTATTTTAACGCGGTTTTTTTCACTCGGATTTCGTAATTTTTTTTTCATTGAATTACTAAAAGAGTTGTTTCTCATTTTTGAATCGTTTATTTAGAGTGCCCGATGAGTACTAATAATTACTGAATATTCACTGATTTGACCTAGTTTTAATCTCGTTCCGCAAGTAAAAATAACACTGCTCTTTATTCTTTTCTGAAAGTATTGAGCAAAAATGATTGCACTGGACGACAAAACCGAAACAAAATTAGTCTCAAAGCTCAAACTGGGAAAACTGGAATATTACAGCTTTCAAACCATTCCCGTGGATTTTGGTGTTTCTTCTAACAAAGATATAATTGCGTCAAAAGTCAGCAGAGTTGATTGCCGGATTCGTCGCTTCTATGTTTGCTTTCGGGAAAACTTCATTCAATTCTCTCAAGACTTCACGCACTTCCAATTTGGCAGGAGCCAGGCATTCCAATAGTACAGCCTTTTTTACTAACTTCTCAGAATACTTTTTCTGTTGCTGTATGTTTGCAATAGCCAGTCGCGCTGGCGGGCAGGCAATCATATTGAGATTGTATTTGTAACAAAGCATCACAAAAGCAAATAAAAAATCTACTTCGTATGTCGATTTGGCATTATTTGGAGGATGTCTTCGAGATAGCGAAAGAAGAAGTTTTTTTATATTGTCGTTCTTGTCTGCACTACACAAACAGCGCGTTTCGGTTACAGCCCAAATCCACCGGAGACAGTTCTCCCCCCTTTTTTATTTGTCTATGACGAATGTCGTGTGATAGCTGTTAAGAAAAACATTTTTTCTGTCGGCTGTCTTTATTTTGGCAATATCACTACTGTTATAGAGAAACGCTCTCGAATGTCATAAAAAACTGTCACCGCTTGGTACTTTTTTTCTCTTGGTCAGAGCAGTAAAATTTATAGAAACGGTTAAAAAGCTATAATCTTTCATTTCTTACCATTTAGACTTCTTGGATAATTCTTTTTTCGCTTTCGTCGACCGCGGGTTTGCCGTAGAGCTTTAACTGGCCAAAAAATAAAGGATTATAGTTTTTTTTTGGTTTTTTTAGAAAGTTCACATGATGCACGAAAAATCAGTACTTCCTCCAATTAAAACTCCCTTCGTCTTCAAAAGTCACTCTTCCTCCTTTCAAATACTCTGAAGTCGTTTTTTATGTGGCTATTTTTACGTGAATTAAGAATTTGCGCGGATTCTTTTTTATTTTAAAACGGTTGTTCAGAGTGGCGAGTGAATTTTGCAAACTTGGTAGCCCAATTCATTGATTTGACCCGATCTATTTTTTTCCCTGATTTTTATATCTGCTTAATGTTTAAATTATTCATGTTTTCCAATGTTCCGAATAAACCTCGTGGATAGGCAACTCTTCGTATAGCTTGGTAACTGCCGTTCCAGCCAATTCATAAGTAGCTCTGGTCAAAGTCATATTTGATATTGAAGTGACAGATCTCGCGGAGGGATCCTGAATGCATTCGAAAACGAAAAAGGAAATTGTTGAATCTCTAGAAACATTTCAAAAGGACTCTTTCATTTCTCTCGATTTCGTTTACTCGATCTCTTCTCGATTTTTTCTCGATTTCGTTTACTTGTCTCTTCATTCTAGATGGGAGATTACAGCCTTTAGCGTTAAATATACCATTTTACGAACTGACAGCTGTCACGGATCCTGCTAACATTGATGTTGCTTTTACTTGCGGTGACGTAGTGGTTCCAAGCTTTCTGTCAAAATTTCATTCACGAATTGAATTCAGAAACGTCTCGTAAAATGGTCTATTGTAGTGATGAACTTTGTCTTCGCCTACGCATTGGTTATGTAAATCAGTTACTAAAACGCAATAAATTATGATGCGGAAATATGAATATCAAATTGATTAATCGAGAAGCTTGCCTATTTAAGTTTTCTGCTATTTTTTGCCACTATTCCATTAAAAAAAAAATACATATCGACATCATTGAAAGCATAAATGGTAGTGACGTACCCCCTTCTAAATTTTGTCATGTGTCAAATGTTGCAGTTATCGAACGACGACTGTACTATCGAACCAGAGATGTTATCTGCTTCGACTACGAAATTTCTGAAGAACTGGATTGAGCAGTCCAGATAAAAGATTTCGAAGTTATACTTGACGAAAAGCTATTTACCAGAGTAACACCTGCAACATCAAGTTATAAACAAGTTATAAATAGATTGCAAGAAAAACATTAAGTTTTATTTAACTCATATTGATGTCATATATCAGAATTATAGCTTGAAGTCGTTTACACATTGTTTTTAAAACTGATTCATAACACAACTTTTTTTTGAGAGTGTATTACTTTAGACGGATGACGAGAGCATAAATGATGAAATTTATTGTAATTTTGATATTTGTAATTGGTGTATCTCAGCACTGTAAGGATCTTCCATTTGTAAAAAATGGAGAAGATAATCCACTGAATGATACTGGATAACACTGGTCGACAAAAGTGAAAAAATGCCGCCCTGAAGTTCGAAATAGCTGCCCTAGAAACATTATTGCTTTTTAACCATTCCTGTGAATTTTTTTGCCCCTAGCCACTACTAAAACACGACGTGATAGTGTCCCATAGTAATTACTCGCCGGGTTCGTCACTTAAAAGTTATGTTTACGAGAAAAATCATTTAAGTCTCTGAAAAAATTTTGGTAGCTGGGCGCTTCCTCCCGCACTTAGTTTTCTCTTTGGATTTGATTATAATTTTTTTTTTGGTCTAAATACAATTCTAATGATATTTAAAATGAAATTTCGTAAATTTCCAACGAATAACTAACTGCAACCATGTTTATCTATTTTTCCAGCACTGACGTTTCTGATTATGGGAACGATTGGTTACATGGTCAACACAGTATTCGGAGCAATGTTCACCAGCGGAAACGAATCCTCGACGGTCGGCTTGCTGTACCCCGTGTAAGTTCAGCTAACAAGTTCCTTCCAGTTCTCACACTAAATAAATCAAAATCATTTCAGTGAATCTGAAACGCGGGAGGTGAAAAAACTGGACGGCATGTGGAATTTTCTCCGCGCCGATACCGATGATCCAGGGAAAGGACTGCGAGAAAAATGGTACAACGACGACCTCAGCAAGGTTCGACCGACCATTGCGATGCCGGTGCCAAGCAGCTATAACGACGTGACGGAAGATGCCGCCTTGCGGGATCATGTCGGTACGGTGTGGTATGATCGACGATTCTTTGTGCCAAAGTCCTGGGGAAGTCAGCGAGTGTTCGTTCGGTTCGGTTCGGTGCACTACGATGCTATTGTGGTGAGTTGTTAAGCAAATCGACTGGCTTTGATAGTTTATTGTTAATATTTTGCCTTCATTGATTGCAGTGGATTAATAGCCAACAGGTTACCAGGCACGAGTTTGGCCATTTGCCTTTTGAGGCTGACATAAGCAATGTGTTGCACTATGGTGCAGAAAACCGCATAACAGTGCTCTGTGATAACGTTTTGCTGCAAACTACGGTTCCACAAGGGAAGATAGTGACCCAACCAGTGGACGGCGGCTCGGAGGTCGTGCAAACCTACACCTTCGACTTCTTCAATTACGCTGGCATTCATCGGTCGGTAGCCCTGTACACGGTTCCGCGCGTGTTCATCCGTGAAGTTGTGGTAAACACCGACCTGACGGGGGACGAAGGTCAAGTTTATTACTCGGTGGAGAGCAGCGTTAACGCGACCAATAACCTGCAGGCGACGGTCAAAATAATTGATAAGAACGGAACGGTGGTGGGAGTAGACGTTGCTACGGGGACAAGCCTGAGAGGGGTGGTGATAGTGAAAAACGTTAAGCCCTGGTGGCCATTTTTGATGCACGAGGATCCGGGCTATATGTACACGATGGAGGTGACGCTTGAGGGAAAATCGAATGAGGCTTCCGAACCGGTGGGTGAAATCTATGATGTTTACCGGCTAAAAGTTGGTGTGAGAATATTGGAGTGGAATAGTACATCGCTCCTGATTAATGGGCAATCGATTTATTTCCGTGGATTCGGTCGGCATGAAGATTCCGATGTAAGTGGTCACATCAAACGGTAAATAAAGGTTATTAACCTGTAATGTTTTCTAGATACGGGGAAAAGGTCTCGATTACGCTTTATTGACGAAAGATTTTAATCTCCTTAAATGGGTTGGAGCAAATGCGTACCGGACATCCCATTATCCTTATTCCGAGGAGAGCATGCAATTTGCTGATGAGCATGGAATTATGATTATCGATGAGTGCCCCAGCGTTGATACGGAGTAAATGTTTAATTTGGAATGTCATTGATATTATTTGCATCGAACTTCATTTTTCAGGAGCTATTCTCAAATCCTGCTAGAAAAGCACAAATTCAGTGTGGAACAATTAATCCATCGAGATCGCAATCATCCTAGTGTGGTGATGTGGTCCATCGCCAACGAACCTCGTACCAATCAGATGGCAGCGGATGCATATTTTGAAGCTGTCGCGAAATACACTCGCGAGCTGGATCCTTCCCGACCAGTAACGGCAGCCATTGCCGTTGGAGTCGATGACGATAAAGCGGTAAGTTCGCCTCAATGCTTCTGTTGAAATCACTTTGCATCCAAAAGGTGCGAAAATAAAAACATTGCAAAAGCACGCGATGTGGGGAAAGAAAAAAAAGGTGCGCAGCCGGTAGGATTCGAACCTACGCTCCCAGAGGGAATCTGATTTCGAGTCAGACGCCTTAACCACTCGGCCACGACTGCTGGCGGGTGTCAGCAGTTTCCCAAGTGATGCGCATAGTTGACTTTTACCTTAAGGATGTCGAATACCACAAAAGTTAGCTATAAAAATTTATTTCACTCTCTTTTAGGCCAAACATTTGGACATCGTCAGTTTTAACAGGTACAACGGATGGTATCAAAATGCTGGCAAACTGAACATGATCACCAATCGGGTGATGGAGGAAGCGCATGCATGGAACACCAAACATAATAAACCTGTGCTGATGTCCGAGTACGGAGCAGATACCATGGAGGGCCTTCATCTGGTGAATATAATATTAAGCTTTCTTAAGCAATGCCATGTTTAATCGCACCCTCTTATGTTATCAGTTGCCGGCTTACATCTGGTCCGAGGATTACCAATCGCAAGTATTCAGCCGCCACTTCCGTGCCTTTGATAGGCTTCGGCAGGAAAAATTCTTCATCGGAGAATTCGTGTGGAACTTTGCCGATTTCAAAACTGCTCAAAGTAAGGACCGATCGCACACACATCACCCGGTCGAGGATAATCCTATTCTTATTCGCCTTACAGCGTACACCCGAGTGGGTGGCAACAAGAAGGGAATCTTTACACGCAATCGGCAACCGAAGGCTGCGGCTTATCTGTTGCGCCAGCGATACCACGCGTTGGCCAAAGAGCACAACAAGAGTCTGGCCCTGCCGGAGGACCTCTTCCTGTACACGGCGACCGATAGTGAGCAAACAGCTGCTGTGAAA
The DNA here is from genome assembly GCF_029784165.1 of Wyeomyia smithii. NCBI lineage: Eukaryota > Metazoa > Arthropoda > Insecta > Diptera > Culicidae > Wyeomyia > Wyeomyia smithii. Next base: position 192,096,173 of record NC_073695.1, on the reverse strand, counting down.
GGTGAACTTTGAAAATGTCTTTTCGGCTGTCTTCACACCGTAGCGCAACTAGAAGTGTTCGAACATATTGTAAATATATTTTCCTACAGTTTAGTATTAAAGATGAACGGTGAAGTTAGGAGTTTAAAAGAAGAAGATCTTGTTTTTCACTTGCGTCCGGTGGTTCTACCACTTTGAGACACTCGTCAGCGAATTCCACGAACAGGGGTTCCATCATGGCTACCCGGATGGCTCGTCTTGCGTCCGAGGCAGAATCTATCTCGCCTAGCAGCTGTCGGAGGTGTGGGTTGTAAAGAAGGTTCCTCAGTTTATCGGATTGGCCTGGGAATGAACGAAAATGTTAGCGTATTCATAAGAATTGATTTTTTGTCTGAACAGTGTTTTACGTAATAGTTCCAGCTTCTCTGCGTCTACGGTATCAACGGTAGTGTACAGTAAAGGTTTTTGGGGCTGACGGTCGACCTCGAATAGTTGTTCTTTCTGTACTGGTTCGCATGGTTTCTCTCGATGTTTGTTGTAGCATTCTAGGGAACAGCTAGAGAAATAAATGGCGATTGTTAGTAGTGATTGTAGATCCTGTGTAAGTTTGCAAAATCAGTCCACGATCGAATATATTTAAAGAGATAATGTGAATTTCGTAATGCTTTATCTATTAAATTAAAAAATCCTAGTCTCCAATTCTGTTTTTTCACACGGTAAGTTGTAATTTCTTACATCCCGTCAGTGATAAGCAATGCGCAATTACTTTAACTTGAACTCATATTTTTAGTTTAATTAAAGTGAAGTTCGTATTCTTAGTTCAATAGGATGCAAAAGAACTTTTAAAGAAAAGGTATATTTTGATTGCTTGATGCTTGAAGGGCATTTGCCGAAAGTCCTAATGCAGAGTCCCTTCTGAAGGACTTTGCCGGGAGATGTGATATACTTACCCGAGAAAACGAACGCGGCACAACTCCTGTACGTGCCACATGGAATCGCGTTTAATTATCGATTGAAGCATAATTTACAACCTAATGCTAGCCCTAGAGTGTATTTCGCGAGACATTTTTCCCCTCGCGGGACCTAATTCTAATGGCCTTCCTAGGCTTATCTCTATTTTAGTACATTAATTCTTAGTTTAATTCTGTTCGTTTTCCATAAATTTGTTTTTTTTAAGATTCCGATTGACCAAGGCCCAATACCGTTCGATAGGGCGGAGTTTTGGGCTGTTGAGAAGGTTGGGTACCACAGTAACGTTCGCATCGTACCACTCATTGCCTTTTCCCCATAGTGGCAGCCCATCAAATCCGGCCTGAGCAGCACAAGTCTATTATGTTGCTTTAGGAATGGTACACGCAAAAGTTGGATGGTGCGAAACCATAACAAAATTGTGCGTTTTTAGTGCAATGGTTGATGAAGTTAGGAACCAGTACAATGATTGCGTGTTCGGCATAAGGCAAATCATGCTCTAGCGTTCTTTCAACGTATTTGGCAGCTCCAAACTATTACACTTAAAAAGTTTCCACTGGTGTTAGAACTTACATGTTGGTATGTACTGGTATTGATAATGGTTTTCAGAAGGATGCTCTCGTTAGAACAGTGCAACCAGCAATCAATACTGATAATTTGGGTACTGACTAGATTAATGAAAATATTAACTGATCGGTTCACTTTCACGAATCCGATCATTTAAAACATCATTGAATCATTAACAATTAAAAAGACATTAGGTTTGTTCAAATAGTTTTGCGTTTAACTATAACTCTGGTTTTGTTCATGCGCATATAATTCCACGTTAGGGACCATACTTAAATGACGTAGCATTTATGGGGGGAGAGGGGATATCATCGTTTTGTGACGAGCTGTGACAAGGGGGGGGAGGTGTTGGATTCAAATCGACGTAGCATTTATTCTGAAAGATCGATTTTTTACAGGGAAAATGTATATTAAAAATGCACAAAAACATTACTATTGCAGCGAGAGCAGTCGAAATCTTTTTATCTGTGGCATTCTCAAATCTTATAAAAGCTTCTATTACTCGATGCCTCCTTCGCTCGATGATCCCGTATGGTAACTATGCTAGTTGTTTGGTTTCTATGAGCCAATGTTGTTTTCAAATTCTAAGTTCTTCCAACGTGAAAGAGTGAATGAAATCTCAATTCCCTCAGAAAATGAAGAAAACTGAAAAAATGAAGGAATAATGTGCTGACTGTTGTTAAAATGTGATTGGCTAGATTGGATTTTGATGATTTTTGTTAGCGAAATTAGACGACACAACAATCTCTAGGGCAATAATATTGGAAGCTCTATAGTGGAAGTTCCAAGATACCCGTTTCTTTTCATAGCTGATAAGTGCAGGGATTAGTTTTTGTAGTGTTTTCTACAGATATATACTGCCGGTACCCGGATAACTGTCCCATAATGAAAAACAACATGTTGAGAAAACGGCGATTTAATGTTATCCGTGAATTTTCGGATTTCCAGCAATTACATCCAGAACCAATGACCATAACAGTTTCATGGCACCACAAGTTAATCGTTGAGAACAAAAAACCATGGCTGGAATTGGACAAAATGGGACAAAATATGCGGGTACATTTCAAAAGTACCCGCATATTTTGTCCCATCACATATAAATTCAACCAGTAACCGATGGTATCATTGGCAACGTAGATTACAAAAAATCATTGGCAACGTTATAGAAAAACAACATTAGTCTAGTTAATTAAATGACATACTTCTATATGCCTAAAATAATTAGATATACACTAATCTGGAGCAAAATTATATGTTTGAAGTTTGTACCACTCTGCAGTGGGACTGTAATGCGGGTACTTTCAATATGGGACAAAAACAACTTGGTATTTTTTCCATGTTTTTCCATACAAAAGTATCAATTTTAATTTTTTTCCAGAAAATATGATAACAATTAAGTCGATTCTCGATGATAACTTAAAAGTGACCAAAATCAGTATGGGACAGTTATGCGGGTACCGGCAGTATAGATCACGCGAAGTTGTATAAACATCTTTCCTTCTCGTGACAAAACACAAACCCTTTTAAGCAGAAAACATTAATCCAGAGCAAAGTTAACATCAAATTAAATGCTGTCACAAGTGTATGAGGGATAAATAAATTGAATTAGACATGATTCATTTTCAAGTAATTTGTTTTGTATTTAGTTATCACTTGTATTTTTGTACGTTTGTCTCAAAACCTGAAGAGGGGGGGGGGGGGGGGGGTTAATCGAATGCTACGTTTTTTCAGAGGGGGGTTAAAGTTTTGTGACCAATTGCTACGAGGGGGGAGGGAGGGTTTGAAAATCGTGGAAAAAATGCTACGTCATTCAAGTATGTTCCCTTACTGGCACCAGCGTCACTAAGTTGTGTGGGGGAACATGAATCTCTGAAGGTTGTTTTGGCTGCAGAGTATTATTAGGGATGAGCAAGTCGTTCATATGAACCGGCGCACGAAAATGAAGCACGATTTTTCGAGCGCCCCAAAATGATCGTTCGCCCGAAACTGAAGTTAGCGGAACATCTCGATTCTCGTGTATATGATATATATTCTGATTTCAATATATGTCAATGTATTCGCAATACAACTTAACGCAAGTTATGCATTTCACACATTTATTGTACGATTTTAATGAAAAATTTGTGCGAATCGAGAAGACACATTGATTGTACAAGACTTGAACTTTTGCGTATAGCAGCCCCTTTTCTAGGCACTCCTGGACGCAGATCTTTAGATCTCGTAGGTACCCGTAGTGATGAAAACACCGCTTCTCAAGACATGTGCACCACACAGACGAGCTATTTTTTCGGGAACTTTGATAGTTTGAGTTTTGAAAACTTCGGCCTCCTTTCCTTTTTCTGATGCGGAATAAAAATCCTATCTTGAAAACTGTTTCAAATCTACAGTCGGACTGTGAGAAGATTCGTATACAGCTTTAATCTTGGTTCATCACCTTCACCCTCTTAAACGTCGGCAACTCGGCTTGTTCACATTGATTTGGGAGACATTAAGTTTGCCAGCGTTGTCCGGAATGGAGAGGTTGAAAATCCGTTTATATTTCGCCGCAAACTTCTTCAGCGTCGCTGCCACGTCCAAACAATGATTGCCGCCGCTTCCAGGTTTCCTGGCGGTCGACAGATGCTCCCCGAACACTTTTAAAACGTTTGTCACGGATAATTTGGCCACATGCAGCAATTTTGCCACCTTGGCGTGCGAGAACGTTGAATTCTTTTGCGGCGCGAGTACATGCTGCTTCTTTCCTTGGACGATATTTTGAAAACTGGAGAGCAAACGGTTAAAACTTATTATAGCATCCATTGTGTATACACTTAACTTGCAAATGCAGTATTTCAGATTCTTTTATACATTTTCCACAGAAATACACCAATTTGTAATCGACCATTTTTTACGCATTCCAGGCTCTATCCAAATTTACGTCAAAAATTTATTTTGAATGTTTTCTTTCAAATATAACGGAGATGAAAAAGTCTCTTCGCCAAATATTTTTAAAATTAGATTGTTCACCTTAACTTTCTTCCACAGTTCGCTTGGGTACAGCACTTCGATTTCGTTCAGTCGATTATGAAATTTCGAAATAATCAACTTTTGTAGAACTGAGAAAACGATACGTGAGTTTTTTGAAATTCAAGTAGGTATGAGTGAAAACTGGTTCGAAACGCATAGCAGTACGTTTTTACTGTCGATAAAATATCCAAAAACATGACCCTTTACCTACCTTTACTGAAGTTAATTAGAATAATATTAAGAAGAAAATTGTAGGAATGATTCGACCATTATAACAGGATTTGAAATCACCATTCTTCTGATTTACTGGTGGGTAGGACAATTAACCTACTACTGAACTGATGTTTGATCTTACTCTTAATGGAAATGCATGTGAACAAAATTAATTTGTTCGAGATTCTTCCTTTTGCAGGGGTTCGTAATATCATGAAAAAGCTATAAACTATGATTGCAATTACTAATACGAAATATCTCTCAGAACTTTTGAATACAAATCCAGTTTTTAAATTACAATGATTCGCAAAAGTTTAACCCTGAAAAGATAATCATATTTTGATATGTATAAGAGGAAAATCATGCGTCAAATTGACTCTCGACTCTCAAATGATTGAAAATACAACTTTTTCTTTATAAATTGTTGACGAATGGTCATTACGGTGTTAACACATCGATAAATAACAAGAACTATAAATTAGGTTTTAATATTTTTTTAATTATAAAGAAAAAAAACTGACGCACTGTTTGACGAAAAGAGCTGCAACGTTGCTAAAAGCAAGGAGTCAAATACTACTAAAAGCAACTATCAGCTAGATACTCCCATATTATTAGAACTTGACTGAAAGATGCAGTTCATTTATTTAGCTTTTCATCTTTGTGCAAGACAACTTATTACGATACATTTGAGATGAGCAATTGTAACATTTATACTAATCAGAGTGACTAATTTTGAATTTACTATTTAATCTAATTTTGCGCCAAATGAAGATTTTGTTTGACACTTTACCAGAACGTTAACAATAGCAAACTTGCCATAACAAGATTTGACTAGTCTTTCTAAACAGTCTTTTAAACTGTTAATTCGGCAAAATTTTCGCCGCCAGCTCAAAAAAGATATAAAGAACAGATTTAATGCACAAAGAGGGTAACTTACTATGGTTTCTCACATGTTTTACACTTGTACTTTTTGTCATTTTCATCGCAAATCGCGCACCTTTGAACCATGCTTGGACAGCAGAAAATGTAAACACAACACTGCACTGAGCGCTTCTCACAGCTGTTCAACAAATGTCAAAATGCTATAATAAAGTGAAGCAAGAAGGTCTGCTTTACCGATACACTGCAATCAGCGGTAAATAATTTCAATCAGATACTGAATTACATTCTGATATGTATGCAAAACAAGTAAATATAAAACGATAAATTCTTTCATTGGAAAAAAAATTGCCGGAATTTTGAAATAATTAAGATGATTATGTACATGCAACGAGAAAATGAAAATTTGTGTGAGGTGAAGACCAACATTTTGTACTAGTTTTCTTGCTATAATTTGTACTAGCTTCCGCCGTTTTAACAAAGAGAGCAGCACCAGAATAGCTAAGCTAAAAATAGGACGGAATGTATACACATGCACAATTTCTGATTATGGCATTCAGCTAGCTATTTTGTATGTGGTTTAGTGTGCTTAGAATGCCCTGTGTCAGATGCTACCTTCACGCATATGATATTATTTTGAAGCGTAATGTAAACAGGTGAGACGCAGCTGGTGATGCTGCAATAACGCACTGATTTCAAGGACACGCGAATATTATTTAACTGTGTTTAATCTAGTATTTAGGATAATGGAGTAATGTTTGTCCGCAGTGTGTTAATCAAAAAGTGCTAACAAATTGTTCACTGGAAACGGTAATATTCTTTTATTTGCGGTGTAAGTTGTTGCAGCCTGATGGCGTATTTCAGACCGGTTTCACACTTTCCGCAGTAGGTGTGGGATGGGAAGGGTGGCCAGATTCAAATATGTCAGCTGGCAACTTCGCTAGCACCGCCCCAGTGGCCTAATGGACAAGGCACCGGCCTCCTAAGCCGGGGATTGTGGGTTCGAGTCCCATCTGGGGTAACCGGGTGACACTTTTTTACCACTGAGTACAATCACTATGTAGCAGTAGCGAAATGTATGTACAGGATAATTGAAGTTTTAAGTTTCAAGAGTAATGTTGAGTGTTTAATCGGTCGATTAACATTCCACGCTGAGCTAAGTTCAAAGGACTTCTAGTCAAGTTACCATCTTAGCTTAGCGCTGATAAGTACGGATCTTATTCTATCATAACGAAGGTTTTGGAAAAACGAGTAATTCATAGAGCATTGTAGGAAATTTTTTGTTAATTGTAGAATATCTTTGCTAACATTGTTTCTATTTATATGGGAATTCCTGCACAGTTTATGATTGTACACTGTTTTTAGTCTGTTTTTTGCATGATTTTGTTTTTTACATGACTTTTTTAACAAACACAAAATTCGGGTTTAAATATTTCTTTATTGATTAATTTTTGGTTCAAGGAGTAAATGTAGTAGTAAAAAATAAAATATTAAATTAACTGAGAATATGATAGTAGAAACCATTATAACTTTATTGATTAAGAACAAACGAGAAAAGACCAATGCACTGTCAGTAAAAACACGAGCAATTTTGCTGGAAGCGAGGAGTCAAAATGACGCAGACTATCTTTCCAGGATTAATAATAAACAATTATGATTCAAGTAGGAACATTAAGGTTTTTTTTTATTTTCTAGCAATAAATTACTCTCGCAGGATTTCTTAAAATAAACGGTTTTCTAAGAAATAATTGAGAAATATGTTATACATACGTACTTAAAAATGAACAACAGTCATCTGAACCATTTCAAATCAGTTGTAAATTTCTTTTTAACGGTTTTTGCGGCGTCGATTTGAGTGTAAGCACCTCCTGATAAAAGATCTAGTGCAAAAATAGCAAACATAAAAATATAATACTTAGGAAAAAAATCAAAAATAAGTGTACTTCATGGCTGTTCAACCATTAAAATGAATTTTGGTGCCTCTAGCCATTACCAAAGGGCGTTAACTTATCGCTTCAACGTTATGTTTACGAGAAAACTCATTTAAGTCTTGAAAAAAGTTAGTGGCTAGGGCCACCAAAATTCACAGGAATGGCTATTATCTTTCGTTTTTCTGGTTGGAGCTTATAAATTGCACCTGTGTTAAGCAGTGTAATGTGTTTTTTTAATTACAATATTTGTTTTTGGAAGTAAACCATTATATCTTCGGGAAGGTGAACATCTGTCAAATCAATTAATGATTAACGATGTTATAGTAAAATCACAGTCTATCGACTAATGTCAACTTTCCTGTTTGGTACTCTAAAACCCAACAAATTTTTCGAATTACGATTGGAATAACACTTCACAAGAATACCGAATCTTCTTCATTATCACATCGCAACAGCTTCTCCACATCGGCGCTGCGGGGTACAAAGTTGCATAATATGTGCTGACAGTGGGTGCGTGTGTGTGCTGAAATGTCACCGCTTGGCCATCAATAGAGCTAAGCCGGATGAGCCAACTCAGCTCAAGAGCTCATATCGAACAAGATGGATGTGAAACGCTTCGCAATCATCCTCTGGCTTCGAGAAGTTAAAAAGAGGATGCAAATATGAGTCAAGGTGAGTAAATAGCAAAAAGAAAGCTAACCTTAGAGTGTCTACATCAACTGTCTAGGAATTCATGGTGTTGTTATGTCATAAAATCTACTATAGATGAGGTTTGCTGTTCATGCGTGTTCATGCTCTACAAGTAAAGTCACCCGCACTAAAACGACACTATGTCTCTAGCTGTTTTATCTATGTTTTATATAAGTTGCATGCTTGGCTCAACAGGCAGGAATTACAGTTGTAATCTCAATATTATTATTTTTATTGGATTTCTAATTCACAATGTGTGTAGTTGTACCAAAATTTCGACACTTACCGGGGTCACTCCATGGTAAATTTGCAATAAAAAGAACTAAACATGAATACGGAATACCTTATTTAACCCCCTAGTGCCCAACTTAATTTTCAGACGGACTTCGACAAAATCACTAAGAATATTTAAAAACATTTTTTAAGTATTAATTGAAGCTTTTTAGAGGTGTAACTGAAGACCGTCCAAAGGCGGCACTGGGCACTAGAAAGTTAAGTCAGAAACATCTACAGCGATATTGAGGTTATTTTGAGCTTCGTTTACGTTTTACGCAAAGATATCGGACATCTTGCTCAGTCCAAAAAGTTACGGAATGAAATTTTTTTATAGACATCAAATTGTTTGTACTCTCGCTGTTCAAATAGTACTGCAGAATTGCTGCAATAACAGTTTTGTTAGCTTTTTCCGAAGTATATTTAAATCAAATCTCGAAGTAATTAAAGTTATTCTTCTTAAACTGAAAATAAAATTATTCGATAGAAAATCGAAAATACGAGGAAAGCCCTACTAATAAATCTACCTTGACTGGCAAATATTGCGAACCATTCATAGACTGACAGTGTGCACTCTTACAGAATCTTGAGCCGTCTTTGCTTAAACTTTCCTTCATTTGGTTAATCCAAAGTAGCATCCGCTTCATCTCGCCATCCAATTCCCACGATGGGGTTTTGAGTTCATAACTAGCTACCGTCGAGTATTGTGCGTATGTAACGAACCTCTACATTGAGAAAACTGTAAATTTTAGGTAGAGTAGTGTAAAATATGTCATATTTTGATGTAAAAATAATAATGTCTTTAAAGTATCCAATTTTCAGTTTCCAGATAACACCCGAGTCCCCTAACGGAGCAAAACAACACCACCCCACGGTTCCATGACGTAAATCTGTCCGAAACCAAGCGAAGCGAAAACTGAAGCTGTTTGATGAAAGCCCCCCGAAATCGTTGAGACCAAACATGAATGGTGTGTTTTGGGTATGTTGCCCCATTCATCAGGTTGCCTCTGGATGGAGGAGCAGGGAAGAAGCATATGGAAAGATCGCGCAAATTGGCTGCTGAAAGAAAGGGCGAAAATACCAGTGAACAATTTTAAACAGCTGCATCCGCGATAGCTTGCCGGCTAGCCCCACGCAGTGCAGAGCTTCCTGACGCAAATGCTAAATTGAAAGCATTGCGCTATTTTTTGCAAATTGAGCCTCTCCGCTGTTTGGCTATGAAAAATCTGATAGAAACATTCGAAAAGTTTGTAGATTAGACTGCTAATAGAAAGCTGAAACTTGTAGATATCACTATCTTACTGATTACGTTCTGCCTCGTTTTTTCATTTCTAGATAAACTACGCACAAAAAGTAAGTTAGCAAAAACAAAATTAATCCTCGGGCTCGTCCGGGAATTGAACCCGGGACCTCTCGCACCCGAAGCGAAAATCATACCCCTAGACCAACGAGCCACATATGTAGAGAATATGAGAAAAAATCAGCGGCGGCGGCGCACTGCGACCGTGGGTCAATATCACAACCAGTGATGGAAACGAAACGAATATGATGCAATCATCGTTTAATCTCCACATGTACACATCATGAATTGTTACAGACCGCGACTAAACTTGAATCCTCTCAACACATAATGAAATGATGATATGGTGCGTAGGTTTCTGGGAGAAAATAAACACATGACTTGACTACATCTACTCTGAGAAGCGATTCGCTCGTTGCGTTTGTCTCTCCATATGCCGGTCGTTAGGGAAACAAAGAATAGCAGCAGAAGAATATCATGTCGCCTGAGCAGCAGCAGAGGTGTGGTGCGGTGAGAAGGAAAGTGTGGGGGAAGGGACTACTTCGGCAGCGGTTGACTTGAGCGAGAGTAGGAGAGCATACATTGTCATTTTCTTTCTTTTTCTGACAATAAATCTTATTCATGGGTAATAACATAACAAGATCTGATCGCTCTGTGTAACAGAGACGAATTACTTCATATACCGAGTTGTGCACATTGAGAACCATATGTTGTGGTGTACGCTAACGACAAGCAATATATCGTAAAAAGGGAAGCAAAGAGAGTGAACCAACACCGATACTTTGTTATTCGTATACTGACGACGATGTCAACGCATCTTAGGCTTCCTTTATATGTATTCAAAATCGCTAGAGGTGATTTTTTTCCATCGCTGATCACAACACTGCAATTCATCCTGTCGACAACTCATCCACTTGTTCCAGACCTGAGCTTCTTTGACTTCATAAGATTGACGAGTTTTACGCCAACTCGACCTAGATTCCAAAGAAACTTTGTAAATTGTGAAAATATGTGTAATATGAGTGAATTCAGTGTATTGTGCATCTGTGAGAAAATCAATGTATCACACTCGATATTTGAATATTACATTTATTTGCATTTTCTCTCATCAATTCTACACATAACACTTAAAATGAGTACTCGATACATAAAACTTACAACCAAACTAACTACTCATTGTTCTTTATCCGATTAATTATTTTTAGACGTTCCAAAAAATCTTTCGCGATGCACACGCGTTTCCAGTGAAAAAAATAAGAAAACAATAGAAAGAATAGGACTTTTGCTACACATACATGCATAGCATCTGTTGGGCACACATTGCAGATTCACCATTTGTTTCCGTTGTGGCGATTCAAGATTTAATCATCAATTATTTGACGGATTTTTATCTTTTTGTACGGTAAAAAATTTCGAATAACTACAATTAGTGAAAATTATCATTTTATTATTTCATTTTGTAAAAAAAATCCATAGAACACTTTTTGGCGATCACGAATCGGCTGAGTCTAGCGAAAAACAGTCTTTAATCTAATTTCTAGATATTTAAAACTAATAAGATAGAAAGTGAATTACGAATTAACAAGATTAACTACTTTTTAGGCGTTAAAAATTCAATATTGATCAATATCTTATCCGAAAGAAAGCAAAACAAAATCCGAACACAACGTTTATATATTCATACAATTCACAAGGTACATCTCTTATAGCAATATATTCTGCAACAACGGAAAATGCAATAATTTTTGGTAAACGTATTGTTTAATATTCGCGCCACTTCGGTTAACCTGGGTCACAACTTGAAAATTTCCCAGTTAAGCGCATACCGAATTTAATTACTTAAAACAATTTTTCAACGTAAAAGGCAAACATGTTAGCTTGTGGAAATAAGTTTCCATTGCCTGATTTTCGTGTTGAATATTCTAAAATAATTAATTTATTTAAATTGTTCTTGCCGGTCCATGCTAATCATATGGAGCTGTCACTTTTGCCTGCCCAACAGATGACTAATACACATGCACTGTGCAAATGCCCTATAGAGATAAGTGACTTTCACCTACGCACACTAGTGAACGGGTAAACCCGTGTAAAGTAGCTTTTGTTTCTACCAAACTGAAAATCATCGCATCTCGTTGCTTCGACTTTTATCACTTTTTACCATTTTTGGTCGATTATGTTCAGCAGCTTCTTCCGATTTCTGTTCACGAATGAAAAAATTTATTCAGGAACAAGTTTAAAACATATAATGAATGTTCAACTGAATATTTGATTGGCTGCTAAAAACATAGCATTGCAAACAAAACAGCTATTTGTAAATATTTGCCTCAACTAATTGCACTAACACATTCGTACGTAAAAAGGTCTATAGACCGAATTTCTTGGTTTCGAGCAAGACATTGAAATTTCGGTAGATTTATAGTTCATGTCATCTCCCAGATGGTCTCGAGGTACGATGCTGGCCTACGACGACTGGCGTAGGTTCGAGTCACGGCTTGGGAGAGACTGTTAGTGTCAGTAGGATCGTAGCGCTAGCCCCGCAATTGTCCTGTACATCAAACAGTTGGCTGCGAAGTCTATGTATAAATAAACAGAAGGTCGAGTTCCGAATCGGAATGTAGCACCAAGGCTTTGCTTTGCTGTTATAGTTCATGGATCTTTCTGTTGATTTTTATTTTTCATCTAGAGAAAAATACCAATCGCTGAAGAATCTTAATCCAAAGTTCCAGATAAGAACCCCATTGCCCATAGATTGCTGTCGAATTTAATAATTACCGGACCACATCAGACTTTAAGCTTGAACATTCTGTTTGAAAAAAGTTTATTTAAGAAACTTTAGAACCGATTTGAGCAAAATTATTCTCAAATGGTCTAATATTAACTAAAAATTTTTTCAAATAACTAAAATTTTTCAAATTGAGCGTTCATGCCATAAGGATTTCAAGCATAAGTAAATAAAAATGCATTTAAAACCGTCAAAAAATATAAGCCATCATAGCTGTATGGTATCAATTTCTTTTACGAATCTATACGTGTATGTATGTTTGTTTATGCGTGTGTATCTGGGAGTGAATTTATGTTATTGTATTTGTGTTATAACTCCACTAATGAGGTTGTGTACAACATCTGGCTGCAGCTTTTTCTGTACGGAAACCCACTTTCTCTTCATGTCCTCCTCAGATTTGAGCTCCTCCGCTCGGGGCCGGCGTCACCTTATTTTCCCAAGTGGGTAGTTCATGGGTGGCAAAGGCGTAGCCAGGGGTGCGATCTACTGATACCTGAACATAATTTTACGAAAAATCGAGAGTGCATCAACAACGGGGTGCCAATGAAATGTTTAAGAGAAATTAGATTTTAGAATTTCGTTCAGTAGTAATGTTTGCATTAAAAAAAAGACCTTTTTCGGATGGGGATAGAAAAAAAAACAAGACAGATAATTGATTTTAATGAATTTCCCATGGATGGTAATTATATAGGCTCACTTGCAAAAGCAAATCCACGCTTTCTTCATTTTATTTATCAATTCCTCCTCAATTTTCGTGTCAAAATTCTTGGAGCAAGTCTTACGCTTCTGGTTTACTCATAAACTCTGGATGAGACGCAGCTGAGGAACGTTGGATGGGTTGGCCGACCTGGGTACCGCATTGATTTTCAGCCGCTTCATCTCCTCCAACGATTGCATTGAGTAGTGATCTGGCCAGAACACCGCGTTTTCGCCTCTATGGTACTTTTTAATGTACGACACAACATCCAGCAGGCACTTCGTACTACAAACTTTTCGCTTTCGCTGATTGTCAGCAACAAAAGCACCTTCTTTTGGAACTTGGTGTGTGAAATAAATTCTGTACGGAGCTTTTCGCTGATTGTCAGCAACAAAAGCACCTTCTTTTGGAACTTGGTGTGTGAAATAAATTCAGTACGGAGCTTTTCGCTGATTGTCAGCAACAATAGCACCTTCTTTTGGAACTTGGTGTGTGAAATAAATTTCATCTCAGAGCTCACTTTCTTCGTGGGCGAAGTAAAATACGGAGTGCCCTGCCAGTCTTGGCCATCCAGCGTGAGATAGGTCTCGGGGTCCACCACTACCATCACGTTGCGATTCGCCGGAGAAATCGACTCGATCATCTTATTCAGCCGCTGACACTGCGACATCAATGAACGGGACTGCCGCTTTCTGATGTCCATGTTCCCCAGGTACTTTTCCACTGTTTGGCCGGTTGCACCGACCTCCCGTTCAAGCGCACGCAGCGATGTAGCCACTTTTCCCTCGGTCTTCCGTTTCAGCATTCTTTGGAGTTTCTTGTCGCTCAGGGTCGTCGGCCGTACGGAACCGGTCTTTCTTTCGATGCTCTGATTGTAGTCCAACAGTGCCAAGATGTTGTAGATACCGGAACAAGAATAACCGGTGTCCCTTTTCCGTACGATGTCCTTCTACTTCTACTTCTCAACGGAGTAGCTTCACTGTTTTCACCATTACGGTTAGAGTTTGAGTCATTTTTTTTCTGCTGACTCATTGGTTACTATGATTGATGCTGCATGGGTAGTTTTGTCAGTGCGTGTTAAGGTAAACTCATGAAAAATCGTCATTTTCGGAGCATTTTTTTAGTGCAAACGTTAGGGCTAAACAATTTTGTCTTCTCGAAAAAAGTCTCCAACCAAAATTCGAGCTTGATCGGACTTCTGATGAGGTTTCACTTACAGTCGTGAAAGTCTTACATTTTTGACCAACTTAAAAATGCACAAGAGTAGTTTGAAGTTTCCGGAATCTAACTTTTTTTATAGGATAGCAAATCGCCTAGAAATGCATGAAATATCGAGATCTGATGTTATTTCATAAAAATTTGTTTGAAAATAAAAAATATCAGGGACATTAAAACTTTTGCGTTGGGAGACTCGAGCTACATCAGAACACACAAGAGATCAAAAAACTGTAACTTTGACCGCTTTGAGGCTCTACTTCCCGAAGTCCGTTCGAGCTTAAATGGCATGGGAAATTTCTACGAGAAAACATTGTTAATCTTTAGAACTCTATCGTAAATAAAATTTTCTATCGTAAATGAAACAATTGAAAAAATAATCCTTTTTCCTGAGAAACTTTACAACTGTACATAAATTTGTAGATTTATAACCTCTCGCTCAACAATATCCACCGAAAAATCTGTCTCTCACAACATTACTTGTTTTGGTTTTGTCCGATAGTTCCGTGTGGGTAAGTACCCACATGGATATTTTCCGAGTGGGTACTACTACCCATACTACCCACATGAAACGCCGGCCCTGCCTCCGCTCCCGTAGTGTCTGCTTCATTACAGCTCAATACTTTTTGATAGGCCTTAGTTCCGGTGCTTTGGGGGGTTCATGTCCTCGGGTAGGGAAGTTGGCTTCTTAGCACTCTTCCAGGCCATTATTTGAATAGTGGTACGAGGCAAGATCTGACCAGAGCATCTTAAGTCCCTCGTGTTGCTTTAACAGAGAAAGTAAACGCTTCTCCCCGTTTACAGTCCCGGTAGTCACGAACGGCACACTGCTTTTGCCACATGAGAAGATCGCTTTTCAAATCAGGTATTCCTCGGTAACCTTAGACAGTGGACAGTGATGCCCCGGAAGCTACCGGAAGTCCGCCTTGAAGTAAGTCTCATCATTCATGCTGAAACAATGAGGCTTCGTCAGCATCTGGGTGTACAGTTTCCGGGCCCGTAATTTCCCCACCGTATTTTGCCGTTTGTCACGATTTGGAACCTTCTGCACTTCGTACACCCAACGCAAACGGGGAACATTTTATTACTTTAGGGCAATTTTTTATTACTTATTGTGTCTTATGACTGCGCATTATACACAAAGAGTAATAACCAAAAAATAATAAAAATTATGACGGCCACACGCTTGTATGTGTTTCTGCAGGAGAACATACAGCCAAGCACCGCAATGCATGTGTCAGCAAGACTTCACTCGCTGCATTTGTATTGATGCAACGATCAGGCTCATTTTTGTCCCATTCATCCACACATAATTAGAATCTCAACCGTCAACCTCAAATGTCTAATTAGAAACACTTTCGTTTCGTCCCCCAGTGTTTACTTGAAATGGAAATATGTAATACTGTCTGACCAGAGTTGCCGAAGTTGCGAATTGTTCTGGATGGGCACGAGTATTGTATTTTCAAACAGGTGCAAAAGAGTTTCCATGAACCAATCAGTATGTGTTTTAGATATCTTGCAGGAAAGCGAATGTTTTTGTTTTTCTCTAACGCAGTTTACAGATCGTGATGTCATTTCAAGACGCATTTCAAGTCTTTGAAATCATTAACGTTTGCATACTCTATGACGGGGAAAATGCTGCTTGGCAGCTCTCGTCATATTTTTTCTCTACTCCGTATGCATAAAACGAGCGAACTAATACACGCACACCGGGACCGGATGAGCAATATATGCGACGGTGTGTGATTTTTTTTTGACTTGAGATGGAAAGGGAGCAGTTTTCGACAGAAAAAAAATCCTGCATGGTGTTGAAACGACCATTATTAGATAGTCGTACTCCCGTAACACGTGCTAAATATATGACAGTATGTGTTGTTACTTGAATGGGGAAGAATTTTATTGTCTATTAAGTAATAGGTTTGTTACCTAAAAGGCAATTTTGCGCTATTGCTTCTAAAGTGATAAGGAAAAGTTTCGCGTAACGTTTAATCACTAGACTCACTGTTGACGATTTTTCAGGTGCTTGCGTAAAATCAATACGCAACGTTGCTTTCCGGGTTCTCGGGAAAATTTTCAAAAACCTAACGGCGATAAAAATACACTCCAAACTACTTATACTAAAATTTTCAAGACAAAATATTCAATGGATAATTATCTATAGAGTTTTTCTCAGCGAAAATAAGGACTACGATTGGAAACTTGGGACATTAAACTGCAAATCGTTCTGCTTCAGGAACTTTGTTGGACAGGACAGAAGGTACGGAAAAGCGGGCACTGATCGGTTACTTTCTACCAGAGCCGTGGCACCACCAGCGAGCTGAGAACCAGCTTCATAGTTTTGAGCAAGACGCGCCAACGCATGATGGGGTGGCAACCGATCAACGCAAGGATGTGCAGGTTGAGGATAAAGGGCCGGTTCTTCAACTACAGCATCATCAACGTGCACTGCCCACATGAAAGAAGACCCGATGAAGAGAAGAAAGCTTTCTACGCGCAGTTGGAGCAGGTCTACGATAGCTGCCTGCGGCGGGACGTAGAAGACGTCATTGAGGACATGAATGCCAACGTAGGATGGGAGCCGATGTACAGACCAAAAATCGGGTCTGATAGCCTGCACGTGGTATGGTTGTCCGAAGTACCTTCTTTCCCCGTAAAGATATCCACAAATCCACCTGGAGATCACCCGACCAACAGACAGAATCGAATTGACCACGTTATAATCGACAGGAGGTTCTTTCCGACATTATCAACGTTCGCACCTACCGCAGTGCGAATAAACTACCTAGTAGCTATGTGCATGCGCTCGAAATAACGGTGTAAAACGCCCACCGAAGTTGAATGCCGCGACCAAATTTTGAGCAACTGCGGGACGCCGGGGTTGCACAGGAATATGCGCAGCAGCTCGAGGCAGCGTTTCCCACGGAAAACAGCTTGGCGCAGCTACTCTTGAAGACGGCTGGAGGAGCATTCGATCCGCCAAAGGTAGCACTGCTGTTGCGCTACTAGGTACAAAGGCTTCGAATCATAGAAATGACTGGTTTGACGGCGAATGCAAACAGTTAGTCGAGGAGAAGAACGTAGCACGGGCGAGAATACTGCAACATCGTACGGGGGCGAACGTGGAACGATACCGACAGGCACGGAAAGAGCTGTACCAAGCTAACGACACTCGAAAGCTCTACGAGATGCTGAACAGTTCCGTTAAGGGCTACGTACCGCAATCCGATATATGCAAGAGCTTGGACGGCAACCTCCTTATGGACGAGTGTGAGGTGATCGAAAGGTGGAAGCAGCACTTCTATGAGCATCTGAACGGCGATGCAGTAGAGCGCGAGAACGGTATGGTAACTGATCTTAGTGCACAAACAGAAGACAACAGGATTCCAGCCTCCGATCGAGGAGGAGATTGGCCAGCTGAAAAACAATAAAGCTGCTGGAGTGGACCAACTTCCCAGCGAGCTGTTGAAATACGGTGGAAAAATATTGGCTAGAGCCGTGTACTGTGTCACCGCTAAGATTTGGGAGGAAGAATGAGTACCGGAGGAGGGGATGGAAGTTATTGTGTGCTCATCTCATCTACAAAAAGAGCGACAAGTTGAAGTGCTGCAATTACTAGGCAATCACTTTGCTAAACGCTGTCTACAAGGTACTCTCCTAAATACTATGCCGTCGACTATCGCCTTTTGAGAAACAGTTCGTGGGGCACTACCAGGCGGGATTCATGGGTGCCCTGCCGCGGTTCGACAGGTTATGCAGAAATGCCGCGAATACAACGTGCCCACACACCACTTATTCATCGATTTTGAATCAGCATACGACACAATCGATCGAGACCAGAACTATGGCAAATTATGCACGACTACGGATTTCCGGACAAACTAACGCGGTTGGTCAAAGCGACGATGGATCGAGTGATGTGTGTAGTTCGAGTATCGGGGGTACTCTCGAACACCTTCGAAACCCGAAGAGGTTTAAGGCAAGGTGATGGTCTCTCGTGCCTACTGTTTAACATTACCCTGGAAGGTGACATTAGAAGAGTGAGGATTAACACGAGTGGCATGATATTCCGAAAGTCGGTTCAACTGTTTGGCTTCGCCGACGATATTGACATTGTGGCTGGGACCTTTGTGAAGATGGTGGATACGTACATCGAACCAAAGGCTGAAGCCAAACGGATTGGACTGGTCATCAATGTATCGAAGTATATGAAAGGAAGGGGTTCACGAGAAGACAGCGCTAATCTCTCACCTCGAGTTCAAGTTGGTGGTGATGAAATCGAGGTGGTCTATGAATTAGTGGACCTGGGCTCACTGGTAACTGCCGACAACGATACCAGCAGAGAAATCCATCGCACATTATGGCAGGATATCGTGCATACTTTGGTCTCCGGAGGACGCTCCGATCAAGTAGAATTCGTCGCCGTACCAAGTTACCCATCTACAAGACGCTGATCAGACCGGTAGTCCTCTACGAACATGAGACATGGACTATGTTTGTGAAGGACAAACGCGCTTTTGCTGTCTTCGAGCGGAAGGTGTTGCGTACCATCTTTGGTGGACTGCAGATGGAGAACGAAGCGTGGTAAAGGCGAATGAATCACGAACTGCAGGAGCTGCTTGAGAAGCCATCTATTGTCCACACCGCTAAGATTGGCGTGGGCTGGGCATGTCGTAAGGATATCGGACGATAGCTTGGCTAAGCTGAATCTTGAAACTAATCTGTCAGGGACGAGACGGAGAGGTGCTCAGCGGGCAAGGTGGGTCGATCAGGTGGAAAACGACTTACGGACCCAACGCAGACTGCAGAGCTGGCGAACTGCAGTCATGGACCGTGTACGAAGTACATGGTGGCTGGTAGAGAGCGTGGTAGCTCGTCGGATTTAGTGCTGCGCTGGTGACAGATGGGGAATCTTTTGAAGGAGTCAACGAATTTATTTACCTGGGTACATTGGTGATATGCGACAATGAGGTTAGCAGTGGGGTAAAGAGGCAGATAGTAGCCGCAAACGGGGCCGTCTACGAATTGCATAACCAGCTGAGGTTCCGCAGCCTGCAAACCCGTACAAAACAAGCACTCTATAAAACAATGATTCTCCCGGTGGTCCTGTATGGCCATGAAGCGTTGACGCTGAAAGAAGCTAATCGGCGAGCTCTTGGTGTTCTTGAGCGTAGAATCAATACGAAGTTGCGAATCGTCAACCAGTACGGACGTGTTTTAAGTAGCTCTTGGCCACGCGCGAATTTAAATTTTTGTTTTTTGTTTACATTCTTTTTTCGCTTGTAGGTGCTTTTGTGCCAGTAAGTCAACTCAAGCTCCGGGCGAGTAAGTTTGTGCGTAATTTACACTTTTTTTGTAAACATGACATCGTTAGTTAGTGGAAACTGTGTGGTGTGCGGTTTTGGGTCTTCGAACAACCGAAACTTATGGAAGTGTGAGGGGTGTTCCCTACGATTCCATGCCGCGTGCGCAGTTGTTCAACGAAACAAGGAAGACCAGATTAGGTCCTACATGATGCCAGCCTGCAATGATTGCCAGGAATGGCGATGGAATTAAATTTTCGTCACCTGGTACACCAGCAGGCTCTTCTTGCTGACTTAGTGAAAAAGCATAGCGAAGCAATACACAAATCGACGTCCACATTGAAAAAAATTGGAATCGTTCAAGAGGCACTCGAACTGCAAGAAACTCTATTCGATGAACTAAAACAGGAGCTTTCGTCTGTTAAAAAAGTGAACTCTCCTACAAAAGTAGTGAGACAAATCAATAACCACGTGACGACACTTTTCGACGATGCTATAACTTCCGCTAAAATTAACATGACTGAGTCGCTTGGGATACTTAGCAACTCTATTACAAATAAGCTGACCAGTCATATTGATGAAATAACTAATAAAGTCGACGAACAGCTTGAAGCTGTTAATGAAAATTTGATCGATGTGGCCACTCCTAAGACTCAATGTAGTGTACCTGAAATTTTGGAAGAATTTCGAATAATTGGCAGAAAAATTTCTGAGTACACGCCGAGATTGATGCCCATCGAAAACAGCATAGGCTATCCAAGTGTGGCAGATGAAATAACTATGGCCGGCCAGCCTTCGAATGATCTTCCAAACAGTGGATGGCGCTTCCTTGGTTCGAGAAAAGTTTGGAAACAGGACTGGACAGCGTACGATACAAAATTACACCGTATTATGCAGCAGCAAAAACAAGCTGACAAAGCAAGAAAACGGAGGGCCAGAAGACGAAATCATTATAGGCGAAATAATTACAACAGAAACAACAACCCTAGGCATAACCATATCATTCACAACAACAACAACGGTAATAACAACAACTCTGTCTATAACAATAGAAATAACTACAACAGCAATTACTACAATAATAATAACAATTCCAACAACAACCGCAACATTAAGAACTACTTCAACAATAACAACAACAATCAGAACCAGAATCGCAACCTCAACTTTAACAGAAATCTCAATAACAACCATCAAAGTACCAATCGAAACAACTACAACTTCAACACCAATAGTAACCGTAGATATACCAACCCCAACCGTGACGTCAACAACGGTTTTTGGAATAATAACAATAGCCCCAACTATAACATGGTCAACAGGCAACAGAATAACGTCACCAACTCCTACAATGATCAACAACACACCAACTCTAATCGTTTCCATGCAAATCAACTGTTACCACCTGACAGAGTGCTTCTTGCAGCAGCGAAAGACCGATTCTCCAGACCTCAAGCTAACTTCATTTCTACGATTCAATTTCAAAGAGGCGAAACTCTAAGCCCATACCCGGCGAACGACGCGTTTCCACTTTCTCAACCCCAGATGATCAGCGATCCTGCACACCTTCCTACTTCACAATGCATTGCGTGCTCATCTAGGCACTCGTGTCTTCAGCGCAATTGACTCACTCATCAGAGGACCGTTGCTGGTGATAATTTTGTTCAACCTAGAGATGTAGGAAATGACGCGACCTGCTCTGCTCTGGTAAACACTCCTGTTAATAATGACTCTCATTCTTCAGCTTCTACACCCGAACACCCCACCACTACCGAGATCTCTGTATATTGCCAAAATGTTAACCGCATCCGAGGCGCTCACAAAATTAACGAAATTCAAAAAAATTTACTATCCTGTTCATTTTCTGTTATTTTAGCAACCGAAACCAGCTGGGATGAGGGTGTTCGCAGCGAAGAAGTTTTCGGTTGCCGATATAATGTCTATAGAAATGACCGTAACTATCAATTATCTAAAATGAAATCCGGTGGTGGTGTTTTGATTGCGGTGTCAGTAGACTTTAATTCAGCGCTTATCGACACCATTCAGTTTAAAGAGTTCGAACATGTTTGGGTGAAAGCAGAACTAGCAGGAAAGACACACGTATTTGTCTCTGTCTATTTCCCTCCAAATAATGCGCGTAAAGAAATCTTTGAAAAGTTTTTTCATGTTGTTGAAAAATATTGCATCTGAGCTGTTACCTGAAGTAAAACTCCACATATACGGTGATTTCAACCAACGCAACATTGATTTTATTCCGGACATCGATAACCATAGCATTTTACTTCCAATTATTGGCGAAAATGAAACGCTGCAGCTTCTTTTTGATAAAACCTCTAGTCTTGGCCTTAATCAAATAAATCATGTGAAAAATGGACAAAATTGCTATCTGTTAATGTCCACCATTAGTGAAGACTTTAGTGTGACGAATTCATTACAACCATTATGGAAAAACGAAGTTTATCATACAGCAATAGAGTTTGCTTTATTTGTGCATGTGAATAAAAGACCTAACGAATATGAATTCGAAGATGTTTTTGACTTTCAGTCAGCAAACTATGATGAATTAAAACATAAACTAAATAGTATCAACTCACAAAATGTATTGTTTGAAAACGGAAACGTCGATTCGGCTATAGAAAATTTTTATAAAATATTATCTGATTTATTTATTAGCGAAATACCATTGAAAAGAAGAAGACGTCATGGCAATTCCAAATACCCAGTCTGGTATAATAGACAAATTAAAAACTTAAAAAATCGCAAACAAACAGCATACAAAAAATACAAAACTCATAATAATCGTGATGCTTTAACAACTTATCTTAACATTTGCGGCGAATTAAACGATGCCATTAGTAACGCGTTTGAAGAGTTCACATTAAAAACTGAGCTTGAAATTAAATCCTGTCCAAAAAATTTTTTCAAATATGTTAAATCAAAGTTAAAATCTGAAAATTTTCCTTCAAAAATGCAACTGCATGACAAAGTTGAAGAGAACCCGGCATACATCTCTGATCTATTTGCTGATTTTTTTCAACAAAATTATACAACTTTCTCAGAATCTGATCGTGACTATACATTCTTCACCAACTTTCCTGAGTTTCCCAACTATTTCAATATTGAACATGTCAGCGCACGCGAAATTGAAGATACTTTTAAAGCTCTGGATGCGTCTAAAGGTCCGGGACCAGACGGAATACCGCCAGCATTCATGAAACATTTTGCTAAAGAGCTAACTTCCCCACTGTTCTTGATTTTCAGTATGTCGCTGGAATCCGGTTGCTTCCCGAAATTCTGGAAAAACTCATATCTAGTGCCTGTGTTCAAATCTGGTAAAAAATCCGACATTAGCAACTATCGAGGCATAGCCATTCTTTCCTGTATACCTAAGCTTTTTGAAGCAATAATAAACAAAAAGTTATTCCACCAAATAAAAAATAGAATTACCCCAACGCAACACGGTTTTTTCAAAGGGCGCTCAACAACAACTAACTTACTCGAGTTTATTAACTTCTCTTTGAACGCAATGGATAAAGGTAGTTATGTTGAAACCTTATATACTGACTTCAGTGAAGCTTTTGATCGCATTGATATACCCCTGCTTCTCTTCAAGTTACGAAAAATTGGACATTAACTGATTACTGTTAACATTCACTGATCACTACAATACAATTATTAATAAGGCTAGTAACATGCTCAGTTTTATAAAACGTTTCTGCTATAATTTCCAAGATCCATACACAATAAAAACACTTTATTACTCCTATGTCAGGTCACTTTTAGAATACTGTAGCATTGTATGGTCTCCGTTTTCTGCAACACATGTTAACAGAATAGAATCAGTGCAAAAACAATTCCTGTTTTATGCACTTCGTAATCTACGATGGGCGTCATTTCCCCTACCATCATATGACGAACGCTGCAGACTTATTGACATCCAATCATTAAAAGCCCGTCGTGAATTCGCAATGATTTCATTTGTTAACGATATCGTATCTCAACGTATCGATTCACCCGAAATATTATCAAAACTCAATTTTTATGTACCTTCTAGAAATTTGCGAACTCGGACTTTGTTTTCTTTAAATCATCAACGAAACAATTATGTTAAATACGGGCCTATTAATCAAATGATGTTAGTGTATAACCAACACTGTGAAGCAATTGACTTTTCTATGTCGAGAACTAAATTAAAACAATACTTCAATTCAACGCGCAATTTAAATCGATAGAAAACATTTATTGTAACAATCCGTCAAGTAGAGAATTATTACTCAATTATGTATAATCTCTTTTTTTGCTTCCACTAGTATAAATAGCATATAGCATGTAAGTTAGTTTTAAACATATGTAGTCTACTTTTGTTTGACGAAAATAAAATAAATAAATAAATATACACTGTGAAAATATTTTTTTTTCTGGGTCAAATATTCCAAATTGTCACAAAATCTAAAATTTCTTAAAAAACACCTTTTCGAATACATTTTATTTTGTACGAGTGTTATTCATGTTACCTTAACACCAACAGTTATTTCTTTTAACCACTTATTTATATACTTCAAAACTGTTTTATGTATAGAAGTTGCTACTGCTAAGATGCCAATAACCAAAAAGTAATAAAGTTACGCGCTTGTATGCATTTTTGCAGGGGAACATACAAGCAAAAGCCGCGTTGCATGTATAAGCGAGACATCATCTGCCGTGTTTGTATTGATGCAGCGATCTAATTCATCTAAGTCACGACAGTGTGTGTTGTAAATCGACTGGAGATGAGGATAATTGTTCATTGAACCTTTCAAGTAGTGAGTAAAAGTTTTGCAAGTTGTTGTAACGGTTATTATTAGATACTCGTGATTTTGCAACATGTGCAAATTATATGACAGTAAGGGTTGTTACTCAACAGGAGAAGAATTTTATTACTTATAAAGTAAAAGATTTGTTTCACGAAGGAAAATATTTTTTAATTACTCTCCAAGTAATAATTTAAAGTTCATTAAGCAGACAATGTGTGCAGTAGGGAAAGCGAAAAATAAGCGAATTGGAAATACGTTACAGATTTGGAAAAAAACCGCATCCCGACGGGACTTGAACCCGCAGTCTCCGGAATTGCGAATTTGCGGGTTCAAGTTGGGAGATTGCGATTGCGTTCGAATAATAAGTTAAACTTTTGCGTGTAGGTATATAGGTAATATAGGTAGGTATGATAGCATGGCAGTTATAATCGATTGAATAGTTAATTATACCACAAAAATAGAGCATTGGATTTGTATCATGCTCTTAGTGATAATTTATAACAACAACAGAAAAAAATCCTCAAAAATAAGTTCTGAGTGAAAATGATAAAATATTCAAACGTTCATAACTTTTTTGTTTTTTATTTAACCATCACCAAATTTTGACAGATAGTAGTACATATTGTCGTCTTCAATGTGTAAAAAAATTAGATTTTTTAAAAAGGTACTTTTTAAGATATTTTAGATTTTGTGACAATTTGGAATGTTCGACTCAGAAAAAGAAATATTTTTATGGTGTATATATTTTTTTTAGAATCGCAATTTTATTACCTACAACTTTGCTGAAGAAACCATTACAATCAAACAAGTCGTTTTTCTGATACAGAATATTTTATTTCAACAGTCACATTTTTGGATAGGCTCTTCTGAAAAAGCAGTCGTGAGTCTATATGTAAAACTGGTAGTGTAGATTGACCTCTTTATCAACTGGGAACAACTGTGCAAAGTTTCAGCGAAATCGAAAAGGACATCCTAAAAAAGTATTTATTTTTATTTATTTTCCATGGAATGCCTCTTCTTGTTTCGATTGGTCCTTCCGCTTATGGTGGGAAGTGGTGGATCACAATTGCATGCATGGTTACGAATCAATGTAAAAATGCGTTTCAGTTCCTGCCAAATAGTGTCAAAATTTATTATATTTGAAGATACTAATTGGTTCAAACCTTTTCACTGGCCTGCCGTAAAAAACACCTCGTAAGTGAATGTTTAGGTGATGATCAAATACACAAAAATGAATATTCCGGTAATAGTAAAAAACTACCAATAAAACATCAAAACTACAAGCCAGCGACCAATTTTCCGCCTCAGGTTGTAATTTTTGTTTCCCGATGAATACCCAATTAATATTCCGCCACGTTTTCAACTGACACGTGACGTTGGCTATTTTCCTGTTGTGCAGCAAAAACTATCTGAAAACTGTACACCCAAGCGGACCTAGGCTCGCCCCCGGTGGGGGTTACAACGAGCTGCGGAGAGAAACAATTTCCCACAAACTATCTCTGTTAATTCAACCGAATCGGGGTCGTGTGCCTAGCGCCATTGTTGATGAGCGAAAAGCGATGGTTCCCAATGCAAGTCCCGAAAGGGAAAATTTCCGAGCGGTTTGAATCATTAGTACGCGTTTTCTTTTAATTTGCAAACCCCCTCCTTCTGGACAGGACCACTTTCTTTGAATGATGTTTAGAATAGGCAGCATTTTTCGAATGACTGTCAGTTTGGGTGTATTCTATCTATTCCGGTTGCGTCGCTGGGTGGAAGGAGAAGAAAACTAATCACTCGGTTGATTCTCGTTCTGCCATGTTCCAGAGTCAAACCACGCAAGGTTTAATTTCTCCTGTTTTGTGATTTTATATCAGCTGCGTGACCTGATTTTAGTTTTTTTAGTGTCCATTATCCTAGCCGCAGCAAGTACCGAAATAAGCGGCAAGCCTGGAAGCAAGGATTGATGAGCCTGGTGCCGCATACGCAACTAGCAGTGCATTATGGCGATGAAAATATTCGCTCGACACCTACAACAAGAAAATCACCCGGATCCCGTATATGTCTATATGTTGTTGCTGTTATCCCCGCGGCGGCACTCAAACGGATGCCTAGGCTGCAGGAGAAAGCGATAAAAATTCAAACGCGCTGATGAAGCACAGAATCACGATGGACAGCAGGCGAAGGGAAGCGAAGCTTCCTCTGGGTGCCGTGGAAAAACTAACTGCAGATGTAGTGAATAGTTAAAAGATGCTGGGCCGTCGTCGGTGAATGACAAGTAGTCAAGTGTCGCAGTGTGGATATGGAGATGAAAGGGATGCGTGTGTGGAATCACGAACCAGGGTAAGGAAATCTGTTCAGTGAATTTTCCCTGGACGTGACTACGAGATTGTAACCATCTAAACTGGTGTCACAGTAGAGCATTTCCATGCCAAATGACCGAATGATTAAATTTTGAGTGGCCCTTATTTGAATATAACTTGGTTTAGAAAACTGAATGTTTGTCGTGAAGGAATTAATTTAGTTTTTATTATTTTAGCACACACTTCATTAACATACACTTTGTAATGGTTTAGAATACTTTGGTTGTGAAGCAATATTGTCGAACAACGGAATGCAGGGTCTTCTACGAAAGACTCTTGAGTCTATGAGATTTCTCCACAAATGGAAATTCCCAGTTTGCAAGCCCAGATTTGAGGGGGCAAATGCCCCGGGCCTCCCGCTTGAAGGAGCCCCCCTAGTCCTAGGGCGACCTTTTTTTTGCCTGTCACCTTCCAGAACGATACCTCTAAATTTTTTATAAAAAAAAGGCCTCACAAACAAATTTGCCCCGGGCCCCCAGCGTCTAAATCCGGCCCTGCCAGTTTGCTATACCAAACATGTATGCAAATTTTCATTGAAATAAAAAAGTTTTGTATTTTTAGTTCATTCTGACTGGAAATACTCAGCAGCAGTTGATAGTGAAATTGCAAACAGCGCACTTATTCAAACTTAAATTGAACCAGTAAAAATATCCGCAAGTAAATTTTAAAAACCCTGTCGAGAACCGGATATTTATTATTAACATCGCAAGATTGGTTCTAGTATCGCAACCATTATTTGTCATAATTTTCCAAGTAGGTCTCATCAAATCGATTGTAGTCACAAAAGATCGAAAGGGCGATGAATATTAAATGATTGCTCAGATAATAACTTCTCTAACATACCGTTCTAATTCAAGTTTCGAATTAGCTCAAACATCAAGGTAAATTTCGTTTCATGTGTGGCCAGGAATTCTCGACAATTCAAATCTAACGATCAATAAGAATACTAATTATATATCGCCCATTCAAAGCACATTACCACAACAGCCTTTGATGGCCCGGTTTGTAACAAATCAGGTTACTGACCCTTGTAGCTTCCGGAATAGAGGCACTCGATTACCAATAGCTTAGTTCACTTAGAAAATCGCTCGACGGATGAGATAGAAGTTGGTCATTGCAGCTGGCCAACAAGGCGTGTAAACCTCATGACATCAATCATTTTCGCGGTTCAGAAAAACCGTTCCGTATACATAGTAAAACACAGGCTGCATCATTCGCCACCACATACAGCACTTTCGTATCGCAGGTGCCAAAAGGGGTGACACGTTAGCGTCAGATGCGGCCAAAGCCTTTCACGGCTAGGCTCTAAAAACTTTCTCTCAAATGGTTCGAATTTTTTGTTTTGTTTGAAACCTCGTTTGCATTGTGCCCGTCGATGCCATTTTCCCAGCACGGCTAAAGTCTCCCTTTGTTGGCCATTGTTCTCTATTATGCGGTATATTACCCTATTGTAGTTTCTCGTTCTCCGAAAACTGTTACACAATTTTCATGAAAAGTTTGATAGGGGTGGTTACAATTGTAAAGAAGCTATTTTTTCTTCTTTTCATAACTAACGCATATAAAACCTTTAGAAAATAGGTGCTACTACCAAAACTATTTTTTTCTTCTTAATTCATCAATCGCTCTATTTTGGTCACTGTTGTCACATCCTCGAAACGATAACTAAATTGAAAACAAAATCAATGACGATGGAGTCGCCGCGGTACGATCCCGGGCATGCCGGGGAAGCAAAAACATGACCGAGCGGGCGGTGGTGGCACTTTTGAAGTCATAAAAATAGATAGCCAATGGCCTCCAGCGGTTTAGTCTGTTTGCTAGATAGATGCGCGACCGTTCTATGGTTCACAGTTTTTGTGTATGTGCCACTAGGTACATGCGGCTGTTATCTTTTTTTTTTTGTATTTATACTTAGTTTTCCACAGCGACAATTTTTTCGGTCAATTACATCAAGCCATCTCCGAACAAGTTTGGTTTAACTAGGGTCATCCAGCGGGAAAACCGTATCAGCTGGTGCAACAGTATTATGTGAATTCCCATTTCAGTAAGGTTTAACACACATTGGTTAAATACATCTCAGTGATTATGATCCTCAACATTCTGATCCTGTTTACGTAACTATCCGATGTTTTTGTATATGAAGACTAGAAACGATTTGAATACGGCATATTTCAAGGTTTTACAAATGTTTTTATCTTTTTATCTGAGAAACGGCCTTTACTCCACAAATAGTTGGTAATTTTTAAGAACAGACGTGTTTGTTTTTGGTTAAATAGCTGAAATTTCGGAAAATTACAACTTTTATGCACAAAAAGAAGAAGACTTTCCTTATTTTTAGAGTAAAAAGGCATATAACCCCTTAACTAGTGATGTTTAGCTCTTTACTCTAGGACCACTTCCAATTTGGACTTATGACAAAAAAAGGTTTTTAAAATACAAACAGTTGAATGTAACGCGTAGATACTGTATAACTCGAATCGCTCGTATTTTATTAGGATTATTTCTTGGTTTTCGATACTAAGTTTAACGAGCGTTTGTCGTTTAATTTGTTCATTCGGTAAAGTAAATAATTTCAAATCATACAGTGTTTAACTTTCTAAATAACGAGTAAAATATAGAATATATCCGTGTATAAAAATTTGCTCTTCTTTTTGCATTTCAAGCATTTCTTCTGAACGACCGATGTATTTTTAAAACCAAACTGCAGCTGGTAATTGCGCTCACAAACATGTTATAATTCTGGTGAATCCGGATGCATGCCATGAAACATAGTATACTTTCGCACACTAAATTTCATATTTTACACAAAATTATATTAAATTATATTATGTAGAAGAAGAACATTTTTCACACGAACTTATCGCTACAACATTTTCCTTGCCGCTGAAAATTGAAAAACATCGACAGTTCGTGTTCAATTAGGTGACCCGGTATGCTTGATAAAGACAACTTTTTTTTAAGAGAAATATTTCGGTAATATTATGCGATACTGGTAGATATATTTTGATATTTATCGGTTATCTGTCACATTCATAGCAGTCCGACAATATTGTGCTGTCAAGGAGTAGTGATACAGGTGGACGGGTGCATGAAAATGTGACGATAAATACAGTCATCCCAGTATTATGAGTCAACCAGTATTATGGGCCAGTCTGCCGTTTGTATTGCTTTTTAACGTATGTCAATAACTTTTAATAGTCAAATTGAAGTTTGATGGATGTGAACAACATTTATCTATATGCGTTTTGTGCGAAACCCCTGCACTAATGAGATAAACTCTTAAGTTTTTTAACAAATGTCGGTAGACTCCTATCAGCTGATAATTTGTTGTTGTTTCCACCACATTCGCAAAAAGTCAGTCGCGGAAAATAAGGCTAGAGTTCGTGTAAAACATTGTTATTTTCATCAAAATGAAAGGAGCTATAATTAATTACTATGTTATCGAATAATGAAGTATCCGCTTTGGATTTCGCATTTTCACTATTTTTTAAGGCTGCTAAATATTGGCCCATAATACTGGTCACGAAAATTGGTTTTCCCGATATTATGGGCCACCCAGTAATATCGGCTAGGCTATATTTTGTTTTAGTTTTTAACGCATATTAATGACTTTTGATAGCCAAATTGAAGTTTAGTGCACTACTGAGCATAACTTTTGAATATATTTATTTGTCGGCATTTTAATTAGTGAAGAAACTAATACTAACGTTCGTTTATCCTGATTTTTCATGATCTTGCTTTAAAGTCAATATCAACCCTAAACTTTGGTTACTGTACCCAGTTTGAAAATTTAGGCTTCTTATTGGTTTTATAAGCACTCGCTGATCGTTCAGCCCGTATTTTCACAGTTATCAATTAAGCTTATGCTCTAAGCATGCTACGATCCTACTGACGCTTACAGTTATTCCCGAGCCGAGACTCGAACTCACGACGACTGGTTTCTCAGGCCAGCGCCATACCTCGAAACTGTCTGGGAGATATTGTCAAAATATATGAGTGAGGCTGAGCAAAATATTACAATAATGTGTTATCGAAATTGATTCAATGTCTTTCTGATAGTCTAACCTGCCTCTCGATGTTAACCTCACTGTTGGAATTACTCTTTGAAATGTCTCTGTCTTCAAAACAAAAAAACATTCGTCTGGCTCTTAATACTGGGAGCATTGGCACACAATACTAGGAGAGTCAAAAAGTGGCCCATATTAGTGGGAATCGGAAGAGCATAAAATTTTGTAAATTTTTGATTAAATAAGTTGTGTAAGAACGAAAATATATTTTCAACATCAAACTTCAATGTATTTAGCACAAGATAATAAAATTGTGTGAACAAAAAAAAAACAAGATAATAAAAAGGCGAAGGTTTTATCTTATTTTTTTGATTTTTCATCGTTAATTTAAAAACTCAATTATGCTTAGCTGGCTTATAATACTGGTATGCCTGTACTTTGTAATATCGAATATTGGAAATATTGCGCAATATATCAATAGTGTCTTGCCCCTAGGCGTGACGGTTGTTTTCTTCAAGATACATTAGATATTACGCTGCCCTTAATAGACCATTTGACGAGATGTTTCTGAACTGAATTCATAAATGAAATTTTGACAGAAAACACGGAACCGCTGACATAACGCACGTACAAGCATCATCAACATCAGCAGGATCCGTGACACCTGTCAGTTCGTAAAATGGTCTATATTAAAAAAATTTTACTGTAAAGCTCAGTAGCTTGTCAGTAAGGGAGCATCAGGGCTAGTAGCGAACTTGGAGTAAAATAATAGTGACTTTAGTGACGTTTTTCATTAAAATAGTGACCAAATAGAGACTAAATAGTGACCAAAAATATACAAAAGAGGGTTTTGAAATTTATTGTTGAACCATAAATGAATTCAATTTTATCTGAAATTTATGTCTTTAGAACATAGGATGTGCAATGATTTGTTCTCGTAGAAAAAGAGTCGAACTAAAATCTGTATCATAATTTCACATTGAAATAGTTGTAATAACACCTTGTTCAATATATTCGAATACAAGTTTTCGAGTTATAAATGTTAATGAAAGTACGTGAACGAATGTATGCACTCTCTAATACGCATTGGTGTGTTAGTGGTCTGTCAGTTGTATTCAGTTCTTGATGTGCGATGTAACAAATCCG
The DNA here is from genome assembly GCF_029784165.1 of Wyeomyia smithii. Lineage (NCBI taxonomy): Eukaryota > Metazoa > Arthropoda > Insecta > Diptera > Culicidae > Wyeomyia > Wyeomyia smithii. The sequence goes on along the minus strand of NC_073695.1, from coordinate 192,064,087 downwards.
GAAAGTCGTAGTTAAACGATTTTTGGTCAGTGACTGCCCTTGCACAATATTCAAACATCTCAAATAGTGTGAAGCTAGGCGAGATTTCGTTTATTAAACCATCGGAAAATACGAGGAGACATTCTCTTTGGGGGATCGTTGAAAATTCTGTCGGCCACGATCTGCGAGGATGCCGCAAGTCGTAAAATTGTGACTGTTATGAGGAAGCGTGTCCGGCGAAATGATAACGTTCAGTTTGTAATTCCCACCCATCTGAGTATATCTTTTGAATCGGTACACAATATTTTGGCGGATACTTTTAGAAAAAGAGGCTCGATCGAGTGAAAATGATACTTTCACAACTCGCTGTTCGCGAGTTCATGAGAAACTATTTGTCCTGGAGTGTGACTGGTTACACAAAACAATCGAATGTGGGCAGCAGCAAGAGACAACATTTCAGAGTTCTAAAGGAGTGTTCCTCGATTGCAGAGCACAGCTTTAATGATGGTCTCGGGAGCAATTTGCAAGCGAGTAAACTTCCTATGATTTTCATTTACAAAGACGCCGAATTTAATGCTGTTTATTATAAAACGGTAGTTTGGGAAAAAACGTTACCCCGTGTCTTCTAAAACTCTTCAGAGCTAATTACTATATGTTCCAGCAAGACGGTGCATCAGTGCATGCTGCTTGACTCAAGATTGGTATAGGGACAATTCGAGGGGCTTTTTGAACAGAAATAAATTGCCGCTAAGCTCACCTGTTCTTAACTCAATAAACTTTTTTTACAAAATCTTCAACTTGTAAAGCGGTTAAAGTGGTTATCCAGAAAATCTGGGATGAAATCTGGGAATCCGTGCCGCCTGTGACAGCTTCGAAAAGCGTTTGGAGTTGGTTAAGCTAACTAAGGGAGGGGTTTTTCAAAATATATTAAAAATAGCATTGTTCGTTCCGAAAATCTGCAAAAACAATACTGAGACTGCTTGTCCCATCAATGATTTTCCACGCATATTTCCCCCACTTGACATTTTCTAATCAAATTCGTCCCACTAAACACTCGTTTGCTTGATCTGGAGCATGGGACAAATATGCGTAGAACGGGTTATCATTATGGAATTTCGTAATGGTATCTGGTAAACACCGGTAGGTTCGGATGATTGAAAGCAAAATCCTACGAATTGAGACCTGAACACGACTATGCACAATATAAGCTCGAAATTTTTGAATCCACTTCAACCAGGAGGAACAGTTTATTTGAGACAAGCAAATCAAACTACAAACGTAATTTCACGCACGACACTGATTAGAGACGCGAGTAGCTTGTAGAATAAACCTTTATCAATTTACAACAAAAAATACATTTAAAGCTAAAAAAGTGACTTTAGTGACCATTTTGTCGTGAAATAGTGACTTTAGTGACTTTCTAGCGTAAATAGTGACTTTTTAGTGACTAGGCTCAAAATAGTGACAAAGTCACTAAAAAGTGACTCGCTACTAGCCCTGCCGGCGGAGCATGCATAAATGACGTAGCTTGTTTTGACTTTTTGGTCCTCCCCTTGTCCAAAGTAGCATTTCGTCACAAAGTCTGACCCCCCTCTAGATAATTATCAATTCCCGAAAATCAAATACATTAGTTTGGCTTAACATTTTTTTGACGTAGGACTACGTCTTTGTTTTCTTTACTAGATTACACTTTGTGAAATTTAAAATGAAACTGGCAAATGTTGCGTCAGATTTCAAACGATTATAGCAAGCGAGCGACTTAATGCATCTTAGTCATTTATATGTCGGTGGATAGATGAAATGTGTAACAATTTTTTGATATAATGTTCAACATTGTTGCTTTACTGCTTAATGGTGGAAAAAGGTGAAAAGTTCCAAGGTCAAGCTTTCCCATACATTTCCCTCGTTATTGGCTTGCTTCCCGAGCACAGATAACAATAACATGGACGGAATAAATTCCATAAATTCCAGCGTTCTGTAACCCGAATTTCATACTGAAGATTATGGAATCGGTTCTTTTCAGAACTGTAGATGCTTGAAGATAAGAGTTATGAGAATTCTCACAACTACTACTAGGGTAAAATTTTCATGTATTCATGCATCGTTAGTTTCACAATAACGACCATCAAATATAAACGGTAGTGTTGCCTATGAACAGTTTATCGCAGGATGTAATATATTCATTTAGTCCTACGTCACAATTTCATACAACCCCTAGGGCTGTATACCTTGTAGTATTTTTGAATACGATTTCAGGAACGTATGAACGTACAGACTTTTTTCGGTTAGAAATGAGCGTTTCTATCTGCAGAAGTTGGATGAATCAGAAAAAAAGATTGGTTTTTAGTCATTAGGTCCTACAACAATTTTTGGGGAACAACACTGCCACAGACAAACAGATGCGCCACTCGATGACGATTTCATCGACCAGAAAAATAACGATTATTTCAAAATTTTACTTAGTGGGTAGTAACGCCGCTAGTGTCGCTTTAAGTAAGCTTGCGCATTCATTATCAAAGACAAAAACCGTTTCACGAAAATAAGTTAGTAGGCAATAAGCTCACATGGTGGCGCATGAGTGTAACGTACGAAGATTTTTCAGGATTTTTGTTCGAAAAGGCACGTCTGTTTGTCTGTGACACTGCTTTTAATAGTGTAGAATCAATCCTGCATCGGCTCGTAAAAAAACTAATTTTAGTCTTGAAATTGGGACTACGGAATCACGTGTGATAGTGGAAGTGAACACTAAAACGATGCTGCTAAAGATAAGTATAGTGTACATGCGGGAGGTGGTTTAAAAGTGATCTTTTTGTTTTTTTTCTCCTGTTGGGTACATTTCCCACTGCGACCAGTTATTTGATCTATTGTGGCGGGCCCGTTTGATGTAAGCCTCATCAGGGTGTCCTACCGCTATTTGATTGAGTGGTTTCCACTTGCTGATTATAGGCATCGTCCTAATAAGGTATTATTGAGTTCACTGCCTTATTTGGAGAAGTCATCCAAACATCTAATGGTTGTAATATGTTTTAATCAAAAAATTGCTTCCTCTTTTGTAAGAGTGCTTCGCAGTCACATAGTAAATGTTTTGAGGTTTCTCTATCTAGGTTACAGAAGCGACAGGCATCATCTTGCAACTTACCTATCTGCTCTAAGTAATATTTGCTTGAGCAGTGACCCGTCACAAGGCCACTGAAGGTACAAAGATCTTTTTTGGAGATATTGAGTAGTTTTTCAGTTACTGTTCTGTTGGGTGATATAAATCTCTTCGATTGTCGAGCTGTCATTGTTTTTCCAGATGTTATCTATTGTTGATTTTTCCCACTTCTTGAGTTCCATTTTTAGGGCACATTCTGCAATCCCACCAAATGGTTTTGGTCCTATGAATGGTTGCGTTGATCCATTTCTCGCCAACAGATCAGCTCTTTCATTCCCTTCAATACCACAATGTCCAGGTACCCACAATAGGTTCACTTTACTATTTCTAGCTGCCTGTTGTAGTAATTGAATACAACTCCAAACCAATTTTGACGTACAGGAAGCGGATTTCAGTGCCTTCAGAGCAGCTTGACTATCCGAAAAAATACATATATTTGCATGTCTATAGTTGCGTCGTAAACACACTATAGCGCATTCAGTTATTGCTTGTATTTCTGCTTGAAACACAGTTGGCCTGAACTGTTACCCCAGCCCCAACTCTATTGTTCAGCCTGGAACCATCCGTGTAGAAAACTATTGAGCCTGGTTGAATACTAGGCCCTCCTGATTCCCATTCAGTACGACTTGGCTCAGTCACTTGGAATAGTCGTTCAAAGTTGTACTGTCTATCCATCCAGTCTTCCTGAGTTAACAGCGCATTGATCTTGAAGTTTTTAAGAATACTAAGGTGTCCGCTAAGGTCTCCTTCGAAGAACTTTTCTGTCCTTTGTAGCCTTAGTGCGTTTTTCTCAGCTTCCAATTATACAAATAAATGCAATGGAAATATACTTAACATAGCATCTAATGCTTTCGAAGGCGTACTTCGAGTTGCTCCCGTGATGGAAATCGCAGCAAGTCTTTGCAACTTTTGCAACTTTTTCTGAGCATATTTAACATTTGTCTTAGGCCACCATACTAGGGAGGCATATGTTATTCTGGGTCTGACGATAGCCGTATAGATCCAATGAATCATTTTCGGCTTTAATCCCCATTCATTACCAAAAGTTTTTTTTACTAATCCATAAGGCACTTGTAGCCTTACTTATTACTTTGTCTATGTGTAAGTTCCAATTTAATTTGCTATCTAGGGTTACTCCTAAGTACTTGACCTCTAGAGAAAGTTCTAATCTCGTTCCATTGAGATACAAATCAGGGATTTTAAGTTTTTTCCTGCGTGTGAATGGAATAATATTAGTTTTCTTCGGATTTATCGATAGTCCCTCTTTTTCACACCACATTGTGGTTAGATTAAGAGCATGTTGAAGTCTATCTCTGATTACGTGCTCATATTTTCCACGAACTATAACTACTATATCATCCGCAAAACCAATTACTTCAAAACCTTGTGATTCTAGTTGCGTCAACAGCTCATCAACTACTAATGACCACAATAAGGGTGAGAGAACCCCTTCCTGTGGGCATCCCTTTGCAGCCTTTACTGTGACTGTTGAGCTTCCATGATTGCAAGTTATTTCTCTTTTTTGTAACATTTCAAATATCCAATCGACGATTGTTATGTCGAAGTTACGTTTTCTCATTACATCTTTCATTGAGTTATGAGATGCATTATCGAATGCGCCTTCGATGTCTAAAAACGCAGATAACATAATCTTTTTGTTATTTCCTAAATTGTACTTCTTACATAGAGGGTGACAATCAAAAGGAGCGTCATTTACTTCCCACATGAACGCTTGCATGAAAGCTCCGAATGGACAGACAGTGCTGCTGTTACCAGCGTAAATGGAGCAAATGCATTGCAAATAAATGTCTTTTTTTCTTTTTTGCTTACATTTTTGACTTAGAATACGTCTTACGGCAACATATACAGGAACCCAACTTCAATACAGGGATCCAATTTCAAAACCGAAAATATCGAGAGCGTTACAAAAATTGTCCAATTTTACTTGTTGCCTTTCCCTGAAAAGGACGACAGAATGGAGTACCTAGTTAGCCGGGAATGCACTTTTTGGGCTATATAAGAGACTGTCAGGGCCAGCGGTTGATGTGGGTAGTATGGGTAGTAGTTCCCACTCGGAAAACACTTACCCACACGGAATTATCGGACAAAACCAAAAATACTGTAAGTGAAGCCTCACCAGAAGTCCGCTCAACTTCAAATTTTGGATGGAGACTTTATTCGAGGAGCCTTACGGTTGCATTAAAAAAATGCACAAAAATTTTAGATTTTAATGGGTTTACCTTAACACGCACTAACGAAATAACCCATGCAGCATCAATCCTAATAACCCATAATCCAGCAGAAAAAATTTACCTCCAAGTCTAACCGTGATGGCGAAAACATTTAAACTACATCATTCAGAAGTGTGCGACTTCAAAGACCGGCCAAACTGTAAAAAATTACCTGGGGAACATGGATGGCAACGACTGGCAGGGCACTTCGTATTTTACTTCCTCAACGAAGGAAGTGAGCTCCCAGGTGAAGTTCATTTGACACACTAAGTTCCCCAAAAAGGATGTCAAAACCGCTCTTCTTTCGCTCCGGACTGGCCATGAACGGGGAAATTTATAGTAAAAAATGCCTGCCGGAAGTTGCGTTAGCCATCAAGAAATACCATAAGGGTGAAAACGCGGTGTACTGGCTGAATCTTCCGTCGGCTCTCTACTCGAAGCAATCGTTGCAAGAGATGAAGCGTCCGCTAGCTGCGCCCTATCGAGAGTTTCTACTCCACCACATCTACTCCAACACTTTTGTCGCGAAAATTGATAGATAAAACGAAGAAAGAACTCAAAAACATGCCTACACACATGTTTTTGTCCTACATGGCGATTGTTCCGGTAAATTGCCACCCATGACCCGTCCCTATTCCTTACTACCCACTCGGAAAAATAGTGTGACGCCGGCCCTGGAGACTGTTTTTCATCAAGCAAATCAGTTTACTAGCAGCAGGCAGCAGCAGCGAACATCAACACCGGAGGCAGTAGGCGAAGGTAGCGTGAATCAGCAGCGGACAACAGCGGCGGTGGTAGTGGTTAGCTGCAGTTCCGCTAATGTGGGCGTTTAGCGTTTAGCGATTATCGAGCTAAATTTTCCGGTTAGCGGCTCAGCGATTAGCGTCGCTAAATTTTCGTTTAGCGGTGCCCACCACTGCCAGACAGTGGGATCTAGAGAGGTCCTGCAAAACTTTTTGAAGGTTGTTAGTTAACTGTCGCTTTACATTATAGAGCATTACTTCCTTATGAAGAATTATCACGCGGTTTATTAAACTAATTGAGGTGTTATTGGGCTCTGATTCTAACTGTTTCTTGATGACGTTTTCAAGCTCTTCGTGGAGAGTAGTTTATCCTAGTGTGTTGTTGCATCTTTCGAACTCAAACCTTCCCGAACGGAAGAAAATAGCAAACCGATATCATGATAAAAGCAAATTTTGATGTCATACCTCATTTTGCTTTTGGTTCAATATTTGTATATATCGATATCGAGTGCCAATTAAAATCGATTTTTCGAATATCGTTTAGTGGTAGGGCTTAAAAGTTTCGTCTTCTCGAAAAAAGTTCCCATGCAGAATTTCAGCTCGATCGGAAATCGGTGACACGTGCCTCAAAGCGGTCAAAGTTTCACGAAAAATATTGATGAAAAAAAGCACAGGTAGTAATGCATGAAATTGTCGATATCGATTTTTTTTATGCCATATGTCTTAGAAATGCATGAAACGTCGAGATTTAGTGTTAACTCGAAAAAAATTTCACCAAAAAAAAACAACTTTCTGGATCTTAGAAAATTTTCGAGCTTGGGGCCTATGGCATATACAGGCCCCGTACGATTTTGGCAACACGCCACATTTTTCATGTTGCCAGAATCAGACCATACCAAAAACGAACGGTTTTTTATCATAGTTTTTTACTTCTTTTGTGTACTATGATGATTCAGACTCAAGGGATGGCCACCAATGGACTAGTTTTTGGATTCCAAGTCGTGGCCAATGGCGACCCAGACCCTTAATATGAGCAGCAAAGTAATTAGGGACATGGTACATATGGTAGGCATGGTAATCATTACTTTGGTCATGGCCATTATATCACCGGAACATGTTCCGGCCATGTATCCGGAACCAGTTGACCGATTCCGGTCATCCTCCTTAGCAACATTTGGGAACATAATACCTTTCTCTTGGTGGCTATTGAACTTAAATTGGTTAAAGGCAAATCGAGAAAACTAAAACAATATGAATAAAAAAAAAACGGTTTGTTTTTGGCACTGTTCGAATTTGGCATATGTGCCAAAAACGAAACATGCCAAAATCGAACGGGGTCTGTATTACTACCTGTGCCATGTGGAAGAAATTTGGTACTTTCCACAAAAAAAAAACTTTTTTCCAGCCCTATTATTCGGTGCAACGCTAGTTCTGAGTTTGCTCGTCTTCAACAAAGATGCCAGATGGTTTTATCAGCAAGGTAATGAAATGTTTGCAAGTCAATAAACTGTCAGTCAGTCTACAATTCATTGTAGAAGCCTTCTACTAGTAGAAGCTTGATTGTCTTTTGCTTAAATTGTTAACAAAATATGTAGCCTGAAACAGAATATTGTTAAAACGATACATTTCGTAGCCAAATAGATCCAATTTTCAACCTGCACTGGACAGATATGCATAGATTTCTACCAGTGGCACGAAATGTGCTCACATATTTCCTTTTTCCAGTATGAACAAATTACAACGAATTGAAGTGAATTACCCCTGACAAGCTCGAGTTCAAATCATTATTCTGTAAACTGAAAATTCTTATTCACAGCCCTATTATTCGGTGCAACTCTACTCAGAACAGGCTGGCATTTCTGGTTCAGAATAGATCATTGCATGGAACGGCCTAACCTCACTTTTTGTGACAGCTCCGGAAGGTTTGTTTACAAGGTGTTAGAATTTGGAGCGACTGCTCGAATTTTTTTGTTCTTACGATCATTGTAACCTATTCCACTAGAAAAACTTTAGAAACTAGTGATGATGAACAACACATTTCTATTAGAGTAAATTATTCCCGAAAAGCATTAGAACAAAAACCTTTCTCGGCTCCATCGGAAATAAATCTACCTACGCAAAATTTACCTTAAAGAACTGTCAAATGACGTCATCGTGCAATGATCTATAATTTTTTTCTCAATTGTGCTATCGCGTAGTTGAACTCAAGTAATCGAATACAAAGTGTAGTAAAATGTCTAAATTAAAAAAAGTTCTCTCTCGAAAAACCGTTGGCAGAGAAGCGAACGCAGCGAATATGCTTTTTTTGGAACAATCTGTAGGTATATGGCACAATACAAAAACTTTTTGGGAAACGGAGAGAAAACTGCCACAACCTCAAATATTTTTGATGCTCGTGTATTTTCAGGTGAGCAACGTGAAAAAAACCTTAAAAAAACCGACATCAAAACGTAAAATATACGTAAAGGACCTTGCGATGAAGAAATTGCTAGTTTTTGCAGAATGCCAAGCGAAAAAATCAGCCCTTGGAAAACAAAAATCTAGCAACGTTTCGGATCAATGTGCGTCTGATTTTGAGGAAACAATAAAGAAAATCACTGCTGTTGAAGCGGAACAACCGAAGATATTTGAAATTTCTAACAACGAGACACAATTCGAAGGTAACACTGCAGTTGAGTTCACTGCAAATGCAAAAATTACACAACTTATTAGCAAAGTTGCAAAACTGGAAGAGGCAAACAAAGCTTAACATAAAACTGCAAAAAGCTGCTGGAAAACATATAGAAGGTTCTTTCTAAGAACTAGCTGGTCACCCGGATAAGGCAAGGCTCTTGAAGGTTTCGCAAGCATTTAACGAATCAGACTATATGTCTGTGAAGGAATTGATGCATCGCCTGTGGCCAAATATAATTGGTAACGCTAATGTGTTGGGAAGGAAGGCAAACAATCCTAGCGGTAAGGGAGAGCTGCCAAATCATCAGGAATCCTCGCAAACAGTTTCCCTGGCGAAGCTTGACCCAGAAAGGGTTGAATAGATTAAAGGTAACTCTTAAAATTGTTAAAAAATTTACAAAAAAAAAACTTCAACATTTTTCATGATTTGGATCATCTTTTCGAATGCAGGATGCTGTTAAAAGATGGAGATACTTAAATATATCGCCATCGCAGTCGCGAATAATTCTGCTCTTCGTAAAGAAGCATTTTAATCAACATAGAGTTGATCGTTTTCTTAACTTGTTTTCATTTGAAGAAGATAAATAAACGATGACCGAAATATTACATAGCTAGTTTTTAACATTTCTGAAGTATGAACAAAAGAACTACGTTTGCTGTTCAAGTGATGACGGTGAGCATGGTAGCTTGGGTACCACTAGTGTGCTGATTTAAAAGCTATTTTTTTGTGTGAAATCAAGTGCTTTTGGTGATCTAGTGCTAGTGATCCGACGGCATAATTGGATATCTCAACGGATAAGTAGAAGTGTCTTTGAATGCTTTTAATTTATTCTGTTTTTTATCGATTCCTTTTATACCAGCGCCGACCAACGGATCTATGTTATATAGACGCTACGGCTGCTGATTGAAATTTCATTGTTGTGTTTTTTCATTGTTCATTTGCCTTTACCCTCCGTTGCTGCTGGACGAGTCCAGCGTATTGGTCTGCAGCAGCTTCGGCTTGTTTGCAGCGGGAAGATGGATTGTGGCAAATGTGGTAATATCATTCGCATTAGCGACGATCCGGTTGTTTGCGTTGGTAAATGCAAATCTCAGTTCCACAGAGTTTGCACGCCCCTTACGAAAATAGCAGCGAAAGTCGTTAATGATAATGATAATATTGTGTTTGAATGTGTTTCGTGTTTATCAGCCTGTGATGACGGTGGGAAAGATGATGTTTTGAGTGAGTTGACAAAGATGAGAGATGCCTTATCATCTGTCTCTCAGTCGCTCACAAATAATCAAAACAAAATTGAAACCCAGATAAAGGTTGCTGTTTCTAACGCGATCGAGACTATTTTGAAATCTGTCAGCGATTCTCTTCGTGAGAGTCTGGTAAACATTGAGACCAGTGTTGCCAGAAAGCTGGATGATTTCAAAAACCAAATAGTCTTAAATACCGATCGCGATAGAAATAATGGTCCAATGAACAGAAAAAGGAGTCGAAATGAGAGAACGGTTCACTCTGAATCGGACTCTAACCCCAGTAAAAAGATGTTAGTAGTACGTGATGACGAGGTTTTTTCGGAAAGTTTACCAACATACGCGAATGTTTTAGCGAGTTCGACTGGGAGTATATCAAATAAATTACAGAAAAAGGAAAACCGTAAGGCTCGGCCGGTCATTGTGATCAAACCGGTCGAGACTTCTCAATCTAGTGAAGATACTAGATGTTTTTTGAAAAAAACTTCAGATCCAAAAATCTACAAAATCAGGAACTTTAAAAACGGTAAGAATGGCTCGATAATTGCAGAGTGTGCAGTAGGGGATAATGTTGAGGTTGTTAAAAAAGACATTGAAAGCAACCTGGGTGAACGATATAATGCTGTTATTCCCACAATCGCGAAGCCTAAGTTGAAGATTGTGGGAATGAGTGATCGATATTCCTCCGATGAATTCATAGACTTGTTGAAAAGTCAGAATGATAGCATCGGCTTTAAAGAAGTAAAGGTTATTGCCGAGTATGAAAATTCACGCTTCAAATATAACAAGTTTACCGTGATAATCGAAGTTGATCTAGACACTTATAACTGCCTAATGAATGCTGGAAAAGTAAGCATTGGGTGGGACAAGTGTTTTGTACGAGAGGCCATAAATGTATTGCGTTGCTTTAAATGGGGCGAATTTGGTCATAAAAGCACAGAGTGTGTTAATCCTGAGACATGCTCTAAATGCAGTGAAAAGCACAAAACATCGGAATGCGCTTCTACTGATTATAAATTGTTTAAAACATAATAATGAGTTAAAAATGAATTTGGACGCGAAACATCCAGCATCAAGTTCGCAGTGTCCAGTTTTTCGGAGACTGTTTGAAAAAAGAAAAAGCAACATGTTGTCAAGTAAATAGCAGCTGAAGAAAATGCAATATGAGAGGAAATTAGAAATAGTTTATCTTAATATTGCTGGTTTATCCACGAATTATGTTGCTTTGCGGCATCTTGTGGAAAAAAAACGACCAATGTTAGTATTGCTGGCTGAAACTCACATAGTGGAAGCTGATGCATTTGATCAATATAGTATTCCGGGTTATAAAGTTGCTTTTTGCCTTTCAAATTTCAGACATACTGGTAGGGTTGCTATTTACGCCAAGGAATCAGTCAAGTTCAACATTCTATCAAACGAATCTGTCAAAAACAATTGGTTCCTGGGAATATCAGTTCAGAGAGGCATGACGATGGGAAATTTTGGAATAGTCTACCATTCCCCCAGTTCGAGTGACCAGCGTTTTTTGGAAATTTTAGATAACTGGTGGGAAAATTTTGTTGATTTGAATAAATTAAACGTAATTGCTGGTGATTTCAATATTGATTGGCTTGGTGGATCGAGCTCGAATCAATTAAAGCAATTAGTCGGTTTTTTCAATCTAAGACAAACAGTTTTTCAATTTACAAGAATTTCCAGACACTCTCGTACCTTGATTGATCATGTGTTCTCCAATTTTGATAATGTTAATTCCCTCACAGAGGCCGATTATAAAATAACAGACCATGAGACAATTTGTATTTCAATTGAAAACGATCAAAACCGAGAGGATAAAGTAAAAATAAAGTGCTGGAATAGTTATTCGAAACAAGCAATGTCTCAGCTTGTTTCAAGAAGCTTGAATTTTCATCCAATAACTGGAGATTTGGACAATAAAGCAGCTGTTCTAACCAAAACGTTGGAAGACTGTACCAAGAATCTAGTTTCTGAAAAATTTGTTGAGTTACAAAATTCGAACAGCTGGTACTCTTTAGAACTTGTGCGTTTAAAACGTAGAAGAGATAAATGTTATAAAAAATTTTGTAGAAGTAATGATAACGATGATTGGAACAGGTACACCGCGGCGCGAAACATATATTCACGCACCTTGAAAAAGGTTAGATGTGCGTATATACAACGGAAGATCGATCAACATCAAAATAACAGCAAAGAGTTATGGAAAACTTTAAAAAAATTAATGAAAAGTAATAATACATTATCACAGTGCATAACTTTTAATGGCATTGAGGAAAACTCCGCGCGAGTTATTGCAAATAAATTTAACAGTTATTTCGTTGAAAGTGTTCAATCGATCAATCAAAGTATTGATGTGGTCAATGAACCTGACGAGATAATACAGCCGATCCATAATAACTGTAGATTTGATGGTTTTCATCCTATTACTTTTGCAGAGTTGAAAGATATTTGTTTATCTTTGAAGAGATCGGCTGGTATCGACAATGTCAACGCAAAAGTAATACAAGATTGCTTTCATGTAATTGGACACGACCTGCTGGACCTTGTTAACGAATCTTTACAAACAGGGCACGTGCCTGAAGTTTGGAAGGAATCTCTTGTGGTTCCTATCCCCAAAATTACTGGGACGGATAAAGCCGAAGAGTTCCGTCCAAACCGTGTTGCAAACATTAAAGCGCTTTGGTATCGTAGGGACAGCATGTAAATGGTTTGAAAGCTTTTTGTGTGCTAGAACTCAGAAGACTCGTTTTTATGATTCTGAATCAGTTTCCATTGCTAATACACTGGGTGTACCGCAAGGAAGTGTTTTAGGGCCCATTTTGTTTATAATTTATATTAATGACATGAAGCGAGTTTAACGGTTTTGTGATGTAAATTTATTTGCCGACGACACTGTTCTGTTCATTGCGGTTAAAAATCCAAATGATGTTGAAACACTTTTAAACCAAGACTTACATTATCTGGCGAATTGGTTAAATTTTAAACAACTTAAGCTAAACATTAGCAAAACTAAATATTTGATTATTTCTTCGGCCAACTCCAGACCAGACGTAAATATTGCAATTAATGGTGAGACGATTGATCGCGTGAATGAGTTAAAATATCTTGGAGTAATCATTGATGACAAGTTAACTTAAGTCTCACATTGACAACGTCATCAGAAAAATGGCTAAAAAATACGGTATTTTGTGCCGTTTAAAAAATGAATTGACTGTTAGTAGTAAAATTTTGTTGTATAAGTCAATCATTTCACCACATATAGACTTTTGCTCATCCATCTTATTCCTTGCAAATAATACACAAATATTGAGATTACAGCGGTTACAAAATAAAGTAATGCGATTAATATTAAGATGTAATAGATACACTTCCTCGAGTTTCATGCTGGACGCGTTGCAATGGCTTTCTGTGAAGCAACGAGTATATTTTTTGACAATGGTGTTCCTTTATAAAATTTTTAATAATATGCTGCCTCGATATTTGTGTGATCGAATTGATAGGGGAAGTGATTTTCATAGGTACAACACTAGAAACGCGGAAGACGCTAGAACACCACACTTTTTATTTAGTAGATCACAGAACTCTCTGTTGTATAAAGGAATTAACTTTTTCAATTCGATGCCCAGACAAGTGAAACGTGCAGCAACAATGGCGGAGATTAAAAGGCTTTGTATTTCACACATAAAATCTGTTTTATAGACAGATTTCAACGAATTTTTTGTTAATTAATAAAGAAGATTGTAATATTTAAGTATATTTTTTTTCAAATTTATCTGGTACACTAAGTTATTATGTTCATTGATGATGATGGATTTTTGTTTGAATATAGCTAATAATATTAAATAGTAGAGTTAAAAAAAAATGAGTTGACTACACATGTTTGAGCCACGCGCGCGTAGACTGACATAGACAATCTGGATACTGAGTACATGAGGGTTAAACCCCTGAAATTGAAAGAAAAGGCATATCGGGTTGATAAGTTGCTTTTTTGGTTTGTAATATTATATATATTTTCATTAAGATTTTTAATATTTATCTGTTTTCACGATTTAGAACAAAGGGTTGGGAGAAAAAACTGAAAAGGCTTCGGTTTGCCTGTGGACTGTATAGCTCGTTATCGGTAACTATAGTATCATAGGATCTCTCTCGTAGTTTTGGATCGTTATCCAGAACCAATTCTGATTAGTTGAAGCTCCTAAATGTTAGGTTCGATTCCTAACCAAATCCAGATAATTTTCGGGTTGGAAACGTTCTGGATGAGCCTTGGATCAATGATGTTATTGGAAAATCGTTTTTTTTTAATTTTCAAATTATTGGTATTCTTTTGAAGGGTTACTATGTCTGTATTAATAACCAGTCCGTTATTTGTTTGCCTACTGGTTACATTGTATGTCTTTAAATAATATCTTTCTTAGATAAATCGACCAGCTCAAACCGATGTAGGGGTATGAGGTGGGACTATCATCAATCATCATCATCATATCATGTTCTTCAACTATTGTTTCTACAAATCTGTATCAGGTTTTTAGTTGCTATTCGCACAATAACTCGCGAATAACTTATTGGGATTATTTGTTGATAGCAAAATAATAGCTAGCGCAATACCTGGATATGCTATGATGTTGCTCTGGAACAACCATTTATTTGGTCTTTGATTTTGCTATTTTAGCACACATTTCAACCTAATGCAGTACAAGTTTTGCCATTTTGCTATTACAAAATGAATAAAATAATATGGCATGCATTTCCTATTCCTTTCAGCTCGGGTTTAGCTTCTTTGTCAACCATAACCATTTGAAGAATCGAATCTTTCGAATATTTTGTTACCTGTGCTTTGGAGCAGGTTGGCCATTCGCCAAATTCATGTTTTGCAAAATTTTTATCAAAGATACCAACTCCTTGTTTCGTCGCGTGATGATGAACTGTGTGTTGGTGGGGAACATTCAATTCCTCAACTAATGCATCTTTTAATCATTTAAACTTTCATCAGAGTAAAAGAGATGATTCGAACTGTTAAAAGCCAAATTTGTTTATTCGAGATAACAAATAAAAATATGAGAGAGATTAATAAAAGTCAATACAATTGTACTCAGCATTGCACAAAAGTGTATAGAATCTGTACTTTTAAATCAATTTATAAACAATAATTTTGTCAGAAGAAAATATTTCCCGGGAAATTCCATCTCGGGACCTCCCGGGTAGGAACTAGTCTTCAAGCTCTAGTCTTCAATTACGTCGCACTAGAGAAGGAAAATGACGCATACACTATGAACACTTACGATAAATGAAAGCTACGGGATAAATATGCGAATAAAATTAAGTTTCAAATAGAACAAAAGTTCTCTTTGGTGCAGTATATTGATGGTGTTCTTGTTACCAGTAAAAAGGGATTGTTTTTGTTGCAAAACAGGCCATACCCTTTATTTATTAAAGTTCATGACATGTTAAGTCATTTTTTGATGTTTATTGTTTTGCCGATACTAATATTGTTATTTTTATATTCCTACACAAAGAGATCACGTTATAAATCAAATAGATATAGTCAGAGCTCTCGTAGTGTTAGGTCGCAATTTTTATTTCGCTTTTGATAGTGCCGATTCCGACCAGTAACTCGCCTTCAAAACAACCGTGCATTGTGTTGCGTGTGCGTGCACTGCTGCTCGTCTATTGAAGTCAAAAGAACACATCATCGCCTTTTGCTGTCGGACGGTTTGTGTGGGCTACTGGTCAGTATTTCTCACTTTAGAGGTGCTCTACTCGTATATAGACGTTCAAAAGTTGTTCTAGCGTTTTTACCCGAGTTAATTACTTCTTTACCGGTTAAAAATTGCGATAAGGAAAAGTAATTGCACAAAGAACGCTGAGTCTTGCGTTCGACATTTTGTATTCAACATTCTTTTGCGACTAACTATCTCATAAACTACCAACGATTACGGGTCGGGTTTCGGAACCCAGTGATCAGCCACAAGGAATAAGTAAGATCCAGACGATGTAATGAAAAGGCCCCAAAGATTGTAACAGGAATGAATCACGATTTGATTTTTAGTGCCTTTTATAAGTGCAATTACACTCTGTTATGTTATGATAGTTCAAAATAAATCTCTGTTTATTCATTGAAAAGGTTGATGGTTTGACGAGGTCCGTATATTCCTGAGCAGCTTTTCCATGAAATGTAACAAATCTAACTGGCCGCTTTAGGAAAATAGCCTACAATGTGATTCAGTGCGTTAAGGAAAAGCCGATTGTTTCGAAATTCCCGAAATGGTTCATGGGAAAGACAAAGTCGACAGGCAATCGCATTATCACACGAATTGGTAAAGATTATCCCATTGTAGCTTTTGTAGAAATTTAAGTGAGGATTGCAAACGATTAAGGAATTGAACTGTGTTGGGGCTCTACACAACCCTCTGATTTCGAAGAAGAATAATTGATGGCTCGATTTGTTTTCGCAGAAAAGTTCTTTAATATACGAGCCAGCTACGTTTTAATAGGGTGTATTGACGATTCTACATTTTATGGATTCTCATGGATTTCTTTTTTCTTGTTACTTGTGTCCACCAAATTTTAAACTGTATGACGCTATTTAGTACAAATTTTCGATTTGTAGTCAATTTTTGTTCTAATTTTATGCATGAATACAGGCTATGGATACTTTTAGCTTATATTGATGTAGTTGTAATCAAAACAAAGTACCGAACCAAACTGATATAGAAAATAACAATTAGTATTATGTTTGGAAAACAATCCATTTAAACGGCTTCATTCAAAACAGATAAAAGTTTCCAATTTTTCGTTTGAACAACGCAAAGTGATACGAAAACTCAAGATCGAGAACTTTTTTCATGTGAACTTTCCAAATACTGGTTTTCTCGACATAGTATTTTCAGAAGAAATTTATCATAGTTTTTTTTTCTTTGAAAATATTGAAAAAAATAAATTTGAGATGCTACATTCGAAAAAAAACTATTTAACGAAAAAAAAGTGATTATGAAAAAGTCGGTCTTGTCAGAATTTTTTTAAAGTAAGTTCTTAAGATAGACAATATTGTTGCCTAAAACTCTTCTGAACAAATAGAAGTGAGCCCTCTCTGTTTCTTTAACAGAACCTTTTTCTTGTGCTTTCACGTTTTTTGCTTCTGAGTCCGTTCTGCTTTGCAAGAGTTAGAGAAAAGTTGCCAAGGGATGGTTTCTATGAAATTGTCTGAATTTTTATTTAAAATTGTAAAAATAAATTTTCAGATCCCACACTGAACATTTTTTTTTTCAATAACAAAAAATACTATTAAAACATATCGGTCATCTTAGATTTCTTTTGATATAAGTTTTTTAAATAGACAATTTAGTTGCCTTAACTCTGATGGACCAACTACTCTCAAGGAGAAAACAAGTTTTTCCAACACGAACTTTTTCAAACGGCTCCTAAACAACCATGTGGTTTGTTTAGAAGGGTTGTCAACAATTAATTTATCTATCTAGAGAACTTATTTAAAAAAAAGGAAAGATATGATCGTTTTTTAATCCACTTTTTGTTTAAAAAAACTCAGTATGTGAACTAGTCAATCTCATATTAAACTTAAGAAGCGCTCAAACTAGTTGAGTCCCAGCCTTTTTCAACCACGTCATGGTCAGGCAGCGTATAGTAAAGATTTACCTCAGGTTGCTCATCGAATAACCTTAACAGTGGTAGTAGACTAAGCGATGCGCACTGTTTCCAAAGCTGCAAAAACGTGATCGAAATTATTTTGACCCAAAAAAATAGATTTTAGAGCCATAGTGCCCTCAGGAAAGTTGATCCATTAATTATTCTCCTCCATTGTATAGAAGTTTTGAAATTTTGTGATTAATCCACCTAACAGTGAAAGTAAATTTTACTTTTTTCATTTTCGCACATAAAAATTCACTTTGTTCGGCAAAGTTGTTGTACATTTTATAAGAAACAACTTTGTCAAAGGTACCATACTTTTATCTGCCTTTTTAGGTGGACTTTTGTGAAGTTTTCTACAGATTTCCACTTAAAATCATTTTTTACTGTAACATTTAGTAGTAATTTTCTACAATTTTTCAATGTTCTACATTGTTGTTTGCTATCACAAAACAAATAATTTCATCGAAGAAAGTTTATTTTTATCTCTCATATTTCATTGGTTATTGACGATTTTTATTGAAACAATGCACTAATTTACTAACAGATATCTTTAAAATCTGCAAATATCTGCAGACTAAACCATTTCTATATTTAAATATCAGGAAAACTTCATTTAATCCTGATATAGGCATTTGTCTCTCGCTGTCACCTGTGCAGATACACTAAAGTCGCTTTTTACGCGGGAAATACGTGCCGCGTAAAAAAAACCGCGTAAATTCCTGAATCCGCGTAAAAAAAACGCGTAAACTCCGGAATCCGCGTAAATTCCGGAATCCGCGTAAAAAAAGCCGCGTATAAAGCGACCTTAGTGTATTTGTAAATGAATAGGTGCATTATTCTAATAAAAATCTTTAATAACTAAATAAACTTATGAGATAAAAATAAACTTTCTTTGGTGAACTTGTGTGTTTTATCATATTTAACAACATTGAAGATCATTAAAAATGTTTAGAAAATCACTATAAAAAGTTATATTGAAGAAAATATTTTACAGGGCAACCTAGAGAATACTTCACAATAGTTTTAAATTAGTAGATACAAGTAGTTGTTTCTTATAAAATGTGCTAAAACTTTACTCAGAAAAGTGGATTTTTATATGCAAAAATGAGAAAAAAAAGCTCATTTCTCACTTTTAGGTAGATTAATCACAAAACTCTAACTTCTACAAAATGAAGAATAATTATTAGAACAACTTTACTGAAGACACTATGACTCCAAAATCATTATTTTTTGAGTAAAAAGTATTTTGTGGAAATTAGCGCATTATTGTAGTAAAAATCGTCAACAACCAAAAATTTATGCGAGATAAAAATAAACTTTCTTCGGAGATATTGTTTGTTTCGTTGTAGCAAACAATTTTGTAGAACATTCAAAAATTGTAGAAAATCACTATAAAAAGTTAAATAGCAAAAAAAATATTTTTAATAGCAATCTATAGTAAACTCCACAAAAGTCCGTTGGAATAGATAGGTAGAAGTATGATGTCTTCCACAAAGTTGTTTCTTTTAAAATTTGCTACAACTTTGCTGAAAAAATGAGAAAAGTAAAATTCGTTTCTCACTGTTGAGTGGATTAATCATGGAATTGCAACTTCTATAACATGGAGAACAATTAATGGAACAACTTTGCTGAAGCCGTCATGGCCAATCAATGTTTTTGGGTCAAAATAATTTCGATCATGTTTTGCAGCTTTGGGAACAGTGTGCGACGACTTTGCTCTCAGACTACAGAACTCAGTTAGCCAATATAGGGATGTGTTTCAATATACTCTTCTCAGGCCTCTCGGAGACTTGTAATATCTTACAAGTATAGGATTTTTTAAATATTTTTAAGTTCAACAGTTATGGACATAACCGAACACCAACACCAAAAACACCGGATGCGCCATTCCTGATGCAGCAGTCCAATGCACGCACCATTCATGACGCATCAGCACTTCTAACCTGGCAACGACAATATCGACGACACCATTGACAATCATCGCACACCTGATACAGCAGAATTGATCACGGCAACCTCGATAGCACCATCGACAGCCTGACACAGTAGAAACAACCATGGGAACATCGATGAGCTTAACTCCGGACCACGTGCCCTGACACAGCAGAACCAGCGACAACGACGACAACGGCGACAGCAACGCGACGCCAACAGCGACGGCTACGCGACGCGAACAGAACACCAACCCGGTGGTGGGGAGCTAGTAGGGAACCAACAAATCAGGTTTAGCAGCAGCAATCAGTCTTGATCGAAGTGTTCTAGTGATAAGTACTTTGTAGTGCTTTATTAAGTGAATAAAATTGTGATTAAAATGATTGAAGTTTTTTAAAAACCTAAGTACAGAAGAATCTACATAAGTGGCGCAGTCGTACGGCTTGCTCTACGACTCGGTTCATAACTGAAGTGCTTGGTGCTTGGTGAAAAGAAGTCCCAATACGTGGAAGAGATTGGACCCAAGTGATAAAGTGCTTTAAGTGTCCGATACGGGGCATCGGTTGGTCGGTAAAGGAATCCACGGATCACCAAAAACCATCCCTCACTACGCAGGCGACTTGTACCAACCGACTAGTGAACCGGAGCGGTGGATCTTAATCCTTTGAGAGCAAGTAGAACCGTAAGTAACAAATTTAATTTTACCTTATATGCCTAAATATAGTCCAATTCCGAGAGTAAAACCATTAAAATTTACCCGAAAAATGGAAGCGGTCAATCTTCAACAACTATATGATTCACTCCAAAATATGGAGCAGAGAATTAGCGCTCTTCAATTGGAGAACAATAATCTCAGAGCGCAACAACAACAGTTGCACCAGCAACAAGCTACTCCCCCAGCGGAGAACCGGCGGACTGATGATTTCTTCAGAATCCCAGACCCGGTGAAAAATATTCCATCATTCGACGGAAATAAAAAGCAGCTTTCATCTTGGCTTACAACAGCCAGAAAGACGCTAAACCTTTTCAAGAACCTGGTTTCGGAAGAAGTCTTAGCACTTTACGAACAATCTATCATTAACAAAATTGAAGGAAGGGCCCGCGACACCATCTGTGTGAACGGTAATCCAACAACTTTCGAAGAAGTTGCCGAAATACTCGAAAGTGTTTACGGTGACAAAAACGATATTGCAATGTACCAAACACAGCTTTAGTCATTGAAAATGAATGACAACATCCATTTGCGTTATAAAAGAACCAAAGAAATAATGCAAAATATGTAAAGCCTCGCTAAAAGAGAGCCAATTTACGAAAGACACTGGGAAGGAATAAATCACTTCCTTGAAAAAGAATGTTTAGCAGCATTCATGAATGGTCTGAATAGATACTACTTCGGACATGCACAAGCCGCTCAATTAGGTAATATCGAGACAACTTACGCATTTTTGTGTAAGTTCCAGAATGCTGAAAACACCAGAAAATCCACTGATATCCCGAATAGCAACAAACAAATCACTAAAAATACCTTCCGGAACAACGCCAAACCGCAAGAAAACTCAAACAATAATAACGGCTCACAAAAATTCAAAACACAATCTGATTGACGAAGACCTACACCCATGAAAGTAGACCCATCAATCAGATCGAACCAGAACAGAAACTATAACCAAATCAAAACAGAATTTACAACCATGACACTGAAACCACGAACGATATCCCAAACGACTCAGACGACGACACATATCGGACATTGGAAGCGAACAAGAAGATGTAAATTTTCAGATTACCCCCCAAATACACAATCAGAGATAAATGCAATAAATGGCCTACCGTTTATAACAATTTCTCTTAACAACGGTAAACGAGCTAAAATCCTTATTGACAGCGGGTCGAACAAAAATTTCATATCCCCAGATCTCATCCCAAAATCGAACACTCTGCAAACCAATCCGAATATTGAATAGTTCTTGTAAACTCAAAGCGACTCAAAAATTTGTTACTCAATTATTCGGCATCAAAAGAAATATTCCCTTTTACCTGTTTAAATTTCACAAATTTTTCGATGGTATTCTAGGATATGAGTCACTATCCAAACTAGAAGCCTTACTCGATGTAGCAAATCACAAACTCATCCTTCCTCAAAAAACTCTTAGCCTTCAAGTAAGACAAATGGGACCACCAGAAATAACATTAAACGCACATACAACTACAATAATTCAACTTCCAGTTTCTCAAAACAACGGTAATGTTTTCCTACGCAAAGATATCAAAATCCAAAACACTTTTATACCCTCTGGCTTAAATCATGCAAAAAACGGCTATATTAACGCACCAGCTTCAAATCTTGGCGACTCTGTAACATTTTCTTGGACAAGCCCAACTAAAATTTCACCTGTTTTAGATATAATTGAACTAAATCATACACACTCTAAGATTAACTCAGAACACCCAACACATAATCTAGAAAATCTAATACGCACCGACCATTTAAATACTGAAGAAAAGGATAAACTTTTTAAAGTACTCAGAAATAATGTTCACATAATTCATAGCGATTTCGAAAAACTTTCTTGCACTACGGCTATTAAACATAATGTTAAAACTAGAGACGATATTCCAATTCACACCAAAACGCATAGATACCCGAACATCCACAAAGCGGAAGTGGAAAGACAGATTAACGAGATGCTAGCAGATGGCATTATTCAACATTCTGTCTCCCCATGGACTTCTACCTGACACTATGTGACAAATTTTCAAGACTATCTATGGCTATTCCTCTTAAATCACGCAATGTCATACATATTTTAAAAGCAATAACACTTTTCTTTTCTAGTTTAGGAAAACCTTCTCTTTTAGTTATGGATCAAGAGTCCTCATTTACATCAACAACCATTAAAGAATTTCTAGTAGAAAACAACGTGGAATACCATTACACAAGCGTTGGCCAATCTTCTTCAAATGGAACCGTAGAAATAGTTCACAGGACTTTGAGAGAGATCCACAACATTTTGTCCAACAAAGACTCCACGAAAGATCTAGCCGAGACCACAAAGATGAATCTGGAGTATCGATTTACAACGACTCTATTCACTCCCAAACAAAAGTAACACCTAGAGAGATGTTTTTCGGAATTAAATATGGAGACCCAATCCCGACAGATCTGAACGAAAGGATACAACAAAAAGAGACCCTGTTTAAAGTATTCGCCGCCAAACAGAAACAAGAGAAGATGAAATACTTAGCAAAAGTAAACAAGAACAGAGAAGATCCCGATCATTTCCAGGAAAACGAGACCGTTTACGAACGAAAAAGGAACAATCTGAAACACGAGGAACGATACAAAGAAAACAAAATCCTCGTAAACAAAGAAACTAACATTTTAGACACAAATTTTAGAAAAATTCACAAGTCTAAACTTAAAAGAAAACGAAAAATCTAATTTATATCAACACCAATTTTATTTCATTTTAGCAACACCAAAATGACCATGACGGCCAACCTCTTCATAACCATTACCATCATCATATTCAACAGCACTATACTCTCCGCCTCAAATCCAACCCTGGAGATAACAGATCTCAACAACCATCTTGGACTATTTGCACTAAAAATTGGCAAGGTATTTATAAAAGAAGGTCACCATTGCCTCATTCATGAATTCAAACTCTTTGCATTCCGTACCATTTTAAAACAATATGAATCAGTCATAAACAAACTAGAAGAGAACCCAGAGATCAGAGAAATCACAGAGCCCATAAAGCAAAAGTATAAACAAGCCAACGTAGTACTACAAAACCTTACTTCTAAACGAAAACAGAAAAGAAGCATTGAAATTCTAGGATCCATGGTAAAATCTATTACAGGCAACCTCGATAATCAAGATTTTATAAACCTCACTAACCAAATTAACGCTTTGAAAAATTCAGAAAATGCTCTAATTACTGAAAACAATGAACAAGTAAAAATCAATGATGTATTTGAAAAACGTTCAAATAACTTTACTAAACTCTCATTCAAACAAGCAGCAGAAACTAACAGAATAATTAGACAGGCTAGACTTAACTTAGATAGGGCAATAGACTGGCAACATATGCTCCACCTCCAGAACATCGTTTTCAACATAGACACCGTCCGCTACCAGCTAGACACTATCTTCGAGTCCATCCAACTATCCAGACTAGGCGTAATATCAAAAGCATTACTATACCCCACTGAATTGGAATTTGCATTACAACTCCTCACAGCAGAAGGCATCGATATAAGTAGCAATGATCAAGTATACGAATACCTAGAACCTTTAGCTTTTCATAACGGTTCATCCATCATACTTCTGATAAAGATTCCAAAATTCAAGATAGGAAATTATCAGTTGCTTCGGATTGAAACACTCCCAGTCGACAAAAAAATTATTCAAATCAACGAAACATACGCCATAATCAGCGAGACCGAATCATTTCTAACCAACACGAAATGTGCTCGAATCGAAAAGAATCTTGTATGCAACTACGAAAGTTTGATTGACGTGACAGGTAACCAGTGTTACCATAAGCTTTTACAAGGGTACCCGAGTGGATGCCCTTTCATCAGCAGTACCTCTAAATCACCAGAACTGAAAGTTTTAGAATACAATGGTATTCTGCTCAAAAATATTAATAAACCGACAACACTAACAAACAGTTGTGGTTACGGCCCCAAAAATCTTACAGGATCTTTTTTCATTAAATTTTCCAACTGTTCCATCAATTTTGGGAAAAACCGATACGATAGCAAAACCTTCAAATTCGAAGCCAAATCAGAAATCATTCCACTTCACTTCGTCGAAGTGAACAAATCATCAATCAAAACAGGCTTAGTAGAAGAAATGCAACAATTACAATCAAACAACAGGCATAGAATCAACAACCTTGAAAACAGTAACCATCAAAGCAACATAATTAACCTCGAGAGCATCATCATCATATCATTGATCATAATTGCAATTTTTATTTACATGACCAGAGAGATATGGAGTATTAGAAATTTCATCCACATTCAGGCACCTAGTATACCTTAAAAGTTGACCCGAGACGGCTCAATCCAACACGGGGGAAGTTATGGACATAACCGAACACCAACACCAAAAACACCGGATGCGCCATTCCTGATGCAGCAGTCCAATGCACGCACCATTCATGACGCATCAGCACTTCTAACCTGGCAACGACAATATCGACGACACCATTGACAATCATCGCACACCTGATACAGCAGAATTGATCACGGCAACCTCGACAGCACCATCGACAGCCTGACACAGCAGAAACAACCATGGGAACATCGACGAGCTTAACTCCGGACCACGTGCCCTGACACAGCAGAACCAGCGACAACGACGACAACGGCGACAGCAACGCGACGCCAACAGCGACGGCTACGCGACGCGAACAGAACACCAACCCGGTGGTGGGGAGCTAGTAGGGAACCAACAAATCAGGTTTAGCAGCAGCAATCTGTCTTGATCGAAGTGTTCTAGTGATAAGTACTTTGTAGTGCTTTATTAAGTAAATAAAATTGTGATTAAAATGATTGAAGTTTTTAAAAAATCTAAGTACAGAAGAATCTACATAAGTCAACATTTAAAGTTCAAACAATTTCTTAGAAGTCATCCCTCGACACCTTTTCTTTATGTATTTATCATTAACATTCATTCAGATATATCGGTCTATAATATAAACTTTGGCCCTTTTCAAATGTTAATACAGATAAATTATTAAAAAAATGAGCAAAATCGCTTAGGGTAGTAGGTGTACACACCCACAAAGTTTTATTGATCAATGCAGAAAATGATGATATCCAATATTTAAACAGGCAATTATTACTGATAATCTTCTTCTATATCTATGAATGCGATATCTGTCTATCTGTTCCCTATAGACTAAAAAACTACTGAATCGATTACCATGAAAATTTGTACACAGGGGTTTTCGAGTACGGGGAGTAATCCTAAAATATTAGTTTTGCTTTATCTTATAAGCGTAGGCAAGGGGAGGGGGGGGGGCTTTCTTATTTTTGATGACTATAATGCAAGTCAAACTAAGAAAGATAAATATTTTATGACGGACCAATGTCTAGGTGAATGTGGCCAATCTTTATTAATTTTTAAATCGCTTAACTTATTATTATTTAATTCGGTAAATACAGACCGTAAAGTAGCGAATATGTCTCAAAAACTTTAAATTACACTGGGGTCTTATTTTACGCGGGTTATTTTTATGCGGTTTTTTCATACGCGACTTTTTTACGCGATTTTTTACAATAACGCGGATTATTTTTACGCGTTTTTTTTAAATAACGCGGATTATTTTTAAGCGATTTAGAAGATTATTTATACGGGGTATTAAATAAGTTTTGTATAAGTAAATCCATGAAAGTAAAATTCAATCTATGGTTCATGACAATAAGATATTCTGTTAATTAATTTAAATAATGCATATTTTTAATATATTCGCTGTTATTATAAAAAAAAATAAGTAATTGCAACAACCTTCATCATCGTCTAATACTTCATCAATTTTAATTTTTTGTATTGCAAAGCAGAGATCGTTATTTTCATCATCATTTAATTTGATTGCAAGGTGTTTCAAGTTTAAAGGGTATTTTCATGATGTTGGTTTCCAACAGATTATCTTCGTTTTTGCAACTGTGGATTGGGAAATTACTTACGCCTCCATTATTGTGCGGCAAAGTTGTAATGTCATGACGGGAGCTATTGAGCTATTAAAAATGTCGAAACATGTTTTGAACTAAGATTTCGACCAATTAGAACTAAAACAAGGCTGGTTTCTGGGAAACGTTCCAAAATGGTCCAATACCACCCAATATAATATTTCTTAAACCAGAACAGTGCCGGAACTGGAAGTCATACCTAGACGCCATTTTTAAATCCAAGATGGCGAAATTCGGTTTCAAAAAATTATCTAAAACTGACTATTATGGTTTGTCATAAACCAAAATAATATCCAGAGATTGAAACGGTTACAGACACCATTTTAAAATTCATGGGGTCGATTTCCAGTTTACAAAAAACAGCCGGAAATGACCGAATACCACCCAAAATGGGTACTTTCGGATCGAGTCCAGAGACCTGAAATCAACTCTAGACACTATTTTTAATTCCAAGAAGGTAACTTCCGGTTTCCGAAAATGACCGAATACCACCCAAAATTGGCATTTCTGTAATCGAGATAATGCACATAGACCAAAAATCGTCCACAGACGCCATTTTGAAATTCGAGGTTGAAACTTGCGGTTCCTGGAAAATAGCTCAAATTAGTCATTCCATAGCCGAGATGATGCCCAAAGACCGGAATTCAAATTCAGACGCTATTTGAAAATACAAGATGGCGACTTCCGGATACCGAAAATGGCCAAAAATAGGCATTTCTGTAATCGAGATGATGAACACACCAAAAATCGTCCCAGACGCCATTTTTAAGTTTTAAGTCTGGCAGCAACAATGAAACAGCATAAGAAATAACAAACTGAGTAAAGTAAAAAACACCGTGAAACCCCTTACGAGACATACGCAGAGAGAAAATGGCATATTGACTCGCCTTAGAATTGGACATACGAAACTGACACACAAATACCTTTTCTTTTGTTCACACAACATTTATTTGACACGGCACAATACACAAATACCTATTGGATAAAGAAGAGGTACCGAAATGTAGAAGATGCAACGCAACGGCAACGCTAACAGTGAAACATATCATAGTAGACTGCCCCGCACTGGAGGATGACCGAAAAGAAACAGGAATGTCCCCCAATATGAGAGAAGCACTAGCAGACGACGAAGTGTCTAACAACTCGGTGACAGCCATTCTCAGGAAAGCTGGGTATATTGAAAACATCTAATTCACTTATAAGACCAAATCCAGGCGCCTTTTTCGAATCCAAAATTGCGATATCCGGTTTCTAGATAATAGCCAACAATGATTAGCGGAACTTATTGACATAAACGTGTTGATACAAGATAATCCATGAGAATCTTATCGACTATCATTCAAAGAATTATCTAAAAGGAACAGTTTACTTCGAATTTATCCCTTGTGATCGTTCTAACATGCAATAATGCAAGCCATGTAACAAACAGCCTTATGTAGTTATACGTCAAATTTGCGGTCGTGACTTCGCAAACAACATTACGAGATAATACCTCATTCAAATTAAAACTAATGACTTTGACGGATACTATTGATTTAGCTGAATCTGAAATAAAGGCCCTAACATTTATTTTACTAGGCCTTTCAAAGTTTATTTTATAATGATAGATGTAGTTATTTACCACCCAACATAAACAGGTGAAGGTAGTTATTAAAATGACTGGATACCTTTTTTGTTTGTATATTATCTTGAATCGAAAGAATAGATTTCTATTTGTTTATATTTGGCACCTTAATCCTTTTTCACGTGCTGCTTGATTAAAGATTAAGACAATGCTGAATCTATCCCTGGCCAAACAAATACGCCAGAATTCCCGAAAAATTATATTACAAATGAAAACACATAATGGTTTCTACCACATAACGGTTTGGTTTTCAATGTTCTCTTTATGTGCATGTAAAGAAGTGTAAATTTAAACGCGTTTTTGTACTGCAGGGTAATGTTTTTGTATGTTTGAAATTATGGCACTTTGAGAGACAGGTCATGAAATCATGAATGTTGTTTTCCGACCTTTGACTCATGATATCATGATGTCAACCCCGAATATCATGAGCTATGAAAAGCGTTTTCAAGAATGTGACTCAAGGCTATTATAAGCGTAACACATCGCTGTCGCATGGACTCATAGAAGCATGAGTTATGACTCATGATACCATGGGTTGGACTCTGAATATCACGAGCTACTCAGAGCGTTTTTATAAATACGACTCATGACTGCTAAAAACGTAACACATATCTGTCAAACTGTGCGCCGGTATATTCAGTGATTGCAAGTTTAAAAACTGTAATTAATACCGTAGGTGGACTAGCGTATTTCATGTGCAAAACAAGGTTTTCGCGAGTGAACGTGTTGATAAAACATAAAACGAGTGTCCGGTTGCATAAATTTACTCAACACAGTATTATCAAGTGCGGTTGAAACTGAAACAACTGTGGCAGAGAACATACGATTGCTGCTAGAATTGATGGATAAGAAGCTGTGCGGCGAGTGTCATCTGCCTATTAATGATTTGAAACCGCGGTTGCTGCGATGCCTTTTGTCACATCGGCTAGCAATGTTGTGAAATTAACGGTCGTGCCCACAAGGATTTGTTCGCACAAGGGAGGGCAATGCTTATTTGTCCCGCCTGTAAAGATAAATTAGGCGGTAGAAGAATTCGTGCCTATTTTGCCGAAAAACTAAATAATGTGCCGGCTGTGCCAACGAATGCTGTTCAATTTAAACAGCTGTGTGTGTACGTAATTCTGCAAGCCGCGGCAGTAACTCGATCGATTTGAATGATCTTTCGGTTGCATCTATCACCCCCGCTCCCCAATCAGTTAGGTGGTGGTCGATTCGCTTCGTATGAACTGTAAACTGCAGATTGGAGAAATACCTGTGTGTTTTCCAACCAGGTTTTCTGACAAATTTCGGTAGCGGAAATTTGGAACTATAAACTATCTTGACACATCACTGAAGTTGAGCATAATAAAGACTTGTTTTTTTACGTAGAACTACATTTTTCAGGAAGATCGGCTACATTGGGGTGAAAATGAAAATATAAAAACGGAAAAGGGGACAAAATTTGTGTTTTTTAATGCTAAGAAGCCGCTTAGTTTCCAACGCATTCCCGTCGTTTTTGTAGCAATCAATTGAAAATTATCCACGCATGATTGGGGGCTCATGCAGACAATTAGTAATTTGATTATTTGAACTATTGTAGGTAGCGAACGGCTTTGGCAGTGGTTAGGATTGCTGCAGAAAACCTGCCGAAGCCTTTCGCTACCCTACCATTGAAAACTGTTATTAAAAAGTGTTAAAATAACAACAAATAAAACAAAATTTATTAAAAAGTCTTGAAAAAGCAATCAGTTTACTAGTGAAGGATGGGTGCTAACTATGTAGCAGCGGGCAGCAGCGATAGCGAGTACCAGTAGCGGTAGTAGTAGCAGCGTCAGCGGTAAGTGTAACGGTATTACCTTTTCTAGTAAAAAGCTGCTTATGTGCGGTAGCGACAATTCCTCCAGTAAAAAACTGCCGTATTTTGGCAACACACAAACGGGGGTGTTGGCAATCAAAATCTGTCTGTCGTCAAATTTCCAGTCCGAAAACAGCTTTTAATGTCAGGAATTGCACAGAGATGGGATCAGCATCATATCCTAAATTGAATTAAAAAACTAATTGTTCTTTTAAAGATAAACTAAATAGTCAATTGAAGAGTTAAAATTTTGTCGTTCATACATTACACCTTAATCAAAATGTTGGTGTGCCTTGATATAGACGATTGTTAATTCGATATGATCTTCATGTCTCAGTACGAGTTCGAAATTTGAATGTGCACCAAGGAACAAATAACTGAGTGACCAACTTTTTTATAAATAGACCCTGCTGATGTTTTCCACAATAATGCGAAGGAGCCCAGTTTAGAGCAACTATCAACGTCAAACATTAGTTCTACTATTCGGGATGTCCATGATGTTCAACATATTGCTTTTACTACATTTAGCTACAGCTTTTACTACATTTACACAGTTTACCTAACTATAATCGATCCGCTGCATCACGCCACGCCATTCCGATGCGTCTTGAAACAATTATTTTTGGCTGATCGTGCTCGCGAGTTGGGGAGTGCACGCGAATAAGACCGTAAATAGGAGTGTGTGTCCATGGTTTCGGGAGCGAAGAAAACTCGCAAGCGTCAACACTCGGTGGTGTGAAATGAAGGACGAGAGACAGTTCGAATGGTGGAGGTACTCCATTGTGTGTGTGTTTTCGGTAGCGGTGAGAACACTACTTGGAGTATCGCATGATTGTTTAGAGCGAGTTTAGCAACACTGGAGCATACAACCATAAACCATTTGCGGTTAAAAAAACTTTAAAACAAGTTGTTTTCCTTGTTTTGTGTTGCAAAATATTTTTTTTTGTGTATACTTTTATCGGTAATATAAAACTGTTATCTGCAACTTTTCTGAAGAAGTCACACCGATTAAACAAACCGTTCTGTCTCTAAAAATATTTTTTATCCATCCATAAGGCAATTCACGGGTGACGTTTCACTGCTTGTACGTTTGTAATTGTTTTTTTCAAGTTGCAAAACCAAAACACAACCAAACACAAAATCTTTTAATGCCGGATAAAAATCTAAAGTGATATTTTATTATTGGGTAAAGGATTGTCACTAACCATACTGGAGCAACCGATCGTTTGTTTTTCGTGCTTCTCGATCCGAGTTGCATCCAAGTTGCGACCGTTCGAACATACCTAAGGCTGTCAAAAGTTGAAAACTAACTGAAATCAGCTGACCGCACCTGTCTCGTCGATTGCCTTAGCAACATCCATAAATTACATAAATACCATAAATTTTTGGACCCCCACCCTCCCATATGTAACGAAAAACACGCCAAAACCTACCCCCCATAAAAATTACGTAACGCTGTAGAAGAATATGCCAAATAAAAATGCTCATATTTGGAAAGTCTCCCCATGGATTTTTCGTTACGTAACGCTGATCTTACCTCCCCCTCCCCTATATAACAAATCGTAATGCCAAAAAATATATCCCCCCTCCCTCCTATAGGTATTACGTAATTTATGGATGCCGCCAAATTATTCGTGACCAAAAACAAAAAATAATAATAGCACAAAATGACATCTTCAGCCCATAAAAATATGCAAAGTGCAAATGCAATGCTATGTAAATGACATTTAAAAAAAATAGATGAG
Organism: Wyeomyia smithii; assembly: GCF_029784165.1. NCBI lineage: Eukaryota > Metazoa > Arthropoda > Insecta > Diptera > Culicidae > Wyeomyia > Wyeomyia smithii. Next base: position 192,032,563 of record NC_073695.1, on the reverse strand, counting down.
CAACATTTTGTGTTCTCTAATGTCATCGATAAAGATTTACAGTACTTCTTAAATCCGTTAGGAAAAACGATCAAAAATGGTTGAAATGTTATTATAAATTGATTAGGGTATCGAACGTCTTTGGCAGGTTTTTGCATAATACTGCTGCACAAAAGCTGCCAAAGAAAACTTATTAATTTATGTTTTACTTTGTTTTGCCGTGCAAATCATACATAATACTGACTGTCGAACTTGTTACTACAAACGCAAATCCTCAAACCCGTAACGGTTTGGCATCTAAGATCGTAAACAAAATCTGATCTTTTACGATTTTTAGTTTTAAGTTGAAAAATTATAGTTTCAATAATTCATAATCATGAATCAAATTCCAACTTATCAGAGTGATGAATCCAATTCAAAGTTTTTGAACTTTATCCTAAATTTAATTAATTTTTAATGTAGTTTCATGAAATAAATTACTGACTTAATAAACCAAAACACGAATTTAAATTTAATGTCTAATTTCATTCGTGGAACGCTAGATCACATGAATTATATTTTCAGTTTCGTAATCGATAAATCATGAGATTAAGATTTAATGAACCAAAGTGAAGTTTCAAAAATTAAATGTACACCCAGTCCGCACAAATGACATGTTGGTGACCTTTAAGAGAGGATTAATATTCGTATTAGGAATTTATTGCCGCAGCATATTTACCATTTCAATGCACACGCGAGCACAAAAATTATTTTAAAGGTGATTTACAAAAACTCACCAGAAATCGTTCGAATTTTTCAATAATCGGCGATTTTAACGCTAAACATCGTTCATGAAATAATTCTCAAAGTAATTCCAATGGCAAAATTTTATTCAATGATTGTTCTTCAGGATATTATTCTATTTTGTCTCCGAATAGTCCTACATGCTTTTCTTCTGTAAGAAACCCTTCAACAATTGATTTGGTGCTAACAGATCAAAGTCATGTATGTAGTGATTTGATCACACATGCTGACTTTGATTCTGACCATCTTCCAATAACATTTTCTTTATCACATGAATCAGTTTTAAACCTGTTTTTAATTATAACAAGGCTAATTGGGAAAGATACAAAACTCATATTGAGAGAAATTTCAATAATGAGCTTGATTTGCGAAACGAAGTGAATATTGATTCCGCTTTGAAAGCATTGAAATGTGCAATTGTTGATGCCAGGAATTACTCTGTTTGATTCACCAATAATTGACGAGAATCTTCAACTTCTCATTCGTTTGAAAAATGTCCGCAGACGTCAATATCAACGTTCTCGTGACCCTGTTTTTAAAACTATTTATAAAGATTTACAGAAAGAGATCAAACATAGATTTACTCTTCTGAGAAACCAAAATTTTGAGACTAAAGTTGAAAAATTGAAACCATATTCAAAACCTTTTTGGAAGCAGTCGAAGATTCTTAAGAAACCTTCAAAGCCTATTCCAGTTTTAAAAGATGGTGAACGTTTTCTTGTATCCAATGAACAAAAGGCTCAAAGACTTGCTCAGCAGTTTGAGAGTGTTCATAACTCAAATTTGAATTTTGTGAGTCCAATTGAAAATGAAGTCACACGTCAATTTGATTTAATTTCTTCCCAGAATGTTTTACCTGCAGAAATAACTGAAACTAACTTGAATGAGATTAAATCAATTATTAAAAAATTCAAAAATATGAAAGCACCTGGTGACGATGGAATCTTTAATATACTAATCAAACATCTCCCTGAGAGCACAATGGAATTTTTAGTGAAAATTTTCAATTGCATATTTTCCCAAATTATGGAAAAATGCAAAAATTACTCCAATTTTAAAACCGAATAAGAACCCAGCTGAAGTTTCAAGTTATCGACCAATCAGTTTGCTTTCTTCAATGAGTAAATTGTTTGAGAGAATTATTCTTAACAAAATGATGTCACACATCAACGAAAATTAAATTTTTGCAAATGAACAGTTTGGATTTCGCCATGGACATTCCACAACTCATCAATTGCTCAGAGTTACTTATATGATACGAGCTAACAAATCTAAAGGTTATTCCACTGGAGCTGCTCTTTTAGACATAGAAAAAGCATTCGACAGTGTTTGACATAAAGGTTTGATTGCGAAATTGCAAACTTTCAATTTTCCAATTTTCCTTATCAAAATTTTAAAAAATTATCTTACTGATCGAACTCTGCAGGTTGTCTATCAGAATTCAAAATCTGATAGATTTCCTGTCAGAGCAGGTGTACCTTAAGGTTCAGTCTTGGGTCCAGTCCTGTACAACATATTCACTTCAGATCTTCCTGATTTGCCTCCAGGATGCACAAAGTCATTGTTCTGCGATGACACAAGCATTTCCGCAAAAGGAAAAAGTCTTCGTGTCATATGCAGTCGATTGCAGAAAAGTTTAGATATTTTTTCTTTCTACTTGCAAAAGTGGAAAATCTCTCCCAATGCTTCTAAAACTCGAATGATAATTTTTCCGCATAAGCCTAGGGCTTCTTTCCTCAAGCCAAACAATAATCACGTTGTCAAGATGAATGGGGTTATTTTAAGTTGGTCTGACAAGGTTAAGTACTAGGGACTAATTTATGATAAAAAACTTATTTTCAAAGAGCACATTGAGAGTAAACAAGCCAAGTGCATCAAATATACGAGATGTTTATATCCTTTCATAAATAGGAATTCTAAACTTTGTTTAAAGAACAAACTTTTGATTTACAAACAAATTTTTAGACCAGCAATGCTTTATGCTGTACCGATCTGGTCAAGTTGCTGTTCAACAAGAAAGAAAACGCTCCAAAGGATTCAGAATAAAATTCTGTAAATGATTTTGAAGCGTCCTCCTTGGTTTGGTACACTCGAATTACATAGACTTACTGGTGTTGAACCATTAGAAGCTATGTCAAATAAAATTATTAACAATTTTCGACAAAAATCGTTGCAATCCTCTATTGCTACGATAAGCTCTCTTTATAGCCAATAAGTTAGCACTTAAGTTAGTTGTAAGTTTACTTCCCCTTTTCTGACAAGTAGGTTTAAATCCCTATGAATGAAAAGTCCTAATTACGAAAGCAAACAAATCCTAACAATTAAAATTACAAATTTCTAACAGTGTTGAGAAGTCACCATTTGTGATTGGACACACATACTCATTATTTACTAATATTTATCATAAATACTTAAGCTACTAACAAATCCCCCCCTAAAAAAAAATCGTATTAGGAATATGTTCTGTAAATGGTCAGGAATGCTGAAAAAGCGTCGAAATGGCGGGGCTTAGAGCCTTATACAATTTTCTGCATTTACATGTTTTCAACTGTGTGATATTTATAGGAGAAACCAGAAACGTTTCTAATTTTGTTTTAAGTTGTCGCGAGTCGTATTTTTATCAACACATTCATGAATATTTTTCGTGACAAAGTTCTCAAATAAAATATACTGTTCGTGACCAACTCCCGAACATTGCTATTTAATTTTTTTTATTTCGCCAATAGAATTTAGAAATGATTGAACGTGTACATATTAGCAATAACATAGAACAAGTTGAATTTGCGATGAATGCCAAAAGCTATTTTCAAATGCAATCCCATTTTCATGTAGAATGTATGTCGCCTACCCCTTAAAATTTTCGCGCGCCTTCCCAAAAATTAGGTTTTAGATAGTATTCGTAAAATTATAAATATTTTAGAAACACTAAAAATGAAATTTATTGTTTTTTAAAGCGTCTGTCTGTTAATGGATAACTCCCATGGGCGCAACTACGGGGGGGCTAGGGGGGGCTTCAGCCTCCCCTAGAAAGTGTTTAGCCCCCCCTAGAATTTTTCAGAGAATGATTGTATTCAATATAAATACATTTCATACTACTTTTCAGAGCATCAAAATCAACACAAATTGAGATGTCGTCATTCATTGGCTGAGAACTAGTTCTGCACCCAGGATCGATTCTCAAACCTAGCTCTCTTACTCATCTTACCAGTCAGACAAGAGTTGTAGTAACTCGTGCTGTATCAAGAAGTTGTCGCCGTTTTACTCGGTTTTGGGCTGTGTTCCACCAGTTCCCCAGACGTCTCATCACTCGCAAGTCTCTTTCGATCTGGTCGAGTCATCATGCACGCTGCGCTTCTTACTTTTTGGTGCCGGTAGGGTTTGCTGAAGAGAAGTGAATTCACAGGATTGTCGTCCGGCATCCTTACGACGTGACCGGTCCACCTCAACCTATTGTCTTTTGCCAGGTGTGCAATGGGGTTCTCTCCAAGCAGCGCTTGTAGCTAATGGTTCATGCGCTGTCGTCGTTATCCGTCGTCCGTTTGTACTCCATCGTAGATAGTCCACAGCACCTTCCGTTCGTAAACACCAAGAGGACTTCTGTAGAGGACTACCGGTTATATCAGGGTTTTGTAGTTTTTTGTATCGAAGTGGTCATGTCCGATCAGCACTGTGATTGGTGCGTACGTATGTAATGTCTGAGAAGAACGGGCCGTCGATGAGAACGTGGTCAATTGTTTTGCTGTACGTTGGTCGAGGAAAGAAGGGACTTTGGACTGCCATCCCGCGGGAAGCTGCGAAGTTGGTGCATAGCTGGCCGTTGTTGTTCGTCACGGTGTACAGGCTGTGCGGGCCGATCACTGGCTTATATAAGTCTTTCCTTCCGTTCATGTCCCCAATGACGATCTTGATGTCTCTACGCGAGCAGCTATCGTAAAGTTTCTCCAGCTGTGCGTAGAACGTTTCTTTCTCTGCATCAGGTCTCTCTTCGTGAGGACAGTGCAGATTGGGAATAGTGTAGTTGTAGAACCAACCTTTTATTCTAAACAAACACAACCTGCCACTTCATCACACGACTCTGCATTCTGCCCAGCACTATAAAACCGCTACCAAGCTCATTGGTTGTGCCACCGCTTTGGTGGTACTCTGCCTTGCGGTCACAAATCCACCAAACCTTCTCTCCTTTCAGGCAAAGCTTCTGGAGCGCAACGATGTCGAAGTGGCGGTATTCTAGCTGATCCAGCAGAATCCAGTCGACATCCGGGGCGTTGAGCGATCTACTGTTACATGTCCCGAGCTTTTAATCGTCGTCCTTATTTCGTCGGTTGGGTCATTCCCTTTTGTTCCGGTTCGTTTTGAATTCTTGATTCTTCGTAGTATGTTTATTTTAGTATGCTGCCTTACTAGGGCTGCGATGCCTAGTCTCGTGACGGGGCTGCCGCCTTAAGTGTAGCTGGCGAGACACCGCATTTCACAGTTCAGCCGTTCGGTCCAGATCAGTCGCTGTTTGAGCCGCCCCTAGCCTGTGGGGTCTCTAAGGAGAACAACTACTCCTTGCCTGTCAACATACGTCCAAGTTCCCACCGGTCAGGCATGTCTAAACCCACCACACCACCCGCGTGTGTGTTCCAAGCGATGCCACGGAGGGTATTCAGATTGCCCTTCAGTGCGTATACAAAACGAAAAACTCGCAGTGTTCTAGATAAAACAGCCCTTCAAAAGATTCGGCAAACACAAACACGAGTGTTCTCAACTTCGTGAGCCCTCAAAAGCCCGCATGCCTACACGTGTTTTCTCAAACGCTTCATTTTTTCAAAAGTACATATGAAAAAAAAATTACAGGTGGTTGTAAGCGATGGCTAACATCCAACTATCCATTATTGTTCCATTGTCAATCTCTTCGTGGCGACTAATGCTTGTGTGCTCCCCGAAACTGCAAGCCCTCGGTTGCCTCATGTGCCGAAGTTAAAAATCCTCGGTTGGCGTGTTTACGAATGGCTCTCCAGTGTTTTGTCTTGAGCTCGCGACGAAGAGTAATACGAAATGCCCTGCGTGGTGTGTTTATCAGCAGATGGGCCACATGCGCATTGGAGTGCTGTGGTTTCCCCATGCCTGCCACCGGTTCACAAGTTTTCCCTTGGTTGCTCGTATCCCAGTCGGTAACACGTGGAGGTAGGAATAGGGCAACCACACTGGGGTCTATTTTATTCCAGCTAGTACGGATATGCTGTTGAAAAGCACTGCCCAGCCGTTTACCAAACCTGGCTCTCCTCAATATCAAATCAGTGTTGCTGAAAGAGGTTGGCGTTGACGCTGTGTACAAGATATTCAGTACATCTTCGGAGATTCTATCCCGGAGTGATTTTTTCTGCTGTTGCGACAATATTTAAAGCGTTATTAAAAAAGCATATTAAAACTCCTTTTTCTGTTTTTTAAAATTACATACCTGAAAACTAGCCCCCCCTAGAAATTTTCCTTAGTTGCGCCCATGATAACTCCTGTTGTAATTTTGTTACAAAATATATGAAAATTATCAAGGAAAACTTCTAAATCATATTATGGTTTAATTTTATAATATATGTACTACTGTCGTCAAGCATTGCCTCCATTTTAGTGAGTCAACAAACTTTAGGTGCTCGTCACCAATTCTTGGTGACTTTCGTAATAAAGATGCATTCCTCTTAATAACGGTTATGGATCATTTCTTCATTCTTCAATAAACATCAATTAATACGGGGACTCTTTTGAGACTAATCGAACGTTAGTTTCAAGAAATATGTGACCTTATCAATTTCAACTAATCTTTTCGAAGCTACTTGATTAAAAAGGATAGTTACTAAAATTCCGCGAAATTTTTGAAAAGATCACATATTCATAACAACATTTGACATATTCTTTACAAAAGTCACGGTGACTAAAAAATAACATTTGTTGATTGAAGCCCGATGTTCACTTTTTCTGATATTTATTTAAACTAGAAGAAATGATTACCAAAATCACTGCGACCATGTTAATAACATATAAGTTTTTTTCAAAAGGTCACAAATTCTATTGAACAAAACTTTTGACAAATATTCTCTCACGGAAGTCACAGTGACTAACAGGGGAAACTATTCCTATGAAGGTCACCATGAAGTTATCAGAAAAATTTAAATGTACCTTTTAATGACTTAGTGACTATTCTAAGACAGCATACCATTTGTACTTCAAAATATCACCGTGACTACTTAATGGAAAAAATAATTTCGTTTCACAAGTGGAATAATTTCGCCTGTGACCCTTCAGAGAAGAATAAATAAATTTTAGTTCCATTATCACGGAGACAAAATAAAAGAAAAATTCGTCTTATAATCATAGCGCTAGTGTCTTTTGTAAGAAAACTAACACAAGTTTTTCTATTAAAAGTAATGGTTACTCGCGTACGAAAACTATTTCCATATTATTTTCAAAACATTCGAGGGACAATTGTAAGAAAAAAATCTTATTTTATTTGTGACTCTCGTGCGGATTGGGCAATTTCGTGAATCGGATCGCACAAACCATGATCTCATGAAACTAGCCCAATCAATCATGAATTCAATTCATGGTTTCCTAAATCAAAGCAAGGTTTTAAAAATCGAACACCCGATTTCATGAGTCAAATGCTATATGGCCCGACTCGCAACTCATGATTTCATAAATCAAAATCATGGTCCCAGCAGCCAAAGCAAGAATTCATAAATCGAACACCCGATTCCTGGAGTCAAATTCTAAATTGCATGACTCGTGACTCATGATTTCACGAGTTCAGCTCATAATTTCATGGGTTAGAATAAGCCAAAGCAAAAATTCATAAATCAAACACTCGATTCCCGGAGCCAAATGCTATATTTTATGACTCGCATTTCATGATTTCATAAATCACAATCATGGTTCCATGAGTCAAAGGGAGATTTCATAAATTGAACGCCCGATTTCATGAGTCAAATGAGTCAAATTTCATGACCAATAAATCATGGTTTCAATCCAAATTGCTCATGATGTCAGCAAAACAGTAACGGGGTGCGTTACGAACAATTGGCTCATGATTCCATGAGTCTTTACTCATGGTGTATATTCATACCATGAAAATACATCCAAATCATGAAATCATGAGTCATTTTGCCCGTTTTCGAGATTTTATTTCTACCCGTGTAGGCTAAGAGGCGCAGCAACGCAGGCCGGGTATCAGCTAGTAGCTAATAAAATCTAAGCTATTAGAAAATATTTTTCTCATCTACTTTTAAGGACTAACGTTTGTCGATTAGCGATACTACATTTTTCGGTCAGCGAATTAGTGAGTAGCAGCACTAAAATTTGTTTAGGTTTTGTCTAACAAGCAAGTTTAGTTCATCCATATTATTTAATTTGTAGAAATCTTATATCTCGAAGTGTGCCTTCGTCAAGGGTTGTATCTGCTGTATGCTTGAACTAATATTCAACCTATTCAGTTGAATTGATTACCCCACACTGATATATCTAACAAATCCTCCGACCAGATTTCTTTTCATAGTTTGAAAACTCGTAAGAACTACTGCCATAAAGCAAACGGTCGTTAAACAGAAGAGTAACTAATAGAAAAGCCAATAAACTGGTGCAAAAGTTCAGAGATTGGTTTTTATGTCCAATACGCCGTGGCGTTCGATTCTATGCACGGCAGGATTCAATTGTACTGGATCTTCGGCAGCACATACCACACACCATAATCCGTGCTCCTTCGGCATTTTTACGGCGGCGGGTTGAATTTATGCAACCAGATCACGGTTCACACCCAGCCGACGACCAAAAGTCTGCCGAAAGTGGAATCATCATGTTCACAGCTTCTTACCATTTTGTGTCCTTCAATAGTATGTATTCGTCAAATAATTTCTCCGGCGATTTATAACCAATTGGTATGCTGGGCTTGCTTGGCTTAGCAAGAAGCATTGTGGTAGATTTTATGTTGCCTCTGCAGCTCCTTCCTTCCGTATTTAGCACTGTCTTTTGTGGAGCAGAAACTTAAAACATTTGTAAGACAGAAGTGCGTGATTTCGTTTGCGGAAATGAGTTGTGGTATGTAGTTTCTTATTCTGGTTCTGCTTTATCAGGAGATTTATTTTATACATAATGCGCTCAAAGTAAAACAAAATTTATGATCTTTGTACCCAGGAAAAGTTCTGTCTTTGAATGCTGTACATTTCCCAAAACATTTTCCGAATTTCTATCAGTTCTCGAAAAGATAATCCGTGCCTTGACAAAAATTGGGTTAGCTTATATCACGCAAGACAGCCCATGAATCAGTCACCCGGAAAAACGAAGACCAACAACAGTCACGAATAGGTAATTTTTATATGACACATTTAAATAAACTCAAACTCTGAAGAATCTCCGCTTTGGCATAATACTGCCCCAGCACCCGGTAGATGAGAAAGGGGGTTCGGAGGGGTTAGCTCTAGTGTATTCGGTATGTCACTCGGCTGACGTTTGCCGGCAGGACAAACCACCGTCGAGCAAAACCGAGGTTGAAAAATTATTAACTGCAGTCATTTCGTTCTTTTTCCTGACAGGTCGGTAAGCACTACACATAAAGCATTTTTACCACAAAGGTAAACAGGCTAAAACCTGGTTGAAAATGCGCAAAGAACCATGAGAACCAGAATAATAGTTCATCCTTCCTACAGCGATGAGCTCGACCGACCGGAAAAGCAGGTGAAAAATACATTTTCGGTAAGCTGCCGCAATCCGTAGCGTGAAAATAATCGTCATTGCCAGGACAGCGAGTAAACTAATTCCTACGGCCCGACCCTTGCCTTCTTACCAGGACGGGTTCACTTCTCTTCAGTCAACACGGCACAATTACACGGCTGTTAGCGAGCTAAAGAGGAAATCTTTCTTGCTTCAGCGCCACACAAAAAAAAGAAACTAGCTTCTTTTTATTCTAATAGGAATGTGGGCCGCACTGGGAGGGAGAAGAATTCACTGCACAAAAATTGCTTTCGGTCTATTTTGAAGCCAACATTAAACATGAATGCAATCATAAATTTCGCCGAAATCCCTTTGCTCTATCTGGCTCTGCTGCTGCTGCTGCTGCTGATATTGCACTGAACGCCACGACACGCTCAGGATGGGCAAAGTGTCCCTGCGGCAAAATAGAATAAAAGTGATTTTTTTCGCCAGGCACGCCGTAACTGTGGTGTGACGAGTTATTACGCGGACGTGAGTTCTTGTAGCAATCATAAATTCGCAACAATCTGCTTCTTGAGTTTGGTTAAATGGTAAAATTAGAGAAAAAGACCGTTTTGCATTCGTATGCAAAGGTGGAACACAGATGCTAGGTTGGCTTCCGGATGACGTATGAAGAAAGTTCCTGGCGTGCAGTTCAGGACTAGTGCGGAATTTCAAGTTATTCCGTCTTAGTTGGTGGACACCATGAGTGTAGGAGCCGTATGTTGTTTCTCTTACATGGCACGGTACTAAACTACTGCATCTAACAAATGACGTTACTTGTTGTTTGTGAACGTTTTGGCAAGAGTATCATTTATTGTTGAGAATTTTTACACCGTCATGGTTTTGCATTTTTTACAAACGAAAGGATATAATTTATCTCAATTAGCATTTATCATACGTTGTTTCACCAACTAGTTTATTTGAGAAAATTAGAAAACAATTGGATTTATTGGGAAATTGGGATTTTTTCAACACTTTTGGTTACAACAATTAAGCCTACTATCTAGTTAATATAGTTGGAGATTACAATTAGATAACAATAATTTATTGTATAATTATACAAATGGATGGTGGAAACAAATGACAACCTTCATTTCAAAATCAATTTTTGATTTTCTTTTCAATAAGGCACATTGATATCAAATTAAAAACCTTTGTTTTTTTTTCACTACACGATGTTTTTCAGATGCGATGGTTTTTGTGTAGCTGAGACTATGTATTTTTTTTAGGAAGGTTGATTCTGGTTCAACATCTCGTGACACATCACATGATATTAAGCTTGATACAAGTTTCGTGACATAACCTACGGTGAAGTGTATTTCGATTACAGATTTCCAATATTTCATATTCATTCTCATCATCTCATCGCAATCCAAACCCGAACGTAATTAAGATAACCTCCAACCCGCAATCGAAACAAACAGTGCCAACGCCAACCCGAGCGTTTATCCCTCATCGATTCATCACAATGTATGGTTCGCAAGTCGCTATAGTACAAACTGAGTAGGTCGGAGTAAAAAATTAGTGATAGAAGTGCCAACAAAACCATACTGTCATCGAACCGGGACCATTATTTTGCCGATAGACGAACGAGCCAACTGGGTTAGCTCTTGGGAAAAAGGGAACAACAAAAATTATCCCCACACTCTGTGATCTCTGTTTTTTTTTTGCATTTTCATTTTTTCATTTTTTTTTCGCTTGGAAGCCGAGATGTCCGTTTTGTGGTGAACCGCGCCAAACACCATCATTGGCAGCGTTGTTGTTCTTGTCGGGAGTGTGCTGGCTGCCTAGGGCCTATACATTACAAGCGACACCGAGCGTTGTTGGCTTTTTACATTAATCTACTTCTGCGCACCCGTGTCTTCCTCCCGCCATGCTGCTCGGGATGATTCCCGCTAAAATCGTTCAATTTTGCAACGGAAGCAGTAGCAGGGCTTCGTTCTTCACTACGGCTATGTACCGCACCCTTCCATGCAGGAGCCGAAGGCCAATGGCCACTAGGGCCGCCCGGGTTTGAAGTGATGGTTATATTTTACACCACCAAACAGATAAATTTATTTATAAGAAAAATTCAAATCCACCTGACAGTGAATGAATTTCTTCTATGTGGTGTTTTTAAATACGCTCATCCATATTTTTATGAAGATTTCAAAGGAGGTTCGAAAACCACAAAGAACTTACGCCTCCATTGATTTTTATATACCGTATACGATTGGCAAATTGCAATGTGATTATTTTTTTTGGTACGAAGTCTAAGTTATTTCTTAATAAGAAACGCCAAAGGGACCCAACCAGATATAGGTCAACATTTACTTTTCGTTGTCGCTTGTTTTGCAGTGCAGAACCTGTTCGAGGGTACATTCTACAATATCACTATCGCGGAGTGGAGGCATGGCGACTACACGCGGGACCGGCAATGACGAAAAGGTTTTCACCAACATTAAACTCCTTGGAACGCACTGTTACATAGGAGGGAATAGCGGAAGCGCTACAGTTTATGTACATGCTGGCCTCCATAGATGGCTCCATGAATTTAAGAAAGTTGGTCAGCTATTACAAATGCTAGGTATATTTTTTTCATATAAGTAGGTACTATAAAGTTTTTGGTTTTTGCTACAAGTAAACTGATGTTATATGTTCAGGATACTCAAGCAATGTTGATGCGATGCGAAGCCATCCACAGGATATTTGGGGTTGAAGGGCAGTTTGGACAAAATTCTGTTCCAGTAATGCAGAAGCCTGGTGGGAACAATTAGTACCAATGCATTAGAGACTGTCTCAGCAAACAATTAAAGCTACAATCATAAATAACTCTTTCGTTAAATGGCCAGAAACGACATGAGTGCTTAATGGAAAATGATAATATACGGATTACCGACTGGAGTTTGTGTGCAGTTATGTAATATTCAGTTTTCCAAACTTCCTCAATAGGAATTCCAGTTATACTAGGAAGATTTTGCTTTTTAACATATGAGTGCAAATCAACGAAATTCGTTTACCTGTTGATTGATACTAATTAATTTGATTGGCAGGCAATCAAATTCTATAACTATTCAAATTACTTCACTGATTACTACCCATCATGTAGGTTTCGGTTTCGTCCTAAGAAAATTTTCTTCATTTAGCGTTTACTAATAAATGACTATCATTTTAAGGTAGTCATTCACATTAATTCTGTTGTTTCGCTTGGAGAGTGTTTCGTGGTTCGGAATTCACTTTTTCCAATGGTAACGACCATAATAAAAGCAATGTCGCTTCAAAAGCAATAATTTGAGAACTAGTTAGCAACATGTTATGAAGTTTGACGTTAATAAAGCTACGGCTCTAAGAATGTTCCGCTACATAGGGGTGTAAAACAAAAATCTGAAAACGGAACAGGGGAAAAATATGTCAAATGTCAAATGCTTATAAGTCAGTTAGTTTTCGAAGATTTCCTTCGTTCTTGCAGCAATTGATTGGAAAATCATCTATGCATCTGCCCAAATGCAGACAATTGTAGTTTGACTATCCCGCTGTCCACGAGAAGTAATGGCAGATGCATTTGACATGTAGTGGAACTAGTTTTATTAAATATTTATTGAAATAGTAGTTTGACAATCATCACTATAAAGCTGAGCTGAGAAAAAATGCTTTAAGATACATTCAAAACATTAGGCGAGCATTGAGTTTACCTTGTCATTCTGATCACTTTTCAAAATCGAGCTTCAAAACCTGGTCCAGGTGTACAAATCGGCGGATATAGTTAAGCGGATTAAACACGGCAGGTTGCAGTGGGCTGAGCATGTAGTTAGAATGCCGAAAGAACGATCAGCGAAGACTATATTTGGCAGAAATCCCGACAGAGGCCGTCGACTTCGAGGTACGCCCCGCACTCGTTGGATGTGCGCTGACGACGAGGATGCGAAATTGGTGTCAGGGGAGATTGGAGGATAGCAGCCCGCGACCGAGTGACATGGCGACGTATTCTGGATTCGGCATTGGATCGATAATCGGTCTGTCGCCGTAAAAGTAAAAGTAAAGTGAGTAAGTAAGTATCAGACTTAGATAAAGATCTATTCAAAAATTAAAGCAACCAACATACTGCTAATACACGTGTTCTTGAACATATATCAAACTAATTTGGCGGTCGGATTAGGATCGCGCTACCCTACAAAATGATTGTAAAATGCATGAATTATCCTGTAAAAATAGGTGTATAATACTAGCGCAGAACCAGTAGAGAAAATGTATGCTTCGAACTTATTGTTAGCGATCACTCTCGAATGCAACAATACAGGTAATCAAACGAAAAGCTTTATGTATTTCTGCACACACATTTCTGTTTTGTTTACACAACTCTTGTGATTAGTTAGGCGATTGTTTACTCGTGGATACAACAAGCTATCAACCGATTTAATCAATTTTTGTAGATTCGATTTAATCTACCGAATCCATAACTATTTGTGCAACAATGGCTGGGCAGTGCGTACCATCTTTACTCTACATACCTGCAGGCATAGGCGCAACTACGAGGGGGCTAGGGGGGCATCAAACCGACACAAGTTGATATGTCATCATTCATTGGCTAAGAACTATCACTGCACCCAGGATCGATTCTCAAACCTAGTTCTCTTACTTACGTTACCAATCTGATCCGAGCCGTAGTGACTCGTGCTGTATCATGAAGTTGTTGTCGTGCTGCTCGGTTTTGGGTGTTTTGATCTGGTTGTACCGGCAGAGTTGCTGAAGAGAAGTGATTTCCCAGGGTTGTCGTCCGGCATCCTTACGACTTGACCGGCCCACCGCAACTTATTGACTTTCACCAGGTGTGCAATGGGGTTCTCTCCAAGCAGCGCGTGCAGCTTATGGTTCATGCACTGTCGCCATTATCCATCGTTCTTCTGTACTCCATCGTTGATAGTCCGCAACACCTTCCGTTCGAAAACTCCAAGAACGTTAAGGTCCTTCGCCGGAAGAGTTCTTGTATCGATTCCGTAGAGGACTACCGGTCGTGTCAGGTACATCGTCAACTTTCCGCTTCGTCGCACTAGATCGAGTCTAGCCCAAGTAGCAAAAAGCAAAACAGGCCCAAGTAGCAAAACAGGTTTTATCAGAGTTTTATAGCGCTGTTTTGGCTGTTTTGAGCGTTATAAAACTTTGATAAAACCAATATTGTTACTAGGGAGTGGTCATGTCCGAGCCAATATCCGCACCGCAATTGGTGCGTTTGTTTGTATGGCTAAGAAAAACGGGCCGTCGATGAAAACATGGTCAATTTGGTTTGTTGTACATTGGTCAGGTTATCTCCAGATGGTTTTTTGGATGTCCCTTTGGGGAAAAACGGTCCTTCAGACTGCCAGTCTGCGGGGAGTTGCGATATTGACGCATCGCTGGCCGTTGTCGTTCGTTACGGTGTGCAGGCTGTATATATGTCTTCCATACACATCTGACCGTTCATGTCCTCGATGACGATCTTGATGTCTCTACGCGAGCAGCTATCGTAAAGCTTCTCCAGCTGTACGTAGAACGTTTTTTTTTTCTCTATATCGGGTCGTCCTGTTGTGTAGCTGCTGAACCGGCCCTTTTATTTTTCATCAAACACAATCTGTCGCTGATTCCCTGCCACTTGATCGCACGACTCGGCATCCTGCCCAGCACTATAATACTGGTAGTACTGTGGCATGCGGCCACAAATCCGCAGTATCTTCTCTCCCTTCCGTTCCGCAAAGCTCCTGGAGCGCAACGGTGTCGAAGTGGTGAGGTTCTAGCTGATCCAGCAGAATCCGGCCCGCACCCGGGGCGTTTAGCAATCTACGGTTACATGTACCGAGCTTCTACGCGTCGTCCTTTTTCGTCGGCTAGGTCATTGCCGTTTGTTCCGGTTCAATTTCAATTTTTGATTGTTCGTAGTATGTTTATTTTAGCATGCCGCTTAACTAGGGCTTCGATGCCTAGTCTCGCGACGGGGCTGCCGCTTTGGGTATAGCTGGCGAGACACCGCATTTCATAGTTCCACCGTCTGCTTCGGATCAGTCGCTTTTTGAGTCGCCCCTATCCTGGGGAACAGACGCTCAAACAAGCTCACCGATCTCCCCTTGGTGGCTCGTACTCCGGTCGGTACCACGTGGAGGTAGGGATGTGGCATTATGCCTTGGACCACACTGGAGTCTATTTTATATCAACTAGTGTGGGTGTACTGCTGGTATGCACTGCCCAGCCGTTTACCAAACCTAGTTCTCCTCTATATTTAATCAGTCTTGCTGAAAGAGGTTGGCGTTGACGCTGTATCCCGATTGAAGTGATTTTCCTAATGTTACGACACTATTTTATGCATTATTAAATAAGCTTTTAGTTTTAATTCTTATTTCTCTTTTCTTAAATGAAATGTATGAAAACTAGTCGTCTTGAAATCCTCTGCTAACACTAATCATCGGGCTGTTGTCGCCATATACAGCGTTCCTAGAAGGTTGTCGTAACCATTGTCTAGACCTTAGAAATGTTCCCGAATAGGTGCACCGCTCATATAATTTATCAATATTAGGCAACAATAATAATTAACGTGTGAGGAAAAAAATCCGAACAACTTTCAAATTGGTCTACGATTTCGAAGTGCTGCACAAATCGAAAAATCCTTTTCCACAAAATGAAGGTCCACTTCTATGCATCTGGTTGTTCTAAAGAAGCATTTGGGCATGTAAAATATGCGTTTTTGTTGACGACCACACATCGCTAGGACTTTTCCTTACAAAGTTATAGCATATTTTAACTTATTTTTTCGATAATTTCAAGACCGTATGAGGTAGAAAGGGGCAAGTGGAATCATGATGTCAATACTTATTTTCAAAGTTTAGCTCGAGTAATCAAAATTGTTGTAAGTTTCATCCGTCCCAACCCAAGTAACAATTCTATAGCTACTTGGTTTTCTAACGGTTTTATCACAGCAATGAATATTACCAACGGTTTTATGGCGGTTAAACCCGTTGCCAAAAACAGCAAGTCATAATGAAAACTGATAGCTGTCAATAAAACTCTAATAAAACTTACAATAAAACCGACAAGAGTCAGTGCGATTTTGTTTCGTTATTGGTTTTATTATTACTATCTATTGCCCCATAAAACCACTCCAGCTTGCTGTCATATAACATAGAAACCAGTTTTATTGCGGTCATTCAAAATCTAAAAAACTACTAGTTGGCTATGAAAAATATCTCATAAAATTGTAATAAGTGCCCAGTTTTAACCTGTCAAACTTGTAAACAAATATATGCAGACAATGATATCCATACAGGTGAGACAAAAGCGACTTAGTTGGTTTAGTGTGATGCAGAATTCTGTCGCAGATGATAGTAAGATGTAAGTAAGATGTGTGTAAAAAGCTTTAGAGCATCTTGCAGCGCATTTGTGAACATTGATGACGTAGAACTCCAAAAATCTAATAAAGTAACACGGCAAACTTAGTACTGTTCGGTAGTTTTTTTCTTAAATTTTATCGCCAGTTTGTCTTGTTTTGGTTGAAAATAATTTCCTATGTTGTTAAATTATACGTCCTTAAAAATAAGGTAGGGGCAAGACTCTATTGATATATTTCGAAATATATTCAATATTCAATTAAATTAAGTATGTATCGTTGCATTTTTCGTGCACCTCTCTATTTATATCAAAGCTCGTTGATTCCTCATTATCGTCGGTGTGATGTCAGATTTTTCATAAAAATAAATTTGGATGCTTATCGACTGTGACGTTCAACTCGGGGGAGGATTTTCGGCTATTCAGTCTATTTAGAGCAGCTAAACGATGTTTCGCTTCTACTATCCATAAAAATAAAGTTGTCTAGGCCCCAGGGATTTACTATATTTTTCTCTAATAATACAGGCATCCAACCTTTGCCGCACCTTACAACATATATATGTATCATTGAACTTGGCTTATTGCGGCTACGATTGATACCATCTAATTACCAACCGCGCCATATTGATATTTTTGAAACTTTTTATGATCTTGAAACGAAAATCGAATCGTTATCTGACTAACAAATAAATTGAACATCCATAGCTGATTTCGATCTATCTCTGTATTGAAGAACACGGCTAGATTTTTTCTCTGAAAAACTGAGCTAAAACAATCCAATTCATTTTCGCTAACAATGAGATCATTTTTGTAAGCCCGTACTATTTTGATGGCGCATAATTTTTAAGCGCCTATGTTCTCAAAATGCACAACAAAATTTCATGCGCATATGCTTGAGAGCTTCAAAACCTACCAAAAACCCTCTTTATTCCTTATCTTTCTACAATATCACCATCAAATAAAATCGATTGCACGATGATAACCAACATAGGTGAAATATTTTCCCGCGACGAGAGATTTCCTTATTAAAAAAAAAAGTGCCGTGATGTTCTGATGTGTGAAAAGTTGATTTGGACTTGGTGTGGCAAGTAGCAGAGCGCAATAATGCAACCAAACTTATTGCGCTCTTAAAGAGGTAATGCCAGCTGCTTATAGTATGCGGTACTCTTTCCATGTGGGTTTAAAGCAGTTTTATTGCCATTCTTATAATTGCTTCAATCAGCTTGGCAAGGGTGGGCCACCTGGCTGTAAAGCAAACTTATAGCGGTTATCAAGAGGTTCTGACAGCAGTTAGCAGTTTTGCGG
This sequence comes from Wyeomyia smithii, assembly GCF_029784165.1. Taxonomy (NCBI): domain Eukaryota; kingdom Metazoa; phylum Arthropoda; class Insecta; order Diptera; family Culicidae; genus Wyeomyia; species Wyeomyia smithii. The sequence continues at coordinate 192,014,449 of NC_073695.1, read as the reverse complement.
AATTGGTCATGAAAACCGCTAAAAAAATGCAATACGACTTAAATGTTACTTGGGAATCCACCCACTCTTTATTCTAGACGCTGTCAAAGTTAATGAAAAATGAAGCTAAAATATGTTAAAGCTTTGTGGGAAAAAGTCCTAACGATATGGGGTTTTCAACAAAAACGCGTGTATATGCCCAAATGCTTCTTTAGAACAACGTTTTCTCGTAAAATGTAACTAACAAAAGTTAAGTACAAAAAACTAACTTTTAAGTAATATTTACATAAAATACTCTGTAACTCTGTTCCCAACGAAGATAGGATTCTCGTTTATTCACAAAAGTTTCATATTTTTGCAAGCTCTAAAACTTTTCCAAATAAAGCATGCCTCTATCTCTTAACACAAAAAAGTTAGTATTTTTAACATATGAAAACCTACTGTAACATTTGTTCGCCGTACTCTAATATGGGTGGATTGGGACGAATGGAACCTACAAGAGTTTGTAGTGCTTGAGCTTAACTTGAAGGGAACGTATTGACACCATAATTCCACTTGCCCCTATTTAACTTATACGTTCTTGAAGTTATCGAAATAGTAAGCTAAAATATGATATAACTTTTTAAGTAAAAGTCCTACAGATGTATGGTCTTTGGCAAAAATGTGTGTTTTGTGTGCCCTAATAATTTCTCCGAACAACACTAACGTGTAAAATGCAAGTAACAAAAGTTAAGTACAAAAAACTAACTTTCAAGTAAGTTCCATATAATATACTTTATAGCTTCGTACCTAATAAAAATAAGACTTTCATTTGTCCAACATAGTTTCATATTTTCGAAACTTTCCTGAATAAACCATTCCTCTATCTCTTAACACAAAAAAATTAGTTTTTTTTATTTTTAGTATGGTAAAATTTTCGTAATTTTTGACAATTTGTGATTATGCGGGACATTTATACAAATAATTGTTCCGAAGACACTATTAAGCTAGGATGAATGTGAAAGGCGCTATGTAATTAAGTTTCACTTTTTGCCTTATTGGACCGCTGCACAATGGTCCAGAAGCCAAATTTAGGGGGAAATCTGGATCTAGAGCTCTATAGCAACATTTTAGAGAAAAACTTTCTTCTACAAAGTTGTTACATATGATAGAGCGCCTATTGAAAAATTATCAAAAATTAGGGTGACCAACATTTTCGATGCATTCAAGTATCTAACATTTTTTCTTTGTAGATAGAAGAAAAACTTGTTCTACAATGTTATTGCTCCATTAATTTTAAGTAACTTTGTAAAAAAGTTTTTCTCTATCTTTGAAAACAACCGATTTATATTGTATAACACATTTTACGCTCTAACTTTTTTATTTCAAGTTTCATCTCAATTATATTTATTTTACATAATCTCAATTTTACTCAAAGTTATTAATATTTTTCATCAAAAAATATGCGTTTTTCATTTGTATGTCATTTTTTTTGGGGCAAACATAAAAAATATCTCTTAGTCTCCCAGATTTATTTTTTGGTATTTTTATCATAACTAGAAGTAATTAATTTGATCCAAAAAGATTAAAAATCGATCAACTGGTTCAAAAGTTATGATTTTTTTTTAAATTAAATACATCGAACACAGTCGTTTTTTATGGTCACCCTTTTTCGAAGCTAGTCCCCCTAACAACCCAACGAAACAATGCGGGTTTATTATTTTCAACATAGATGCATCCCTGCGATTTTGAGCACAATTGAAGCACTTTGCGTGACCAACTTCGAAAAAGGGTGAATGAGATGAATTTCTACAAATCCTAAATTCCAACTGTATGTATTTTCATCTGAAAGTTACCAAACCAGTTTCTGTTAATACGAAAAAATCATACTGAGAATGTTGAATTATTCCGACATAATTGACATACATCGAGGACACTGCAGTGGTTACCTAGGTCACCAATCTCGCACGTAAACAACTACAGTGGATATCTAGGTAACCCACTACGACGGTCTGCGGCTACGTTCATTCATGATAATGTGATTTAATCATCATTAACAGTGGGATGAATATGGGGGCGTCGTATGATGAATAATTGAGCAGTGATACAAGTTTTGAGATGGATATGGAAGCCTTGTGACCCATGCAATTTCGTGAATATCGGCTCAATGAGATGAATAATGGAACAGTTCCCCTAGTTCAGCTTTAACAACTCTCGCTGACGTATTTTTCGTTCAGAACACTGGTACACCCTCCCCCCACGCTATCAGTTTATCGAAGAACATGGGAACTTACCTAGTAACAGTCAACGATTTATAAAAAATAGAATAAAGTGGGTAGAAACAAGTGCTGGGACTATCCGGATTAAAATATCCGGATATCCGACCTCGGATATCCAACATATATTCAAAATCTGGATCAACCGGATATCCGGATACTATCCGATAGGATATCCGGATTTTCGGATATCAGGATATCCGGATTTTGTATCCGAACATAGTTTAATGAGAATTATGTAAATAATTGTTTACGAGGGGATGGGAGATTGTGAAAAAGCTATTTTTCGCGTTACATTTTATTTGAACGGGCTTCAAAAGACAGAAAAAAATTGCGGATATCCGGATATCCGAATATCCGACTATTCGATTATCCGTATCCGGATATCCGGACATCCGAATAGTATTCGTTTACCCATCCGTCATCGAGCTTCGGATAGCCGGATTACGAATATATCCGGTTAAAAGTCCCAGCACTAGTAGAAACTTTTTGCTCGAAAGTCTTAAAATCGTTTAAATAGCAATATTATCCTCATTGCATAATTCTAAAGAGCCAATAGCCCTCGACTGAAGGCAATTCACATGAAATAGAAACGTTTTTCTGACTTATTCGACACAAATGGACCGTAAAATATGTCTGCACCACCCCTATCAATCTCTTAGGCATCATTTTCTAGCCTTTAAGTGTCACACTACATACAAAGGCTTACAGTTTTGAGGCGTCATCCTGCATTAAGTACTACAAATGGGAGTTTTTCACCAATTGTTTTGGTGTTTCACAGCCCCACATCCTCACAAAACCATCATAATTTGTAAATTAGGAACACGTATGTCAAGTTTGTTGAAAATTGGTTCAGCCATTCCAGAGTTAAGAGTACATACAAATATTTACTTTCATATAGGGTAACTGACGGCTTCGTCAGGTAGTATGCATTGTGGGCAGGATTCAGTTTGCCACGCTCTACTGCATTTATTCCACTTAGAAACTCAATGTATGTTAACTTACCTTAAACTATTAAGTTTTTTTGTTCGCATGAATGAATCACTTCATTAAAAACTGAAACATATTTATTGGTATTTAACAAAAATTAAACTGCAACTCTAACACATAAAGAAATTTCACCCGGCCGAAGAAAACATTCACGAAACACATCTTCGCCGCTAGCAATATTGGGTTACGATTTTCTCACGAAATAAACACTCGTTCACTCTCAAATATCCTTAGTTCCGTCGCACTCGCGAAAGCAAGTAACTCATGCACTTTGAACACTCACAATTAATGGAGGATACGTGATGAATAAAACTTAAATTTATCTAACACATCCAACAGGTTGGTTTACTTCGTCAGCAGACAGCACGGCTGGCTTTCTACGGTATTGCCGTGTTTTTGTTGCCAGAACAAAAGGGAATTGTTTTTGTTGCAAAACGTACCGGATCCTTTATTTAATAGAGTTTATGACATGTGAAACCATGTTTTAATGTTTATTGCATTGCAAAAACTCTTATTGCTATTTGCATATTCCTACACAAAGAAATTACTTTATAAATTAAATAGATATAGTAATCAGATTTAGAGTACAAACATATTTTGCGGTTAATCTGGAGCCACTGCACACGCTGCGCACTGCGCAAATATCTCGATCCGTTTTGTGCTCTCAGAGCAAACGACAACATGTATCAATCCCTCGACAATCGTGTGTACAGAAGCGCAGCAAATACATACACAAGAATACAAATATGACATCACTAGTAATAATTTGCTCGTACATCTTATGGCGTCAGAATTCTACTTATGCTTTGAATGGTGGCATAACGAAGAACGTTTATTTGCAATTCATAGCAATGAAACTAGATGAAATGAGTATAGTTTTACAAGATTTCTTTCTCTCTCTGCTACTGACGAACTAAACCAAATGTTGACTAAAATGGAAATGGCTTGACCAAAAAGGAACTGTATGAGTGGCTTTTTTACAATTAAATTTAGAAGCTCCGTTTAACTTTATGTGTCTTTTCTTAATTTTTCCAATAAGATAAAAAGTAGAAAAGTATGAAAGAGAAATAATAGATAAAATTAGGCAGCTTACTAAAGAAGGATGACAGTTTAAAACATTACAATCGACATAGAGTGACGAGAATTGGTAATTTACCCTACATAAATAGATAATTTTTTCACGACTACCAGTCTGTTTACAACTGCTAGTGCAACAACGTATACATATTTTTGTTTTATATTTTAGTAAAAGCGATGTTTAAACATAAACTTCAAAGATGATTCTTAATTCGGCTTCATCGAATTTCCACTTCCGCTGGAGTAGTCTAAACATTGCATACAATTCCGTCGAGGCCAGCTCGCTTCTACGACCAAAACGTGTTACACTGGTCGTGCAGCTCCATCGGGTGGAGCCGGTGGTGGCCAGCTCTGGCACACTTTGGCCTCTGCCGTTTGCTTTGTCAGTTAGGGGTTAGAGTTGTGCCCATACGCACGGAAAACACGATTGCAATGAACATACACACCGTGGTGTCCCCTAGGATAGTGAGAACGCGCGCGCTTATCTGCATTGGTAAATTGAAAATCTGCAGTGTAACGGAAAACGACACAATGGCAAGAGGTGGCGGTCGCGGGTTGCTGGGAAACGAATTTCTCTTTCTCTCTCTCTTACTCTTTTGGCTGTGTATTCTATCTTACTCGGGCCCGAAAAGTGCGCCCGGAAAACACATCCCAGATGGGAAAAACTTGCAGTGAACCGTAAGTTCAGAAGCAACGCGAATCGCTCAGGGATAGAAGAGCCAAAGAGTGATGAAAATCTACCGGACGCGAGGTTGATACTGCAAGAATGTATGGCAGAATGATATGAAACTCTGTCATCGGCTATCAAACAGGTCCCGAATCGCGCACGGTAGCAGATCCCCGGCGAACTGGGAAACGATATTGTGTTTATCCTGCACTCGATGAAAAGCTACCAGCATAATCTTTGGAAACATTACCATACAAGCGAAGGTTCGCCATTCATTGGCTATTCAAAATCATAAATTTTAAATGACTTAACCTCTAATCTATCTCACTTCCGGGGACTGCAGCTGTGAAATCCTCTGGAGAGAAATCCCGAAAATTGGATCTGCCCCAGAGGCTGTTTTGAATCCAATCTGTGCATAAGACTGGATGGTCAACGACTGGCGCAGTAACAACTACTCATCTGCATATTGCGTTAATCAAGCAATAGAAAGTGGTTTGCCAACCATGAAAAGACCATTTCGAAACACTATCGTTGTCGGTAAGCCCCAAGCCGGCCGATGGTCATTTTTCTCATCTCGCGGCTAAATGTTGTGCCAACAGCAATAGTCCTCCGGGGTTCGGTGTAGTTCTTCTCCGCCCGGGTTGGGCTTTGCCCGGTGTGTGGCGCGTCGTAATCCGAATTTTAGGTTTTAATCCGGTTAGCTTTTGTGTAACCGAAGCGGGTAGCTTTTCGGCTTTGCAGTCTGATGGGAATCCGGATTGATTTAATAGACCGCAAAATGAGCCAAACATGCCGGGACGAGATGTCTGATTTATCAGTTCATTTGTTTTTTTTTTCTTTTCTTTCTATCATTGCCGTTGGACTATAACAGTAACAGTACGTTGTCTTCTTGCTGCAACTCAGTGACTGACACGAGCGTATGTCAGCCGAAATGCATTCCGCGGGAATGGTCTGTCAAGTTGTCATGTATATTTATTGGTGTTCTACCGTTGAGGGTTTTGTTCCGAAGAGACGCAACGCTTGAATACTTTTCACTTGTTTGACGAAGTTGCTCGTCATTACATAAAAGTGATGGTCGCGGAAAGACATAACGAATATGATGTTCTATCTTATCCAAAATAGTCAAAAGTTTTATGGTAACAATACATAGACAAGAGTTTGTATTACAGGCAATCTGACTCAACTTCTCAACTTGCGAATAAATATAATTTTAATTAGATATCAGAACTGAATAATATTGGGTTTGCCAAACTGAACAAATAAAATTAAACTTCTTTATCTATTTCACCTCAAACACGACAATATATTGCTTGATTTTGATTTTCTAGTGGTACGCTTGATTAGTTAATATTTTAGACGCACAAATCCAACCCGCAACTATGAACACAAAATAATTTTAAAAATTAGTCCGCATCCGCAAACATTAGCAGCACTCCGCTAGCGATAGCGCCTAAAGCAATCTATGTTACAGTCAATCCAAGCGAGCGAAAACAGTTCATCCCCAACCCACTTTACTAAAGAGGGATATTTCGCTTGATGATGCCGCACCAGATCGTACCGCATTGCAACTCGAACTGAAATAGAAATTATAGTTTCGAATTAAAATGAGGATTTGGCTAAACGATCCAAACGTACGCAAATTGACTGCGTCGTTGCTGCTGCCAACAGCGGTCCTGTCGTCGTCCTTTTCTCCGGGGTGCAGGAAAGTTTATCCCCTTTCTACTAGCCTCGATGCCTTCTTATTTGCACAGCAGTGACGCTCCGCAAAAGATTAACGTAGGATCCCCATCAAGAGTAAGTACACGAATGAGAGATAAACTTTTTACTGCTCTGCACAGATTTGTACTCTGTTATCTTGCGTTTTAAATCGCAAATCACGAGAGATACTGTGTCACCGCATCATGCTTTATGAAAAATTCATTGTTTTTATTTTACCCCTGATTTGCTTTCATTCATCCTTGGGTGCAAAAAAAAAAAAAAAACAAGTAAAGTTAACGCATACATTTCCACACTTATGGCGAGTGAATTTGGCTGTACTGATGATCGCGATAAACTTTGTGTACTTCTTTTGGGAGCTTCCAACGGAAGATGGGGTACTTGCAGAAGTTGCACCTCATAAAAGATTCATGTTGAATAAAAAATAATGCTTATTTTCTTAGTTACTAACATGATTTAGCACGTTTTGTGAATTAATGCTCTGAAAGGTAACATTGCGCAAGGTGAACTGTAAACTGTGTAAACTAAAGCAAACAAACAAATTGGTAAAATCAATAAAGGTAGCTTGCAAATTTAATACAGATTTGGCCAACAAATTAAAGGACAATAAGTAAAAACGTAACAAAATAATGAAAATGAGGAGGAAGAACAGTAAATCAGAAAACTGAGAAATGTACCATATTCTAAATTCTATTCGATTTTAAATATGCTGGAAATCAAATTTTTGGCGGACAACTCATAATATTTTTTAGTATGAAAAACTAAATGCAATGAATAAAAGTTTTATCAAAAGTAAATGCTGTTTTAATGCAATTATCGGTCATTTCTTCTCACAAAAAAGGTATAAGAGGCTTTCTCCCCTTAAGTTCAAATCAATGAAACGTGTGATACTTTATATCTTCATATTGCGGAACTATTGAAATACGCAGAAATTTAATCGTACATTTGTGATTTGAATGAAACTGTGCACAAGTGTTTTTTCACAGATGGAGAAAGTTTTAAACACATGAGTTATTCTCTGAAAAGGCGTATGCATTTCGGCATAAGTTTTATTCGAAGCGTATAAAAAATACACACCGAAGACAAAAAACTTTTTTGACCAAGAAAAAAAGAAAATAAATAGATACCCAATTTAAATAAAAAAAAGAGTTGAGGTTTTTTTATTTTTTTTTACGAAACTTAACCCTCTAGTGCCCAAATTAATTTCTAGACGGACTTCGGTAAAATCACCATGAATCATTATACTTTTTAAGTATTTATTGAAGCTTTTTAGAGGTTTGACTGAAAGCCCGCGAAATGGCGGTATAGGACACTAGAGGGTTAAAGTTATTGCGCTTTCAATAATTCCAGGATAAAGAATTGAGAAACAATTTTTTATGAAAGTTTTTTTTTTAATTCAAATTTCAACATTTTTTAAAATTTTTGGGTTCAAATGATTTTAAAAGATTTAGACAGTCATTAAAAATCAAAAAGCTCTTGATAGTTAACATTCTAAATTCATCGGTTTTCGATTTATTTTGAATTTAAGTTCGATTTTTTTTAGTATTTAAAACAACACGTATTTCTAGATTTGTCCGTGGTTCTCCAGCAAAAGCCATAAGGTTATTGAAATGTATGATCAATATTATACAATTCATTCTTTGACAACAAGACGATTGGGCGGATCATCACTAAAGTTGAACTCTAGAATAAAAGAATACTCCTTCCAGACTCTGAAATATTGTCTCTTACTGCTGCCCACAGTCGATTATTTTGTACATTGTGTGGCCGCTCCAGATTAAACAGTTTCTCATTAGAAAAAAATGAAATCGTTACCAGCGGCTGTGAAAATGTCAATTTCGCTCTATCGAGTCTGTTTTCTGGGAAGACTCGGAAATCGGGGGCCAAATTTCGAACTTAAAGTTAGCTTTTTTACCTGATACGCTCCCTTCCAACTTAACCGACTTGCAATGTCCTTGCAAATCATGGCCGACCGGATTTTCTACGGTGCTCCAAAGGGGGTTTTTATACCTTTTGATAGTGTTATAAACGGAACTTCGCTCAACCCCACACTTCGTAGCCGCAAACGGGTAGTCGTGTGTTCGAATCTTAGAAGAATCCAGGGCATTAGTTGCCCACGGACCTTACCTTACAAAACAGTCCCAAGCCGTGGTGTGACCTTTGCTGTACGTAAGAGTCGTCTCCACTCGGTCTATGGATGCAGTTCGCCAGCTGTGCAGTCTGCGTAGGGTCCGTAGGTCGTCTTTCACCTAATTGATCCATCTTGCCAGCTGTGCACCGCTCCGTCTCGTCTCTGACGGATTGCTTTCATAAACCATCTTTACCAGGCTGTCGTCCGACATCCTTACGACATGCCCTGCCCACTGCAATCCACCAATCTTAGAATCTTAGGTGTGTACGATAGATGGCTGGTTCATTCGTCTTCTCCACATTCCGTTCTCCATCTGTAGTCCACCGAAGATGATACGCAACACCTTCCGCTCGAAGACCGCAAGGGGGGCGCGTTGGTCCTCCACTAGCATTGTTCAAGTCTCATGCCCGTAGAGGACTACCGATCTGATCAGCGTCTTGTAGATGGTTAACTTGGTGTGGCGACGAATTCTACTCGATCGGAGCGTCCTCCGGAGACCAAAGTATGCACGATATCCTACCATAATGCGTTGTTGAATTACTCTGCTGGTATCGTTGTCGACAGTTACAAGTGAGCACAGGTACACGAGCTCATCGACCACCTCGATTTCATCACCACCAACTTGAACTCGAGGTGGGAGCGCTGTTTTCGCGAGAACTCCTTCCATTCATGTACTTCGTCTTCGACGCATTGATGACCGATGCGGTCGAGTCGATTCTCTGTCTGTTGGTCAGGTGATCTCCAGGTGGATTTGTGAATATCTTTGAGGGGGAAGAAGGTACTTCGGACTACCATCCCACGGGAAGCCGCCAAGCTTACGCACCGATGCACAGTGGGGAATCGCTGGCCATCAGCCAAAAAAATTTTTTTCGTTAGCTGTTTTATAATATTTTTTCTTTATTACTATAACATTCAAGTGTCTAAATCCAAAATTTGGGCGCAATATCATGAAATCTGAATTTTTTATGACTTTTCAAAGCTTGGCGAACTGACGTTTTTTGTCTTTTTTTAAAAAAAGTACATTATTTGAAACGCTCGGTAGCTTCAATGATAGCTTGGATTTTTTCGACGTCAAAGAAAAAGTTGTTGTAAATATTGTGCAAAACAACCCCTTTTCATTAGATATTGTAAAATTTGGTCATAATAGGCCTGACACTAGAAAAAATTTGAAAAAAAACGTGTTTTTATGTAGAAAAGTAGCTTAAAAGTTTAGTTGCCGCAGTTTGCCACGGTTGTGACTACATTCAAAATTTGGGTAAAAACGTAAGCTTTCAAATGCATACTGTCCGCTGCTGCGCAAAACTGCGCAAATTGCCACTTCAGTGAAAAAAGTGATAGCAGTTTTTTTCATTTTTTTTTTGGGTTGAAATTTCATCCAGGATTAATTTTAATCATAACCATTATACCCCATTGATGAAAATTTATGATATCGAACTCAATCCGTAAGAATAAAATAAAAATTTGGGCAAAAATTACAAAATTTGTCAATTAAAAGTTATAAAACAAGTGTTAAATAAGAAAATAGTAAACAAATCTTTATGAAACTTTTAATTATGTCAAACTTTATCGCTTCCTGCAAATTTAAAACAATATTAAAAACATTCAGCCCTTTTCAATTTATGATCATGAAATTCGCTAAACTGATTAATGTGTTGAATACTAGCAACAAATTCATACCATCAAACTCCGGCTAACAATAGCCCGTTTGAAGATTGCTTTCGCTTCGCACTCGTTGGCATACAAAAGTAAAGCACACATTTTGCTTTACGAGAAAAAACAAAGAACAGTCGTCGCCCTCCGCATCTTTTCGTATTCATTTAGAACGTTGTGTCATTCCAGTGTCTTGGTTTTCAAATTCATAAATTCGTTGAATTTTATTATGAAGCCTTCAACTTCAGCGGCACCACCTAATTCAATGTCTAGTAAGTTGTCAATTCATGGTGTTATACATGTATTTAAAAGTCCCCTTTCAACCATAGAAACCGGATTAGGAAGATAACATATATATGAAACAATATAACATCGAAAATTACTAGAAGAAATGAAAATTGCAGCGAAAGACATTTTTCCTGCTGATAAGTATAATGAACTTCAAATTTTCTGGAAACAATTCAACACGAGATTTAAGCGCTCACAGCGGAAGATGATAATGCTGATGATGATTTTTTCAATTTGTAATTAGTTTGTATCACTTATGTTGTTTTAGTTTATTTAAAAAATATATGTATATTTCGGCGAAATTTGTTTAGTTTAAGGGGTTGTCCATGAATTACGTATTTTTTCAATGGGAAGGACGCCCGGTGGCACTACTTGTGGTCAAAGATCATATAATTCTATAAAAAAGGAAAAAAGTGCTAAAAAATATTAAAAATTGGATTTCGAGCTTTATAGACGGCCCCAAACAAAAAATTGATGCCGAATTCGTGTTCAACGCCCCAAAATTATGTAAATACCAAGTTTTTGTCGCATTTATCGACACTTTTTTTGCTTAGCCAGCCTTTGTATGGAGTCACCCCACTGTGCGATGGCCGTTATCATTAGACATGGCGTGCAGGCTAGCAGGCCCGAATAACGATCTGCACATTGCCTCTCGTCCTACCTTAGCATTCATGTCCCCAATGACGATTTTCACGTCCCGTCGCAGGCAGCTATCGTAGACCTGCTCCAGCTGCGCGTAGAACGCTGCCCCCTCTTCTTGGTCGGGTCTTCCTTCATGTGAGCAGTGCACGTTGATGATGCTGTAGTTGAAGAACCAGCCCTTTATCTCCAACTTGCATCTCCTTGCGTTGTTCGGCTGCCATCCCATCAAGCGTTGGCGCATCTTGCACAGTACTATGAAGCCAGTTTTCAGCTCACCGGAGGTGCCACAACTCTGGTAGAAAGTAGCCGTCCGGTGCCCGTTATCCATACCTTCTGTCCTGTCGAACAAAGTTCCTGCAGCAGCGCTACGACTTCGAAGTTGCGTGGATGTAGCTCATCGTAGATAATCCCGCCGCATCCTGGAAAGCAGAGCGATTTGCAGTCCCATGTCCCAAGTTTCCAATCGTAGTCCTTATTTCGTTGCCTAAATCCATGCCGATTGTTCTGATCCGTATTATCTCTTACGTTGTTTGTAACATTTTATTTTCCGGGGCGGCTCGTTGGCCCTTCCCCCACCTCCTATCGCGCCGGGGGACCATCGTGTCAGCTTTGTTTAGAGTCCCACGCTGACACTAGAGCGTTGACATGAAGATCAGACGCTGTTTTGAGCCGCACCATCTTGCTGAACAGATGCTCGGGTTGGCGGAGCATTTTCTCTAACGCTTAAGTATTAGGCTGACCAGATTTTCTCGGGATAAAAACGGGATGAATGGGTTCAAAAAACGGGACGGGAAATTTTTACCAACCAAAGCATACAAACAATTATTCATTGCTTCGATAAACTTGTCCGATCCTGAAGAGTGTGATTTGTTGCAATAAGTTCCAGAAACTTGTCACATGATGATCGCGATTTTTACTGATCTGGAAAACAGTTGAAAATGACCAAACACCATCCAATATGAATATTTCTGAAATCAGAAAGACGCCCAAAGACCAGAAATTGATTTCACATGCCATTTTGAAATCCAAGATCACGACTTTCGGTTTCTAGAAAACAGCCTAAAGTGACCAAATACCACCCAATATAAATATTTTCGGAACCGGAATGATGCAAGGAGCTAAAAATCGACCTCAGACACCATTTTGAGTTTAAAGATGGCAAATTCTAGGAAACAGCGTAAAACTACTGAATACTACTCAATACGGATATTTCCGTAATCGAAATGAGGCCTAGAAGCCAAGCGTTGACCCTGGACACCATTTTGGATTCAAAGATGACTGCTTTCAGTTTCTGGTAAACAGCCAAAATAACTGAATACCACCAATATGGGTATTTCCGGAATCAGATTGATGCCAGAAAAAAAAACAGCTGAAAATGACCGAATACCACCCAATATGGATGTTTCTAGAATCGAGGTGACGGTACAGTAGCCAAAAGGCGAGGATATTGTCATTGCGATAAAACCAATCATTTTAAACGATTTATCTTTTGACTTCAATCATATCCTATGACCGATTCATCGTGCATTTGCAGACTAAAAACGAATTGCGAGGAATCAATAATTTGGAATGATTAAAATTGTTTAATTAAACACAGAAATGAGCGGGACGAAGTTTGCCAGGTCAGCTAGTATTATATAAATGATATGATTTGTAAGGCAAAGTCCTGGAGATGTTAGTTTTTTTATTTCTATTTTAGTAGACTTTTCATAATTTTTGACAATTTGTGATTATGTGGGTCATTTATACAAACAACTGTTCCGAAGACATTATTAAGCTAGGATGTGTGTGGAAGGCGCTATGGAATTAAGTTCCACTTTTTGCCTTACTGGACCACTGTGCGGTGTGAAGATTAGGGTTATGTGTATTATTTACAGTTGCCAAAATTTTGACTACGTCCTTTAAACAACTCATTCTGTCAATCTGTGTATCAGAAGTTCTTAATATGACCAATGAGGTTATCAAAAGTGAACTAAAGTGAAGTGATCGTCAAATTTCGAAATTGATGTTTGAAATACCAAGTCATCAAGTTGTTGTGTGAAAATGTTTGATTTTGTGACAAATAATCGTCAATTGAGTGAAGTATTACGTCGCTCATTTCATTCAAAGAAAACGGCGGCTAAAGCGCATGGAGAGTGTAAAAAAAGTAGGAGGGTGGTATCCAAGACACGACCGAATGACGTTGGATTAAGGTGTTTTTAAATTCCATTAAAACAAATAATAGACGGAATTGTAACTCTAGCATTTTCTGCAATTTTAGTGTATTTCTAAATGCGGAGACGTTTAAGCGTTTTAAATCATAATATATACTAAAAGAATGGATCTCTTATATTAAAAAAAAATTAGCTCCAGCCCTCATGTATTTTAAGAAATTGAGTTTATTTCATTAAATTAAAAAAGCAAGAACTCAATTACACGCTTTTTGCGTAGTTGTTATCTAGGTTTTAGCGGGTGACAGGAAAATATATTAACTTCTTTAATTATGGTTTAGAGCATTTCTAAATGTTTTGTTATTTTTCACGATAGAGACAAGTTTGTTATTTTTTTCTCTGTGTGCGAGAAACTAAAACAAAACCGCGCACCGAGAAACAAAAACGAAAATTAACTGTATGCTCATTATGAAAACTTAACCGATAATTTATTATACTCCTTTTACCGATAATTTACGGTATTTAAAGAAACCTGTTTTAATCTAAATGAAACTTGTAACAAATAAATATTGGTCATTCATCGGCAATAATTTTTCCTCGATGAATAAAGACTGGCTGAAGAAGATTAAATCGGTGCTGTAAAATCGAATTTACTACCGTGTTCGTTCGAGCGTTTTACTATTTTTCATGAATGTTAATGAATAAACGAGAAAATACTAAATCTTCGATAAACTCCCGCTATAGCAACCCAGACACGTGCAATAGTAATCCATACGTACGAACGGATGAGAAATTTAATTCGATAGCGTGCGCTTTTATAAGTGAATAATATGTGCCACCACCCGCTTTCTGCTGCCCCAGAAAGAACCGTCCGCTTTGCCGGCTAACGTACGAATGAAAAATTCAGCTCGATGACGTGCCTATGACAGCGGTAGAGTTTTGGAATGTAAATGATGGAGTGAAATGTTCGAATGGTACCTTATATATCAAGGTTTCGCCAGTTATTTGAAAAGAGAAATTAGTTTAGAAGAATATGAAATGGTAAGAAAAAAAAGCCATCGGAAACAGTGACCTCGAGTAAAACAACAACAACAACAAATTGTTTACAAAGTCAAATCGATTGTATCCGTTTGTGCCGGCTGTGCTTGGGAAGAGAGGTAGTGATTGGTTGCTCGGTATGATTTAGACAATCGATGTTATTTATCAATTTTTCAATAGTGTATCTCAAACAATAGGTTATTTTTCTAACATAAATTTAAGCGTCAAAGAATTTCTGACCGGTTTATGCCAAAACCTTGATATTCAGAAAAGAAATAACTGATATATAAGCGCTCAAAACCTGACTACTTTTCCCTGGTTGAATTACTAGATTTGCAAATTCAGACGCCTAACTTCGATATAGACGTTAGTCCAACGTCAAAAGTTTATGAAATTGTTGCTCTAAACTTAAAAGATAGTAATTTCAATAATAACGACTGTACGCGTGAAGGAAGGCCAGTAACCTTTGAAGATACTAAATGGGAGGCTCGGTGCGGTTCATGCCAAACGTTGAAACAGCTTGCTTCGGTGTAAGGAATTACCCGCCAAGCTATTTTCAAGTGATTGCCTACTTTGTGAATGATTCAAAAAACAAGGAACTTTTGCTTCTTATAATTTGAACCCAAGGGACGTTAAGCGCTGTTTTTTTGTCTGCTCTAGCGACGGGTGATAAACAATGGTTCCATTACATCAACCCTAATGAAAGAAAGATATAGGGACTGCCCGGTCATGCTTCTACGTAATCGGTTCGACCGTGTGAAGATTATGCTGTGGATTTGGTGGGTCCAGGCCAAAATTACTTATCATGAAGTATGAAAACCAAACGAAACCATCATTGGATAATAAGGCCGAGCACCGCGCGAAGCACCACCACAATACGAACAGAGTCACGAAAAAATGATTCTACAGCATGACAACGCTCGGTCTCATATTGTCAAAATCGGTAAAATTGATATAAAAACGTTTCAATGGGTCCTTTCTCAGCCGCCATATTTTCCTGATATTGCGCCGTCTGAGTAATAGTTGTTCCTTTCGATGACACATGGTCTGGCTGCACAGCAGTTTCGCTCATATGAAGACATCGGTTCAAAAGATTGAAATAAAAAACAACGATTTATTTGCTGACCGCTCTATTTTCAGAGTGTAGAGGGCTGTCAAACCATCATAGAAACTTTTTTGGGTTTCAATTGTTTCACCCTACCAGAAGAGGGAGTGGTCTCGAACCCCGGCCCAAAAAACTCCTACATACAAATTTTCACCCGGTGGGTTCAGAAGTTTGCACGTTTATATGGATCAGATAGACAGACAGATCTGCGGTTTTACATGTTTAAATTTTTTAACATATCCGTTAATTTTAAACAATTTTAATAGTTTCAACAATTTCAAATTGAAAAGCTTGTAATTTGACTTTTTGACTTCGTAAACGTATTCGTATATAAACGTATATTTTGAATTGAAGTTAAAAAAATCAGATAATGAACAGTGAATTATACATTAAATCAAAATGGATTCAATTTTCCCCTCAATTTTTGAAAGAAATCAGGTGGAGGAGTACTTGTGGCTCTTGGGGTTCAGCATGAATCTGAGCAAATTATAACCCAGAAACTTGCCGAATTTGGAGATGTCTGGGTTAAAGTTTTATTGAAGGGTGAAATCCACATTTTCGTATCTGTTTACTTTCCACCCCACTTTGATAAAAAGTAATCATGTGAAAAATTTTTAAGGAAGGTAGAATTAGTGAATGATGAGTCCAACTCTAACTCAAAAATTCATCTATATATATATATATATATATATATATATATATATATATATATATATATATATATATATATATATATATATATATATATATATATATATATATATATATATATATATATATATATATATATATATATATATATATATATATCCAGTCGGTCTGCTATAGCGTAGTCCAGAACGTGAGGCGGCAGGCGACGGGTAGAGCCAATACTCCGACCGTCCGCGGGTGGAAGACATCGCATTTCGGTGCCGAGGTATTTGCAGAAGCAATGAGAAGAGAGCGCGAGGGGGGCAGTTGGCTCCGCCCGAGTGCTGACCAATTAGTTGCCACATTATCGCGGGCGTGCGACGCCACCATGCCTAGGACCCGCCAATCTAGGAATGGTAAGTCACCGGTATACTGGTGGACCGACGCGATAGCGGACCTCCGTAGCGCGTGCCTCCGTGCAAGACGGATGTTGCAACGTGCACGTACCGATGCACAGAGGGTAGAGCGCCGTGTAGTATTCGGATCTGCAAGATCGGCGCTTAAAAGTGCGATAAAGGCGAGCAAAAGGGCCTGCTTCGATAGGCTATGCGCGAGTGCCAATACGAATCCGTGGGGCAACGCCTACAGAGTCGTAATGGCGAAGACCAAAGGCGTGTTGGCGCCTGCAGAGCGATCACCAGCGATGCTGGAGCGAATCATCGAGGGACTCTTTCCACGACACGAGCCAAATCCTTGGCCTCCGGTTGCTGAGTCTCACGTCCGACGTTCCAGTATCTCAGACACAGACCAGGGATGGTCGGCCAACCTGCCGGGCATCCAATCCGTGAGAGACGGCAGCCGTGCAGAGGTTGTGGAGGAGGTAAGGGTTACGAATGAGGAACTCATCGTGATCGCCAACTCCCTAAAGGTGAGCAAGGCACCGGGACCGGATGGAATCCCGAACTTGGCCATCAGGACGGCCATGAAAGTGGCCCCCGATCTATTTCGAGCAGTCATGCAGAAGTGCCTGGATGACTGCCTCTTTCCGGACAGGTGGAAGCGACAGAGATTGGTGCTGTTGCCGAAGGCTGGGAAACCGCCAGGGGCACCCATCGGCATACAGACCTATCTGTCTGCTGGACACTACGGGCAAGGTGCTTGAGAGGATTATCCTCAACAGACTGGTGAAGTACACAGAGGGTGTAAACGGTCTGGCAAGTAACCAGTTCGGCTTCCGGAAAGGTAGATCCACGCTGGATGCTATTCTCTCTGTCACCAAGACGGCAGAGGTAGCACTCCAGCGTAAGAGTTGGGGCATTCGCTATTGCGCAATCGTCACGCTTGACGTGAAGAATGCATTCAATAGCGCCAGTTGGGACTCCATAGCGCTCGCGCTTAGGAGCATCCACGTACCGGTGTCGTTGTACAAGATTTTGGAAAATTATTTCCAGAATCGAGTACTAGTTTACAACACGGAGGAGGGTCAGAAGTGCGTCCCAATCACCGCAGGGGTACCGCAAGGTTCCATCCTGGGCCCGGTGTTGTGGAATGTCATGTATGACGGGGTGTTGAAACTAAAGTTCCTGTAGGGGTTGTGATCGTCGGTTTCGCAGACGACATCACGCTAGAGGTCTACGGCGAGTCGATCGAAGAGGTCGAGTTGACGGCCGCGCACTGCATACGCAAGGTCGAAGACTGGATGCACTCTAGGAAACTGGAGTTAGCGCACCATAAAACGGAGGTTACGGTTGTGAACAACCGCAAATTAGAGCAACAGGCGGTGGTCAGAGTCGGTGACTGCACCATTACCTCAAGGCGTTCCTTGAAGCTCTTGGGGGTTATGGTTGACGATAAGCTCACATTTAAGAGTCACGTCGACTATGCCTGTAAGAGGGCTTCAACGGCCGCTGCAGGACTATCTCGAATGATGTCCAATAGCTCAGCGGTATATGGCAGCAAGCGTAAACTTCTTGCCAGCGTGGTTTCGTCCATACTTAGGTATGGTGGGCCAGCGTGGTCCAAAGCGTTAGGTACCAACAGTCATCGTCGTAAACTGGAAAGTACCTACAGGCTCATGTGCCTGAGGGTTGTGAGCGCGTACCGTACAGTGTCATACGACGCAATCTGCGTCCTGTCCGGCATGATGCCTATCAGCATAGCCATTAAGGAGGACGTAGAATGCTTCGATCAACGTGACACAAGGGGTTTACGAGGCACCAGAAGGTCATTCTCGATGATCAGATGGCAGCAGGAATGGTCCAATTCCGCAAAGGGTAGATGGACGCATCGACTTATTCCGGACGTATCCGGATGGGTCGGGAGGCGCCATGGAGAAGTTAACTTCCACTTGACACAGATTCTGTCAGGTCATGGTTGCTTCAGGCAGTATCTACACAGATTCGGGCATGCGGGGTCCCCCATGTGTCCCGAGTGCGCGGATGCGGAAGAAACTGCTGAGCATGTCTTCTTCGTGTGCCCTCGTTTTGTGCATGCGCGGAGCGACATGATGGTAGTGAGCGGGCCAGACACCACTCCGGACAACCTAGTTCGGAGGATGTGTAAAGACCCAAACATTTGGAGGGCGGTTTGTACAGCCGCCTCTCAAATAGTTTTAGAATTGCAAAACAGGCGACAGGTTGACCACCGACACGCCAGTGTTAGCTAACGGCCAGTCTCCAGGTTAGTTAGCTAAGTTAGCAAAGAGATCTATCAAGAGGGTGCACAGAGCACAAAAGCCGCTCCCCGAAGCAATACCTAGCGGTGGTCCCGGGGAGTATTATGGGCTGGAGACTGGAGGGGTTTTAGTGGGTCCGGTCACTGATTCAAACCAACCCCACACTCCCTGAGGTTGGTCACCTCAGGGGTTTGGATGCAAATTTCCCCTCCACCTGAAACAAAAAAAAAACATATATATATATATATATATATATATATATATATATATATATATATATATATATATATATATATATATATATATATATATATATATATATATATATATATATATATATATATATATATATATATATATATATATATATATATATATATATATATATATATATATATATATATATGGAGATTTCAATCAGAATGATGCTGATTTTATTGTAAATGATGATAATGGATCGCTTTCACTTCCTGTAGTAGGAGAAAACGAAACTCTGCAATTGATTTTTGACGGATTTAGTCAACTAGGATTACATCAGGTTAACTCAATCCGAAATGAGCAAAACTGTTTTTTAGACTTTTTATTCACCATTTGCTTGGAAGATTTCAGTGTTGACAAAGCAGAATATCCTCTATGGAAAAATGGAAAATTTCATACTGCAATTGAGTACTCGCCGATGATTGATACCGAGAGATCACGACTCTCTGATCATGAGCCTGAATATAAATATGACTTCACTAAAGCAAATTTTGAAACAATCAATCGTAAATTAACTAAAAAATAAAAAATGAAACAGATATGAACAAAGCGGTTGATAATTTCTTATCCTTACTGTACGGTGTTAAAAAATCTACTATACCAATCTAAAAAGAAAATGGCTAGCTAGATCCAATTTGGTTTACCAGGGAAATTAAACATTTTAAGAATAGGAAACAAAAAGCTCACAAAACTTACAAAAAACGTGAAGACCAAGAAAATTGAGACAGATATTTGGACATGTGTAATGTACTGAATACTAAAATATCTATAGCGTATGAGAATTACAACACAAGGCTGGAAAACAACATTAAATCAGACCCAAAACAGTTTTTAAAATTTGCAAACGATAAAATGAAGTCTAATAACTTCCCATCTCGCATGCAATATGAAGACTTTACCAGTACTGACTCAAAACAAATCTGCCACAAGTTTGCGAGTTTTTTTTTTTTCAAACCGTATATAAAAATAACGACGAAATCAGGGACTTTGAGTACTTTTCGCACTTGCATGAACAAATAAATAACGTCTCTATTAAACAAATAACTGTTCAAGAAATCCTCGCAAAATTAAAAGAACTGGATGTTTCAAAAGGTCCAGGTCCAGACGGAATTCCAACCTCACTTATGAAAAATCTTGCTCCTGCTTTCGTAAAACCCCTATTTTGGCTTTTCAACTTATCCCCTATGTCCGGACAATTTCCATCAATCAAGTCAGGCAAGAGATCTGATATAAAAAACTAGAACCAAACCAAACCAAAGAATATTTAATCAGGGAATATTTAATCAGGTAATGAATCCCATAACATGCAACCAACATGGTTTTTACAAAGGAAGATCTACAGCTACCAATTTACTTGAGTTTGTTGATTTCTCTCTTGCGTCTATGAACAGAGGCAACTTCGTGGAAACTCAATATACGGATTTCAGTAAAGCTTTTGGGAGAGTAGATATTCCCATGCTTATGTTCAAATTAAAAAACCTAAATTAATCCACCTAGCGGCTAGACCCAGCCTTTCTCATTCAAACTTTTATTTGTTTCAATAAATCTACATAAACGCTCCAATCCAATAAATGTATATTCACTCTTAAGGTTCTAAAATATTGATGCTGTAATCTATACATATAAAAATGCAGTCCGGTCTGTCTGTCTGTCTGATCCATATAGGCTCGAAAACTACCAAACCGATCGACGTGAAAATTTGTATGTAGGGGTTTTTGGTGCCGATAAAGGTTCCTATGATAGTTTGAAACCTTCTTCTGGAAGGAAGGGGTCCCATACAAATGAAACATAAATTTCGCACAACTCAAGAACAAACCAAGCAATTGAAACCGAATTTGGCATGTGGATGTTTTAAGGAATAACAAATATGTCCATAATGGTTCGACACAACTCCCTTTTCTAGAAGGGAGGGGTTCCATACAAATGAAACACAAATTTCTGCACATCTCGAGTGCTAACCAACTAAATGGAACCAAATTTGGCAGGTGAATGTTTTAAGTGGTAACAAATTTGTTCCATAATCGACCTCAGGCAATATTTTGGATTGTAAGATGGCAACTTCCGGTTTCTGGAAAACAACCAAAATGGCCGATTTCCACCCAATATAATAATATCCGGATCTAGAATGATACTCAGGAGCTAAAATCGATCAGAATTGTCTTCAAATGTCATTATGAAATCCAAAATGGTGACTTCCGGTTTCGGAAAAACAGCGGCAAACGAGCAAATACCACCCAATATGGGTATTTCCGGAAACGTGGATGCACTGGAGCCACAAATCGACTTCAGACAACATTTTTGAATTGTAAGATGGCAACTTCCGGTTTCTGGAAAACGGGCTGAAATGGACGATTCCCATTAAATATGAGTATCTCCGGAACCAGAAAGATGAACAGAAGATGAAAATTGGCTGATTTCCGTCTAAAATGAGTATCTCTGGATAGAATGATACACAGCAGCTGAAATCGACCACAGACCCCATTTTGGATTCTAGGTTGGCGACTTCCGGTTTCTGGGAAACACCCGAAAATGATCGAAAAACACCCAAAATGGGTTTTTCTTCAACCAGAATGACGCTCAGATGCCAGAAATTATCTTAAATACCATTTTTAAATCCAAGATGACGACTACCGGTTTGGGGAAAACAGCCTAAAATAAACAAATACTATCCAATATGAGTATCTCTGGAACCAGAATGATGCATGTAGCTAAAAATTGTCCTCAGGCACCATTTTAACCCTCTCCCGCTCACGAGGTTTTTCATGATTTAAAAATACTTAACGGGTTAAATTGGGCAAAATACTTCGTAGACTTATTTAAATTACTGGGAAATGTTATATTTTGAAGCAAAAAGTTAAATTTGAAATGGTGCTCCAGAGCACCTATGAGCATAGAAGGGACTTATTTTTAATACACGAGAAAATTTTTTTTTTGGTAAAATTTAACTATTGAAGCAGTTATTTAAAAATTAATAAAAATAAAAGAGAAACAATGTAGTTTTCGAAAAAAAAGACTACGTTTACGACCATTTGATTGATTTTTTATGATGGAAAATGAAGAAAAAAAATCTCGCTTTCATTATGCAAAGACGAACATTACACTTCGAACACCAAAAGAGTGTAAAGTGATCACGATGATTGCGTTAGAAACATCTCTGCGCATCTCTAAATGCTGGCCAATATGATATTCCATCGTAACGGATATTTTTAGCCAGCATACGTTGTAAATTTTTGTCTTCTGTATGCCCAGTGGTGCTCTGAGGCACCATATTCAAATTTATGGGACAAGCGAATTAGAATGAAAAATGCTAATTTGGTGTATTGTTACACTCAATAGACAATAGATCTACGTAAAATTTATTTTTATTATGAAATCGATTGATTATTGTTATATAAAAACGGTTGTCAAAAACACACATTATTTTTTTATCGAAAAATCCAGACTTTCTTCTACAGTTTTCTTGATAACAATCCAAACATTGAATTAAGCTGTCATTAGATATGCCAAGTTAAAAGTGTATTAAAAATGCAACATTTTGTAGAAAAAAGAAGTCAAAACTAACTATTTTCTGCCAAAATATGGTCAATACAATTCATGGTGCTCTAGAGTCACCATGAGCGGGAAAAGGTTAAATTGCTAAATTGCAACTTCTAGGAAACAGTCGAAAATGACCGAATAATGCTCAATATGGATATTTCCGTAATCGAGATGATGCATAGAAACTAAACATTGACCTTGGACACCATTTTGAATTTAAAGACGGCCACTTTTAGTTTCTGTAAAACAACCAAAATAACTAACTAACTAACCTCCCAATATTGTTATTTCTGATGTCAGATTGATGCTAGAAAATCTGCTGAAAATGACCGAATACCACCCAATATGTTTATATTAAGAATTAAGGCGATGTACAGAAGCCAAAAGTCGAGAATATTGTCATTTCGGTAAAACCAATCATTTCAAACGATTTGATATTTGACTTTGATCATATCTTATGGCCGATTCTTCGTGCATTTGCAGATTTTAAACAAATCGCAAGGAATCAATGAATTTGAAACGTTCAAATAGTACGATACCACATTTAAATTATGTTGAGGCCACATATATCGATCGAAGCAGGTATAGTTTTAAATAGTCTTTGAATTTCTTTTCTTTCCATAACTTTTCAACCACATATCAAATTGTTATGAAGTTTGTTATTTGTAAGTTCGAGAGATGACTCGTTCGTATGGCACTAGTCTGTTCTAATAAGTCATGTAATCTTTGAGATAATAGACTTTCGTTGTTTTATTTACAATTTAATATATAACGGTTGCTTAAGTTCGATTATAATCAAATAAAATGGGAACGTATAGGACAGACAAACTTTGAAACCACGTGTTCAATCATAATTCATCAGTTAACCCTTAACTGGCCCGCTCATCTGATAATAATATTGATCAAATCGATTTTGTAGTTTCTGAGATAATGAAGTTTCGTGATTTTCACATTTCGGTACATTACAGACGAAGTCACAGTCCGATTACAGTAAAATTCAATAGGGTGTTATGAGGCAGCTAGACTTTTTATTTGACACTAATTTTGTGGAAAACGGGTCAGCCATCTCTGAGAAAAGTGAGTGAGTCCAAGTAGTCTTCGGAATATGATTCTTTTCATAGCTGATTTTCACATTTTTCAACATAACAGGAAAAGTAATAGTCCGATTGCAAAACAAATCAATAGGGTCTTATGGGGCAACTAGACCTTCCATTTGACACTGATTTTATGAAAATTGGTCCAGCCATCTCTGAGAAACATGAGTGAGATTAAACAGTCTTCAGAACACGTTTCTTTTCATAACTTTTGAACCACAAGTTCAAGCTTTATAAAATTCGAAAGTTAAGGTTTTTTTGAGAAGCCCGTTCATTTGAAATCAATTTTGTTCGGTTGTGTAGCTTTCGTGATAATGATGTTTCATGATTTTTACATGTTGATACATAACCTCTAAACTAAAAATCCGATTACAATAAAATTGAATAGGGTCTTATGGGACACCAAGACCTGTCATTTGCAATTAATTTTATGAAAATCAGTCCAGCCATCTCTGAGAAAAGTGAGTGAGAATAAAAATCTGCAATACACACACATACACACACACGCACACACACATACAGAAAATGCTCAGCTCGTCGAGCTGAGTCGAGTGATATATGCCATTCAGCCCTTTGGAGCACTTTTATACTTTCGGTTTTGCAAGTGATTGCTATACCTTTCTAGGAGAAAGGCAAAAAACTGGGATTTGAGTCAGGCCTACTTAGATGGATTGAATCTTATTTGACGAATAGGACACAAACGGTTAGGTTTAAGGGACACCTTTCTGTACCAATTAAAGTGACATCTGGAGTTCCACAAGGCTCCCATTTAGGCCCATTGCTCTTCATTTTATTTGTTAATGACGTTACCCTTGTGTTGAATCGTCTCAAAGTATTGATATATGCCGATGACATGAAATTGTAAATGGAAATAAAAAGCAAATCTGACATCCAACAATTCCGAAAAAAATGCAATATCATATCCTACCGAGAAATCCTGAACATTTCAGTTGCACTCTTGGACAGCAAACTGTAGTAAGGTGTTATCAAATTAGAGATTCAGGAGTGATTAGGGATTCTATGTTAACATTCATTGATCATAACAATACGATCATCAATAAAGCCAACAGTATGCTAAGTTTTATAAAAAGGTTCAGCTACCATTTCGTAGAACCCTACGCTGTAACATCTCTCTTTGTAACATATGTTAGATCTATTTTAGAATACTGTAGTGTTGTTTAGTCGCCTTATCAAGGCGTCCATTCCAATAGAATCGAATTTGTACAAAAACAGTTTTTGTTATATGCACTAAGAAAACTAGGTTGGAGTTCATTTCCACTCCCTTCTTATGAATCGCGTTGCATGCTTACTAATATAGGAACGCTGAAAAAAAGAAGAGAAATTGCTTCGGTAACTCTTGTTAACGATTTAATTTCACAACGCATATGTTCAAAAAATTTACTAGAAAAACTCAACTGTTATGCTCCTACACGCTCATTAAGAACGCGAAAAATTTTTGTAATAAATACTTATAGAACAGAATATGCCATGGCCGGGCCAGTTAATAGTATGATGAGTCTTTTTAATAAATATTGTGATGTTATTGATTTAACGATGTCACGAAATTCACTTAGGAAATAAATTGAACACTAGAATTACATAACTATATTTGTTATGTTAGCAATAGTTTTTAAGATGTAATCTACTATGATTGACGCAGAAAAAAAAAACAAATAATTTTGTTTGGCAGCTTGACATTATTATAAAACTTCCAATAAAAAGAGCTGGATGGAGAAATGCAAGACAAATTGAAATTGAATAGTGATGTTTCGAAGATTTTATTGGTTTCAACATTTTTGAGAATACTCAAATTCCAGTGATGCAATATGACTTTCCACCAATTTCAAATAATAATTTGAGTAATTTGGAATTTACTTCCATCATTTGAATTATTGCACACATGGATATAAATATGTGTGAAAGTGAGCATAACCATATCTTAAACACACTCTAACACACACACACAGGAACTGAGTCGAGTGATTTACGCCATTCGGTTCTTTGGACTAATTTATTCCTTTGATTTTGCCAGTGTTTGCTATTACTTTCCAGGAGAGTGTCAAAATACTTAGTGGAAAAGAGGCTTAATAATGATATTTTATAATGAAATAAATTTCTACAATCCAAACGAAACCAAGCGAAAAAATAAAGAAAACATGAAAATAGTTTTGCGTATGTGCGTACATAAATGTGTTGTTTATAGTCGTTTTTCAGCTTAAACTATTCTCACTGTGAAAATCCCGGCGCTCACAGTTTTTAATGTGAATCGGGACGGCATCAAAGCATGGGAGGAACAATGGCTTCCTCCTCTATACTACTCGAGAGTGCCTCATTAAATATCATAAATTATTCGACTAACCTGCAATTTTTTATTGTCGATATGCTAACCCAGTCCTATTAACATTTTTCTCTCCCGGTGTTGTTTACATTTTCACCCCGGTAGCCACTAGAATATTTTCCACGAATACCAGCACGTACGAGTCGCGTAACCACTCGAACTACGTATACCTTTCTCTTTACAAGACCGCTGAACCGAAGAAAAAACCCCGATATCAATACACGGTCGACTCCAAATACATATTTCTCTTTACACTAATTAACATCGCGATCGTATCTTATTTTCGCGAAAAAACGCCTGAAATGAACTTAAATTTGCTTCAAAAGTGTAGCGCCTCATGAAATTCCGGTTTTTGCTTTTTTCTAGTGTCAAGTCAACTGCATGTGTCAAATTCTGCAGCCGTGTTATCAGCACTGCCAGCAGTAGACTGCGCTTGCATATAGTCTAGATGTCCAGGTTGTTATGATTCTGTTTAATTTTATGTCATCAAAAATATTAAAAATTTGGTAACCACGTACTGTTAACAATGATATAATAATGATTGGATTCTGTCCCGATTCACTTTAAGCATTTCAATCCTTTCTATCATTTTCTATAATCATAGTAATGATAGAAGGAGTAAAAAATATAATTTATTCTTTCCAATGTTATGATGCTGCAAAAGCTTCATCAAATATCCGAGCACGTAGTACCTTGAGATGAAAATCACCTCTTTCAGTTAGAATTCAAAATACAAAAAAAAAAAGAAATAAAATGTAACGCATCTTCGTGAAGGCTGCATGGTGCCTCGGAGCCTACATTCCAGGGTGTATAAATCAAGAGAGAACGGAAATAGCGCAACTGGCCAAATTTCCGGATAAAGAAACTTATCTTCAACGATATGCGTCACTGATGAAATCAAACTAGACGGCAATAGTGAACAGTGAAAATATTAGGGTTTAGTTTTATAATTTTATACTCAAGTATTGAACGAATCAAAATAAAAGTATTTGTTTTTATGTTCTTAATACGTAACTTTTTGCGTAAATGTAATCGTTTAGCTCACTTTAGAGGTCAAAATGTTGTGACTTTTAGAGTTACCTGGAAGACTTAATGCTTAGTTCTTGTCTGCTGCATTTTCTGAAAAATAAATATTAAGACTTGCGTCGTCTTGATTGAAACATAATATTAATCAAAATAATTAAACATGAGATATATTTTTATTTATAATTAAACATAAGATATATTTTTTAAATATAAAAAAGTAGACGACCGTGACAGGACTCGAACCTGCAATCTTCGGATCCGAAGTCCGACGCCTTCTCCATTAGGCCACACGGCCACCGCTGGGCGAGACTCACTATTATGCTGGCACGATATCTTTCAATTCAGCACAATTAATGCATATTGTTTCCTACTGTGTCCGAAACTATTAAATCTCTTCCAGCTGTGAAAATTTGTCAAGACGACGGCGTTGCCTGTGCCAGCGTGCGCGGACTGACTGAGGGAACCTTAAAGTGTGTGGAACTAGTAATAAATCTATCTCCTCGGTAGTCATCTAGGCCGCACGAGGAAGGAACTGTAGCAGTGGAGGATAACAAAACTATTTCCCAAAGAGCCAGCAGCAGCAGCAACGGGAAGCGCAGCAAACTATACAATTTGATTTGTGAATGCGTAACTGCGAAAATGTACAGCTTCCGGTTCACAACGTGGTGTGTCTCTAGTCCAGTGGAGTACGTAGCACGCCAAGCCTTATTCGATGTGGAGCATGCCCGTTCCAAAAATTTCCTCGCGTTCCAAAGAACTGAGCCCAGGAACGAAGTCCCGCTTGCATTGGGCAGTAGTTACATGCCTAGTAATCTGGAACACAGAAATCTCATTTTTACGCAGTTGGCTCTGTTCCATAAGCGCAAATAGAACGAAGAATGGAAGAGAGAGAGAGAGAGAGAGAGAGAGAGAGAGAGAGAGAGAGAGAGAGAGAGAGACACCAGAGAGACACACCAGAGAGACAGACAGTCAGACTGCGTTCTTTCGCTTGCTTGTGGGTCGCCTTGTACGATTGTATTATTCGAAAACATTGTGGCACACAACGTGAAGCCCCCAAAAAGACTACATTGCGTTTAATCGTTACTCGTCTATTGCGTGCAGAGTTCGTAGTTCGTGTACTAATTTGGTCCATGTTTCACGTGATCGTTTTCAGTACAACGCTAGCAGAAGAATTCATCGCACTTCCCGGCTTCGACTTTTCCGGCAGTGAAACGCTTGCACGTAGTGGCGGCACGGCGATAAGACCTTCGGGCTTCCTATTGAAATTGAAAACGAGCACATCTTTGTTTTGTTGGTGGGAAATGCATTCCGTCCGGAGGAGGTCCCCTGCCGAATTGGTGCAGTGCTATATAGATTTGTTGTCGTTGGTTGGATCGTTTTACGGATAGCTTTGGGGCCACGCAACATTGTCTTGTACTTGTCGCTATTATCAGTTCCTGCGCGTTAAGGAAGTTTTGATTGTTGCTTTCCGCTAATTGATAATGAGTTACTATTACATTTGAAGTGCACTGTTCGCTGTTCGTTTTTGACTAGAGGAAAAGAAAAGAGTGAGTTTCGCTCTGATTTTTGGATCGTTTCAAATAAAATGTTGTAACACCGAATGCCATGTTTATGTTATACCCACGTTACACCTTAAATGCGCCAGATACATTTCAGACATCAACTTTTCTATCTTGGTTCACTGTTTCCTGATATTTATCCTTCATGGGAAAACGAGCACTCAATTCAGATATAACCAGCAGCCATCAGTTGTAAATGTTAATGGATGGCAATTTTGTTTCACCGAGATTACCAAAAACATCGAAAGCATCACTAAAAATGTCCAAACAGTCACAACTGCCCAAATACCATTCAATAGGAATATTTCCAGAACCAGAATGACGCCCAGAAGACAAAAATTGACTTCACATGCCAGAAAAGCTGAAGATGACCGAACACCACCCAATATGAGTGTTTTTAGAATTCAGTGATGTACAGAAGCCAAAAGGCAAGGATGTAGTCAATCCGATAAAGCTTTTTGTCTTTTAACTTTGATCGTAGCTAATATCCGATTCTTCAGGCATTTGAAGACTATAAACAAATCGCCGGGTCAGTTAGTATTACATAAATATTATTATTTTCATCAGAAGTTTCTGTTTTTAACATGTTATTATTCTGTGAATAAAGTAGGGCACAGTTATTCTGTCATGATTTTTTTTCCTGTATGCCTGAAGGGCACTGGGTACTGAAATGCCACTGCGACAGTCTTGCTGATTGTCTTTTGTGGCTGGCCCCGATTGCTGTGCACAAGTTACGGATTGCTCGTACTCATTGATGGAGTAGAACTGTTTTGTTGTAAACATGTACTACAATTAGGTACAACATACTTGATGAAACTGATGATCTGCTTGGGATTAGAGCTCCATACTTGGTACCGTAAAACGGGGCGAAAAGAAACAAAACTTCTAATCTTGAAAAATGTTATTAGAAGTCTTCGATAACATTCAAAAATCATGTAAAAAATTTTTTTTGGATAGTTCAACAGTAAACAAATCAACCAAACTTATTTATGGGTTAGAAGCACCGCTGTCAGTTTGTTGAAAAAAATTACAAAATGAAGGCTCGAGCTCAGAGCGATTCCAGGTGCCGAAAAACTTTGCCTATGGAAGCAATTTTGTTCCACTTTGAGCTTATTCCTGTGCTGTACTGGGTCGGTAGTGAAGCATTTAAAGTTTTCATAGTGAATTTGAGGATTGTCCTAAGGTATTCATCGACCTTTTACTTATGTTTCATGGGAAACTCCCTGTTTGCAAATTTACGGGGCGAATAGAAACAACAAGAATGGATTATTTATTTATCGAAATGGTAGTTACACCCTTGATAGAGGTAACCTAAATCCATGTTTTAAAACTGTTACTTTAGTTCTAGCCATTACGGTACGTTTCGTACACTGCAAAGTATATCGAAGACTGTTTCTATTCGCCCCGTTTTACGGTATGGAGTTAGAAGGTAGCTTCCTAAGAAGTTGTACCTAGAGGAAGCAAGAGCTCCGCAAGAGTGAAGTTAATGCTCTGAACTCTCTGGTCCAGATTTGCAGAATCGGCAGGTGTCGTTCAACACTACACCGATTTTCTTTAAATGATAAAAAGCGGGACAGTGTCCGGTAAGGAGTCCTGTGATTATCCGTAGTTCACTACGATTTAGACTAAGTAACTTTCTGGCGGTTCCAGGATTCGGATAGACAAACTGTTTGGCTTGTCTACAACCCTGTACCTGTTGCCATTGGGATGCTATTTCTAGCTTCCCCTACTTAGTAGTTCGCTTTTGATAGCAGAATTGAACGTACCCAGAAACGGCTCGGGGCCAATAAACCGCTGAGCTGATCCCTGTATTGCTAGGTAGTCAGCGTGTTCATGACCTTCGACTCCGTAATGTCCGGGCACCCAAAACAGAAAAACTGTGTTCTGCCGGGAGAGTTCCCGTAGAGTTTCAATGCATTCCCAAACAAGTTTGGAAGCGCATTTGACGGACTTAAGAACTAGTAGTGCTGCTTGACTGGCCGAGAATATACCGTTTTTCGCATGTCTGTAGTTGCGTTTTAGACATATTTTTGCGCAGATATATATAGCACATACCTTCGCTTGAAAAACGGTGGGTCATTTGCCCAGGGAAAATGTTTTCCTGATACCGGGTCATTTTCGAGCCATCCGTATAAAAACTGACGATGCCAGGTGGAAGATTAGGCCCTCCGTTGTTCCACATAGAGCGGTTTGTTTCCGTCACCCTATACGGAATATCCATGTTGGTGCTAACGTCAATCCAGTCGGAGACTGTAGTTAATCACCTTAGGCCACTACACAAAGGCAGCATAGGTGATTCTTGGTCGGGCAATGGTCTTGTAAGACCAGAGTGCCAAGTCTGGTTTCAGTCTCCAGGTCTTACTGAACAGAGTTCTGCAGGCCCAGATCACCGAGGTCGCTTTCTTAGCGGTATGATTCAGTTATGCAAACCAGTTCAGTTTCTTATCCAGAATAATTCCGAGGTATTTGACTTCATTGCTGAAGCCCAGTCTAACTCCATTCAGTGTTGGAGGAGTGATGGAGATCTTCCTTCGTCTACTGAATGGGATTAGGACTGTTTTTAAAGGGTTTATGTTTAAACCCTCCTGTAGACACCATAATGTGGTGGCATTTAAAGCCGCTAGCATTCGGCTCGACAGAGTTGCGTCGTCTTTACCTCTGACGATGAGGACGATGTCATCAGCGTATCCAATCCCCTCGTATCCAAGCTGTGAAAGCTTATTGAGAAGTGCGTCGACAACTAGTGACCATAACAAGGGCGAGAGAACTCCTCTTTGCGGGCATCCCTTGATCACTGACATTGTTACAAACGAATCTCCCAAGGTTGCTGTGATCACTCTGCTAGAGAGCATTGCGTGTATCCAGCTCCTTGAAGTGTGGTCGATTCCCTTTTTGGAGAGAGCCGTATTAATTGATGCAAAGGTCGTGTTATCGAACGCCCCTTCAATATCAAGAAAGGCACATAGCGCCGTCTCCTGATAACTCAGGGACTTTTCAATCAACGTCACTAAGCTGTAAAGAGCAGTTTCTGTTGACTTGCCGCTTTGATAGGCATGTTGGTTCCTATTCAGCGGGGAGTCTTTAAGAAACTCATTACGGATGTATTTATCCATTATTTTCTCCATCAGCTTAAGAAGTGATGAAGTCAGACTTATGGGTCTAAAAGTCTTAGGTAGGGTTTTATCCTTTCTTCCAACTTTGAGGATAAACACTACCTTTACCTCCAGCCAGTTATCCGGAATATGGCCCAGGATAAAACTGGCTCTGAAGAGGTTGATGAGTTCGGACATGATAGCTGCGGCCGATTTTTGTAGAAAGATGGGGAGTGGACCTGGAGACTTTATATCGATCCTCTTTCCTTACTTGTCCTAAACCGTTAGTATTGTCTTTGGACATCGTCTTTTGGAGCCGCGTAGCTTCCGGCAGAGTTTGGATTCTTCTGTTCCTTAAAGGATTCCCAACCTGTATTCTTAGGGTTCCTGAACATCTCTCTTTTCAGAGCGTTAGCTTCTACATTAAAAACCATGTGTCCGTGGTCCGACAAACTAGGTTCTACTAGGGCTTTCTGAAATAGAGGCGCTACACAGAGTGAGATCAAGGACCTTCTGTCTGATAGCGTTGATAAAGGTGGGGTTATTCCCTACATTACATACATTGACATCGTTAGAAGTAAAGTATTCAAGTAGGTACTCACCCCTAGTGTTGGTATCCGAGCTGCCTCAGATCGCGTGGTGGGCGTTGGCATCGCAGCCGATCAGAAACGGCTTGTTGATGGCCCTGCAGGCCGACGTGACAACCATCTCCTGCTTTCCTCTGATTGTCGGTACTTCAACCGTGACGGCAACGACATCGCGTTGGTTAAACTCTGTAATAGGTAAACATTTTAGTTCTCTATTTAGCAGAATTGCAGTCCTTGGTTTGGACTGCGTGTCGCAGTAGATTAACCTACCGTTAGGAGCGTTAAGTCCGAGAACTTTGGATTCGTTGATCCACGGCTCCTGGATGAATGCAGCCGCTATCTGCTCTTTGGCTAATCTCCTGCAAAGAACATCCGAGGCGCCTTTTGCATGATGGAGATTCGCTTGCACGCAGCGAAGGCTGCTCACTTTGCAGTGCAGTTGCCGTCTTTATCCGGATCGGAAGATGATCCGGATATTGGCTGACGGCTGCCAACAGCGGTTTGGATGGTTGATGGAAGTTGCTCTTCCTCACTGTTCGGCTTCGGTTGCAGCATTCGATTGGCAACAGAAGGTCGTCGCGCACTCTGTGTCGGTTTTTGACTCCGGGGGGTGCGACTGTTCGGTGGTTGATGCAGTGGTGACAGGGCACTCACGGGGAGCATCCTGCGCGTACCTTCCCAACCGCAGGGTTGCGTTCGGAAGGTTGTGGGGCACTCACGGAGGAGTTTCCCACGCGAACCTTTAGCCCATTCGCAGGATCGCTTTGCCTGGATGGTGGCAGGGTACTCCCGGAGGAGTTACCCGCACGTACCTTCTCTTACATTGCGACGGAGTCTTTCCTGTCTGTGACGTTCGGCCTTCCGCTTACCTTGAGGATGCGTGCTTTGCCGAAACCGTAGTGCAGTTCATGGTTTCCACTTTCGATGAGTTTGGCCGATTCTTCGTTAGTTTCCAGAACTAGCTCGACCAAGGTCTTTACCAATTTTCGGTTACAGACTCGCCACATTTGGGTGGAGAGATGGTCATTCTGATTCTGGAGTGAACGAAGGATCTTCTCGCCCGGAGAGTTCACACTGTCCGCGAAGTAACCGACATAGCGTCTGGCCTTCGGCAGATCCTTCATGTGGTATACACGAAGCTGTGCTCCCTCCCACGGTACGAGAGAAGGTACCTCTCTTTCCAACCACTGCACTGTGTCGGTGTCGGCACAGGCAAGTTGCTGGAAGCCATTTTTTAGATGGCAACCGTTAAACTTGGGCTTGGTGGTTGGATTTTCCTGGTCAGCAATGTGATCGAAGATGGAGGTCCGGACAGTCTGAAGCTGGTCCGTTGTGAGTAGGGAGCTGGGGTGGGTAGCAGAAGTAACTGCAAGGCTTATAGCTCCCGCCATGTTCCTAAATGTGGCCGTTGGGAGCGGCTTCAGACCCCATGACCCCAAACCAGTACCGTTCCGCAGTACCTTTTTTTAGGCTGTGGACACTTAGTACTGGTACTTGAGGACACCAGGTCGTCCGAACGCTGTCGCTTGACGGCGACTTGGTTTGTTTGAGCAAGCTGCTCTGTCGAAAGTAGGGCCAGCTTCCTGGCTTCTTCGTACGAGAGACCGGAGCGAAAATTTTTGCTCAGTCGCCGCAATTGCGCGTTTAAAAGTCGCTTGATAAGTGGTGCCGATGATTCAGGTTTCCCTTCTTCATCGGGCTGTGTCTCTGAACCGGGGAGTAAGTCTATTTGACTTTCATCATTCCCTTGTGGAGAACGTAGGATTAAGGATGAAGCAGAAAGTCCTCCGTTCAGCGATTCGCTGTCGAGGTTTAAGTCGTCCTCATGCTCCATCTCCTCCGTTCCGCCCGATGCGTTTGTTTTTATGGGACTGCGCTCCGATGAGTCCGTGGGTACCGGCAAAGAAAGGCTGCCGGTGGCCGAATTTTGTGAATTGGTGTTATCCATAAAATTCCCACAAGTCGCTGGGTAAAGAAGAGTCCGCTGCATCAGTGACCCGCGTGATGCAGTAAGGGCTAATTACTGTGAAGGGTGCCCTGGTGCTCCACAGGCTCCGTTAGAGGCTGGGTATTTGCTCACCCCCCCCTCCACCACGTCATCCATCGGCACGGGTCGCATAACACCTTAGCTTAGGGGTTTAACCATTGGATTTTACGCAATAACCATGGTTTAGAGCTGTTACAACCATCCTCCTTTACAGGGGCTTAGGACCCTCTGCTCCAGTTCTCCATACTTCAAGTCTATTCGTAAAGGTTAGACTGAACCAAGGTGAATAGTAACAGGCGGAGTTAAAAATGTCATGATTTAAGACTTCGAATATTACAACAAAACATATATTTTTCAAAGTGCCTTGTTTATCATTATACTAAATCATGAAACATCGAAGAATTGATGCTTGGTCATTGTTCCAATAATGACTTTAAACTGCAACCTAAAATATAAAAAAACAGTATTCTGTAAAACCACAACAACTTTATTCTCTTGCAAATTAGCTTTTGTCCTGTCAAGGAATTCAGACTGCTTTAATGTTTTTTCGCTCCATACGATGGTGTTCTTTCCCAGCTGGTTCCGAGGTACAATGCTGGCCTAACAAGCCAGTCGTCGTATGTTCGAGTCCCGGCTCGAGAGAGACTGTTAGTGTCTTTGCTTTGCTTTGCTTTGCTTTTATGATGGAGCCCAATCTTGTTGTAATGTCCATTTAGTTTTACCGAAATGTACATGAGCCCAAGGTGCAACTGTGTCGGTTTAAAACTTTTGGTAAACAAATTGATTCATTTTTACCCTTTTCAACGAATATTAATGGGGTTTTACCGGTAGCCGTAATTCCCGCCCAAACCATCACCGAAACTGCATGATGTGATCGAGCTACGTTCATACGCTTAAAAGAGCCTTTAGGCAAAAAATGACGGTCATTTTGGTGATTATGCAATTGCTCCAGAGTGAAAATTTTCTCATCGGTGAATAAAATTGTGCGAAGGCGTCCATCGATGAATTCTTTAAACAGAATCTTCGATTTTCGGTACCGATTTACTTTCATCCTGTCATTTAGGTGAGGATTTTTTGAAAATTTGTAACAACGTAATCCTTGTAAAAAATAATTCGTACAGATTTCGGTCCAATTTTTAATGATTTTGCCATTTTTCGAATTGACTTTCTAGAATCATGGTTAATCCGGTGACGAATAATTATCCGGTCATATAAATTCTTAAAATTTTGTATGAACCGGGGACATTACATGACATTACCCCACCCAAAAGCTGTCCACGTGGAATGTGGATGGCTCCTTAGTACACGCAAAAGTTGAAGTCTTGTACAATGATTGTGTCTTCCTGATTCGCACAAATGTTGCACAGAAATCGCACAATAAATGTGTGAAACGCATAACGCAACAGTTGTACTGCGAATACATTGACATAGAATGAAATCAGAATATGTATCATATACCGACACTTTATTTCTCACGTCGAGTGTATTAGTGACTGCTACTCATGGAGCAATGCAAGCAGCAAACAACAACTTGTGAACTCACTAGATTTAAATAGCTATAATACTCGATCGATTTATCTCGATGGATTTGGTCATTAAAAAGTACCATTGAATGATTTGCAAATAAAACGAAACAAAATTCTGTTCACAACATTTTGTAATCAACGCTAGCTTCACCGCAAAACTAGCAAAACCCTCAATTCCACAAAGCCACAAAAGTGTTGCTGATTTTTTATGGCAACACTTGTAAATTGTGAATAATTATTATTTGTCATCAGCGTTGCCATTGTGCCAGATAAATCAGGATTTTGCCAGATTTTTGTTTGCACGCCAGACAAACAGATAAACCTCAGAATCTGCCAGATATTTGTAAATGAGCCAGATATTTGCCAGATTTCATCCGCGTCGTCTCGCAAAAAGGTCATCACTGCGAGATGGGCCGTGCCTGGTCTTTATCTACCTACACCCGGCGAGAGGGAAAAAAAAGGTCATCACTTTCAATTCTGCCAGGAATTTTACCCAAAAATGAGTGACAGATTTTTGCCAGACTTTTTGTTTTCGTTTTGCCAGATTTTGTTCAAAACTTAGTGGCAACGCTGTTTGTCATTCTGTGCACGCGCTTTTTTCTCAAGCGACGAGAGAAATTTCTCTCTCGCTCGTAGAATTTCCATGTATGTGCGACAAGACTAGACACGTCACATACAATTTGCAGGTTGCTCTTTCGCTTCTCTTTCGGTTCGGATTGCGACGCGCAAGGCGATATCTCGTTGCTTCATGAAATGAGCGAGACACCCGTCTGTACATACTTGATACCAGTGTTGTTAGTCTCACTCATACTGTCGGTGCGTGCTTGCTGCTATTCAGAGGAATGCATGAAGAAGAAAAAGTATCTCGAAAGCGTGTGTGCGAAAGACTTGAGAAGCGTAGCATATGTCTCGTCCTCAAGCAGAAAGGAGGAGAATGGTTTTGCTTCTCGCTCGCTTTGCAATGCTGCTTGATACCAGTTGAAACTGTTTAGGTGTAGTAGTTTGGAGCTGCCAAATACATTGGAGAAACGCTAGAACATTAATTGCGTTATGCTCAACACGCAATCATTGTACTGGTTCCGAATTACATCAACAATTGCGCTAAAAACGCACAATTTTGTACTGGTTTCGCACCATCCATCTTTTGCGTGTAACTAATCCAGATTTCATATATAATCCATTCCATATTTGGGATGCAACCGTAAACTTTACTACTCATGTCCTTGCGGAAAAGTAACTTCATCCGCATACAATAATTTGTACTATTTCGCATTCGGATGGCAGCGAATGCGCGCCACTGGAGATATAACGATTACATCTGTCGATTAAATTGCCCCGGAGGGAAGGGGACCAACAATTGACCACCGACATTCGGCTGATAATTCGTACAATTGCGATTTCCCTCGCTAACCCCGAAACCTGTCGGCCCAGAAGTCCTTCTCATGTTGAAATACCGTTCACCACTGCATATTAAGTTAGTTTTTCAAAGTAGAACGAGAGGGCAAAGTTTGTCTTGCGTGACTTACAATTTATGAGTTATGGCATTGCGCTATAGCGAACTAGCGACAACCAGATACGATTGAGCGTGGCGTACGGACTGGGAAGCCACAGCAGGCACAGGTCGCAGGGAATCGGCCTCCCGTGAGACCCGATCCGTAAAGGACACGGCACCACTGCTGGCGTGAGCCGTAGGTTGAATGGAGGATGCAGAAAAAAAGCTACTTAACTAAATAAGTTTAATTCTGCATCACGAAGAGATAACTTTTTTCGCGTTACTCAGTCGTTCCGTTCAGATTTTAGTTCCTCGACCTGTCTGCTGTTGCCTGGCTTCGTTTGAAGTCTGGAGCACGTGCCAGGAATTGATTGTCTTCATTAGCCTTTCTTGCGGCTTGCAACGTAGTAATCAATTCACGGTTCAGTTTGAAAGAAATCTTTGTGTACTATGCATGGGCAATATTCTACTTTTGAAGCGGTAATTATTCGAACGATCTCCTAATGTGTGTGTGTGTTAAACT
The DNA here is from genome assembly GCF_029784165.1 of Wyeomyia smithii. Classification (NCBI taxonomy): domain Eukaryota; kingdom Metazoa; phylum Arthropoda; class Insecta; order Diptera; family Culicidae; genus Wyeomyia; species Wyeomyia smithii. The sequence continues at coordinate 191,976,438 of NC_073695.1, read as the reverse complement.
AAGCACTTAGTCGTTAAAGAGATTGAGGCTAGCCTCTTTTCTTACGGAACCGCCCTAGGGCGGCTGGGAAAAGTAGTATTCTTGAATGTAGGTTTTCATGCAGTGCAACGCAGCATAGTCCTGCCGTAATCCTGTGCTCGTTTGATGCTGAAGTATTTTTTGTTCTGTTTTTTGCTTCATTACCAATCTGATGATGCAGTTCGTAAGCTAGCGCACAATCCTTGCATTTACCTTTTCAACATTCCACCGCGTACAATCTCCCGTGGGTAATGACCGAGGCTCTCACCACAGATTATTGTCGAATCAATGCCACCGGGATACGCACGGCTGCGATGGCAGTGATTCTAATGCGGTCGATTCAATCTTGTCTTTTGTCCTGCCATTCCGTCGTCGCCGTTGCTGGCATCGCGACGCTGCTATTGCATGCGCTAATAATTCCCGATCAAAAGCACCAACAGCAGCAGAATAATAATTCGCTAAATTTCCATGCATTATCGAACATGGTTCTGCGGCAAAGTCCCTGAAACCCAATGCCTGAATGCTGCGAAATCGCGTATCTTATCCGGTTTATTTATTGCACATCTTCAAACCGCAATTTGTGTCGCATCGAACGAGACCACTGACTTTCGAACGTGGCGCTCTCTGGCGGCCAGCTGCTACTGGTCTGCGGGTTGACGGCTAATGGCGCAATTCTCGCGTCCTTTGATGACACGAGCGGTGCTGGTCAATCGACTGTCGGTTCTCAGCAAGGGGTGTGTGTGCTGTGTACATGCCGCCAGAGCAGCCCAACGGCAAAGGGCAAACCCACTGCTGCTGGGTTGCAGTAATTCCCCACTGTGCGATCCATTTCGTACTAGTCGAGGCCTATATTTGCAGAACTTCGCTGCTGAACCGTGACGGGATCCGATCCATCGAAGCAGCACGTCCTAGCCAAGATTGAAAATGGAATCCTATCAGCGTAGAAACCCGCCTAGCTCTTTAACATGATTGCGTGTTGGGTAGTTGTTTTTTTTATGATTTTGGATTCGCTGCTGTAGAGAAAAAGAACTATGTCAATAATTAAATTTGTATTCTCAAAAGCAACTATTTTTTGTCACGATTTTGTGATTATAACCTACCTGATGTACTTAATCACTCGACTTAATCAATGGTAAATGAAATCGTTGTCCTTCGATTTTTAAGGGAAGAATATACCGTTCAAATCGAATGGTAGTGGTCTGATCTACGTAAAATGTCAGCAAAATGTCGATTTTGCCCCAATTCCCCTACAATACAAAAATAGGTTTATCTGCTGACATTTGACGTTGATTAGACACCTACCATTCGATTTCTGAGACATTTTTACTCAAAATAGGATAAAATTTGACTACCACTTTAAGATATTAGCGAATTACCATTAATGCTCAGAAATAATCGTTACTATTTTGCTTTGTGAAATTTACAAGAACCATGCCAAAACCGGTTTCGTAGAATCAACGTTTTGAGCTCAGATTTTGTCCGATTTAAGATCTGTTTTTTTAAAAGATTGGTAAAAAGATGCTAATATGTGGACAAACTCTTGGAATTTTGATATTTGATCTTAAAACAAAATGGCGTCGAAAAAACATCAAAAATTACCGGTTTCTCAAAAATTAAAAATGGCGCCATTGTTGCCTCTTAAGTTAAAGTAAAAGCCATAACAGAAATTTTCTTATTGGGTGCGATGCAAACGCCCATCATACAATTTGGAGTAGTTCTGATGTGAACAAAAGAGGTGAGTCACTCTCAGAACTTATTACACAACACGATACTGATATTTGCAACCGGGGAGATTCTCCAACTTTCATGAACTCAATAAGGGAAGAGGTTCTCGATCTCACATTGTGCAGTTCTGCAATTTCTGAAAATATTAAAAATTGGCATGTTTCAGAAGAAATTTCTCTATCTGATCACAACCATATTTTATTTAAGTACGCAGCAAATGGTTTACTTAATGAAACCTACAGGAATCCTCGTAAAACGAATTGGGAGTCTTACAGCTCGGCCCTTGAGGGTGAGAGTGATATAATTCCGATCTCTATAAATTGTCATCATGAGCTTGAAATTGCATCTGAAAACATAATAGGTAAAATCAAACAGGCCTACCATTCTAATTGTCCGGAAAAAAAGCGTTCCATAAATAGAGACGTTTCTTGGTGGAACAAACGATTGGAACACCTTCGAAAGAAAACTAAGAAACTGTTCAATCGGGCTAAAGCAACATCAAATTTGGTTGAATATAAAAAGGCCCTAACTGAGTATAATAAAGAGATAAGAAGATCCAAACGAAAAGACTGGAGGTTCAATTGCGAACAAATTGAGAGCGTACCAGTCATCAGTAGACTTCAGAAAGTTCTCTCCAAAACTTACTCTAATGGCCTTGGATCCCTCAAGAAAAGTGATGGATCTTTTACTTCAGGGACAGAGGAAACGTTGAATATGATGATGGAAGTTCACTTTCCTGGTTCTATTCCTATTTCTAATACAACAACAAACACTTCAATGCTGGGTCTCACTTCAAGTATCGAAAATGTTGAAACTAGACAAAATGGCACACTTAGTGGACCAAAAATATCCAAAAATGAGGCTGAAAGTCTAGGCAACAAGATCTTCACAGCCCCTAGAGTAGAATGGGCTATTGACTCTTTTGCTCCATTCAAGTCTCCAGGAGTTGACGGAATCTATCCAATACTTCTTCAGAGATGCAAAGGTAGATTAGTACCTGCTTTAACAAAAAGCAAGTCTTTCGCTAGGTTATATTCCTACAGCTTGGCGGCAAACCAGAGTTGTTTTTATTCCTAAGACAAACAAAAAAGACAAGTCGTCACCAAAATCCTTCAGACCAATAAGTTTGGCCTCTATTTTTCTCAAAATAATGGAAAAACTTATTGACGAATACATCAAGGATGCAATACTTTGCAGAAACCCGTTGAGTAAAATGCAATTTGCGTATCAAAGTGGAAAATCAACAGTGGATGCTCTTCACTCAGTTGTAACAAAAATTGAGAAAACCTACAAGGCTAAAAAAATGATGTTGGCAGCATTTCTCGACATAGAAGGAGCCTTCGACAATGCAAGCTATAAGTCCATGAAAAAAGCAATGAAAGCTCACAGGTTTGAGAACTGCCTAATTGAGTGGATTGTTGAAATGCTTACAAAACGAGAAATACTGGCGCATCTTGGAGATTCGTCGCTTAAAGTAATAGCTGTTAAAGGCTGTCCGCAAGGAGGAGTTCTTTCTCCACTACTATGGTCTTTAGTAGTAAATGATCTCTTAAAAAACTTAGAGTCACTGGGGTTTGAAGTGATCGGTTTTGCGGATGACGTGGTTATTATAGTCCGTGGTAAATACGATGACATTATCTCAGAACGAATGCAATCAGCTTTAAACTTTACTTCCTCGTGGTGTAGAAGAGAAGGATTAAATATAAATCCATCTAAGACTACACTAGTACCGTTTACAAAAAGAAGGAAAACTAATCTCAACATTCTTTACTTAAACAGTGTTCTGCTGACATTCTCCATGGAAGTTAAATATCTTGGAGTAATCCTGGATAGTAAGCTTCTCTGGAACGCACACGTTAAACAAGTCTTAAACAAAGCTACCTGTGCTTTTTGGGCTTGCAAAAAGACTTTTGGGAAAAAATGGGGGCTTAAGCCTAGAATGATACAGTGGATCTACTCGGCTATAGTAAAACCCAGAATAACATATGCAGCTTTGATATGGTGGCCTAAAACCAAAGAAAAAACGACTCAACTCAAGTTTGAAAAACTGCAAAGGCTTGCCACTACAGCTATTACAGGGCAATGGGTACCACTCCGTCTAAAGCCCTTGATGCTCTTCTCAACCTTCTGCCCTTATCTCAGACTATTCGACTAGATGCGCTCAAAAGTGCAATTAGGTTATGTCGTACATATGCTCTCTATGAAGAAGACCTAAATAGTCACCTACGAATTTTGAAGGAGTTTTATATAAATCCTCTAATACTAAAAAAAGAAGATCTGATGGAAAAAAAGTATGATTTCAACCATCTATTTATAGTTCTAGATCCAAGTCGTAGTGAATGGGAATGTGGAGGGCCCAGCACCCGAGATGGCTCAATAATATTCTACACTGATGGCTCAAAAATGGGAAATCGGGTAGGGGCTGGCATATCAGGCCCTGGAGTAAGTCTTTCAGTGGCGATGGGAACATGGCCCACGGTGTTCCAAGCTGAAATCTATGCCATTTTGGAATGTACCTGGATCTGCTTGAAAAGAAAATATCGAAATGCTAACATATGCATTTTTTCCGATAGTCAAGCAGCCTTGAGCGCTTTGAAATCTGTTACTTGCACTTCCAAACTAGTTTGGGAATGTGTTAAAATGCTTCAACAACTAGCTACGCGCAACAAGGTAAACCTCTACTGGGTTCCTGGACACTGTGGTATCGAAGGTAATGAAAAAGCAGATGAGCTAGCAAGAGCTGGATCAGCAATGACACTTATTGGTCCTGAACCATTCTGTGGGGTTTCCTTTAGTGCCCTGAGAATGGAGCTATCAGAGTGGGAAAAAGGTCAGGCGCTGCTGAACTGGGAAAGCACTAAAATAGCTCGTCATGCGAAACGATACATCAAGCCTAACGCTTCGACTGCACTGAAACTGGTAAACCTTTCAAAGAAGGATCTGAGTACTTATACTGGGCTGATCACTGGTCACTGTCCGAGTAACTATCATTTAAAGCTAATAGGAAGGCTTGAAAATGACAATTGTCGCTTCTGTTAAATAGAGAGTGAAAGTGCTCATCATTTGTTGTGCGAATGCCCAGCAATATTCAACAAACGGCGCAAATTTCTTAATAAGGGACTTCTAGAACCTTGGGAAATATGGGCTAGTTCTCCGAACAATGTTCTGAATTTTATTCGCAGTATAATACCTCATTGGGATAATGCCTTCAATGACAATGGCGACTACTCAGGCACATAGTAGTTGACTATACAGGTAAAGGCCTATAGTAAAAGAGGACACACCACAAAAGATCTAAACACTGGTCGCAGTGGTACAATGTCCCCAACAAGGAAAAAAAAAAGTTAAAATATGTTCAAACTCGGGGAAATTTAGTTTTGCATAAAAACACACAAAAAAATTATATATAGAAGCCAAGGCAGAAAAAAAGTCATTTTTTGTTGCACTGTGTTATTAAATGTTATAAATATTAGAAAAAGGTACTATGAAGTATTAGAGACCAGGTTCTATGTATCATTTTTCCATTGTCCTTTGATTTTTAAATGAAGAATAAAAAACGAAATTTTAAATGAAGAATAATAACCCCCTTGGTCCTCCCTTAAATCCGGGCCTGGTATCAACCGTAAGGCCGTTGAGGAGGCCTTCGTACCATTTAAAAAGGAGGCAGCGAGATTGGGACTTGAAATTAACTTTGCCAAAACGAAATACATGGTAGCTGGCAGAGCGCGTGGGAGTCCCCGCGGTGTTGGTGCTGAGGTGGAGATAGATGGGGAACGATTTGACAACGATATGAGCCGTGAAGTGAAAAGACGAGTTGCAGCTGCGAACAGGGCCTTCTACGGACTACGTAACCCGCTAAGATCCCGTAGTTTGCAAACTCGCACAAAACTAGCGCTGTATAGGAAGCTATACTCCAGTGACCCTTAACGGACATGAAGCATGGACGCTGAAGGAAGCTGATCGACGAGTGCTCGGAGTTTTTAAGCGTAAAGCTCTGCGATCGATACTTGGCGGTATACTGGAAGACGGAGTGTGGCGCGGAGTAATACAGCGGAGCAGGCTTCAGTGTGCTGGACATGTAGCCAGGATGCCTGACGAGAGAGCCGCCAAAACAATCTTCAGCAGAGAACCAGAAAGTGGCCGTCGACTCCGTGTTAGGCCTCGCATGCGGTGGATTTGCGCGGTGGAAGAAGATGCACGGTCTGCTGGTGTACGAGGAGACTAGAGAACGGCTGCCCAAGACAGAACAAGCTGGACATCTCTAATTAGTTCGGCCCTAGACCGGTCAACGGTCCGTCAGCCAACAAAGTAAAGTAAAGTAAGTATTATAGTAATAATGATAAACGGAATAAAAATGTTAAAAAAAGAAATAGAAAATCAAGAATAGGAAATAGGACAAAGGATATAGGAAATCTGAAACAGTAAATAGGAAATAGGAGATCGGAATTAGTAAATCGGAAATAGGAAATAAGAGTGCAAAATACGTGAAATAAAAATACAAAAACTAGGGGATATAAATAGGAAATAAAATATTAAAATTACAAAATAGAAAATTTCAGATCGGAAATAGGACATAGAAATTTGGAAACAAAAAATATAATTTAGTATAATCAGGAATAAAAAATCTTGCATATAATTTTACAAATACGTAATCCAGGCCAAGGAATACTAAATTAGGCATGATTACCATACATGTGCTTTGGTGTATTGAATAATGAAAAGAGTAAGTATGAAAAAAATCACTTTGGTTCAGATACATTGAAAGTTTAATTTGCAGCAAGTTTGACTTTGACGCGGTTTTGATTGGGTTGAGTAATAATCAAATTGTATGCTAACTTTGTCTCCTTTGATTTTTAAATCCATTTAAAATAACAATTTTTTTTATTTCGCAAAGTTAAAAATAGAAAAAAAAGCTAAAATATACTATGCGTTTTTGTTTGTCTCAATAAATCCTCCGAATAACGTTTTCTTGTTAAATGCAAGTACCATGGAACGGGGTGAATTTTATCAATTTTTATAACAATTTCCAATTCACTAGCTTCATGTACATTTTCCCCAAAATAGCATAATTTTAAAACAAGTGCTGGTATGTGCTCCAGTAAACCTCTATAGCTATTGGTGAAATTTCTATCGTCCACTTCATGAAATAAATTCGATAATTCTATAAGGTACTATGAGGTAAATTGACGGGAAATTGATCACCATTGAAATCCATACATTCCTTTGACAATGTGCTTTTTTCGATATGCTCAAGATAAATCATAATTTCTATACTGAAAAATATCATTTACAGCTAGTTTGGAATCGAAAATAACGATATTTCAGGTTAAAATTTGTTTATTTTGGTTCACGAGCTGCTTGTTGCTAGTAAGAGCAATATCTTTTGATTAGTATTTTTTATCACGAATTTTCAGGTGATCAATTTCACCCCACTGATCAATTTCAACCCATTCCACGGTACTAAAAGTTAAGTATCAAGAAAAAAATAAATTTTTAATAAATTTCATATAATATGCTCCACAACTTGTAGTTTTGACCATGCACGTGTCATATTTAAGAATCATTTTATCTTATCCGCCTGCAAAGTACAAATGCAATTACTAGGTAATGAAGCCAAGTAAATATTGATTGTGTTTAAATTTGTTTATTTTGAAGTTAAGGAATCAATTGCATTACTTTCATAAATTCCTGCGGAATGCGTAAAAAAAAAGTGGGCTATATACTCAACACGGTCAATTGAAGAATCTTAGACACTACATTAGACGACGCTGACATAGCTTATGATAAATTATTTCTGACGTATGAGTGAGCAAACGGCACGAAACAAGCTTCCTAATAATGACAGTGCCTGTGTGTGTGAACTAGTATGAAATACCAGAATTAAACTTCCTCTATCATGTTTTATTTGCGTCTTAAAATCGATGCTCGCCCTCAATAACGTTTCTCGCCAGCAGGGTTCAATGGCCGCCCTTGACAAGATACTACGCGCTTGCCATTTGTTTCTTGATTCTATTTTCCCGTTCCCGCTACCACCACAAACCAGGCCAATAGTTCACCATCGCGTTCGGGGCCACGGAAGCAGCGCACCGAAAAGAAACCTTGAAAACTGAAATTTGCAAAAATAAATACGGATAAATAAAAACCTAAACTTGAAACATCCGTCACACTGGGATATAGTCACTTGACCCATCGGCGCGTTCTATCGGTGCCGTATTTTGGCACGAGCTAGGGGGGCGCCCGCCACGGAGGAAAATATGCGTAAAACAGGAATCTGAACGAAAAACCAACAAAACATAAACAACATATGGTTGGTCAGTTAATGTGCGTACGCCCGATACGCAAGCAAAGACGAAGAAGGAGGGCATACGTAGTAGGTCGAAAGAGTTTAATTTATCACCCACCACCCACCGTCGCCGGTAACGCCCTTCTCAACCGGACACGAGTCCACCGTCCCAGCGACACCACCACCGTAACCGTAACGGTGTTTGGCCCATAACCGGTCTGGTGAAGGTGCGTGTGCGTGAGCGCGGCGGAAAAGAGATTCGCGGAATTTTTCGGCCGAGTTCAACGACCGAATTGGCTTAGACAATCGTATCTTTTACTTTTACCTTTTAGCCGTGCCTTTTTATTTGTAGGTCGGCATATGGTGAGCGTTCGGCGATGATCACCACCACCACCACCACCACCACCATCATCACCATCATCATCATCATCGGCGCGCGTGTGTCGTCAAGATAAGTTGTCATCATCTTCGTGTTGTTTTATTCGTATGCTTCATGGATCTAGCTGAGAAAGAACTGAACATCTGGCGTTAAATTTCTCGTTTTGGTGGTTGTGTTTTGATGAGAAGCGCGTCTTTTGCTAGTTTGTAGAATTTTGCGGTGTACCGAATACCACCAAACAAGCAGATAAGTCGCTCGGTTCAAGCGAAGGAATGTTTTGCGTGTTCAGTTTCGAAGACCGGACTATAACAATGTTACAACATTTTTTTTGTATTTTCATCTGTATACTTTTCGATGATTGAATCTTTAATGATTTACTTATCTTTATTGCTTCGATTAGGCAACAGTTGTGAGAATTACTCATTGTATCCAAGTTAAATGGTGATATTCCTTGAGTTGAAAAGTTATGCACTGGAAACACAATATTATGTATGAGGGGCCATCCACATACTACGTGGACAGCTGGGGGGGGGGGGGTTGTGTAATGTCCACGGTCCCTACAAAAAAAAAAAAAAAGAATTTATATGGGCAGTTGTCCACGGGGGAGGGGGGGGGGGATTCAAAATCGTTAAAAATCTGTCCACGTGGTATGTGGATGGCCCCTTTTTACATTTTTTTTGGAAAACAGGTTTCATCCCATACAGCGTCACCCCCCGGTAGTGGGTTAAGGTGTATTAGGTGTAGCAATCTAACTCTGTCAATAATAGAAATAGTTTCTTTCCTCAAATTCTCATAGACGGAATTCTTATTTTCTTCTTTTTATTCTTGGAAAACTACTGTTCGCTTAACATATAAATGTTATAAACTAATAATTACTAAAGAATCCCAGCATAATTGTTTACGAATTTGAACAGCACGGTCTATAATGAAACGTATTCTACATTAAAGAATACCCCCGCGAACATTCCGCTTCCGCAAAATTCCACTGTTTATGCATACAAACTACATCTCGTGCCTATGAGCAGTTTTCTCAGACTAGTTTAATATTCCAAGTCCAAGCTTGAATACCAGTTCTCGCAAAGCCAGCACTTACACGGACTCCCAGCGATTTATTTCGTTTCATCCTTTTTTTTCTGCAAATGTACAAATAATTTTCACCTAGAACTAATAACGTGCATAGCAGCTGAAGGGTAACGAGTTCCGCTACCGCGCGCCATCCACAAAGTGCATCCAAGTGAGTAATTTAGTTTTTTTATCGTGGCTTTTTTCCCTGATATTTTACGGAAGTGGAACCTCACGCGGCGCAAACGAACCGCAAATTGACAAAGGAAAACACATTAAGAGTAATTTTAATTATGTGATTTCGGTACGATTTACTTTGCAGCATTGCTGTAGATTTAGTTTAGATTAATAAGTTTTTACATTTTGTTTGTCATTCGTTTACTTATGTCTTATATTGAATATAAATCAATCCACACAAGGCATAATTATTATTGTATGAGAAGGTGTTGACAACTCCACAGTTTAATTAGGCAAATATTTTACTGAAAAAGCAGAGAAAATTTATTAAATTTATTAATCCTGCACTAACGTATTCATTTGCCTGAAGATTCCATGCCGATAACTAATCTGACCCTAGTTGCCTACCGTACAATTTTATTATCAAGGAACCATAATTCACGCTAAACCTTCCGTTCCAAAAAAAAACAAAAGCACCAGCAGTGTTTTTGGTACCTGAGTACCTGAGTGGCTAGTATCAAATGTACGCTTATTAAAACCGCGTAAATATGCTGTGAATAAAAACGCTACAAACGCGATCGTAAAATTACCGTTCCTGCGGTTTAGCCGCATCATCGGACTGGGTTTCGCTTCCATCAACATCATCACGTTTGCTGCAACTCTTCGTGACTGGTGCCGCACATCCTTTCCGCGCTGGAAACGGCAGTCACGGTGAGTAGGGTGATTTAGACTTCCAACATCAGGTACCGACTATTTGCGTTTACGTTTAATTACTGTTACTAACCACTAAAAATATATGATTTACCCGGTCGGCACCGTCTTGCTTGCTTTCTTTGCAGTATACTTTCTTCCGATTCGGCATCCGTTGCAGTCACAACTAATTACGAAGTTAAGGCCCCACAGTACGAATTTTATGATTCACATTTTTCCCATCACTTGGCGTGTCCTTCCTTCTTCGCCCCTTGTAATCATTGACAGAGTAGTAACTAGGCTGTTGGCAGCGAGTGTTTGCAACACGAAATTTTAACTAGTAGTTAATCATGTTATTGGTACTTGAACCGAACTATTCTGAATGTTGTCTGTCACCAGTGCTCCCACAATAAGGTCCCTGTCAACCTTCTCGCGCACAGGGAAATTCATCACGTTCAGTGGAACGGTTTACGACTGTCACGAAATATCTGCTTCGCGTGTCATGTCCCTTACACACTTAATTTATCTCGGCAATCTTCCTAACAGCTGATTGAGCTCGGCGAAGTTTTCAAAGAATGTCAGCAATATATTTCGACGAACATTAAGCAAATATATCAATTTACTTTAAACCAGCAAGTATTGACGTTTCGTTTGCCGAAGTTCTTGAAAATTCTGCCGAAAACTTGTAGAACATTACGCTGAATTTATCAGCTGTTGAGTTCTCGGCAATAAAATCTAAGTGTGTAGCCAGCTAGGACCAACGAATGACGGTGGATAACAATGTAATCGAAGGATTCAATATTCTGTGTCCTTGCCACCGTCGCGTCGTCGTTGGTGTCATTGCGTTGGAGCCGTAGCAAGAGTTTGTCGATTTATTGGCCTGTTAAAAGACTGAACTGAAATTAGTGCCTGCTTTACTCAACTGCTCTCGTTCGCTGTTCGTTTGCTCGCTATCTGATGAGGCGATGATCTAAAAATTCAATGAATACAAATTCCGGCTAATTACGTCAACACTAAGCTTGGTCGAGTCACGATTCTGGTCACTGCTGCTGCTGCTGCTGCTGCTGTTAATAGTGGTTGTGGTAGATTAGAATTGTCGCAGAGAAAACGAATTCAGATCACTGGTGGGCACTCATACTGGAATGTTTTAGTTTATGCTTTTCATTGTCGAGTTTAAAGCCGCTATAGTGTAAGTAGTGCTTGAAATAAAATTTAAAAAAAACTGCTGTTGCTAATGAGTAAGATTTGCGAAATAAACAAAAGATTTGTTGAGAGGTTGGGGGTTGTGTATATAATTCCGAGATCATACACCTTTTTTATAGTGTACAAGCTAAATTGAAGAAATTCATTTTATTTTTATAGCTGGTATAAATTCCACTTACAATTTAGTGTAAGAACCTTTGATAAATGGTAAAAATCTTATGGTTGCGGACCTACTTTTAATTGACTATAACCAAAAATCTTCATACTAGTCAGTTCATGCTTACTTATGATTTCTTGAAAAATGGATTTAGTTTTACCGATTTAGATGACGACACAGGTAATTTATCTATAAGAACGAGATCTCCTTCTAACTCTTTGACGTTCTCAAATTTTACATCTGCGCGCTATCCTTTAGAACTCCCCGGTGATGAACTGGACTAACTTCCAGCTAATACAATTGGTTGGGATAGCCGTTACTTGAAATGTATACATTCCAGCTACTACGTAGAACTGCGTAACCACTGACGTCTACTGCCGGTTTGAGTCTGTCACCCGTGGAACTTTCCAGTAGAAACTGGTAGGTTAGCGGCCAGGAGTTGAACTTAAACTTCATAGATATTCGTCTTCAATGCTCATCATCTGGCTTTCGCTGGATGCCCGGGGTTGAACCAACTGCTACTTTTACTAACGTAACGAGGCGCTCCCCCATGCGGGGAGCTGCCGGTAGGTCAAATTCCAAGCAGTTATTGCGTTAATGAAGAAGGTTGCCATGACATCGTTCAAAGCTCACTCTGAAGCTGTCGATTCGCTCCTTGGAAACAGGTGCCATTATCGGAGTAAAACCTAGTGGCGAACCCCGACTACATATAAGTCTACGTACTGCTGTAACCTATGAGTCCTTCGGCAAACTAAATACCATCTCCTTGTGCACTGCTCAGACCGTCAGACAGGTGAATAGTGCGATTCAGTGTTTCATTGGCCATGATGAAAATAAACAAGTTCGCCCTGTGCTCTGACTAGCACCAGCCCGAAACAATCCACCTCTACGTATATGAAAGGGTGGACTTCTAATCTTTCTTCGGAATGGCGTGCTAAGGGTGTTGCTGATGGAATGGTCTTGGCGCAACTGTTTTCCTCGCTGCCGTTCTTCCTTAACCACTGTCTCGCTGTTGGCAGTGGTAGAAGTCCGTAACGAGTGTTTTATGAGGTGACGTTTCGAAGGGTTGACAGGGTACTTTATTCCGAACGGTACCTTACCTTATCAGTCACTTTGAAGCCGAAGTGTTTCTTGTTGTTCGAAAAGCCATTTCCGATTGTTACGATCCGTATTTAATTCTTCGATATTTGCAACGTTATCTTTGGAGCTGACACCAGGACGTTGATTAGCCGCTCCTAACATGGAGATCAGACGATATTTTAGAACCAAACGGTATTTGAGCTACAAATGGCCAATTTCGAGCTACCACTTCGAATTTTCAGAAGCACAAGGCTCGGAAATAGATAATGCGTTCCCTGTGGAAACGTTTTTTTTTGTTTGCTTCACCGCAGCAAACATGAAATAGCATTTTTACAGGTGACACATCAACTGTTACCGAGTCTTGTGCCTTTGAAAATTTGAGCTCGAAATCGGCCGTTTGTGTCTTCAATACCGTTTCATCTTAAGTCGCACCAACTTAGTGGAATGATGCTCGGATTAGCGAAGTCCTCTACCGCCAAAGTATGGTTTACGCGCCAATGATCGCGTCGCACCTTCTCGCCGTTGTGCCATTGTTGGATAACCATTGTTGGATAATAACATTGACCAGGTAACGGCAATCAGTTGGGTCTATTTTTCAGCTGGTGATCTATTGTGATCGTCTGACTCTTAGCAGCGTGAAATAAGGACTTGTAAGTGAAAGAGCAAAGATAGACGCTCCTTCCAGATCGCCAATTCACCATTTGAAGCCCAAAGTGCATCGATGTTACGATACGGCCGCGCATCCGAGAAATCCCTGTTTCATCCATGTACGGCAGGGTTTTATACTGGGGTTAGTGAAAATAAGTAGGATAGCCAAAATTTTGATCAACTTTGAAATACTTTAACTTTGCCAAATATTATTCGATTCCAATAATTCGAACACCATTTAAATATGAAACTTTTAAATTCTCATTTACTGAACACACAAGTAGTCTAGGTCACCGGATGCAGGAAATATTCCTGAGCTTCGATAGAATGAAGGCTGCATTGGTCACCCCAGGAACAATCTGGATTCCCCGAAGAAACCTGTAGTAGGAGTCATTCACATTTTTGCATCAAAACATAGCATGCGTCACCTCTATCTTCACTTCTCTATCTTCATCAGATTATTCCGGTAGTGGCTAATGCAGCCTATATTATGAAATATTTCTCTAGGAACATTCCTAATGGAAAATGCTAAGTATATTTAAATACAGAAGTACGAATGTCCCCACTGCGGGTTCCTTTGGGGACTTTCGGATGAAAAATAGCCATATTTCGATGAGCTCTTGGCCAATTCCTGATCTTGATGAACTATTCGCTTCAGAAATGGTTCTTCTATCTATACCCATGATGCAAATAAGCATATTTTTAACCGTAGCAAATAAGACTGAAAGTTTCTTAGTTGAAAGATGTTCGAACCATTGAAATCGAACATTATTTGGCAAAGTTACAGCAATTCAAAGTTGATCAAAATTTTGCCTATCCTATTTATTTTAACTAACCCCTGTATATGGGATTGGGTTTCGACACGGTACCATGAAGATTTTCTGGGGTTCCTTGAGCTTCCACCTTTTCTTACTCTACTTGGAAAACACATTCGCGACAAAAGTGTTGCCCAACGTTCTGCCCCCGAGAGATTCTCCCAAAGCTGTTGCTCGACGTTCCTTTGCCGAGAGCTGTCAATGATGCGTATCAAGCGTTGTCTGGTACAGCTTTGTCCACCGGTTGAGTCTCAAGTAATCTATCAGCGGTGTAGCGTTCTAGTGTGCCTGTACTCTTTGAATTTTTTCGTTGGTCGACTCTGCCGTAGTCTGCTTCGGCTAAGATTGCTTAGAAACTTGTGTTCTTGCAACCAGGGATTATTAGATTTTAGGTTTGGTCCACTCTTCCATCGTCCTCCACGATGTTCTTCGGTTTGACCCACCAATTCTGACGGATAGAAATTTGTGAAAACAACGATGGTCAGAACGAATCCACGCTTACAGCGTTGTGGAGTCATTCCAGAAAAAGCGTTCAGTGTGGTACTCTAGGACTGTAATCAAGGAACTCCCAATACTGCCACCTTGCGTTTTGCTCCAACCTGGACCAATTGAGCACTCCCGTGTTGCACTGAGCGGAAGTAGACAGTTCATGAGTATGCACTTTCGGTAGCGTCCACGAATGTAAGGACTTCCAGAACATCCAGAGTATCTGATATCAGGGAGAAGTAATCTTCGAAAAGGATTCGTTCTTCTGACGCCAACGAAGAAGATCCTCGTTGATCAGTTCCATCCATCCTCGTTGACCAAATCGTTCCGTCCTCGTTGATCAGTTCGTTCCATCCTGC